>NC_090450.1:920361847-920976620 GCF_031143425.1 Pleurodeles waltl | reverse complement strand
CATCCAGGTATCCACAAGATCAATCTCAGGGCAATGCGTTATGGATGAGCTGGTCAGGGATATTTGCATACGCTTTTCCCCCTCTCCCACTCCTTCCGTATCTAGTAAACAAATTGAGCCAAAACAAACTCAAACTCATACTAATAGCACCAACCTGGGCAAGACAACCTTGGTACACAACACTACTAGACCTCTCAGTAGTGCCTCATGTCAAACTACCAAACAGACCAGATCTGTTAACTCAACACAAACAACAGATCAGACACCCAAATCCAGCATCGCTGAATCTAGCAATTTGGCTCCTGAAATCTTAGAATTCTGACATCTAGACCTTACACAAGAATGTATGGAGGTCATAAAACAAGCAAGGAAACCAACCACAAGACATTGCTATGCAAATAAGTGGAAAAGATTTGTTTATTATTGCCATAATAATCAAATTCAGCCATTACACGCTTCTGCTAAAGACATCGTAAGCTACTTACTGCATTTACAAAAGTCAAAGCTAGCTTTTTCATCCATTAAAATACATCTTACCGCAATTTCAGCTTATCTGCAAATCACGCACTCAACTTCATTATTTAGGATCCCAGTCATAAAAGCATTTATGGAGGGCCTAAAGAGAATTATTCCACCAAGAAAGCCACCAGTTCCTTCGTGGAACCTTAACATTGTCTTAACACGACTCATGGATCCACCTTTTGAACCCATGCACTCATGTGAGATACAATATCTAACATGGAAGGCAGCGTTCCTCATTGCCATTACATCTCTAAGAAGAGTAAGTGAAATACAAGCATTTACCATACAAGAACCCTTTATTCAAATACACAAGCATAAAGTAGTTTTACGAACTAACCCAAAGTTCTTACCAAAAGTCATATCACCGTTTCACTTAAATCAAACAGTAGAACTACCAGTGTTCTTTCCAGAACCAGATTCTGTAGCTGAAAGAGCACTACATACATTAGACATCAAAAGAGCTTTAATGTACTACATTGATAGAACAAAACAAATACGGAAAACAAAACAACTGTTCGTTGCTTTTCAAAAACCTCATACAGGGAATCCAATATCCAAACAAGGCATTGCCAGATGGATAGTCAAATGTATTCAAACCTGTTATCTCAAAGCAAAAAGAGAACTACCTATAACACCAAAGGCACATTCAACAAGGAAAAAGGTGCTACTATGGCCTTTCTAGGAAACATTCCAATGACTGAAATATGTAAGGCAGCCACATGGTCTACACCTCATACATTCACCAAACATTACTGCGTGGATGTGTTAACAACACAACAAGCCACAGTAGGACAAGCAGTACTACGAACTTTATTTCAAACAACTTCAACTCCTACAGGCTGAGCCACCACTTTTGGGGAGATAACTGCTTACTAGTCTATGCAAAGCATGTGTATCTGCAGCTACACATGCCATCGAACGGAAAATATCACTTACCCAGTGTACATCTGTTCGTGGCATGAGACGCTGCAGATTCACATGCGCCCACCCGCCTCCCCGGGAGCCTGTAGCCGTTTCGAAGTTGATCTTGAACATTTGTAAATTTGTAAATATATCACTTTAACCGCTTTGGTGCGGGCGTCGGCCACTGGCCGACGCCCACACACCCTCCCTGGTGCGGGTCACGACCAGTGGCCGACACCAGGAAGGGCATTAATAAATCCTCGGGTGCGTCGCACCCGAGGATTTATTTATTTATTTTTTACTTCCCTGGGGAGACATGGAAGCTACCGTGTCTCCCCCCGCCCCTTTGTGACGTCAGCGCGCCGCGAGGCGCGCTGACGTTGCAAAGGTGTTTTCCCCATCAAAGCAGGAAGCAGCCTTGCGGCCACTTCCTGCTTTGATGGGGAAAACGGCCTTTAACACGTTCGGGAAGGCCTCGTAAGAAAGGGGAGAGTCTCCCCTTTCTTACAAGGCCTTCCTGAAAGTGTTTCCTGGCCCCCGGTCGCAGCTGTGCTGCGATCGGGGGCCATGAAACACTTTCAAGTTTCCTGGCCCCCCCGATCGCAGCTGTACTGCGATCGGTGGGGGCCAGGAAACACTTTGAAAAGGCCTTGTAAGAAAGGGGAGACTCTCCCCTTTCTTACGAGGCCTTCTGAAACTGTTTCTGGCCCCCGATCGCAGCACAGCTGCGATCGGGGGCCAGAAACTGTTTCAGAAGGCCTCGTAAGAAAGGGGAGACTCTCCCCTTTCTTACGAGGCCTTCTGAAATGGTTTCCTGGCCCCCGATCGCAGCACAGCTGCGATCGGGGGCCAGGAAACCCCACTAGACACCAGGGATTTCAGTTTTGAAAAAAAAGGTAGGGGCCCCCTGGGGGGGGGGGGGTGCGATCGCGCCCCCCCCCAGGGGATTTTTTTTTTTTCCAAAAAAATAATAATAAAAAAAAAAAAAATGAAATGACAGGGGGTCGCCCGTGGGCAGGGTGACCCCCTGTGGGGGCAATTTTTTTTTTAGATGTTGTAGGGTTTCCCTGGGGGCCATTTTGGCCCCCAAGGAAACCATACAACAACTAAAAAAAAATATATGTATATATCTATATATATCTATGTAGATAGATATATCTAGGTACATGGATATATCTATAGATATATCTATAGAGGTAGATCTGTATCAAAGAGATTTATAAAGCGCGCTACTCACCTGTGAGGGTCTCAAGACGCTGGGGGAGGTGGGGGGCCGGGGGAGGGAAAGAGGCTGGGAGGTTCACTGTTCAAAAAGCCAGGTTTTGAGGCCCTTCCTGAAAAGAAGTAGGTTTTGGGTCTTGCGAAGGTGGGTTGTGAGTGCGTTCCAGGTTTTGGGTGCAAGGTAGGAGAAGGATCTGCCCCCGGTGGTGGTGTGTTTGATGGGGGGGACAGAGGCGAGAGAGAGGTCAGCTGAGCGGACGTTTCGTGTGGGGTGTGGAAGTTGACTCTCGTTGAGGTAGGCAGGGCCTGTGTTGTGGAGTGATTTGTGTGCGAGGATGAGGATCTTGAAGGTGATCCTTTTGTCAATGGGGAGCCAGTGGAGGGATTTGAGGTGTGGAGAGATGTGTTTGTGTCGGCGGAGGTCGAGGATGAGTCGTGCTGCTGAGTTCTGGATGCGTATAGTTTGCGCTTGAGTTTTAGAGTGGTGCCGGCGTAGAGGGCGTTTCCGTAATCAAGCCTGCTGCTGATGAGTGCGTGAGTGACAGTTTTTCTGGTCTCTGTGGGGGATCCATTTGAATGTTTTTCAGTATACGGAGTTTGTTGAAGCATGAAGAGGTAAGAGCGTTGATTTGTTGGGTCATCGAGAGGGAGGAGTCTAGGATGATGCTGAGGTTGCATGCGTGGTTGGCGGGGGTGGGTGCATGGCCTAGCGTGGTGGGACACCATGGGGGGTCCCAGGTGTTTTTGTGTGGGCCAAAGAGGATTATTTCGGTTTTGCTTGAGTTGAGTTTCAGGTGGTTGGCTGTCATATATATATCACTTTTGTCAATATGTGTGTGGTTTCCCTGGGGGGAAAAGGGTCCGACTTGTCTAGTGGCAGTTTTAGTGCCATAAAGAAGCGCAGAAGGTTTATATGCCTACTGCAAAAAGCACATCTGTATTTTATGTAAATAGCTGAGTACATTAGTAAAGTCTATGGAGAGATGAAGGGCACTTTTGCTGGGTGGTAATGAGGGAATCCGAGGAGGAGGGAGTGGGAGCACCAATAATGATTGTTGGACTGGGCGCAGGAGGTGCTAAAGACTGTGACGAATGGTATGTGACAAGGTGTTTTTTGAGTGTCTTGAAAGTACGTGCTGATTGAGGGAAGAAGCGCAGGTAAGGTGGCCTCTACTGTTGCACGTATCTCACACACACCATCGATTTTGTGACTGTCTACGTAGGCTAGTGTTTTAGAGCAACAGTTTAGCCAATAGCAGAGATGGCATCTTGATGGATGACTGCTGCCTGCACTCGGGTTATAGAGGACCGCTCTGACATAGGATCAGAGACTGAGACATCAGATACTGAGACAGCATCTGAGGGATAGGATAATGGCGCAGACTCTGGGAGTGATTTTTCAGTCAGAGGAGTCCCATTCGAAAACTCCTCTTCCAGTACATTGAGGGAGGTGATGAGGACAGTCCTTCTGTCCCTTCGCAAGCTGTTCGTGCAACTGGGTAATAGTGGGTTAGGCCAACCCAGAGAGCAGGTGAATGCGGCGGCAAGCAGAGAGAGAGTGCTCTCTTGGGAGCTCACCAATTTAGTTCAGCCCCAAATTCCACCACCCAAATCATATTGTGGAGACATCAAAATTGTCTATGGCAAAACAAACTGGTTTTGTAAGGCAGGCACCTGTGTTTTTGGTCCTGGATTCGGCGGCCATATAGAGAAACACACTAAACCCAAACATTTCTGGAAACTAGACATTCGGGGGAGTCCACAGAGGTGTGACTTGTGTGGATTCCCCAAAGTTTTCTTACCCAGAATACCCTGCAAAGCTGAAATGTTGAAAAAAAACTCTATTTTTCTCGCATTTCTGTCACACAAACTACAGGAATATGCTGGGATCCACAACATTCCTACCACCCAGTGACTCCTCACCTGTCCTGATAAAAACACTACCCCACTTGAGTGCCTACATCTAGTGCCTGTGTCAGGAATGGATCACCCCAGGGTCAACAGCTGCCTCACGTAAGGACCAACATTGACCGTTGTGTGATCTATTCCTGTCGCAGGCACCAGGCCTAACCACACAAGTGAGGTATCATATTTATCGGGAGACTTGGGGGAACGCTGGGTGGAAGGAAATTTGTGGCTCCTCTCAGATTCCAGAACTTTCTGTCACCGAAATGTGAGGAAAACGTGTTATTTTAGCCACATTTTGAGGTTTGCAAAGGATTCTGGGTAACAGAACCTGGTCCGAGCCCCGCAAGTCACCCCTCCTTGGATTCCCCTAGGTCTCTAGTTTTCAGAAATGCACAGGTTTGGTAGGTTTCCCTAGGTACCGGCTGAGCTAGAGGCCAAAACCTACAGGTAGGCACTTCGCAAAAAACACCTCTGTTTTCTTCAAAAAATTTGGATGTGTCAACGTTGCGCTTTGGGGCGTTTCCTGTCGCGGGCGCTAGGCCTACCCACACAAGTGAGGTATCATTTTTATCGGGAGACTTGGGGGAACGCTGGGTGGAAGGAAATTTGAGGATCCTCTCAGATTCCAGAACTTTCTGTCACCGAAATGTGAGGAAAACATGTTTTTTTAGCCACTTTTTGAGGTTTGCAAAGGATTCTGGGTAACAGAACCTGGTCCGAGCCCCGCAAGTCACCCCTCCTTGGATTCCCCTAGGTCTCTAGTTTTCAGAAATGCACAGGTTTGGTAGGTTTCCCTACGTGCCGGCTGAGCTAGAGGCCAAAAATCTACAGGTAGGCACTTCTCAAAAAACACCTCTGTTTTCTTCCAAAAATTTGGATGTGTCCACGTTGCGCTTTGGGGCGTTTCCTGTCGCAGGCGCTAGGCCTACCCACACAAGTGAGGTATCATTTTTATCGGGAGACTTGGGGGAACGCCGGGTGGAAGGAAATTTGTGGCTCCTCTCAGATTACAGAACTTTCTGTCACCGAAATGTGAGGAAAACTTGTTTTTTTAGCCACTTTTTGAGGTTTGCAAAGGATTCTGGGTAACAGAACCTGGTCCGAGCCCCGCAAGTCACCCCTCCTTGGATTCCCCTAGGTCTCTAGTTTTCAGAAATGCACAGGTTTGGTAGGTTTCCCAAGGTGCCGGCTGAGCTAGAGGCCAAAATCTACAGGTAGGCACTTCGCAAAAAACACCTCTGTTTTCTTCAAAAAATGTGGATGTGTCGACGTTGCGATTTGGGGCGTTTCCTGTCGTGGGCGCTAGGCCTACCCACACAAGTGAGGTATCATTTTTATCGGGAGACTTGGGGGAACGCTTGGTGGAAGGAAATTTGAGGATCCTCTCAGATTCCAGAACTTTCTGTCACCGAAATGTGAGGAAAACTTGTTTTTTTAGCCACTTTTTGAGGTTTGCAAAGGATTCTGGGTAACAGAACCTGGTCCGAGCCCCGCAAGTCACCCCTCCTTGGATTCCCCTAGGTCTCTAGTTTTCAGAAATGCACAGGTTTGGTAGGTTTCCCTAGGAGCCGGCTGAGCTAGAGGCCAAAACCTACAGGTAGGCACTTCGCAAAAAACACCTCTGTTTTCTTCAAAAAATTTGGATGTGTCAACGTTGCGCTTTGGGGCGTTTCCTGTCGCGGGCGCTAGGCCTACCCACACAAGTGAGGTATCATTTTTATCGGGAGACTTGGGGGAACGCTGGGTGGAAGGAAATTTGAGGATCCTCTCAGATTCCAGAACTTTCTGTCACCGAAATGTTAGGAAAACTTGTTTTTTTAGCCACTTTTTGAGGTTTGCAAAGGATTCTGGGTAACAGAACCTGGTTCGAGCCCCGCAAGTCACCCCTCCTTGGATTCCCCTAGGTCTCTAGTTTTCAGAAATGCACAGGTTTGGTAGGTTTCCCTATGTGCCGGCTGAGCTAGAGGCCAAAATCTACAGGTAGGCACTTTGGAAAAAACAGCTGTGTTTTCTATAAAAAAAATAGGATATGTCCATGTTGTGTTTTGGGGCATTTCCTGTCGCGGGCACTAGGCCTACCCACACAAGTGAGGTATCATTTTTATCGGGAGACTTGGGGGAACATAGAATAGCAAAACAAGTGTTATTGCCCCTTATCTTTCTCTACATTTTTTCCTTCCAAATATAAGAGAGTGTGTAAAAAAGACGTCTATTTGAGAAATGCCCTGCAATTCACATGCTAGTATGGGCACCTCGGAATTCAGCGATGTGCAAATAACCACTGCTCCTCAAAACCTTATCTTGATCCCATTTTGGAAATGCAAAGGTTTTCTTGATACCTCTTTTTCACTCTTCATATTTCAGCAAATGAATTGCTGTATACCCAGTATAGAATGAAAACCAACTGCAGGGTGCAGCTCATTTATTGGCTCTGGGTACCTAGGGTTCTTGATGAACCTACAAGCCCTTTATATCCCCGCAACCAGAAGAGTCCAGCAGACAAAACGGTATATTGCTTTCAGAAATCTGACATCGCAGGAAAAAGTTACAGAGTAAAACATAAAGAAAAATGGCTGTTGTTTTCAGCTCAATTTCAATATTTTTTTATTTCAGCTGTTATTTTCTGTAGGAAAACCTTGTAGGATCTACACAAATGACCCCTTGCTGAATTCAGAATTTTGTCTAGTTTTCAGAAATGTTTAGCATTCCGGGATCCAGCATTGGTTTCACACCCATTCCTGTCACTAACTGGAAGGAGGCTGAAAGCACCAAATATAGTAGAAATGGGGTATGTCCCAGTAAAATGCCAAATTTGTGTTGAAAAATTTGGTTTTCTGATTCAAGTCTGCCCGTTCCTGAAAGGTGGGAAGATAGTGATTTCAGCACCAGAAACCCTTTGTTGATGGCATTTTCAGGGAAAAAACCACAAGCCTTCTTCGGCAGCCCTTTTTTCCCATTTTTTTGGAAAAAAACAAATTTTCACTGTATTTTGGCTATTTTCTTGGTCTCCTCCAGGGGAAACCACCAACTCTGGGTACCATTAGAATCCCTAGGATGTTGGAAAAAAAGGACGCAAATTTGGCGTGGTTAGCTTATGTGGACAAAAAGTTATGAAGCCCTAAGCGCGAACTACCCCAAATAGCCAAAAAAGGGCTCAGCACTGGGGGGGAAAAGGCCCAGCAGCTAAGGGGTTAAACCACATTATGTACATACATATTTACTCCATTGCATGGGCACTATTACTATAATACACAACTCCTACCTCACCCTCTGCGGGGAAAACAATCTAAGATGGAGTCGACGCCCATGCGCAATGGAGCCGAAAAGGGGAGGAGTCCCTCGATCTCGTGACTCGAAAAGACTTCTTCGAAGAAAAACAACTTGTAACACTCCGAGCCCAACACTACAGGGAGTGCAGAATTATTAGGCAAATGAGTATTTTGACCACATCATCCTCTTTATGCATGTTGTCTTACTCCAAGCTGTATAGGCTCGAAAGCCTACTACCAATTAAGCATATTTGGTGATGTGCATCTCTGTAATGAGAAGGGGTGTGGTCTAATGACATCAACACCCTATATCAGGTGTGCATAATTATTAGGCAACTTCCTTTCCTTTGGCAAAATGGGTCAAAAGAAGGACTTGACAGGCTCAGAAAAGTCAAAAATAGTGAGATATCTTGCAGAGGGATGCAGCACTCTTAAAATTGCAAAGCTTCTGAAGCGTGATCATCGAACAATCAAGCGTTTCATTCAAAATAGTCAACAGGGTCGCAAGAAGCGTGTGGAAAAACCAAGGCGCAAAATAACTGCCCATGAACTGAGAAAAGTCAAGCGTGCAGCTGCCACGATGCCACTTGCCACCAGTTTGGCCATATTTCAGAGCTGCAACATCACTGGAGTGCCCAAAAGCACAAGGTGTGCAATACTCAGAGACATGGCCAAGGTAAGAAAGGCTGAAAGACGACCACCACTGAACAAGACACACAAGCTGAAACGTCAAGACTGGGCCAAGAAATATCTCAAGACTGATTTTTCTAAGGTTTTATGGACTGATGAAATGAGAGTGAGTCTTGATGGGCCAGATGGATGGGCCCGTGGCTGGATTGGTAAAGGGCAGAGAGCTCCAGTCCGACTCAGACGCCAGCAAGGTGGAGGTGGAGTACTGGTTTGGGCTGGTATCATCAAAGATGAGCTTGTGGGGCCTTTTCGGGTTGAGGATGGAGTCAAGCTCAACTCCCAGTCCTACTGCCAGTTCCTGGAAGACACCTTCTTCAAGCAGTGGTACAGGAAGAAGTCTGCATCCTTCAAGAAAAACATGATTTTCATGCAGGACAATGCTCCATCACACGCGTCCAAGTACTCCACAGCGTGGCTGGCAAGAAAGGGTATAAAAGAAGGAAATCTAATGACATGGCCTCCTTGTTCACCTGATCTGAACCCCATTGAGGACCTGTGGTCCATCATCAAATGTGAGATTTACAAGGAGGGAAAACAGTACACCTCTCTGAACAGTGTCTGGGAGGCTGTGGTTGCTGCTGCACGCAATGTTGATGGTGAACAGATCAAAACACTGACAGAATCCATGGATGGCAGGCTTTTGACTGTCCTTGCAAAGAAAGGTGGCTATATTGGTCACTGATTTGTTTTTGTTTTGTTTTTGAATGTCAGAAATGTATATTTGTGAATGTTGAGATGTTATATTGGTTTCACTGGTAATAATAAATAATTGAAATGGGTATATATTTTATTTTGTTAAGTTGCCTAATAATTATGCACAGTAATAGTCACCTGCACACACAGCTATCCCCCTAACATAGCTAAAACTAAAAACAAACTAAAAACTACTTCCAAAAATATTCAGCTTTGATATTAATGAGTTTTTTGGGTTCATTGAGAACATGGTTGTTGTTCAATAATAAAATTAATCCTCAAAAATACAACTTGCCTAATAATTCTGCACTCCCTGTAGATGGCGGGATGTGCAAAGCATGTGAATCTGCAGCGTCTCATGCCACGAACAGATGTACACTGGGTAAGTGACATTTTCCATATATATATATATATATATATATATATATATATATATATATATATATATATATTCCTTTTTTTTTTTTTCTAAGTTGGTGAATTCTCTGGCGGTCCAGGATTCACAAATCCAGCATCTGATTCAGCAGTTTCACAAGAAAAATATTTTTTTTTCTACTTGATTTCCAGAAGTGTCTCTTCCGGGCTACTCCACATAGGTCTCTGGGTTTCACTATATCCCTCGTGCCCTCTCTCTTTTTATTTTTCCTGACAGTGTTTCAAGTAAAGTCACTTCCTTGGTTAAAGTTCGGTTTACATGCCATGTTTGGTTTAATTCCCTCCAGAAAGAATCCTATGTAAGTTAAAATTTGAAATGTCACTGTTGTAGAACTCTTACCATGAGGGTACAACTGCTCAGTTTAGGGCATCAGCACCACTGCCTGTTGGTGACTGAGTCATTTCCATAGCAACTGGAAGCTGTCGGCCTGATCCAGTCGGCTAGATAGCAGTACCTCACCCAAACCCAGAAAGTAAAGGTGATTTGTTGCAGCCTAAAAACATGACACACTGTCTCATCAGGGAAATTGTGGTGGAACAGATCACACCCCTTTCTCTCAGTTGCATAAAGTATCATACATGCAAAGGCAGACAAAGAGATACAGGATAAGTTTCAATACATTTATTGAAGAAACTGCATTTTATGATTAAAGGCATGAGCTGCGATTATTAGGAAGATGAAACATAATAGTGATGATTGTGACCATTAGAGTGAAACAGATAAACTGTCCCAGCGTCCTGACATAATCATGAGCCTACAAATTCCTACCTACACGCTAGCATCTAACACGAGAGCATAGCAGCGTTAGCCCTTCTGCCCACCCTAGGCTTATTGAAAGAGTTCTGACCCCATACCTGAAATAAGGCAAGGGTCTGCCTGTTGTTCTGCTGGCAGTCCTCCCGGTTGGCTGGAAAGACCAGGCCAAGATCAGCAAAGCTGTCAATGAAGTGGTGCACATAATAAGATGTCAGGCTGGATGTCCCCAATATCCTTCTTCGAATTGTGTGGTGTTTATATAACAAAATGTGTTGTGAGAACAGGCCTGAAGTGATAATGTCTGTGGTTAGAAGGTTCTCTCTGTAGTTCTTGAATCAGCACTACCTGGTAAACTATCATGCACAGCCTTGAGCAGGGCACAGAGTGAAATGTGTGCAAGGGCCAGATAAATGTGGGAGACACACAAGCATGTTTTCTAAGTAAAGCAGCTGATAAAATATAAAACAAAAAGCTAAAAGCGAGCTGTGTTAAAATAAAATGAATAAAAGAGAATAAAGTGTTACTGCTTCTTAAAAGCACAGACTATGGGCCTCAGAACTAAAACATGGGTGCCTAATTTAGACGCTAAAAGGAACCAATGACATCACTTTTGGAATATTCCACCCCGTTCCCTTGAACTGCATATTTAACAAATCTGTCAAGAACCTGTGATCCACGGAGAGTTGAGTCTTTGAAGAATGTGTGTAGGAAGTTGGCTCTGTATATACTATTTCAAAGTAAATAGTGTGCACAGAGTCCAAGGGTTCCCCTTAGAAGTAAGATTTTGGCAAAAGTAGCTAATTCTAATACTCTGTTTTCAGGTACTGTGGTCGAGCAGTAGGATAATCAGAAGGTAGTGGTAAGCATTTATTGTACACACACAGGCAATAAATGAGGAACACACACTCAAAGACTTACTCCAGGCCAATAGGTTTTTATTTTGAAAAATATATTTTCTTAGTTTATTTTGAAGAACCACAGGTTCAAGATTTACATTAAACACTTTAAATGTAAGGTACTTCACTTAAATACTTTAGGAACTTTGAATAAAAGCAATATCATATACAGTCTTTGTAAAAATGGCAATAAGCTATTTTCAAAGTGGACACAGTGCAAAATTCAACAGTTCCTGGGGGAGGTAAGTAAAGTTTAGATTGGGAGGTAAGTAAAAAACTTACAAGTCTCAGTTCTGGGGCATAGGCAGCCCACTGTTGGGAGTTCAAGGCAACCCCAAAGTTACCACACCAGCAGCTCAGGGCCGGTCAGGTGCAGAGGTCAAAGAGGTGCCCAAAACACATAGGCGCCTATGGAGAAAAGGGGTGCTCCGGTTCCAGTCTGCCAGCAGGTAAGTACCTGCATCCTCAGGGGGGGCAGACCAGGGGGATTTGTAGAGCACTGGGGGGGGAAACAAGTAGGCACACAAAACACACCCTCAGTGGCACTGGGGCGACCGGGTGCAGTGTGCAAAGCAGGCGTCTGGTTTCAGGTAGGAAACAATGGAGGAACCTGGGGGTCACTCTGGCGGTGCAGGCAGGCACAGGGGTGGGGGGGGCTTCTCGGGACAGCCACCACCTGGGCTAGGCAGAGGGTCGCCTGGGGGTCACTCCTGCGCTGAAGTTTGGTTCCTTCAGGTCCTGGGGGCTGCGGGTGCTTTGTTGGTTCCAGGCGTTGGGTCCCTTGTTACAGGCAGTCGCGGTCAGGAGGAGCCTCTGGATTCTCTCTGCAGGCGTCGCTGTGGGGGCTCAGGGGGGTCATCTCTGGTTACTCACTGGCTCGCCGTCGCCAGGGAGTCCTCCCTGAGGTGTTGGTTCTCTGAATCTCGAGCCGGGGGTGTCGGGTGCAGAGTGAGAAGTCTCACGCTTCCGTCGGTAAACATGCAGTCTTTGGAAGTGGTTTCTTTGTTGCAAAGAAGTAGCTGGTTTTGAACAGGGCCGCTGTTCACAGGGGTTTCTTGGTCCTTTAGTCCAGGGCAGTCCTCTGAGGCTTCAGAGGTTGCTGGTCCCTGTCGGATGCGTCGCTGGTTGCAGGTTTTCAAAGTTGGAGACAGGCCGGTAGAGCTGGGGCCAAAGCAGTTGTTGTCTTCTTCCTCCTCTGCAGGCTTGTAGGTCAGCAATCCTTCTTGTTTCTTCAGGTTGCAGGAATCTGATTTCCTGGGATGGGGAGCCCCTAAATACTGAATTTAGGGGTGTTTTTAGGTCTGGGAGGGCAGTAGCCAATGGCTCCTGTCCTTGAGGGTGGCTACACCCTCTTTGTGCCTCCTCCCTGTGGGGTGGGGGGTGGGCACATCCCTAATCCTATAGGGGGAATCCTCCAAACTCAAGATGGAGGATTTCTCAAGGCAGGGGTCACCTCAGCTCAGGACACCTTAGGGGCTGTCCTGACTGGTGGGTGAAGACTCCTTGTTTTTCTCATTATGTCCTTCAGCCTTGCCGCCAAAGGTGGGGGCAGTGGCCGGAGGGGCAGTCATCTCCACTGGCTGGGATGCTGTGGGGCGCTGTAACAAAAGGGGGTGAGCCTTTGAGGCTCACGGCCAGGTGTTACAGTTCCTGCAGGGGGAGGTGAGAAGCACCTCCACCCAGTACAGGCTTTGTTCCTGGCCACAGTGTGACAAAGGCACTCTCCCCATGTGGTCAGCAACATGTCTGGTGTGTGGCAGGGTGGCAGAAACTGGTCAGCCTACACTAGAAGTCGGATTGGTATTCAGGGTGCATCTCTAAGATGCCCTCTGGGTATATGTTACAATAAATTGCACACTGGCATCAGTGTGCATTTATTGTGCTGAGAGGTTTGATGCCAAACTTCCCAGTTTTCAGTGTAGCCATTATGGAACTGTGGAGTTCGTGTTTGACAAACTCCCAGACCATATACTCTTATGGCTACCCTGTACTTACAATGTCTAAGGTTTTGCTTAGACACTGTAGGGGCATAGTGTTCATGCACATATGCCCTCACCTGTGGTATAGTGCACCCTGCCTTAGGGCTGTAAGGCCTTCTAGAGGGGTGACGTACCTATGCCACAGGCAGTGTGAGGTTGGCATGGCACTCTGAGGGGAGTGCCATGTTGACTTTCTCCCCACCAGCACTCACAAGCTGTGAGGCAGTGTGCCTGTACTGAGTGAGGGGTCCCCAGTGTGGCATAAGACATGCAGCAGCCCTTAGAGACCGTCCCTGGCATCAGGGCTCTTGGTACCATTTACAAGGGACTTATCTGGATGCCAAGGCTGTGCCAATTGTGGGACCAAAGGTACAGTTTAGGGAAAGAACACTGGTGCTGGGGCCTGGTTAGCAGGGTCCCAGCACACTTTCAATCATAACTGGCATCAACAAAAGGCAAAAAGTCAGGGGGTAACCATGCCAAGGAGGCATTTCCTTACATACACGTGGAACATCAGGACCAAATTGAGCTCCCACTGTGGCATCACAAATGGTCTGTGAAGACAAAAAGGTGTCAAACCTTAAAGAAACTGCATTACAACAGGTGATTTAAACAAAGACTGAAGGATCTTACTGGGCTGATATCAAAATGCCAAAAAAAACCTCAAAAAGTTTGGACTCTAAAGGTCTGTTTTGCAGAGACCACACCAGGCCACACTTTTGTCTCCGCATCCGATGGGCCCAGACTTCGCTGACAACTCCACAACTCAGGTTGTAGACTGAACACAGTTAGCTGCAGCTGCTCAATCTCCATGCATGCAGGAGACTGCAGGTTCAGGTAAAGAACCCTGCCTGATGCCAGGGAAGGTCTCTAAGGGCTGCTGGATGTCTTATGCCACACTGGGGACCCCTCACTCAGCACACACACACTGCTTCACAGCTGTGACAAAACAAGATGGAGGATTTCCTAAGGCAGGGGTCACCTCAGCTCAGGACACCTTAGGGGCTGACCTGGCTGGAGGGTGACTCCTCCTTGTTTTTCTCATTATCTCCTCCAGACTTGCCGCCAAAAGTGGGGGCTGTGTCTGGGGGGTTGGCATTGCCACTAGCTGGAGTGCCCTGGGGCATTATAACACAAAAACTGAGCCTTTGAGGCTCACTGCTAGGTGTTACAGTTCCTTCAGCGGTGCTGCACCCAGAGCATGCTTTGTTTCTGGCCTCAGAGAGCACAAAGGCTCTCACCCAGTGGGGTCAGAAACTCGTCTCAGTGGCAGACTGGCACAGACCAAACAGTCCTGCACTGAAGGATTGGGTAAAATACAGGGGGCATCTCTAAGATGCCCTCTGTGTGCATTTTGTAATAAATCCAGCACTGGTATCAGAGTGGGTTTATTATTCTGAGAAGTTTCATACCAAACTTCCCAGTATTCAGTGTAGCCATTATGGAACTGTGGAGTTCGTTTTGACAAACTCCCAGACCACTTACGTAATATGGCCACACTGTACTTACAATGTCCAAGAATAGACTTACACTGTAGGGGCATATTGCTCATGCAGCTGTGCCCTCACCTGTGGTATAGTGCACCCTGCTTGAGGGCTTTAAGGCCTGCTAGAGGGGTGACTTACTTATGCTACAGGCAGTATTTTGTTTTGTGTGCATGACATCCTGAGGGGGATGCCATGTCGACTTTGCCTTTTTCTCCCCATCAACACACACAATCTGCAATGGCAGTGTGCATGTGTTAGGTGAGGGGTCCCTTGGAGTGGCAAAACACATGCTGCAGCCCTTAGGGACCGTCCCTGGTCACAGGGCCCTTGGTACCACTGGTACCTTTTACCAGGGACTTATCTGTGTGCCAGGGGTGTGCCAAGTGTGGAAACAATGGTACATTTTTAGTGAAAGAACGCTGGTGCTGGGGCCTGGTTAGCAGGGTCCCAGCACACTTCTTATTCAAGTCAGCATCAATATCAGGCAAAAAGCGGGCGGTAACTGCAACAGGGAGCCATTTTCCTATACTAATGTACTGAAAAGTCTATTTACCGTCTTTCTGCTTCTCTTTCTGATATTCTTCTCTTCATTCTTACCCTTGCCCAGCAGGGTTTTGCTCTGGGAACTCTCAAGAGTTCTCTCTGCTCTGTCCACTTTCCTGCGGCTGCCTGACCAACCCTCTTTATTTAAGTCTCCTACTGTAAATAGGTTTCTCAAAGGGCTTGTACATGTTTCCTCCTTCGCCCTTTATCATGCCTCAGTGGGATCTAAACTTGGTTCACACCAACCTTATATGTGCTCCATTTGAGCCGCTGCACAGTTGTCCCCTCCAGCTGTTTACCATCAAGACAGCCTTCCTAGTTGCAATGACATCTGCACGGAGGGTGAGTGAGATGCAGGCTTTATCATCCAAGCATTCCTATATTACTTTGCACACTGGCATCTTTCCTCCCGAAAATAAGGACCCCATTCCATCTGGAACAATCTCTCACCCTCACAACCTTTTTTGGCTCCTCCACCTCCCTCTAAAGAAGAGGAGTGACTCCACTGTCTGGACCCAAAAAGAGCATTGTCGTTCTACCATAATCGCACAAAAGAGTTCCGGGTGGATGACCAACTCTTCCTGGGGTATGTTGGAGCGAAAGAAAAGTCAGGCAGTGCAGAAACTAACCATTTCGCACTGGGTCGTTTGCTATATTAAGGTCTGCTATGCCCTTACTAAAAAGGAGCCTTCTAAGCACGTAAGGGCCCATTCCACCAGAGGAAAAAACTGTGACCACGGCATTATTTCATGTAGTCCCAGTCCTGGACATCTGCCTGGCAGCAGTTTGGGTGTCCTTGCACACGTTTGCCAAACACTACTGCCTGGTTAGTCAGGTTTGCAGTCAGGCATTTCGTCCTTTCGGTCCTGCAGGACTTTTTAGTCTAGTTCAGTTTGTCCACAGCCCACCACCAGCATGGTATGGCTTGGGTATCTATTCAAAAATAACTAATCTGCAGCTAGATGTCTCTATCAAATGAAAAAGTTAGTTACCTTCGGTAACACATTATCTGGTAGAGACTGTCAAGATGCAGATTCCTTACACCCACCCATGCCTCCCTGCCCTGCGGATAGATTGCCAAGGTTAAGGTTGATCCATTTCAGGGTCCTAGTTTGGACACACACTCATCAGTTCACTTCCTGGCTCTGCACTCCTGGCGTGGAAAGTTGTGCAAAGTAACTGACGTCCGCTCGCCTGGGAGGCGCCTATATAGATGAATGCAACATAATTTCCCGGGCCAACGACGATGCACGGATCTGAACGAAGCTCACGCAGACATTTCCAGATCAGTCTAACGCCTGGGAAATTCAAAGGTAAGGAATCTGTAGCTAGATATAGTCTCTACCCCATAATGAGTTACCGAAGGTAAGTAACTTGTTCATTATGCCCTGGAACACTTCAAAGGGAGCTGGTCAAGGCACGTTCCTTAAGCCTCTCAACCCCTGCCAGACAGTTTCCTCAGTGGTTTTGTCTCTTTTGGGGGTACTCTAAAGGTCTGGTGCTCAGGCAATATCTAGGCCCGCAAGACCCTCATTTTTATCTCCGCTCCTCTCCTTTGAAAGCTTGATGGTGCAGGGTATCTACAAGCAGGACAAACCTAAATACATTTTCAACTGCTCCCCTTACTAGGGAGTCAAAACTGGTAAAGACATGTGGAAAGATAGCCTTCTCATCAACCAACTTGCCTCTTAGATCAGTGAATGCTAGGTGCCTCCTAAGGTGCTATTCTCAAGCCATTGGGATTCAGTGGCTCAAGTTCTCCAAGGGGTTCTTGAAGATCACTGACCGTTCCTCGCCCAGGCTGTACAGGGCGATTGTTTCTCAAACAAGTTCAGAATTCGTTGTGGCTTGGGCTCCATCGATTCCTTTTAACAGACAATTGGCAGTAGTGTAGCCATTCACTGCCACAGTTGGTTGCTGTCCACTTGTTTTTAAGGTGATGTCCAGTTGTCCCTCATGGACATGCCCTTTGACAGGACTTACTTTTTGCGGGGGGACAAGGCATCACTGCTCTAAAATGGGTGGAGAGTAGAGCCATGGCATGTTCCCTGGGCTTACTTTCACTGGCTCGCCAACCTCATCAGGCATATAGCTTCTTTCACAGATTTGACAGTGGCACCCCACATGTCAGCCTATCCAACCTCAACAAGGTGCCCAGGAGGTTTATGGTCAAGGCTGTGGCACCTACCGCCTCTTTAGAGAATATCAACAGGACAGCCTGCCTACTGACCCCCGCCCCCTCGGCAGTCCCACCTGCCAAACCCCTAATTGTGCCCTTATTGGAGCACAGCCACTCGGTGGGAAGGAGGATCGGCCGATTCTTGCCAGGTAGGCAGGCCATAACATCAGACAGGTGGGTCCTTCAAATTGCTCTTAAGGGGTATGCCCTACCTTTTCTTTCCATGTTGTAGCACATTTCACTGCCCCCCAACGACTAATGGAGGCCCATCTGTCTGTTTTGCAGCAGGATGTACAAGCACGTTTGGCCAAAGAGGCAAGCCATGGTTGTTATTCCTGTTACTTTCTGGTGCCAAAGAAGGACAGTGGCCTTCTTCCTTTTTAGAGCTGCACCCTTTCAATACCTTACTCCAGAAGTAACAATTCAAGATACTCATGCTGACCTAGGTCTTATCTGCCCTCGACCCTAGAGACTAGATGAAGGTGTTGGACCTACAGGATGCCTTTTTCCATATCCCCATCTTGCAGGCCCGTTTACACTACCTGCAGTTCTTTGTGGGACAGGAGCATGGTGTTCTCTCCGTTGCTCTAACCAGTCTGCACATGTGTTCACGAACGTTATGGTGGTGGTAGCAGCACACCTCCGGAGGTCAGGGTTTCCAGTCTTCCCCTACCTTGATGATTTGCTGTTGAAGGCGTGCTCGAGCCAGGCAGGCGTCAACCACCTTCAGACAATAGCAAATCTCCTGTCATCTTTGGGGTTCATTATCAACGTGCCAAAGTTCCACCTGACTCCTTCTCACATGCTATTTTTGATTGAAGCCGTTCTGGAACCTGTTGGGTTTCATTCCATTCCATTCCTCCAGCAAGGAGAGTCCAGGACATTTATCCTTTGATCCTATCAGCCATGGTCCTGGATTCCAGTGAGGTTGACTCTAAGGCTGCTGAAACTGATAGCCTAATGCATCCTGCTGGTCAGGTATGGCAGATGGCACATGCTGGCTCTGCTGTAGGATCTGAAGTCTCAGTGGGCCCTACATCAAGGGACCTCTGTGACTGCATCCAAATCTCAGAGGAGACTGCGAATGATCTGCAGTGGTCGTTGGTGGACCGCGATTGGGTCAGTGGCACACGCCTCTCTCTAACCAACCCAGAGGTGACAGTGGTGACTGATGCATCCCTTCTGGGAGAGGTGGAGATCAGAGGCCTCTAGTCTCTGGCAAAGGCCTGGCTCCATATCAACCTTCTGGAGCTGAGGGCCATTGTCTGAAAGCCTTCCTTCCCTCCATCGATGGCAGGCTGGCACAGGTGCTCACGGACAACACCACCGCCATGTGTGCAACAAATAGGGCAGGTGTTTTGCTTTCATTAATGACCGAGCTGACAAAAAAAATCTCTGGAATGCACTTCTTAGTTCAAAGAAGACATTTATTATTACTTCACCACGAGGTTCCTAAAAAGAGATTAGTAGGTTGAAAGCACACGTTTAAAAATAGTCACAGCAATGAAAGCAAAGTATATCAAAATGATTCTCAACTGAAATGTACACAGCAAATAGGCCTGTGTGGGTAGGCCTAGCGCCCAGGAAAGGAAATTGACCAAAAAACAACTTGGACACATCACATTTTTTCACAGAAAACAGAGGTGTTTTTTGCAAAGTGCGTACCTGTGGATTTTGGCCTCTAGCTCAGGCGGCCCCAGGGGGGGCAGAAATGGCCTAAAATAAATTTGACCCCCCCGCCGGGAGCAACCGTTGCCTACGGGGTCACTCCCCTTGCGTGACATTTGCGCAAAACAAAAAAAAACAATCCCCGGTGCCTAGTGGTTTCTGCCCAGATTGACCTAAAGTCGACCGATCTGCCCCCGAGGGGGGCAGAAATGGTCTAAATACAATTTGCCCCCCAGGGGAGCGACCCTTGCCTAATGGGTCGCTCCCTATCTCTAAAAAAAAAAGAAATTTGCCCTGGCGCCGAGGAGATTCTGCCCCCCCCCCCCTCGGGGGCAGATCGGCCTAATAACAATAGGCCGATCTGCCTGCGGGGGGGGCAGAAATGGCCTAAAATAAATTTGACCCACCCCCGGGAGCGACCATTGTCTACGGGGTCGCTCCCCTTGCGTGACATTGGCGCAAAAAAAAAAAAGGCCCGGTGCCTAATGGATTCTGCCCCCCAGATCGGCCTAATAACAATAGGCCGATCTGCCCCCAGGGGGGGCAGAAATGGCCTAACATAAATTTTACCAAGCCATGGGTTAGTTCCAGTGGAAGAATGTAATCAAACAGGTTGACAGAACATTCATGGTACTCTGTATTATTCCCATGTAGAACTTGAATCAGTGAAGCGCAATTTGCTCAAAATGGATCCATAGGTTTTGTACTTTAAAAGCAGCTGGAGCGTTGCACAAAGGTTATCAATCAGGTTCAGGTTGGGGTTGCGGTCCCTCCCCCGGCCCCACACGCAAACGCCCGCAGGGAGACCACACAGCACACTCATGGTCAGTGGCAAGTCGTAGTAAGATCTGCAAAAGAAACAAGTATGACTTTTCTTGCAAATAACATTTGTCATCTGAAATGTGCTCTCCTTTTTCCTGTCCTTGTTTTATAATCAGCAGGACGTTATTGGGGCCCTTTGCTATGATTTCTGCAGATTCTGGAGGGCCATTTGGGGATTCAACCCACACCTTAGCACTGAGGTTTTTATGTGCTGAACTTCCCTCTCCTTGCACTGTCAGAAGGGCTGGGGCAGTCCCCTTCCTTACCAAACCTCATACACTGCACTTATGACAAGTTGGGCAATTCTGTCTCCAATTTGAATAAATAAATCAACTTCTCCACTATTTAACAGAGTAACTTAGATTTTTCCTTGGTAATCTGCATCAATCACTCCCCCTAAAACCTGAATATCTTTAAGGGCCAACACAGATCTGGAAGCAATCAGTCCAAAATGCTCTGGGGAAATCTGTATTCCAACACCTGTTTCACACAACGCTATGTCTAGGGGTTTTAGTCTGTAAGCTTGTGAAGCATGCAAATCAAGACCTGCAGATTCAGGTGTGGCTCTGTAAGTAGTTAACGCTCCAGGTTTTATTTCCCAGTATGTGATGGTATTGGTGGCCAGATGTGGTTGTATTTGCAAAGCTGGAGTTAACATTTGCATCAAAGGTGTTTCAGCATTTAAAGGTCTATTGTTCAGAATCTGGAGGGCTTCATTTAAATTGTTTCTCCAGTTTGTCAAAGTATCATCAGATAATTTTCGCAATTGAGCTTTCAGTAAACCATTCATTCTCTCAATCAGTACTGAGGCCTGTGGATAATAAGAAATATGTTATATCCACTCAATGTTTTCCTGGGAATAGTAGTCCTGTACCAATTTGTCTTTGAAGTGTGACCTAGTGTCACTCTGGATCTGGAGTGGTACTCCATAGTATAACATTAACAAGTACAGAGTTCTGATAGAATTGTGCTGAGTAGCACGTTTGCAAGGGGCAGCAATCAAGTATTCAGAATAAGTGTCCACTACGGTGCAGGCGTATTGACACCTGCAACTAATCGGTAGTGGTCCAATGTAGTCAATTTGCCATATCTGTCCTGGTAACTTCCCCTCCCCAATTTATCTGTCACTGTTTGTTGGACAGATCTCTGTTGTGTGTGTTGACAAATAGGACATTGCAAAATCACAGTTTTTATCAAATCTAGGGGAATGTGCATCCCTCCAATCTCTGCCCACCTGTAAGTGGCTTTTTCTCCTTGGTGTCCACATTTCTGGTGCGCCCACTTAGCCATCCCCACCAATGCAGAATTCTGGGTTGACACTTCTGCCTCTGAACGTTTGTCTTTGACGGCTGAAAAGGAATTGAACCAGCGTTCCAGTGAGTCAATGGGACAATGAGCCTCTATGACTTTACTCTGTTTTAACATTTCCCAAATTTCCTGCCACAACTCTTTGCTCCACATCCCCTTTGAATGAATGAACCAGTTATGTGCAAGCCATGTGGAAAGCCAAACGGAGAATCCATTGGCAGTGAACCAAGAATCAGTGTAAAAAATGACAAGTCCAAAGCAGCTCTTGCTTTAGAACCTTACACACAGTGTACAACTCTGCATACTGGCTACTTTTTCCTTCTCCTGTGGTAGACAACGACTTTTCAGTAACTGGATTGTATAACACTGCTTTCCATTGTCTTTTAGTACCCACGTATTTCAATGAATCATTAGTAAAACAAACATGCTTTCTATCCTCCGGGGACAAGCATTCAAATAGTGCGCTTCATTTCACTGGTGACTTTTACCTGTGGTACTCCCCGCACCCTCTCCTCATCCTGTACAGGGGCTTGTGACACCTGTTTATGTAGGGCTACAGTGCCTGTCGGTCCTACTCGAGCCCTGTCTTGTATGTACCAAAGCCAATGTATGATACTAGTCTCTTGTGCATGTCCTATACAGTGAGATTTAGGTGAACTCATCACCCACTGCATGATTGATAGTAACAGGTTTAAGAATGACATTATAACTTAATGTGATGTGCTCAGTAGCCACTAGAGCCCAATAACAAGTCAAATGCTGTTTTTCAAAAGGAGTATAGCGCTCCACAAAGTCAAGCAGTTTTCTAGTCCAAAGCCCCAGGGGCACCCGTGTCCTCCCGTTTCTGCAACACACTCCAGTTTGCATATTATCCCTGAACAGTTACATGTAACTCAATGTTTCCCTCTTACACTGTACACATATCTAAAGTCTGTTGGATTATTTCATTTGCCAAATCAAAAGCACACAGCAGCTCTTCACTCCATTCAAACTCATGTTTTTTTTTCGTTTATACCAAAGCATTAAGATTTTGCTCAGATGAGGGCTATACTGTTTCCAAAAATCAAACAATTTCATGAAACTCTGTCTCTTGCTCAGTGCAAATAGTTGCAAACTCCAAAATCTTTTGTTTTACCTGTAACAACAGCTCTCTATATTCTGGATTCCACTGAATTACCAGAAACTGCACATGTTGCAACAGTACATGTTTCTTGTCTGAATTAATTGTACACATTGTACTCTGGAAAAGTGGTCTAAACATACTGGTAACATCGTCAACTTCTTGCTCAGTGTAATCTTTTAAAGAATGCATTTCAACTCCTGCCAAAAACTGTGGGCTGCTCTGTGCACGGAGAACTATGCTCTGCTCATGAGGCTCACACTGGCCCCCACCTTTTTTAACCTCCTCATTATTGGAATGTGAAAAGCCAGATTCTTCTGTAACAACTTGGTAGATTTCAGTTTTACCATACAATAATTTGTTCTCGCTAATTTGCTCACATAAATTCTTATTTTCATGTTCTAACTGTTTGCATCTCTCATGCATTTTTCTGTAAGCAGACAAAAGTATCCAAACCCTCCTGTCAAGAACAAAAGGGACATTATTCCGTTCAAAAAGCACCTTTTCTAAATATGACAACACTTTAGTTTTATCCAAGCACCCATCCCAAAACTTAGAAAGTCCTGATAAACAAGAAAACATGTTTGTCACAACACCATAAGGCAGTTTAATTTCACATGCATTTTCAAACATGGTTTGTGGTGCCTCCTTTAATTCTCTAACCAAAAACATATTTACACTTTTAAATCGTGCACTTCCAACCCCCCCTTTTTTCTTTTTTTTTTATCCTGCCGACTACGCCAAAATGTTTTGCTTTCACTAATGTCCGAGCTGACACAAATCTCTGGAATGCACTTTTTAGTTCAAAGAAGATATTTATTATTACTTTACCACGAGGTTCCTAAAAAGAGATTAGTAGGTCGAAAGCACACGTTTAATAATAGTCACCGCAACGAAAGGAACATATATCAAAATGATTCTCAACTGCAATGTACACAGCAAATATATGTGATTATCCTTTGCTTTGCAATTATGCTATAATATAAAGTAAAAATTCATCACCTCTTGACAAGGCTACAGGCTTCACTGAAAGACGCTGACTAGCCAAGACAACACGCCGTCTCATTTGGCACTCTGGTTCCCCCCTCTGGGAAGTAGTTTACATGCGGACTAATGCCGCTGATCCCAGCGAGGCTCGCCTGTGACAAGGCTATTGAATCGAAACGGGCGTGCCTAAGTTACTGACGCATCACAATACCAGCGGCTGTTTCCTGCGGCGAGAACCGCCTATAACTTTTCCGTTTGAAACCAGGCCTTCTAAGACGCTGCGATCCCCTGCCTGGAGACTGGCTGTAGCCTTGTCAAGAGACCACGTTGTCCCTTGATAGTCCTGATGAGGCCCAGACTGGAGAGGCCGAAACACGTTGACGAGATTGGGTTCTCGATTTGTATTCAATCCTAAAAATGTTTTGCCTCACATGGATAGATACCTCTAAAAAATACACAGGTATTCTAAATAGGCATATACAACCACAAATACTAGCTGTTACCACTATTTCCTGCCAAAGAAATTGAGTTGGGGACAACCCCCGGTTGACAGTCCGTTTGCTTCCTAGGCTCCAACAAGTCTGCTGTTGCCCTAAAAAAAATATATATATATATTAGGCTATGTGTAATGTAGTGTCAATAATGTTTGTGCTATGTGTTGTTATTTGAATAGTTATTGTCATAAAATATTTTTTTTATGAGCCACTGTCGACCTTGCAAAAGTTATTTGTAATACATTTTGGAAAGTAATTGAACCACAAAGGAAGTACTTATCACGTTTCTTTGAAAAAATTCAGAAAATGTATCCCAACCTTTTTGACCAACCCTTTGTTGTGCTATGCACTGGCCAAGAAGCAACCACCTGAAGGTTTGCATGCTCATTCTACCAGAGCGACAGCTGCAACCAATGCATTTGCATATGGAGTTCCAGGCCTTGACATCTGCCAGGCGACCACGTGGGCACCTCTGCCCATTTTTACCAAATGCTACTACCTGGTCAGTCAGGTCCATATGTATGGGTTATTTGCCCGTTTTGTCCTGCAGGACTTTCTAGTTTGATCTTGGCTCGCAGACCCACCTCCAGGGATGGTAGTGCATAGGTATCTATTCAAAAGTCAAGGAATCTGCAACTAAACATTTCTATCAGGATGAACAAGTTACTTCCTTCGGTATCGCTTTATCTGGTAGAGATATATTCTATTTGCAGATTCCTTACTGATCACTAATCTTCCCCTTCTCCCTGTCAGGGTCTTAGTTTTGACACACCAGTGGTCAGTGTTCCTCATGGTTCTGCACTTTTGGTGTGGAAAATCCTGAAAAACTGACATCAGCGCACTGGGGTGGCGGCTATATAGGACCCACAACGTCATATCTGGCATGGATAGCGCCGATGATGGACATAATGCCAATCGATTCCACCTAATGGCACGCAGGGGTACTGCTCAACAAAAATCTCCGGATGCAGTCTGACGCCAGTAAGGAGCCTGCAGATATTACTTATAAGAACAATGTAAAATGATAAGTACATCTAACACTTCAGTTCATCAACAAAGCCGAGCAGAACTGCATATAAACACCACCACTGTGCACTGACATCAGTTACTTTGTTTTTGCACCTTCCGACATTAATCCAGCGGTATAGTACCAATTACATCAGCCTTTTGACAACTCCAAAACAGAAAAATCCAGTGTACTAGAGAATGATGCCCCCTTTTAAGGCTACAGGTTTCAAAACATGCCAAGACCATAGAAAACAGATTTCAGCTTCAGACCCATATGAGGTGTATCACCGATGTTTGAAGTCTGGATGCAATTCGAAGTCATGACACAAGTAAGCCCTCATGCACCCGAAGGTGATCCTGGATCAATAAGTGAAGCTCAGTAGGATGCGTGGGCCTAAGGCTACATTTTTCAAACCGTGCTGTGACTGTAGAAAACAGATGCTGGTCATAGACTGGGACAAGGTATCTGTCTGGTGTTTGGTGTAGGGACATAATTGAGTCCTGTGGCAAGTAAGCCCTTATACACCTAGGGCAATCCGGGACCAAGAAATGAAGCTGTATGTCACTGAACACAGAGGAACTCCCAAGTCTAGGGCATTGATGCTACCACAGATGGTCTACTTCTCAGTTGAAGTCCTCAGGTAAGTAAAAATGGTAGCGCAAACATAAGCACAAGAAAGAGTATCAGTGTTAGGCAGTCTACTTTCAGATCTCCAGTTGCGGAGTAGATTCCACAGTTTGTTCCTGTGTGCGTAAAATTACCTGGGTCATCGCTGATGCTGCAGGAAATTAAACCCATCAAGGAGGCTGTGCCGCAGATATTTTGAAGTCCTGCAGCCAGTGCTTAATTTGTGCCTGTTGTTTCTGGTGCTGAGCACCGGCACTTATTTTTGAGGGCCGGGGCTTAGTCTTCTGTGTAGGAAGTTGGCTCTGTATATACTATCTCAAAGTGAGAGATAGTGGGCACAGAGTCCAAGGGTTCCCTTTAGAGGTTGATAATGGCAGAATTAGATAATACTAATGCTCCATTTTGTGGTAGTGTGGTCAAGCAGTAGGCTTATCAGAGGGTAGTGCTAAGCATTTGTTGTACACACACAGGCAATAAATGAGGAACACACACTCAAAGACTTAACTCCAGGCCAATAGTTTTTTATAGAAAAATATGTTTTCTTAATTTATTTTAGAACCACGAGATTCAAGATTTGAGGTAAGTACATAAAATGCAAGGTACTTCACACAGGTAAGTATAGAACTTTGATTTAAAACAGTAGTACATACAGTTTTGGTTAAAATGGCAATAAGCTATTTTAAAAGTGGACACAGTGCAAAAATCAACAGTTCCTGGGGGAGGTAAGTTTGGTTAGGTTTCTCAGGTAAGTAAATCACTTACACAGTCAGTCTCCTGGGCATAGGAAGCCCACATTTGGGGGTTCAAGGCAACCTCAAAGCCACAGCACCAGCAACACAGGGCCGGTCAGGTGCAGAGGTCAAAGGAGGTCCCAAAACACATAGGCGCCTATGAAGAACAGGGGTGCTCCGGTCCTAGTCTGCTTACAGGTAAGTACCTGCGTCTTCGGGGAGCAGACCAGGGGGGTTTTGTAGAGCACAGGGTAGGGGGGGACACACAAGCCCACAAAACACACCCTAAGCGGCACAGGTGCAGTAGGCAAAGTAGGTGTCGGGTTTGCTATAGAAAGCAATGGAGGGACCCGGGGGTCACTTAGGCGATGCAGGCAGGGCACAGGGGGGCTTCTCGGGCCAGCCACCGACTGGGCTAGGATGAGGGCCGCCTGATTGTTACTCCTGCACTGGTAGGTGGCTCCTCTCGGTCCTGGGGGCTGCGAGTGCAGTGCTTGGTGCAGGCATCGGGTTCCTTTGTTATCAGGCAGTCGCGGTCAGGGGGAGCCTCTGGATCCTCTCTGCAGGCGTCGCTCTAGGGCGACTTAGGGTGTCCACGTTGTTGGAGTCGCCTGGGAGTCCTCTCTGTGGTGTTGGTTGTCCTTGACTCGAGTCGGGGGCGTCTGGTGCAGAGTGTGAAGACTCACGCTTCTGGCAGGAAGTGAGTCTCTTTAAAAGTTGTTTCAAAGTTGCAAAGTTGTTGCAGTTTCTGAACAGTGCTGCTGTTCTCTGAAGTTTCTTGGTCCTTTAGGTGCAGGGCAGTCCTCTGAGTCATCAGAGGTCGCTAGTCCTGCTGGATGCGTCGCTGTGCAGGTTCTTTGAATCTGGAGACAGGCCGGAAGAGCTGGGGCCAAGTCAGTTGGTGTCTCCGTCGTCTCTGCGGGGCTTTCAGGTCAGCAGTCCTTCTTTCTTCAGGTTTCAGGAATCTGATTTTCTGGGTTCAGGGTCGCCCCTAAATACTAAATTTAGGGGTGTTTTTAGGTCTGGGGGGCAGTAGCCAATGGCTACTGTCCTTGAGGGTGGCTACACCCTCTTTATTCCTTCTCCCTGAGGGGAGGGGGTCACATCCCCTATTCCTATTGGGGGAATCCTCCAAACTTCGATGGAACTAGCTGGGATGCCCTGGGGTGCTGTAACAAAAGGCATGAGCCTTTGAGGCTCACCGCCAGGTGTTACAGTTCCTGCAGGGGGAGGTGAGAAGCACCTCCACCCAGTACAGGCTTTGTTTCTGGCCACAGAGTCACAAAGGCACACACCCCATGTGGCCAGAAACTCGTCTGGTTGTGGCAGGCTGGCACAAACTGGTCAGCCTAGCACTAGGAGTCGGACTGGTATTCAGGGGGCATCTCTGAGATGCCCTCTGGGTGTATTTTATAATAAATCCCACACTGGCATCAGTGTGCATTTATTGTGCTGAGAAGTTTGATACCAAACTTCCCAGATTTCAGTGTAGCCATTATGGAACTGTGAAGTTCGTAATTGACAGACTCTAAGACCATGTACTCTTTATGGCTACGCTGCACTATGCAACTATGCCCTCACCTGTGGTATAGTGCACCCTGCCTTAGGTTTGTAAGGCCTGCTAGAGGGGTGACTTTCTTATGCCGTAGGCAGCGAGAGGTAGGCATGGCACCCTGAGGGGAGTGCCATATCGACTTATTCATTTTCTCCCCATCAGCACACACAAGCTGTGAGGCAGTGTGCATGTGCTGAGTGAGGGGTCCCCAGGGTGACATTATACATGCTACAGCCCTTAGAGACCTTCCTTGCCACAGGGCCCTTGGTACCAGGGGTACCATTTACAAAGGACTTATCAGAGTGCCAGAGCTGTGCCACTTGTAGGAACAAAGGTACAGTTTAGGGAAAGAACACTGGTGCTGGGGCCTGGTTAGCAGGGTCCCAGCACACTTTCAATCATAACTGGCATCAACAAAAGGCAAAAAGTTAGGGGGTAACCATGCCAATGAAGGCATTTCCTATCATTCTGCCCAAAGCATTTGCTGTGAGCAAAAGACATATATGGGAAAGACAGAGGAAGGGATCAATGAAAAAGCGTCACAAAGGGTGAAAGTTGAAAGCTGCAAGAGTGAGCTGAAGGGGCAGGCTGTGGCTTTACATGGATTGAAGCGGCCTGAAATGGCTTCAGGATTACGCCGCCTCAGTATTCCGTGTTCACACATTTACTGACAGCAGCCGCATGTTTAAAAGGAGGGCTTTAGGATCCGGCACATTTTTATTTACAAACTAAGCACTGCCTGCAGCTCCCCTCTGGCATGCCTTCAGGCCCAAAATATTCGCAGGGGCCTTCAGTCCAGTGACTGGCAGCGAATAAATCGTCTGCCCTATGTGAGCCCATTGAATTCTTTGCCAGCTCCTTATTGGCTCTGGGATAGACTTTCTCCCTGGCTGAACAACCTTAGTTTGTTGGTCCCAAGCCAACTCTGGTGCAGGTGCAGCCAGATGAGGATCCAGTGCTTGTTCTGATGTCTGAGCCTGAGCTGACTTTAGCATGACCCTGACTGATGCCACACTATAAAATTACTAAGATTCAGGTAGTCACCATAACCTTGATGCTGATCCTGTGCTGCTTCTAGATCGGACACATCATCAGAGGCTTCATTATCTTCTTGGGTCTGATTCGGACCACACATTGCCACCACCCAGGGAAGATGGTGTCTATGGGAATAATTTGCCCCTTCATTATGATAATGACATTTAGAACATGGACTTATAGGAGGTTAGTGGGCTTCGTATTTTCCCTGGTACAGGGTTGAACTCGGAATTTAGAGTCCTGTGGAAGAGAGTGCATCATTTGTAGTGGTCATTTGATGAGCAACTATGGTCTTGTACCTACAACTGCCCTCAGTCGAGGTGAAATGTATTTACAGAAATCTTTAGACATGGGCCAGCCACATTTGAGTTCTTGCTTCCTTTCAGAGAAGTCGTCAATGACACCTTGATGGGCACCTGGTCAAAGACCTGTTCTTGCCCACTGGTGAATAGGCAATGGTCAGAGGTCACAGGCTGGCATCTAAAAGCCCGGTTTTTCTCACTAAACATCCTACTCCATAGATTCTGGTTGTTCTGATGGATAGCTATACCTGTGGATTCCTCACCTTTTGAATATCCCCAATGCACCTGCATTCCACTGAACCTTTTCTTCATGGCTCTCCATGTCGACGAGGATGTCATAATGCCACGGCTCCACAGGCGACTCTGTCTGATGTCATCAGAGCCATAAGAAGCCCTCGTCGGCATGCTGACGTCAGTTCCCTTTTTTCTGCGCAGTTTTTTTCTTCTCTCCCTTGGGTTACTGTTGGTGATAGTATTTCGATTAGGAAAAATAGTGGGTATGTTTTTTTTCTGCAACTATGTCTCCACCAAGTAAGTCCAGATTTAAGCCTTGCTGGTAGTATGAGGAACAAATGTCTATCACGGTCCCTCATGACAACTGCCTTTAGTGTCTCAGCTCTGACCACATCGTCTGTTCTTCGTGCCAAAAGATGAACCCAAAGGCCTTGAATGAAAGAAGCGAAGCTCTTCATGTCCAAGTGAAGGAAGGAGAAGAGAAGTTTTCGAAAGTTTCAACCTCGTTCTAAGTCCCTGTCCTCACTCCTCAAAGTCATCCAAGAGGAAGCACTAGAAGAGATGTCACAGCTCTCGATGTCGATCTTTGAGAGAGGTATCTCCGATGTTGGTGTCTCCATGTCCTAGGTCGGCTGAAGGCTCTCTAGTTCCATCTCCTGTAACCTGTCCTACTTCACCTTCGAGCCCAGTAAGACTACCGACTTCACCTGTGCCTCCCGATCTGGAGCCCGAAGTGGTCCCTCCAACTCCAGTTCTTCCTCAGCCTCCTCAAAAAGGAGCAAGAATATCCAGCTTTCCCTGCTCTTGGAACAGATCCTTCCAGCTTCCTCAGTGCTATGTATAGCATTTTTAGAAGGGCCATGACTATCTGGTGTGCCTGGACTCATGGGTCCAATGTATTTTTCTCTGGAAGGCTTACTGGCGCCATATCAGGAGGCTCTGTTCCTGCATTTCATGCCAATGGCCTAGGTGCCCTTGCCTTCTCCAGCGCGGAGGAAAGTGACTCCTTCACCGACAGGATTCGGCTGGGCTGATTGCACCCTCCCTGACGTCGGAAGGCTCCATGCCGGTGTTGCATCATTAATCTTCAGTTCCTTTAGATTTGGTTGCTCAGGTGTTATTTCTCTGGCGCCGATGCCTGCATTGCCGATTCAGTCTCCACCAGCACCGCTGCTGGAGTCTAGGCATAGATCACTTAGGGATGTTCAACGCCTTCTAGAGGAGGAGCAATATCTGTACACTCAGCAGGATCCTGACCTGGAAGAAGATGAAATTATTGCACATTATCCTGATTTTGAGGGACTGGACCTCAGAAGTGGCTTGGACACTTCATCAGAATGGAAATTGTTGTCTTTAGAGGGTATGCCTCCTCCTGAAGTCACATCATACCATGCAGTGTCAAGGAAGGTGGCAGACATGTTGGAGTTACCCCTTCCTACAGCAGAACTTATGTCTAATTTGTTGACAGAAGTACTTCATTCAACTTCTTCTGTGTCAGGACCACTATTGCCTTTTAATGAGGCCTTGACCGAACCTGTCTTAGACATTTGGCAAAAGCCTTTGTTGACTCCTGCAGTATCTAGACCCACTGGCAGAAGGTAAAAGATTGCTTCAGGGGATCCTGTGCTCTTGAGTAGTCCTCCTTCTCCGGAAAGTTTGATGGTTCAGACTTTGTGTTCTTGGAAGTTGACCCCGGGGTCTTACCCAACTTCTCCAGTGGATAGGAAGTCTAAAAAGATGGAGCAATCTGCGAAAAATATATTTTCTTTGGAAAGTATGGCTTTGAAATCTGCTAATACCACATATCTTTGGGGCTTAAATGACAGCAGCAAGGCAAGTTAGCCAGTCTGGCCTGGATACAACTGATTCGGTGGTTAGGGCAATGGGAACTTCATTCGATACGAGAAAGCATGCCTAGTTAAGAGGATCTGGATTTTCACCTGATGTGCTAGCCACTCTAATGGATTTGCCTTTTGATGGTGCAAGACTGTTTGGCACCAAAGCTGATTCTGCCTTGGAAAGGTTTAAGGGCAGCAACGTGACAGTGAGGTCTTTAATTGCTGCTTGCACTTCACAAAGAAGACTGGATGTATTCAATCAATTTGCAGGATGTGTATTTTCACATGTCCATTTTGCAGTCACACAGGAAGTATCTCCATTTCACAGTGGGATCTCAAAACTATCAGTTTGCGGTCCTTCCGATGTTCTTACTTCTGTGCCTCGAGTCTTCTTGAAGGTGATGAAGGTGTCCTGGCACATCTCAGAAGGTGGGGAGTTCTGGTATTCCCTTACCTGGACAATTGACTGATCGAAGTCAAGTCTCCAGACTTGGTGTTGCATCACTTACAGTCAACAACTCATTTGTTGTACAACCTGGGCTTTTCTATAAACATGCCTAAATCTCACCTAAAGCCTTCTCAGAGTATTCTGTTCATAGGGGCAGTATTGGACACCACAGTGAATTGTGCCTACCCATCGCAGAGAGTTTGGAACATTCAGGCTATGATTCCGATTTTTCAGAGTGGAGCGATGGTTCCAAAGTGGAGCATTGGTTCCGTCTGATAGCTTCCTGCATTCTGTTGGTCGGACATACTTGCTGGCACATGAGCACCATTCGGAGGTGCCTCAGCAGGCGGTGATTTCAGCACAACACCGATCTCAGAGAGTCAGTAAAAATCTCAAGAGGCAGTGCAGCTGATCTTCAATGGTGAGCTGTGGACAGCAATCTATCTCAAGGGAAGAAGTTTTGTCCTCCACCTCTGGTGGCCACAGTGATAACAGATGCCTCCATTCTAGGGTGGGGGACACATTTGGGGGATCTGGAGAACAAAGGACTGTGTTCTCCAGAGGAACAGTTGTTGCACATCAGTCTGTTGGAATTGTGGGCGATACATCTGGCTCTCAAGGCTTTCCTTACTTCCGTTTGCGGTCAGTCAGTGCAGGTTCTGACAGACAATACTACCACAGTGTGGTATGTCAACAAACAAGGAGGTGTAGGGTTGCATCTTCTTTTCAAAGAAGCTCTATGACTCTGGGCCTGGGCTCAGGACCATCAGATCTGCATCATGGCAAATCACTTGGCCGGAGTTCTGAACGTACCTGCAGACAGTCCCAGTCTGCATTTTTTAGTTAATCACAAGTGGGGTCTCCATCCATAAGTGGTGCTTCAAATCTTCTGGCTGTGGGAGATCCCTCAGATAGACCATTTGCCACTCACAAGAACGTGACTACCCATCTTTGTGCAGCCTCTAGTATCCGCTGCAGGGGCCATTGAGGGACACGCTTCAATTGGACTGGGGCTCCCGGGTGCTTCATGCTCCCCTCCACCCCATCCTCCGAACTCAAGGAATTATGGGTAAGATTTGCCAAGACCAGGGCCAAATCATAATAATAGCCCCAGTTTTGCCAAGAAGGATGTGGTACACAGACCTACTTCACCTCTAACTGTGCCCCTCTGCTCTATCTCCCTCACAGGGAAGATCTCTCCCAGACGCAGGGGCAGGTTCTACACCGTTACCTCCAGAGCCTGCACCTACATGCCCGGAAATTGAACAGGGCAACCTGAGCTCTTTTGCTCTCCCCTCTGACATAGAGGATGTTATTTTATCGGTCAGACGACACTGCACCAAGTCTGTGTATGCTAGCAAATGGCCTAGGTTTGTAAAGTAGTGTGGTGAGAATTCTATAGACCCTATAAAAGCCCATTTGTCTGATATTTTAAGTTTTGTGCTTCCCTAGCGCAACAAGGTTGTGCAGTTGCAACAGTTAAGGGTTATTTATCTACCCTTTCAGCATTCCTTTGTTTACCCGATCAGCCTTCCCTGTTTAAGTCCCCTATAAGTGCTAAGGATTTACTAATAGGTATCTTCCCACTCCCTTTAAAATGCCTCAGTGGGACCTTCATTTGGTATTAACTTACCTTATGGATACCCCATTTGAACCCTTACATAGTTATCCTTTGGGGCTATTTACTTTTAAATCTGTCTTTTTGGTTGCCATAATATCAGCTAGAAATGTTAGTGTGTATTACAGGTGTTAAGTGTGAAACCCCCCTGTCACAACTTTTTATGCAGATAAGTTGGTGTTGAGAACCAGAGCTGCTTTCTTACTAAAGGTGATTACTCCCTTTCACTTGGGCCAATCTATCACCCTTCCTACTTTCTATCCACCTCCACATCCATCTAAAAGACTTCATCATTTGGACCCTAAAAAGGCCTATGTGCTTTTGAGGACAGGACACAAGCTCTCTGACTGAACGATCAACTGTTATTGGCTACATGGGAAAAATGAAAAGAAAGGCTGTACTTAAGAGGATATTGTCCAGATGGATTATCCTGTGCATAGATATCTGCTATGCCATGGCTAAGAAAGAGCCAACTGAAGGTATTAGAGCTCACTCCATTAGAGCTAAATCTTCTACTTCTGCTTTAGCTAGAGGTGTCACTGTAGTTGACATCTGTAAAGCGGCAGTTTGGGGTTCCCTCTACACTTTTGCAAAGCACTACTGCTTAGACTCTGAGGTGAGGAGGGACGGTCACTTTGCCCGTTCTGTCTTGAAAATTATTTTTGTCTAGGCAGACAAAGACCCACCTCCGAGTGTGGGGCTGCTTAGTTACACTATTCCAAAGGTGCAGAATCCATAGGAAGATGTATCCATCAGAAGAACAAGTTACTTACCTTCAGTAACACTTTTTCTGGTGGATAGAGTATATATACCTGTGGATTTCTCACTGACCCACCACCTCCCCATTGCTTGTCTGTATATACCAAACAGAAATCTATTTGTATATTATCTATATATTTTTCACTTCATATGCATATTGGTGTATATATGTAAATCTTTGATTAAAGTTTACAACATGAAGTTGTAGTTGTAATGTTGATTTCACCCGTTCACCTCTAAGGCACAAAAAAAGTGGATGGAAACTGACGCCAGCACACCGATGAGGGCTTCTTACGACTCCATTGACATCAGATGGAGTTGTGTGAGTAGTTGTGGCATTATGATGTCCTCATCGACGTGGAGAACTATGAAGAAAAGTGTCTGTGGAATGCTGGCACATTGGGGACATTCAAAAGGTGAGAAATCCACAGGTAGATACTAAATCCACCAGAAAAAGTGCTACTGAAGGTAAGTAACTTGTTCTTCTGGCATCCACCAACAATGTGAACCCCAATTCATCTCCCCCAGATCAGGAGTCCAAAGCTAAGCCTAACGTTGAGGTCATTCAGTGTTGTCCATTTATTTGCCCAATCAACGCATCCTCTCTGGGACGATGGCAAGATCTTGCCTGCAGTCCCAGAAGACCTTAGGGTCTCACTGGTTCAGACCATTCAGGATGGTCAAGATGCAGCCAGATATGTGATTCATGCTGGCCTTGATATTTGTGATTGTCTGGAAAAGGTAGTTCACTCCACTGTGGTGCTGCGCTGCTATAACTCGATGCACTCCATAGGATTCTCTTGAGTCGCACAACCTTCTCTAGTAAGATATGCTTTTTGATGGCTCACCACTGTTCAGTAAAAAAAACAATTCTACCTTGGAATATAAAGAAGAAAATACAGCCACAGCACTCTCCCTGGGTCTGTTGGTGCCTGCCCAACAATGTCCTCACCAGTTTAGGAATTTTTTGGCTACCCTAGGGAGCTGGCGAACGGACAACATCAGTCCCCTTAGCACCTGCTGCAGTCACACCTGTCTTTTTGGGGAGATGGCTCTGGCAGGCAACATACAGGCCCACAAAGTGCATCTTAGTCCCCTTGCCCTGTTATAACAACCACCAAGCTCCTTTACCTCGCTGTTTGTGGCACACAACAACCATGTGGGACTTGGCTCCATATCAATCTGTTGAAGTTGTGGGAAGCGAGACCCATCTAAAGGGTTCATATGCTTCTCAATGGTCACAGAGCATCTGCTGGAAATGTTAGTTGGCAGTGATTTGCACACTGTTGCAAATGGCCCTTTCTGCAGGGTTATCCCCAAACTTTTTGCCTTTCTCCTCCTATTTTTCTGACCCTCTTTTTTTGTTGTCTTTAGGACTCTGGGCACTTTATCAGTGCTAAACATTGCTAAAGTGCATGCGCTCTCTCCCCTAAAACTTGGTACAGTTGACTTACACCTGTGTGGATTATTTAATTTACCTGTAAGTCCCTTGTAAAGTGGTATACCATATACGCAGGGCCTGTAAATTAAATGCTACTAGTGGGTCTGCAATGCAGATTGCGCCACCCACAAAAGTAGCCTTTTAAACCTGTGCAGTTTACTGCCACACTGACTTGGCTAGTTAAACTACTTGCCAAGGCCTAACCTCCTTTTTTGCTACACTTATGTTGCGCCTAAGGTAGGCCCTATATAGCCCTATGGGCAGGGTGCTGTGTATGTAAAAGGTAGGAGATATGTCTTTGTGTTCCATGTCCTTGTAGTGACAAACAGCCTATTTAGTTCTTCACTACTGTGTGTGCTGCTCTTCTCATAGATTTGCATTGGAAATGTCACTACATATGTCTAAGTGGTATCTTGTGATCTACGGGGAATAACGTGGGTATGTTTGGAATGGTGATGAGAAATCCTTCTTTTTGGTGTAGGTAGATTTTTGTATTACCATTGTAGAAATGCCACTTTTAAAAAGTGGGCATTTCTCTGTGCTTATATCTTTAGTGCATTGCAGCCTGACTCCAATCCACGTCTGGGGAACAGTGACAGCTCCACTTGGTGCATACTTTCCAGACAGCCATCACACAGGAGGGGGCTGAGTGTGACAGAAGAGGCATCTGCATACTGATAGGCTGGGGAGAGGGAGGGTTGTTTACACCTTATGTGTTACTAGGCTGTGTCTTGCCCTCACACATTGGACTGATTACCCCCTACTGATGTCTGGAGACAAGGCTGGGTTGAAAGGACGTTGTGCTTCACTTGAAAGGGCTCTTTTGAAGTTACTCCCTGAATAAAGGCATCTCTGAGTATAAGTAGAGGGGTTGTAGCCCCATGATTTTTAAATCACTTGTGGAATTGGGAATTAACCTCTGTCAGAGGGACTGCAGGACTGCACAAAGTACTCATCTCAACTGCTCTTCTTGTGTTGCCCTGCTACCTGGTGTCTGCTGGGTGGCCCAAAGGACTCATCTGGATTGTTTTTCTGTATGTTGTTCTGCCACCCTACTGACTTTGGCTGCACTAAGCACACCAAGAACTGCCATGAGGAACCGCCACCTCAATCCTTGCTTATGTGTGCAGGCCTGCCTGCTTCTATTGTGCCCCCTTTTTGTGCCTCCCAAGCAGCCCAGTGCAAGGAGAGCGTTTTCCTCCTCTGTTATAACCTATAACCAGTGCGTGGGCAAACACTGCGTAACTGTTAATGCCTGAAGAATGCTTCATGTTTTACTTCTATAGTGCCTGGGAAGTGCCTCGACTTTGGAAGCTTATGCATGGTGAGCGCCTCTGATTTCACCAGCCTGCTTAGGGAGAACGTTGTTTTCCTCATCCCCTTTGCCTGCTCATTTCTAGCGCCTGGTGATTACTTCATGTGTTTTCTTTTCTTTGTTGGTCATGCGCATTAAGCACTCTGGGCACCTTACTCTTAAGAAGGGAATGTGTGCTGCAGTCCAGATCCAGCAATCCTGCCTAGTTTTTTAAAATTTATATTTACACTGCTAGGATGTCCTGTAATATGACAGTCCTTGCAATATGTGCACAGTTACCAAGCTCCAAGACTGTCTCATGCTTTATATGTGTCTCCCCCAATAGGATACATTTCATGTTCTCAGTGGGTAGAAATGTCACTAAGGATTACTGGATGCTTCAGTATAACGTGTAACTACCCAGTCATTTTAGAGTGTGCACAACGTTGATTAGGTAAGTCAGTTTGGTCATTGTTATATGAACCGGATTGGGGAACCTATGCACACTGCTTATAGCCAATGTTGTTTTTGGGCTAAGATATACAAATTTACAATATAAGAAGTATATTTTTTGTATAATTCTGTGTGGAATCTCTTTTGTGGTGCTATTGTGTCACAGGTATGAGTGCGTTGTGCAAACAATTTACACATGATCTCTGAGGACAAGCCTGACTACTCTGTGATAAGCTACCGAGGGTGAGTGCATGTTATCTTTGTTGTGTAGCTTACCTGCCCTGACTAGAGTGGTGGTTTCTGTCTGGCTGAGATACCTACCTTAGCAAACCAGAAACCCCATTTCTCACACACCCTGTCCAAGCAGGGATCCTCACTCTAGTCAGGGCAAGGGAGCTACACAGCTAAATAATCCCTGCTCACCCCCTTGGTAGCTTGGCTCAATCAGTCAGGCTCATCTAAGAGGCAATGTGTAAAGTAAACACACTCACACTCTCTGTCTCTACTACAAAAGGAATCCACACCAGTTTAGAAAAATAGCCACTATTTATCTGAATAAAACAAGAGCAAAACGCCAAAAATCCAACATGCACAAGTAAATATATCGCTTTTTAAAAGATGAAATGAGTCTCAATCCACAGGAATCAATGAATGTATCTTTTTAGCACAAAGTACCTGGGATGCGTTGAAAACAAAGACGATGCGAGCCACAGGAGGGTGAGGCGCCAAAAAGCAAAATTATGCATTGGTTCCTTACTGTGCAAGGGAGGTGATGCGTCAATTCTTTGCTTGCAGAAGAGGCGATGTGTCGATTCCTTACTTGGCAGGGTAGGTGATGTGTTGATTCTTTCCTCGCAGGAAAGGCGATGCGTTAATTTCCAGACACAGAGCCTTGGTTCCATTCTGCGGTGCGGGTTTGATAAGAAATTGACATCCTGGGGACAATACGCAGAAAATCCAGATGAACTGTGTGGATGCAGCTGTGGTAAAACAGGTGCTGTGTTGATTTTGCAACTGCGGACAGGCACTGCATCGATTTTCCAGCCTCAGACCAGGTGCTGCATTGAGTTTTTAAACCACGGTGCATCAGTGCATGGATTTTCTCCTTCAGGTCACCAGCTTACACTTCTGAGGGCCCAGTGACTGGAACTGTCACCACTGGCAAGTCAGGACTCTCAGCAGAAGTGCCCAGGCACTGGCAGATGAAGTCTTTGATGTCCCTGAGACTTCTTAACTGGAGGCACGCTCAGTTCAAGCCCTTGGAGAACTTTGGAAAGCAGGATGTAGAAAGCAAAGTCCAGTCCTTTCACTCCCAGGACAGAAGCAGCAAGCAGCAGGTCAGCAACACAAAGCAACAGGCAGAGTGGCAGTCCCTCCTACTGCATCCAGCTCTACTTCCTGGCAGAATGTCCTCAGTCCAGATCTGTGCTATATACTTGGTTTTAGAGGGCCAATACTTCTACCCATTTCTGTCTTTGAAGTAGGCAGACTTCAGAGAAAAGTCTTTGTAGTGCATAAGACCCTTCCCTGGCCCCAGACACACTCCAGCAGGATGGAGGACTGCTTTGTGTGAGGACAGGCACAGCCCTATTCAGGTGCAGGTGTCGGCTCCTCCTTACCATTCTAACTCAGAAAAACCCATCAGCATATGCAGTGCACACCTCAGCTCCCTTTGTGTGACTGTCTAGAGTAAATACGCAAACAGCCCAACTGTCATCCTTACCTAGACATGTATTCCACAGACAGGCAGAGGCACAGAATAGTAAAGCAAGAAAATTCCTACTTTCTAATAGTGGCAATTTCGAACTTAGAATTCAAAAAAATAACTTTAGCAATTGATGTATTTTTAAATTGTGAGTTCAGAGCCCCCAAACTCCACATCTCTATCTGCACCCGATGAGAAATTACACTTAAAAGATATTTGAAGACAATCCCCATGTTACCCTATGCGAGAGATAGTCCTTGCAATAGTGAAAAACACATTTAGCAGTATTTCACTATCAGGACACATGAAAAACACAAGTACATGTCCTACCTTTTAACTACACTGCACCCTCCCCATGGGGCTGCCTTGGGCCTACTTTAGGAGTGACGTACATGTAGTAAAAGAGAAGGTTTGGGCCTGGCAAGTGGGTGCACTTGCCAAGTCGAAATGGCGGTTTTAAATTGCACACACAGACACTACAGTGGCAGGTCTGAGATATGTTTACAGGGCTACTCATGTGGGTGGCACAAATAGTGCTGCAGGCCACTTAGTAGCACTTGATTTACAGGACTTTACTAGGGACTCACTAGTAAATCAAATGTGCCAATCGTGGATAAACCAATCACCAATACATTTTAGACAGAGAGCATATGCATTTTAGCACTGGTTAGCAGTGGTAAAGTGCCCAGTGTTCTAAAGCCAACAAAAACAGGTCAGGAAAAAATAGGAGGAAGAAGGCAAAACGTTTGGAGATAACTCTGCAAAAAGGGCCAGGTCCAACAGGATCCTTTTCAGGATGCACAAGCCCTCATCCACGAGGTGGCATGCTTCATCTTCGGGCCGTGCTTCTCGTTTGGCGACTGCTGCAATGCCCAACGAGCCACTCAGTGGGGGCTCTTTGCTGGAGATCTTTTCTCGTGTCAGAAATGAGGCACAAAACTTCAACCAACAGCCCTGTGCCCTCCGGAATTTTTTCGGTATGGGTGATGGTAGATTGGAGAGCAAAGGTGATCAGTTAAAATTCACTAAGGACTTTAAACCTAAGTTTAATGTATATTGATGTCCTTGTTATGATTAAAAGCAGTGATAGAACCAAGCTGGAAATTATGGGGCCTGATTTGGAGTTTGGGGGAGAGGTTACTCTGTCACAACGGTGACTGATATCCCATCCGCTGAAATCTAAATCCTGTAGGATTTAATGGGATTTATATTTGAGCGGACAGGATATCTGTCACCATTGTGATGGAGTAACCCTGCTGCCAAACTCTAAATCACGGCCCCATGTTCCTTAGGTACACAATGGAGTCAAAATGTTTCTTGCCCAGGTGTTCCACCAGTGAGCAGTGGCACTTCATCAGAACCAAAAGGTATATTCCTAATCTACTTGGTGAAGCTCCTATATATTGTTTTGTGGTGCTCACCCACAATGTTTTCTGTTCCAAAATGGAAATCCTAATTTAGAAATAATCCATGTTACTTGCATGAATTAATAGTAGCCGTTAGTAGGGGATTAAATGTAGAGTTTATGACCTGTAAAGATAAAATAACAAAATAAAAGCATTTTGATATAAGCATCAACTTGTGTAGTTGCTGTTGTATTGGTCATCCAGATTGCGAGATAATAGATCGGTAAGTGTGCACCCTTCATTGTTAGCATGCATTTGCATGTCTAGTGTCATCCAAATACATGTCAACATCACCCCCACACACAAAAATAATAGAGATAATAGACTTGTAGCGGAATAGAAATAATAAATGGAGTTTAAGAGGTGCACAAAGGATGGGTTTACCCCAAGCCCTTGTTAATTAAGCCCCTTGGGTAATCGTGGAGCACTTCCTTATTTTGGCATCTGGTAAGTAAATATGGTAAATTAGTCAATAATGAAATTTGATGGTCTAATAAAAACCGCCGCTATCAAAAAGCCACTTACTTGCCCCTTTTGGAAGACTGCGTAGAGCCTACCCACGTCCAGGACCCTCGGAAGTGAAGTGCTTGTTCGAAGTGAAAATAGGCTAGGATGGAGGTGGAGGATGCTGGCGTGTCATCATCCCGTATGCGTGTTGTCAACACTGTAGGAGGCTAGCCTGGTGTGCAGTGGACACCTATGGTATTGGTACCTTATACCAGGTCCAGGCAACGCTTGTTGGTAAATGAAGACAGTGTCTAGGAAGCCAGGGCTCTCTAGAGGTAGCTGTGGATGAGTAGCCAAGACTTATCTAGGAGGAGTGCAAAGCACTTGCAATACCACAGCATTCACACAGTAGCTTATCACACCTGAAATACCCACACATTGTTGCAAAAATAAAGGTACTTTTTTTATAGCATCACTGAACTAGATTACTTATAAGCAGTCCCCCAACTATTGACAAGTACACACTATATATATATATATATATATATATATATATATATATATATATATATATATATATATATATATATACAGTTCTTATTAGGAATTAGCACAAGAAACAGCAAGCATTGGCAAGAATTAGTGAAAAATAGGACCCTATGGGAGGACCAAACCATATACTAAAATAGTGGAATGCAAAGTGAAGTCCCCCACCCAAGGATATGGAATAGTTAGAGGGAAGCTGGAAGAACTTGGGGCCCCAAGAGGTGAGTACCTAAGTCACCCTCATTGACCAAGAGGTAAGTACCTGGTCTTCCCAAGGACTAACAAGAGGACTTAGAAATTGGATTGTGCAAGGACCAGACCAGAAGAAACCAAAGGTGGATTCTGGAAGAAGATGCCTTGGAAAAGCAGGGGACAGAGTCAGCCCGCGATGGAGAATCCAGATGGGGCAGGAGCCACTACTTACGCTTCTGTGGATGAAGATCGTGGTCGATGGGGGAAGGAGAAGATCAGCTGTGGAGCCCAGGAGCTGCAGAGAGTGGTGCAGATGATGTCCCACATCAGTCACCAGGATACATGATCCGCATAGTTCCAGAGGAAAGCAGATCCACGCAGCCAGATATTGTTGCTGTAGGTGCCTGCAGAGGGAGGGGAGTGACTCCTTTACTCCTAGGGAGATTCCTTTTTGCTTCTTGGTGCAAGCTGAAGTCTTGCTGACCCCAGAGGATGAACAGCTGGGGAAATTTTGAAGTTGCAGGAAGGAGCCGGTGAAACAATGTTGCGAGGTGAGGTCATCTCAGGAGTTGCAGTCTTGTTGGTTCCTGAAGTGTCCAGTTGTGGTTCCGGTAGCCAGGGGCAGAAGTAGATGATGCAGAGGGGTCCTGGTGGAGTCTTGCACACTGAATCTGGGGACCTACCCGCAAAGGAGTCCCTAAAAAGCCCTCAAAGGGGGTTTGGTCTCCTTGCGTGGTGACCATCTATGAGGAAGGGTCTCTGATGTCACCTGCTGTACCTGGCCATTCAGATGCTCCCAGGGGGTCTCTGCACATCTTATTTTCAAGATGGCAGAATCAAGGCACCTGGAGGAGTTCCGAGCACCACCACTGGTGTGATGATGGACAGGGGAGTGGTCACTCCCCTTTCCTTTGTCCATTTTCACGCCAGAGCAGAGACCAGGGCGTCCCTTGACTGGTGCAAACTGGTTTATGCAAGGAGGGTACCAAATGTGCCCCTCAAAGCAAATCGGTGGTTTGGGGAGGCTACCCCTCCCAAGCCTTGTTACACCTATTTCCAAGGGAGAGGATGTTGCCTTCCCCTCCCACAGTAAATCCTTTTTTCTGCCTTCCCCTGCTTGGGCTGGTCAAGCAGCAGGAGGGCCGAAACCTATCTGAGGGGCTGCAGCCGCGCAGGCTACCTAAAAAAACCTGGAAGACTGGTCGGAGCAATACTGACCCCTCAGAATGCATGGAATCATACATTCTGAGCTGGCATTAGTATTGGGGTTGGATTCCGACATGTTTGATACCAAACTTGTCCAGGTTCGGAGTTACCAATATGTAACTGGACACCTGTGTCCAGTATATGGGTAAAATGGCTTCCCCACACTTACGAAGTCCAGTGCAGTGGAACTGGAGTTCATAGGGGCATCTCTGCTCATGCAGGGGTGCCCTCAAACACAGGGACCTGCACCCTGCCCTCTGGGCTAGGAGGGCCTACTATGGGGTGACTTACAGTGACTTGGTGTAGTGATCTGTGGTGAAAGGGCGCATGCACCTTTTCACGCAGGCTGCAAAGTCAGTCCTGCAGATACATTTTGCATGGACTCCCATGGGCGGCATAACGCATGCTGCAGTCCATGGGGGACCCCTGGTGTCCCAATGCCCTGGGTACCTAAGTACCATATACTAGGGACTTATAAGGGGACACCAGTATGCACAAAAGTCCAAGGTAACCAAATTCAGAGGGAGAGCACAATCGCTGGGGTCCTGGTTAGCAGGACCCCCGTGAAAAGTCTAAGCACACTGATAGGCAAAAAGAGGGGGTAACCATGCCAAAAAAGGGTACTTTTCCTACAAACCCGACATCATGATTACGTGAACCATGTGACTTGTTATTACAAGTAGTCCCTTTGTTCCAACTAGTGCTCCAAATGGGAGCAATATTGAGAGGAGAAAATAGAAATACACACCACATCAAGTTGGGGGTATACCACCCATCACAAGTCACTTCCCTTGCAGGAACTGCAATATCTGCATCTTAACAATCACATCAATGGAGGTAGACCTTGGGCTTCATGGAAAAAGGATTGTCTAGGGACATACAAACTCCAGTACAAGGAATTGTATATACCTCATATAGTGTCCCGGCAACCAATGATTCTTTGAGATGTCTACCAGACCTTTAAAGACCAGGATTAATGAACATCAGAGCACCATCAGATGTGGAAGGATTGTGACTAAACTTACAAACCATTTTTAGACAAAAAACATAAACCATGGATCATTTTGGAACATCTACATACAACAGAGACAGTCCAACAATGTTTGTTCTTGAAGGAACATAGAGGGATCTTTAACTGCGCACTCATAAAATAGGCCTGAACAAAGAAATTATTTGGCCCCTAGTCATGCGAGCATAAAGACTCCATTTTGTGACTGAGGGACACAATATGATATTGAGTATGGTGTAGTCTACATAAAACCCTGTACATACATAAGAATGTATTGGCACGCATAACTTGATTCTCAGTAGCCACTAGATCCGGGATACATGATTTTTGCACCCATTGTTTTCCAATATTGCAGTAAAGATAATAAAATTCTAGTCTCTAATAGAGATAAAACAATTGAAGTTAGTATGGCTAAGAACTTCATAGCCTCTATATTCAGCATCCTAGTATCTGAAGGACAGACCAACTTTGCCTGAGCCACTATAAATAAATTACGACAGACTATTCTGATTGACTCAGATTAAGATATCCTTATTAAAATTTAGAAGGTTTGTAAGGAGGAATATTTCATTTTTAGCAAACATTTAGTAAACACACTCCAAATAGATGATAACTTGCACGTATTCTTACAATGAAGTATTTGATGATAGATATATCGACTGCTTATGGGGGAGTAGTCGCTTCCAATATTTGTGTGGGTGGGTGACGCTGGCATGTAATTGGATTACACTAGGCATGCAGTTGAGATTTCATGGCTGGGCCGCATTAATAGTATTAAAATGAACTACCTACCTCAACTACTATATGTGACACACACTGTTCCTTTGTGGATCTCTGGGGCCACTATTTTCCAAACTCAAAAACAGTTGCTATAATTTGGTGGCACAATTCCACGCCTAGAATACCTGGAGCTACATTTTATAGGAGAACGCCTGACGGAGGCTCGGGGTTAACTAACATAAAGTACTATATTCACGCTTCCCAATTACAATCAGCTCTAGATTGGCATAACTCCCTTATACCAAACCATGGGTGCTTTTCAAACAAGGATTGTCCGCCATTCCCCTGGGCACAATGTCATGGGGAAGAAGCCCTGCCACTGCTTCCCATTCCCACAGGCACCATTGTGCGCTACGGCTGATCTCCTGAGACAATCGGATAGAATCAACCACCACCAGTCAGCCATCACATATCCTTCTCCAATCTGTTCTATTGCACGAAATCCAGATTTTATGTTGGGCACGATGGATACACATTTGGAAGACTGGAAGGGGGGGTGCCCCTGCTATTAGGGGACCTTTATAAGGATGGGGTCACGTTAGGTAGGCATATATTTAGGCAGATCTTCCACCTGACCGTAGCAGACAAGTTCCACCTCAGTCAACTTCTATACTGGGCGAATACACTGACTGTGTATAGGTGACAGTGCTGAACACATCTGGAACAACCTTTTGCCCAGGAGTCTACAAAGAAGGGGATCGCCCGCCTCTATCTGGCCCTGTGCAGCCTCTCCCAGACGCAGAGACACCCCTACCAGTCGAGATTGGAGAAGGACATGGATGTCACGATAACAGATGACAACTGGCTAGGAGTCCGGCCCCTGCGCAGCGAAGACCTCCATTTGTTTACAGCATAAAACTAACCCCTACAAAATGCTCACTAGCGGATATTTCACTCCGGCCTACCTTTACGCCATGATTGGGACTTCCGACCTATGCTGGAGGGGCTGTGAAGCCAGAGGTCCTTACCTGCACGTGTGTTGAAAGTTCACCCTTGAAACGATTCTGGTCGAAAGTGCTCCCCCTGAACCATCAAATCAATTTGGTGACTGTCAATGGACCCACTGGTACTTTTGTGGGGCCAGGCTGAGGAGGACCCAGTTTTCCCATGCACTCCCCCTAGGGGAAAAGCGCTTACCCTCTTCCTGGCCAGTAGCACACCCTTGGAAGAGCCCTTCCCTCCGAGCCTTGCATTATGGTGGGCCAAGACGTGTCACAGGTACGTTATGGAACACTTGACTGAGGCAATTACAGTCAGGATGTGTGACCTATTCCAAGAGAGGCAGGGCTGGGGTGAATCTGACCACTAGCAGGCCAGACACCCTGCAAGGGCTCGGTTGGGGGACTCTTCTTGAACAGTACGTCCGAGAGGGATTAAGATGATCTTCAGTGACGTGCTTGGATCACGTGATTCTGTTACAGCAGTTTATTTGTTCAGTGCTTTCATTTTCTGTCTTTGTATTTGCACTGTGAGACCCTGTATAAAGTCCACGCTGCCAATATGATAACAAAGCTATTTTCCTGTGCTGTAATCACCCTGGATCCCATTTAAAATCTATAAATACAATGTTTTAAAAACTCTATAAATGAATGTTGGCGAAGGAAAGGTAAAAGCCCTGAGTGGTGACGCTAACATGGGTTTTAAAGCTTTTCTATTAGTTTACGAGAAGTGTTGCTTATGACCGAGTTCACAAGCAGATATTCCATTCTGCTGTTTGAAAAATATATAAAGATATTTACGAATGCTTTCTGTTTCACCTAGGCATTTCCGTCTTGAACTGTGCTTGGTTTCAGTTGCTCAGTGAATTTGCATGCTCGTTAGACTTTTATGTTCTTTTTTTTTTTTAACAACTTTTCCATTTGTGAAATAATATATATATATATATATATATATATATATATATAATTCACATAAACACTCGGACTGCAGGAACACCACACAGCGGTCCCGGGTGGGCTCCGAGAGGCCCTAATAAATCCTCCAACTCTCCTCCAAATAACAGGAGACCCAGGACACCTCCAAGGTGCAAATCAATTTATTTCAGCACACAAATCCAACGCGTTTCGGCAGCAGCCTTACTCATGGATACATCATTGTTACAGTGCCCCAAGTTAAAAACCATACAATCCTAGACATAAAAAACAGACAACATCTCAAATCCCCACCAAAAGACACAAAATGTGGCGGCCATCTCAAAGTGCATCTATAAATAAGTTTCACAGTAGTTTATACCATAGTCCTATCAAAATACAACTCAAATTATTGTTCAAATCCATCAGAATCTTTAAATTAATGTGATATCATAATTCGCATAATAAATAGAGTAGAATTCAATTGCCAAAATACAAAAATTGTAAATAGAATAATTCATTGCATTATAAAAGTTTGTCAACTATAAATGTTTTCAAAATTTTAAAATTCAATATATCACTTAAATCCTGAACATTATTAACTATGCTTGAATTAATTACATATCATCCTATACCATCCAAATAGACCTGTACACCTACACAAAACTTTTGGGGGATCTCATATTTTTGGGGAATCCCATATTGGTATATGGAGCTTCTCTACCCAAGTGGGTAGACAAACAAATTCTTCTATTGTAGAAACCTTATAGACCCCAACACCTGTACCCTTCTACTAAGAATCAAATAGGATTCAAAAAATCACCCCTACTTCACATTCTGTATCAGATGACCACCCACCAAACAAAGTATCGATTACCCTAGATGGATGCTCAGCTCCTCACTCGAATTTAGCCCTACAGGTTCCAACGTTTCGAAGTCTATTATATATTTAGACTCTAAAACACGTAGCAATCTCTCTCTATCGCCTCCCCTTTTACTCATCCTTACTTGGTCTATAACTACAAACTTCAGCAGATTCTCATTGCCAAAATGATGGTTGAAGAAGTGCCTAGCTACTGGATAGTTTTTATCCTGATTTCTAATGGCTCGTCTGTGTTCTAGAACTCTTTTCTTTGCATTATGTATCGTGCTGCCCACATACAATTTTTCACATGGGCATATCAGACAGTACACACAGTAAGATGTATTGCAATTGTAATTACCTCTAATTACAAAGCTGTCTAACCTTCCTGGAACATATAATGTCCTGCAACTATTGCTGGTCTTGCAGGCTTTACACTTCATACAACAGAAGAAACCTTCCATTCCCGTATTATGTATCCGTCCTACTGATGTTATCTCGTTGCGACACAAATTGTCCTTGAGAGATCTATTTCTCCTAAAGGTTATTTGGGGATTATCACTGATCCAGTCTGCCAAAACAGGGTCCGTCTGCAAGATATGCCAACTCTTACTAAGTAGTGAGCGTATTTTGTACGACTGATTACTATAGGTTGTAATGAATCTAATGGACTCACTTTCCTTCTCTTGCCTTCTGTTAGTTCCATACAAAACATCATCTCTACTTAATGTCACCACTTTGCGTTTGGCTTGATCGATCACTTTAGCCCCATAGCCTCTGTTCCTGAACCTTTCACACATCACATTACACTCTTGGTGAAAATCAGCTTCTTCGCTACAGTTCCTCCGGGCTCTCAACAATTCTCCAAACGGAATACTCCGTATTAGAGTCCCCGGATGTGCACTGTGAGCACTTAGTAGACTATTACCGGCTGTTGCCTTCCTATACAATTTGGACACTAATCTACTGCCCTTCACAGAAATTTCCACATCGAGGAACTCTATACACTTTGAATCCAAATGCTCAGTAAATCTTAGGTTGCACTCATTGGTGTTCAGATCTCGCACAAATTGCATAGCTGCTTCTTCATTACCCCTCCAAATTACAAAAATGTCATCAATAAAACGACACCACAAGACCACATTGGTATCGAATTGGGTAATTTCTTCTGACACCTGTTCCTCCCACCAGCCCATAAACAAATTTGCATAGCTGGGGGCAAAACAGGTGCCCATAGCTGTCCCTTGAAGCTGTTTGTATAGTTGACCATCAAAGATGAATACATTGTTCTTAAGACAGAACTCTATCATAGTGCATAGCATTTCCGAATGGAAGAAAAAAGACAATGACCTTGCTCTGAGAAAGTGTCTAATAGCTCTCACCCCCAAGCCATGATCTATGCTCGTATACAGACTAGTCACATCTAGGGTTAACAGTAAGAAGTCATCTTCCCATACAATATCCTCAATGATTTTTAAAAAATGTGTGGTGTCTTTAACATAAGAGGGTATTGACTCCACAAAAGGACGTAGGAAGAAGTCAATATATTTTGATGTACTTTCCAGGAGCGATTCCATAGCCGAAACTATAGGCCTCCCTGGTGGGTTAACCGCATCCTTGTGAATTTTGGGGAGAAGATACAGAACTGGAATTTTCGGATGATCACATTTAAGAAACAGGAATTCATCCCATTCTATCAACCCTTGATCTTTCCAATCAATGAGCATATCAATATATTTCTCATTCATTGATTTGACATCTCCCCAACTCACTTCTTCATAACACAGAGTATTGCTTAGCTGTTTCATTCCCTCTGACACATATTTGGTGGTATCTTGAATGACTACATTGCCCCCCTTATCGGATTGTCTAATCACAATGGTATGGTCTTCTTTCAATTTCCGAAGGGCTTGCCACTGTTCACTTGATAAATTGCTGTTTCTCACATTCGTCACACTATATCTTAACTTCTTCAATTGTTTGGTCATTTCTCGCTCAAAAACCTCAAGGGCATCACAATGAATGGCAGGTAGAAAGGTAGATTTTGGTTTGAAATTACTCGGACAATTGCTGTTTAAAGCAATACCAGTTCCCATCAGATTGAGGATAGGGTCTTCATGGGGAACCATCCCCTCACATAAATCCATTGCTGTATGTAATACATCAATATCAGAGATACATAGATTGCTCACATTCGTTTCCACCCCCACTTTCTTATCCTTTCTAACCTTAGTGTGGTACCACTTTTTCAATTTTAACTTCCTAATGAACTTAAAGGTGTCAATCCTAGTCTGAGTGTAATTGAAACAACTAGTTGGGCAGAATGACAGGCCCAGAGATAAGAGGTCCTCTTCAACAGCAGACAACACTCTGCTGGAGAGATTTATAATATTCATGGTTTTCACTTGCGTGCTCGAGTTATCATTCCCTGGGGTCTTGTATCGTCTCCTGCGCCCCCTCTTCTTGGCCTGTCTGTTCCTCTCCCTCTTCCTCTGACTCCTCGTCCTCTGCCTCTCTGGGGGTGAGTTCCCTTGTGTTGATCCATCCTTCCCTGGTTCAACAGTCTGAATTGCTTTAAAAAATTCAATCTGTCCACTTCTTTATCTGATGCCGGAGCCCCAGCCACAGCAGTGTCTGAAACATCTGAGAGATTCCCATCCGAAATGTCACTTTCTTCCTGTTCCTCAATTGGTTGGCTAATTTGTTCAAAGTCCCTTGAATTTAGTTCAGTAGCTTCCTCATTGTACATATGATCATATTTCCGCTGAAATGTTAAAATGCGGCCAGCCTGATAATCCTTAAAGTCCCTTATGAATTTTCTCTGCTTTTTGGCAGTGATCTCTTCCTCAAATTTGCAGAGTTTTTTCTCTAAATTTTTCATATACTCATCAAATGTTTCCTGCGTGATTATTGCCAATATCTCCAATCTTACTTTCTCCATCTCTTCTAGGGTCCTACTCCTATCTTTCATTGCATATTTCGTCAATATACGCATCATATTCAATGAGCTCTGTTTCGAATTCTCAGCCCACTCCTCGAGCATTTCTGGATCAGGATCCTCATAAGTAGGTACAGTATAAATCCTCAACCCCCTAGGGACACGCTCCACCTCAATATATCTCTGTAGTGACTCAACTTCCCACCATTTCGACAATTCTCTTCTATGCAGTTTTTCCATTTTTTCATACAAAGTTTGTAGTTTCACTTCCACCTTCAAATTACTACGACTGGGCTGTGTACTGGGCCCCTCATTCATCTGGGCAAAGAATAATTTATTCGATTTTTCCTTTCGTTGGGCTTCCCATCCGGAAGCCATAATTGCTGAAATAAATATATATATATCGGGTAACTATTTAATACGGTCCAGTATTTATATTGACTGGTTCGAGACCAAAGGGCCGTGGCTTGCAAATGTCAACAGGACCCCAAGATGACAATATAGGACTATATTACACGAGTTGCTCACTTATTAGTTTTACATTAAAGGCTTAACTTGCGGTAGCTAGCTTGAAAAAGCTGTTTTCCAGATGCAGCTAACAATGGCCACTGGTTGGACTTAGCATGTTTGCGTTTTGTTTAACTTTCAAGAATACATTTTTGATAAAAACTATGGACAGTGGATTTATGTGATTTTGTGGCTGCAGGGTTTACCATATTTGCAGTACAACATGCAACATAAGTGCCATCACTTTAATTTCACAAAAAGTATTTTTATTTTAAATAGATGAAGATAATACTTTTAGAGAATTTTCCACATACTTTGTGTATTTTGCTGCATAATTTAGATAGACCACAAAAAGAGGGATAGAGGGGTGTTATGGTCCAGTGTATGTCCCCAGATAAAGCTATAAAAAGTATTGTGATACACTGTTCCAGAAGGAAAAAATGAAATGAAAACACACAAGAGGGTCCTCAATTGTAGGAGCAATTAACCTCACACATCCAAAGGATGTCATGCTTCATCATTGGTACAGCTCCTCGTCAGACCGGCGCTGCAATGTCTGACGGGCTCCACCCCAATTGGGGGGGCTCTTTGCCGGAGATCTTTTATGATGATGGTGCCATGCCCCAGAGTTGAGTGGGGGGAGGACAGAGTGTGTAGGAGATCAAAAAAGTGAAAGAGATAAAATTGGCTCTCACAACCCCCAATGGTTAAATACTTTATTGAGCCAGTTGGAAGGTAGGGACCAAGATTAAAAACGTGAAGTCAGACGAGTGAAGTAGAAACAATGATCAATCACTCTAATGAGATCTATGAATCAACGGGAGGTTTTTACACAATTTGCGAACCAACCCTTTACATCGGTCAACATGTTTCGCATCCTAGTGGCCCATACGGGTCCATTGATGCTTCGTCAGGATACCTGTTGATACCTGTTCTATATAGATCTGTGTAGTTACCTGTAATTACTGGTACTCCGATTTAGAAGACACATTAGTTCTGCTTGACTAGGAGATATAGCAAGTCAATTTTGGTCCTGACGAAGCATCAATGGACCCGTAAAGTATTTAACCATTGGGGGTTGTGAGAGCCAATTTTATCTCTTTCACTTTTTTGATCTCCTACACACTCTGTCCTCCCCCCACTCAACTCTGGGGCATGGCACCATCATCATAAAAGATCTCCGGCAAAGAGCCCCCCCAATTGGGGTGGAGCCCGTCAGACATTGCAGCGCCGGTCTGACGAGGAGCTGTACCAATGATGAAGCATGACATCCTTTGGATGTGTGAGGTTAATTGCTCCTACAATTGAGGACCCTCTTGTGTGTTTTCATTTCATTTTTTCCTTCTGGAACAGTGTATCACAATACTTTTTATAGCATAATTTAGATAACCTTGCTGCATAATATGATCCTTCTTGACACAAAATTCTAGTAGCCTGTCAATGGCAAAGCTCTGCAGAGTGGGTCGCTATCCCGACATGCAGTATGTATGTGTGTATATGCATCCTGGTTGTTGGTAAATATTTTTTTAACAACTACACATTGAAATGCCATCACATAAACCATATATGGCCATTATGATGTCATGTTCCAAAGACAATCATTAGGAAAATCATATTGTATTGGTAGAATAAATAATTCCTCCTGACAAAGAATGTCACATGAAAATCAGTGCAAATAAAATTCAGAATAAATTATTGGAATAATCATATTCAAAACTCCTCATATAACAATTCTAACAAATATCAGATTGCTACATGTGACGGCGCAGTGCAAAGGTGATCAGGTGAGATGTGCATGAATATTTGCAGTGCACAACACACAGAAATAAAAAAAGAGAAGAATCAACCAGCAGGACATAAATTGTGTCTACGAGAATAACAAATCCCGTAGTAACACAGTATTGATGGTCCTTCCAATAAATGAACACGTGGTTTATATAAGGTCAACGTTTAAACCCTATAGACACCCAAATATTTTCTGCATACACCACATGCAGATCCCATGCCCTCCCAACCTGACACAACATACATAATTATAGATGAGTAGCTGAGATTTATGGGGGATGTTTTTCGGAGAGGTGTTCTAAGTGACTTGAAATAGACAATGAGGGTAATGCTTCAGTTGTTTACAATGTCATTCAGAACCTCGCGGAGAAAAACACCCATTATTCACAGCTACCCATCTACTGTTTTTAGGGTTGAGGCTGCGAGACACTTTAGTAATTAAAAAGGGCTCGGAGCCCTGCCCACGTCACGTCAGTGGTTGTCATTGGCTTGTGGGCTTGCCTATTAGAATCTGCTTGATTTCATTAGTGGAAGGCATGCATGCGTCATGCCTTTTCCGGTGGATAGCCCTCCTCGAGCGCATCGACCAAGTACAGAAAACATGCAAGGCTCGCTGTTTTCTGTCCGGCTCGTGGACTACTTTTTCTCTATTTTCCCAGCGCGATCTCACTTGGCAGAAGTCGAGCGCTTTACATAATACCGACCCTGTTACACAGTTAATTGCACTTTTCCGGTTAGTACATAAACGCACTTTTGCAGATAGGTTTCATTACCAGTGAAAAGTCGGGTTAGGAGTTTACAACGCTATCAGGTCTAACACTAGCAAACGCGAGACCCGTTGCATTGCAAATGCTTGTTATGTTCTGTATGGGCTCCAAACCCATCCGCTATTGCAACTAGGTTTTTCAGATTGTATCATTATAAATATATATATTAAAAACAGAGTGCAGAGGGCAGACTCCGGCTCCAGTACTGAACATTATCACATCACAGAAGTTAAAAGCAAGCTTGTTTTTCACTCCTGTGACATACTTGCAGTACCTAGTAGCATTTTAAAAAGCCTCTTCACAATAGTAAGACAGCAAGGGAACACATATATAAAAATAGAATTATAGATGGTTAAGAGTAATTTACAGGGATTTTATTTTAACCAAGGGGCTCTGAGTGAAACCAAACAGACATAGCGCTCGAGTTGTCAGTGCTATTCAGTGCCTGAGCTGAAAAACATTCCTGTTATTCACACTCATCCATCTTAATTTTATGTTATGTATGGCCTCTCCAATTGATCTCTCACTTCTGTCATTAGCTGTGAAGGGATAGAGGAGCCATGGGGCATCTGCACTCCCCTTCCCTGTATTGAATTAGTATCCTGCCACCCACCCCTCTTGCCAACGCTTTCCCCCACCACCGAAATCTAACAAATAGTACTTGGCATCGACCCATACTCCACTGGCCCTCTCAAATACCTAAAAAGCACACCTGGTGTCTTATCCTCAACCCCACTATCATCCTCTCCATTTATCTTCCCCTCACCCACTCAAGTTTTAAGAACAAAACACTGATGTGCTGCCACCCCCACCATTTCTGCATGTACCGCCCACTCTTAAACTGAAAGAGTCCTCCTCCCCCAACTTTCCTCAATCCATGACTCCCTAACAAAAATAAATACAAATATAAGAAAGGTACTTGTTCTTCTGCTACTCATCTTAACCACCTTTTATGCTTTCCCTTGTCGGAGCTGTGTTATGTACTAAACGTCCTCTCCAAGCCTGAATGTGCTTTCTGCTTGTTATTGGCACCATTGGTATGCTGATAGTCTCTCTGAGAGACATGCCAACCTGGCCTGGAATTCCCTTATGACGCAGGAACAGTGAGAAGCAACTTTTGTGTCTCACTGTTGCTACATCACAGCTGTGCATAATCAGATTTAGACCCCTCTGTTGAAACCATGTGACCGCTATTGATAACAATAATGTAAACCTCAAGTGTTCTATCCATCCCATGTCCTCATTCCGCCATACATTTGACACAGCCGCAGATGACTGGATAACAGCTGCACTTTGATCGCCACCCCAACACTAAAATATTTTCCATTAAAATCCAACACCTTTTAAAGTAAGTCCTGTGGTGTAGTTTGCTGCCTTTCCACTATACTTTGGCTTCTTGTCTTGTATAATGTGCTATACAACTGCCACTACTACTATGTGTTTTTGATGTGGGTAGCGGGAAACGTCCTTGACATTGCATTGCGAACAACTCGGACCTTTAGTACGCAAGCGTAACCACACTTGCCGGAACAGCGCATGGCTTTTTCTGTGCCTTAATCACGCATGTGCCAAACCACACACATGCGTGGTTAAGGCACAGAAAAAGCCAGAGCGGAATGGGAAGAGGATGCAGTGACGTAAGTGGGGCTATGGATTAAGGGCTTGGGGTGGGTGGGGCTTCGTTTTGGGTTTTTTCAAGGGGCGGGGTGTGGAGTTTGGGTATTTTCTTTAGGGCTTGAGGTGGTGGGGTCGGGCAATTTTTTTTTTTTTTTTAGGGGGTGGGAGTGGGGGGTTTGGGGAGTTTGAGTATTTTTTTTTATGTATTTAGGGCTTAGTGGGCAGGGTAATTTATAGAGGAGAGAAGAGGAGGATGGATCTGGAGAGGATGCTGTGAGGGAAGTGGGGGTGGGTAGTTTTTAGCGGTGGGGGTAGATTTAGGGCTTAGGGTAGGTTGGAGGTGTCGGGGTTGTTTAGTTTTTAGGGGCAAGAGTGCACAGGTCAGGGTAGTTTTTTATTAGGGCTCTGTGTGGGGAGGTCAGTGTAATTTAGTTTTTAGTGGCAGGGTTTGGGACAGGTGGGGTGTTTCGTGGTGTTTAGTTTTATGGGGGTAGTGGTTGGGGTAGGTTTTTTTTGTAGTGTTCAGGGCTGGTGGGGGTATCGGGGTACTTTAGATTTTAGAGGTGGGGGTTGGGATAGTTTTTACTAGGCATGCTTTTTCAACGAAATTCTTTATAAAGGCATGCATGGTAAAGGCATGCATGGAAACAACGCGGACGTGTTTCTGTCCGTGTTGTTAAGGCATGCGTTGTTCTGGCATGCGTGGTTTTGTCACACAACCATCGGTAGCTATTACCTGTTTTCCCAATTCCCCCACCTCCTTTGATCCCAGTCCTGCGTTCCTCAGTTTTGTTAACATGGTGTTGATTATGCTCTTTGCTTTTCTCACCTCCCATACTTTATCTTAAAGCATTGACAACTCTTTGTACTGAATACCAGTTTAGTGCACCATGCTGCATTTGCGCTAAATATGGAGCTTATGCTGCTGCAGAAGCCAAGATAGAAATAAATGAGCATTGGCAAAGCCAATACATCTGAGTTTAATGTTCTAATACATGCAATATTATCCCATTATAGCTGGAGAGGGAGCCAACAGAAGCAGACAGAAAGAATTATAGTTGTAAAGTGGTCCCTCCTGCAGTTCAATGCAAACACAGCAGTGGAGGTGGTAGGATGCACCCAAACAGTCACTAGTATTAGGAGAGAGGCTACTTGCCGAAATGTAATACAAAAAATGTATTGTAATGTGTCTTCAGTGATCGTCAGCGGCTGAGATTAATTCAAGCATTTTTTCCATCACCTTGGTTTTTGATTAAGTTTAATAGCAAGAATGATTTTATCTTTCAATTTACGTTATTAAAGAAACAGGGACTGTTGAGACAGAAAAGTCATCTCCACTGTAAGATACGTGCATCCATGTCCCGAATGCCTAACTGTACTGTTGTCTGGATCCCTAATGCTGATTTTTTTGTCATAGACAAACACGGATCATGCAGTGGGACATGCCATAGGTCTGTCTCGCAGATTGCGGGCTTATTGGACAGAGTAGGGTTCCCAAAGCGCTACTGTCATAGTGGTGGAAGGCTGCTGACTTTAACAAGAGTTAGGCAGCACAAGCTCTGTTGTGGCAGCATGCCATGTACTGATCAGTAGTAGTAAACAGGTCTCTTTTACCTTGTGTCACTGTAGTGAGGCCTGCAGGCTGACTCACCTTTTTAAAAGTTCCTCTGATGTGTGCTTAGCTCACCCTTGGCCTACATCAGGTAGATGTGGAGTGCTGCCCAGCGCACGAGTAGTGATTCTGCGCTGAATGTATGTGTGCCTGGGAAGGATACAATGCAGGGATAGAGCAATACTGTGAAGTATATGTGTGGTTTGTGCATGTACTGTGTATGTAGGCCTGCCAGAAATACATTACATGATAAATGTAGTGCTGTGCGTGTGCAATGGAAGCATGTGCTGGGTGTATGTGTGCTTGTGTGAAGTACAATACATGAGGGGTGAAGTGTTGTACAGCGTATGGTGAGCTTGTGTGTTTGTAGATAGCTCACCCTAGTACAGTACTGGAAAGCTACACTAATGTACAGAGTGCGCAAATTGAATGTGTGTGAGGAATGTATGTTTGTAATGGCACAATGCATAGAGGTAATAGGACAAGAGAGTGTATGTGCTGTGAAAGTACACTTAGAGTAAGTGTGCCTGCAATGATACATTACATGGAGGGCCATGGGTTCTATTTTGGAAAGCTCAGACACACCTGCAGAAGATATGAGGATTAGAGTAATCTACCCAGACAGAGCTGTGTATTGCTGCATTCTTGTGAGCTGGGTGGGGGACACCCTGAAGGAAGGGACTCTCCTTTTACACATCAAAAGGTTGCTCTTTGATTCAAGGATAGATCACAAAGGAGGCGCATTGACACATCTCAGGAAAGAGATGGAGTTGAAAACAGAATCATAAAGGGTAGGGCTGGGAGCCGAAGATTAACCTTTTGAGGCACATATCACTGTTGCTCACATCTAGTTGCGAACTCTGGTCACTGCCAGGAACTATGTTGTAGGGTAAACTACTTTAGAGTTGTGCCTGCTGTGACAGACAAGCTTTCATGAGGAAAGAAGAAAAAAAAGTACAGTTCAAAGAAACCCCATATAAAACTTCAAAGACCAATACCCTAAATCATATTTTGTTGTCTGCAAATGGACTATAAGAGGGGGATTTTGAAACCCCAACATTTGTAATCTGCCAAGCAGGGAGACCTGCTCTGTGAGGAGGGGAAGCTCTGCAAGATTCCTGCCTGTGACCAGGACTGGGGGCCAAAGCCTGCTAGTCTCCCTGCAGAGTGAGGGAACATCACACGGGGGATCCAGGATCACCTTCCCTGGAGCACCAGCCCCTGCCTGTTTGCAAAAAGACCAGTGCGACCTGTGAGGAATTGGAGCCCATTGGAGGGAGCAAAGTCCAGTAAGGAGCCCTACTGAGAAGACTACCCGAATGAGGTGTCAGAAGAATGGCTGTGCACCGATCAGATAGCTGCCCGTGTGCAGGAATGATCCAGCAATCCCCGTATGCCATGGGAGGGCAGTTTTGATCTGAGCCATGCAAGTAGCGCTATGTGGGAAATGCCAGGCCCACACCGCCTCACTGCAGTGACCCCATATGCCAGAGGGGACATGTGACCGGGTAGGTCAATGATGACACAAAGGTAGTGGTATATGAGTTCAGGTGAGTTTTATTTAGTCTGTTAATTCTGGCGTGACATATAAGGGATTTATGCTGTACTGTTCACTCTGCGTCTGTCTTCTGCTGGCTTTCACATCTCCTTCTGTTTCTCTTTCTTACAGGGGCTCCCAGGAGGCGCATGTGGGAAAGAACAAGATAAAGTATCGGTAAGTTCCTTTCCTTTATCCCCTTGTCCTTTGTTTTCCTAATCTTCCCTATTTCTTCTCTCAGGTCTGAAGAGTTTTTCTCTCCCTCTTCTCTAGTACTTTTCCTGTTCTTTATCGTCTAATTGGGTCTTCTATGTAGCTTGTTGCTGGTTCCTGTGTTGTCTTTCTCTCTATGCACAACTTCCTGTTGTACTGTTTTCTTTTATTCTTTAGCTTAACCCTCTTGGGTTGTCTCTCCTCTCTATCTTTAGCCTCTTGGGTCTTTCTCTCTCGCTTTCTGACTCATTCTGTCTCTTATTATTTCTTCATCTGTTGTTGGGTTCCTTTCTATTTCCTTGTAATCTCTTGTCTCTTTCTCGTTGTCTTAATTTGCTCTCTCGGCTTCCTCCTTGTTTCCTCCCCACTCCCCCCTGCCTTTCCTTCCCACTCTCCCCTTATTTTCCTTCCCACACTCCCCTTATTTTCCTTCCCACTCTCCCCTTATTTTCCTTCCCACTCTCCCCTTATTTCCTCCCCGTTCATCCTCCCAACCGCCCTGATAGCCACAAGCCAGTTTCAGGACGCACCTGAGTGTGCCACGCTTCTCCTGAAGCGTGGCTGGAAGCTTCGCGGTGTGCCTCCTGCGCCACCGTCGATGCTGCAGATACCTCCGGGCACTCTTCTGGTTCCCGCCTCCGTTCGCATCCTTGCTCTTTACAGGCTGCCGTGTCGGTCGTTCCTCCTCGTTCTTCCGCACTCCTGCTTCTTCCGCTCCTCTCTCCTCCCTCACCGTCTGTCCTCTTTTCCTTTTCTGTCTTCTCCGGCACGCGAGTCAGTTCCGACTGCCCCTTTGACTCCGGAAGTTCAAAGGGATTGGCTGCTCTGTCCTTCATGCCCCAGGTAGAGACGGCAGCGACTGCACATGTTGCCATTACGGACGGGCCGAGCAGCGCTGGCCCGTCACAGGACCACTGTTTAACTTATTTGGGCCAGGAGCGTGAAACTTGTGTCCATCTATAGCAGCAACTCTGTATTCCAGGAGGGGTCGCATAGTGAGGGCGATCGCACCAAATGATTCTGTACCCAGACCATGAGTAATCCACCAACCCCATATGCCAGGAGGGGCTCCTGGTACAACTGACCACATGTTCAGGTTGTTGCCCAGACAGGAGGACTACTTCTGTGACCAGTGGGTCTAGCCCGCACACTGTGATCTGCACTTGAGAGATTCGCCAAGGACCAGAAAGACACCACCCCTTGCTGTGGTTCCAATCAGGACCTGGAAGATCAAATCACCCCTCCTGCAGCCATGAGCTCCCCCACCTCCTGTTAGGGGAAAAGTGGCTTATCTCATGTTTGTTGAGCGGGAGTAACTCCAATCGCCGGAACAAACTTGCAGTGCTACTGGAATGAAAGAGTCTGCGCCTGCCGGGTGCTGCCCAGTATACCGAAAGCAGCCTGACTTAGCCAAACAGGATCAGAACTTAAAAGCACCTGTGGAGAGGGCACTCGCTGCAACACTGGATACTTCCATACCGCTGGAGCAGCTAAGACTGGAAATTGAGTTTTGGTGCCCGGAGTACTTTCTGCTAATTATGCTGCAGCACCATAGACATTTTTTACTAAACCCTAAGGACTCTAAGCGGAACTCTTGAATACAGCCTAGTAGTAAACATTTCCTAGATGCCGCCACCAGTGAATGGTGAATAACCTGATCATGTTATAAGAAAGAGGGTGGGGCAGGGATTTGCTTAACAACGAGTAGTGCCCTGACCTCAAGGGGGTTGTGTTATTGCTCACAAATGTCATTATTCCTTTGTATGTGTATCATTAGAAATAAGATAATTATTTTTATTTTCAAAAGTAAGTATTTGGCTGGACATTGATTTATTGTCAGGACTGTGTGCACTTTGATTTATGAATGTGTATCTACCCTACCACCCCACCGAGGGACCCTTTGACTGCTCGTCCACAGCTACCACTCAGATTCAAAAGCAGAAGGAGTAGAGTACTTGGCTCAGTTGCTCAGGATCTGTAGTAAGTTGGGCCCTGGGACATCATGAGTAAAATGCCTCCACCATTACGGTTATGCCAAATAGCCCTTGCGTGCTCTGTGACCCTCTGAAAGATGTTCTGACAGAGACCTAGTCACAAATGCAAATTTACACAGGAGTAAGCCTACACGTGTTAATTGACTCTTGAACTTTGTAGTAAATTTACTTTTGGCTGTTCATTATTTCCGAGGTAACATTTACTACTAAGTATAAAAGTACATGTCTCCACCTGTCAGAAAACCAAATGTAGTTCAGCTCTCCCCCCCCCCCCCCCCCCCCCTCTGCTCCATATATTGGGGGTGGTTCAGAGTGGATGGTCTGAAGGTTTGAAGGCCTTGTCGTGGAGAGCCTTATGAAAACTGCAATCTCTCAAGATGGCGGCTGCCATGACTCGAAGTTGCTGTAGAAGGAGGTCTCGAGAACTACAAAACAGTGTGAAGCGCCCTCAGCCTCTCTAGTGGCGCACTTCACTGAAGAGAATTTCAGAGACAGTAGAGCATTTTGAAGCAGTCGCGAATTAGAGTAGAGTTTTAGGGATAGTGTTCGTAGCACTTGTCCGTCGAGCAGCTTACGGTTCTGCCCTTGGTGACAATGGTGTTCCGGTGGAAATTCATCATTTTTTCGGAAAAACTTAAAAGAACTATTCATTCCTGATGTTAAAGCTGAGGTGATATTCCTGCTCTTGTGGAGAATTAAGACTACGAAGTGTTTTCCTCATATACTTGTTTCCAGTCACGCAAGTATTTCTATATAAAGAAAGAGAATGGAGGGCATAGTATTAAGGTTGCAGTCTTGACCAAGAAGTTTGATATTTATTCACTACATGTTATTATACTGTTACTATATTATAAAAACAATTGAATGAACAGAAGAGAAGCGACTGCCTCTCTACACTGGGATAGGTTACAGAACAGTCTTTCTTAGAATGTAATGTTTTGTTAAAAATAAATAGAAACTAGTGAAGAGTGTATTAATGTTCTAATTAATTTTACAGCTCGCGCAACATTATCACTGAGTCCCTAAGAAAATAGATGAAGTGACAGAAGAGCGCAACGTAGAAGACAAGGCAGTCTCTTCTCTTAACCCTAACCTCTTTCCCCTCCTGGAGCCTTTTAGTCTCCTTACATTATTATTAAGAATATTGGAGGAGACTGAGAGCTTGGGAAAGGCATTGGGTCTCTGCATCATTCTGCTCCTCTGAAGTCTGGAAAATTAAGGTACCACTCGTGACACCACCCCCTGTGGCAGGCGGTGGAGCCAACACTATGATTGTAAAGTTGTTACAAGTACTCCACCATTCTCCACCAACTGGACGGAGATTTACCTATAGTAAAGTATAGGGAACATTTTAGAAGTTTATTAAACTTCAAAAATAATTTAGTAAAATATTCTGTTTTAAATGTTAATGTAAATTCATTTTATATATTTGAAATTTCTAACAAAATGATAAAAGCTACAGCACAGGTAACTTAGCACCCCATTTAGAGCTCAGCGGATGGGTTATTACTCCATCACAAAAGTGAAAAGTATCCTTTCTTCCATATTACAAGTGCCATTGGATATACTGCATTTGTATTATTGCAGACTGGATAGCCGACATGGTTGTGACAGAGTAACCCGCCTCCCAAACTGTAAATCAGCCTCTAATTTTTCATTAAATATATCATTAATTTAGATATATTAAAGAAAATTAAAATGTTAAAGTTTTATTAAAAAATGCCACTTAAAGGAAAATGTTTATATTTATTATGTATTTAAATAATACAAAATTTATACATATATATATATATATACGAGAGAGAGAGAGAGAGAGAGAGAGAGAGAGAGAGAGAGATGGAGAGAGAGAGAATGTTAATGGATCCAATTATTTCACAGTCAAAATTACATTTATTTGTAAATGAAAGGGTTATCAAAGTGATTTATCATAAGCATATATATATTTATATATATATGTAAACATTAAATGTAATGTATATGTACAAAATCTAATTGATATGTATTTATTTTAGCATTATTTCCTATGGGGTTCTATTTTAAGTCCCTGCCTCCATTACTTTTCTTGTGGGATGGTGTTGCAATGCCAGTGGTTGGTCATGTGTGGTACTGGACTTACTCCATGTCTGAGCTAGAGTACGTTTTCTACTGTTGAGGTCCTTTTTAGCTGTAGAAACTTTAGAATGGCGCTTGCGAATAACAATGGGTTTACTCTTATGTGGGTGGGTGCCTGGTTTTCCCTAAACCCCTCCCTGTTAATAGTAAGCATGCCCTGTTTTCCAGCCACCCCCCTCCATCCCACATTTCTCGGCTAAGTACTAAACTTACATGTGTGAGTATCTCTCTCTAGAAAAAATATGAGGGATGGAGGTGGATATTTCTACTGTTAGGTATGTACATTTTGCAGTAAGTACTACAAAATGCAATTTGTGAATTAGGCCCACAGACTTACTTCAGTGCTCATTTTTGAAAATAATAAATAAAAACTAGCTTTTTTCTGAGACCAACCACGAGATGGCAGTCACAGCATGTAAATCTAGATTAGTCTCGAGACAGAAAAAAATTATCTTAAAGGGCCTCACAATGTATAATCTACAAATATGCTAACTGCTGCACCTGTTGCTCTACAAAAACATGCTGGTGCTCTGCAAAGCTGTTACACTTCAAATGCAGTATAGAGGTACAGTCACAAGGTTGATTCTCCTGTGAAGCAATGTATATTAGCAAACTTTATCAAATGTGTACACCACAAATCTACTATTATTATGACCTCTGAGTATAAAACAGAGAGTTTAGGGATCCATTGCAGTAATACAAACGTAATTTAACACATTGGGTTGTACAGCACTGGGTTGTACAGAAACAACTGCATACTTGTAACAGAAATTTGTATAATAACCCAATTGTGTGCATAGTTGCACATGGAATTATATAGCATTGGATATTAATATATATTTCTGCATAGTAGCTCATTTTAGTATAGTCACACAGATATCGCCACATAAGAAAAATACGTGTACATTAATGTGGTGATATAAATGTATACTGTAAAAAATGTACTTTAACGTAGTCATTTGTACTGTAACAAAAGGTGTAAACAGCAACACAAATGGACACTTTTGGTCCGTGAAACCATTGTGGGTTGGGTAATACTAGTTTTTGTACGCAGTACCACAGTTCTATGGGGGTAACATAAGCGTATCTATAACTCCAGGAGAGAGAGAGCCCTTGATAGTAGTTAACTGATAATTTAAACACAGTGTGCATTCACACCTCTCGCTTCGCTGGACAGTGGCACAGTGGTACTCTGAGGGCATTTTCATCTGCCCTTGCCCACCAGGGGAAGGCACAAACAATGCTGGTGAGCCCCAGGCTGGGTAGTGGTGCACACCAGTGGCCTCTTATTTTACATAAATAGGATGAAAGTGCATTACACACACGCTAATATATCAAAGTAAACAAACAGCAGCTCGCAGACCTTAAAAATATGATTGTTTTAATAGTATTAGCCGATGCCATTGTATAGCATTAATTAAGCTAGCATACTTGGGTAATAAGTAAACAAAACTTCTGGTAGCCGTTGTCATTGAGATAAGCAAGGTCACCTTCTCGCTATGACCTCCTGGCATCCATAGATTGGCATCTACCTAATCATTGTTCTGTAGTATATGGAGGATATTGTCTTCTACGAGTCCAAGAATTCCTGATGAAACTCGGTGTTTGATTCTGCAAGGTTGAAATGCATTATGTGCCAGTCTCCCATTGTTGTATGTAACAGTTAATCATTTTGACGTAGCAGTTCGGTGCCACTGATCCCCATTGTCCTTGTAGTACCGTCATGTTGGGCAAGCATGCAGAGTACACTCATGATTGTGCCTCTGAAGCACATGCCTACTGCAGTACACATCCACTTTAATGCAGATTGCCATTGCTCCTTTAAGCCATGGTGGCTGGGCCTTCGCAAATGGGGAGTAACCGGAGTGGTATGCTCCAATCGCTGCGGTTTTCACGACTCCCACTGCCGCTGCTTTTATGATACATTTATAATGAAAGAGGTAATGTCAGCCACCAGCACCAGTGCCTTATTCTGGGTATGACTCAAAATGTGTCCCATGATGCTAGCTTTTTAGACGCATGAGCAGCGCATAAAAAAAAAACAGAGTGGTACCCCCCCAAAAGGCTCCGACAGGGCTGCGGGGATGGGGAGCGGGCTGATACAAATGGTATAATTACGAGTCTGGCGGTCTACTGACTGCCAGATTTGCTGTGGCAGTCGGACCGCCGCCAATTCAGCGTTCTGAATGCCACATTATGACCACAACGGTTGCGCCGCGGTTGGATCGCCAGCAACACCAGGATTAGTGGTCCCGGCGGAATGGCGGCCCTAGCCCGCCAGGGCAGAGCTGCCCCCCTTCTCCAATTTCAGGGCAGAAACACTGCCATGAAAAGGCTGGCAGAGACAGGGTGCAGGGGGCCCCAGGGTGGCCCCTGCATTGCCCATGCACTTGGTATGGGCAGTGCAGGGGCCGCCCTGGCCAGCACTGTAACAATGTTCAATGGCTGCTTTGCAGACAGTGAACACTGCGATATGTGCTGGTTCACCCTACGCACTACAGCATTGCCACCGGAAGTACCTCGTAGAAAGCACTGGTGGCTGCCCTGTGCCATGTTGGTATGACTCTTCTCCCTGCTCATGTTTTCCACACAAACCCCGGACAGATTGTTAGATTTGAGACTGCCCGCTCCTCTTCCTCACTTCCTACGACCGTGGGAGGACAGCAGGTGCTATTCTCAGCTGCCACTTGTGTAGCTTGAATATTGAGCCACTGATCCACGACAAGCATTCACACGAGTTCTCTTGAGCCCCCAGCCTTCCCAGGACCTTTGTGAGCCCCGCCGTAACCAGGGGAGGGGAGGCAGGTTTTTGTGATCTGGCCTTTAATCCCTCAGAGGTTATATATCACACAGTTCTTATGACCACATTAACCTGTTTTGTGTTGTGCATATTGCACCCTGAATGTGTCCTGATGAAGACCCTCTTAAATAACGTCAAATGAGACAATGCTTCCTCTTTTGGGCTGCTTTACATATATATTGACCACTGAGGACTAATGGGCGCGTTGTGCCTCCATTACTACCGTACTTGCTGTAGTCAAATTATTGTTGTCTCTTGGAGTTGTTACTTCTCACTCACTCACCTTTTTAACTACTCATGTGTAATGTGCCATCTCACACTTGTTTTTCTTGGAGCACCTTGTCTGCTATGTGATTGTAACACAAACATTTTGTTCGTTTATTATGTTTGGTAGTGACCATGTTCTGTTAAGGATTTTATTCCTTTGAGAGCCTGTACCTAGACTCTCCAAACTAAGGTGAAGGTTTTTTTTAAACAAGAAATATTTTTTTCCTTACCGTTTAACATACCCAGGTTCTGAGAAATAGAGGGTTGCCCCATAAAATGTTAATGTTATTGTCAAGGGCATACCTGTGAGGGTCATTTTTCTTCCTTGAATGTTTAGTGGACAGTTCTTTCTGCCGTTGGTAAGATCTCCTAAATATGTCAGAAAATGAGACTGTTCCCTACACAAAGGATTATATAAGTAAATTGTTCTAGGGTTCTTCCTCTGTCTTTTCAGGACCCCATCATACACAAGTGGATGACGCTCTACAGAGTTGCCTGAATCATTTGGAAAATGTAAAAAGAAATTGGTTAGAACACACACTTATGGTCATTTAGTTACTCAACGCTTACAATCTAATACCATTCCTTTGGGATTGCAGGTTAGGAACAGCAAAATTTGTGAATGATCTAAAATTCAGGGAAAGATTAAGGCCCTCATTATGACCCTGGCAGTCCATGGACCCCCATGGCTGCTGTGGCAGTCTCACCGCTGTGAGACCGGCAGTGCAGATCGCCATTTTACGACCGCAGCATTTTGGCCACTGCCAAACCGCCATATCCCCCCCGTCCCGCTGCTTTACTGCGGCCTGCCAGGCTGAAGATTGCCACCTGCAGCCGAGGTCATTCCGACTATGAACATAGCCAGAACTTTCCTGCCGGTCTCATCACCACAAAATGCTGGTGGTAAGGAGGGATTACCTCCTTACCAACACCTCCGCACGCATGCACCCACACACCCACACACAATCACACACAGAGACACCCCCACTCACAGACGCACTCACAACATTCACCCCCATAGACACACATACATACCCATACACATCACACACACACACGCATACACACTCACCACCCCCTTCAACTACATACATACATACACAACCCCCACCCCCTCACTCATCTTCACACAACCACACCCCCAATCGTACCTCACCGCATGCACACACACATGCACACACCATATACACATCCATACACACATCCATACATTCGTGCACATGCACGCACTCACTCACACCCTCCCTTACCCCTTACACATTCACTCATGCCCGTCCCTTGGCAGATGACACTTACCTCATCCAACGAGGTGCTCCTCCATGAGGGGACGGGACCCGGTGCTCCCACCACCGGCACCGCCACGCCAGAAGAAGACCACCACACAGAATTACTGGTTGTCATTCTGTGTGCAGTCTTTTTCTGGGATGACGGTGTCGACAGTGGGACCACCTAAGCACCACCGACCGCCATGATGAATGCTGCCGGATATCCAACCGCTGGCAGTGTGGATATCCGATGGCAGTCATAATACAGTGGTTAGAAGACCGCCGCAGTCATAATGAGGGCCTAAGTTTTGAACACTAGGCAGATTGCTGGACCATTTCTGTATCTGAGAAAAGTGAGTACTGCTGCTGTGTTCAATCTGTTTTGTCATGAAGAAACATTGATCTTCTGCCATCAGTGCTGCACATCTTCTGTAGCAGCAGTATAAATTTTATGTCAAGAACGGAGGCTCATATTATGCTTCTCTAACTTGCTTTAATTCAAATAGCAGCAGTCAAGAACTACAACTCCCAAAAGGCTTAGAATAAAGAAGCCAATGGGAGCGAAAAACGTAAGTAAAATTGCACCAATCAGAACAATGGAAGCTACGTATCAACTAAGCTTGACTGCGCCCAGCCTTCTTTCTTGCTGCTCGCAGTCAAGATAAGTCATACACTTTTCCTTTCCTACGTTTAATTCTTATTTTCTTATGTATTGTATTTATTTTTATGGTATTTAAGTCTGCGCGTTCGTTTTTCATGTAATTATTGTTACTCCGCTTGCTTCGGCTTAGACGGCTCGGATTTCGACCGTTTAAGCCGTTGAGCGCTCACGCGTGTTCCAGGCAGCGTTGCTGCCTCGAGCGTTCTAACGGTCGCGTTCGTATCGAGCACGTCCGTTTTTCCTCACCTGCTCCTCCGCGGCTTTCCTCTACCTCAGCCGGCCACGTACTGCGGTATTTCGGCGCCCGGGAGTGCCGGGCCATCACACTCAGCTCCTCACCTCGTTTGCGAGGTTTGCAACTCTCCGGTCTCCTTTTCCCTCGGTCATAGGCATTCGGCCACGCCTCCTAGGGCATGTTTATTGATTTTTTCAGCCTGCCCACAGTATTAACTGTTTCCTCTCAGGTTTTTTCATCGCCTGCTATATATTTTGCCCTGCCCTTCGCCCCCTGGTGGTTTTTAGCTAGTATGGAAGGTCAAAATCCCTTTTCTGAAATTTCAGGCAATAAAGATTTTGGAGCCTTTATTAATGAGGCTATGACAAAGGCTATGGCAGCCACTATGTCTAAAATGTCAAAGAACATTGAGAATTCTGTTCAGAATATGTTCTTCAAATCATTTATGGCCCATTCTGCGGGGGATAGCAGAAAGAGAAAGAACAAGGATTTGTCACAAAATTATGGCGCTTTGCTGACTGGTGAAGTCTCTTCACCCATGACTGAGATGAAATGCCTCCCGGGCCTCCTTCACAGGAGGGGAATTCTGAGCAAGTATCTGGTAAACGTAAGGCCAAAACAAGAAATATTTTACCAGCGCCAAAACAAATTGTAATTTCACATATTTCAGATACCGACGATGATGTCGGCGATATGGATGATATGGATGATGATTGCGATGTGTGGGGTTCGCTCTCTCAGGCTTCCCCTCCTAAAAAGCCTAAATTGGAAGTTTCTACCCCTTTTTCCGCAAAAATTGTTCTGGACTCTGAAGGTAACCCCATGTTTGACCCTTCCTATCTCCACCATCCCAACTCCACTGAGTGGATTCCCGCGGCCCATGTGGGTCAATATATAACCTCCAGGTTAAGACTTCCCCTGGATAAGCAAACGAGAGCTAAAATGCGATCAGAATGTCCCAGACCTTCTCTCTCTTCTAATATTACCACAACCCCCGTGATTGACGAATCTCTCTTAACCTTTTTCTCTAAATTTGGCAAAGACCCCCGCAAAGGGGTAGACAAGGCCTGGTCAAATTGCCAGGATAAACTACTAGATTTAGTGGGTCCGTTGGCTCGCATTTTGGACTTGGCAGAAGCAGCCAAAACAGACAATACCGACATCGACCCTTCCGAACTTTCTCTCTGGACCCAAAGGACTTTTTGCATGTTAGGCAACACCAATGCGGCCATCACTCATGAGAGAAGGAAGGGGCTTCTACTCAAATTGGATCCCAAACTATCCAATCTGGCTTCCATGGATCCTGGAGTGAAAGCTGGGGGTCATCTCTTCGGGGACTCATTTGTTAAACACCTTGGAAAGTTCGTAGGCACTTTTTCCTCAATTGACAAGGCACATCAGAATATTAAAAAGGTGTTTAACCAACGGGTTTTCGCCAGGGCCGGTACAGGCAGGAGCCGCTCTACTGGCCGTTTCACTCATCCTCAAGGAATCAGAGGCTCCTCATACGCATACTCCAACTACGGATATCAAGCCTACAAACCCCAGTTTTACCCTCAGAGAGGCAGGGGCTACAGGGGCCGTGGACAACGCGGTTTCAGAGCCAACAAAACTCAAGGTAAGCCTTACCTCTGGCCTTCTTCCAGTGGGGGGAAGGCTAAGTTACTTCATTCAAAATTGGCGCTCCTTAACTTCCGATCCATGGGTTCTGAATACCGTTCAGGGTTACCAAATAGAATTTTATTCCCATCCTTGCCAGGTTTATTTTCCCCCACCGCTGATCTTTTCAAAAGAAATGTCTCTTCTCATCTCAGAAGAAGTGAATTCTCTCCTTTCCAAAAACGCCATTCAAATTTCGATGCCAGATCCCGCCGGGTTTCTCAGTTCACTATTCTTGGTTCAAAAGAAGAACAAAAAGTTCAGGCCAGTCATAAACTTAAAATTGTTCAACCAGTTTGTCATATATCGACATTTCAAGATGGAAACAATTCTCCATTTACGGGATATACTCCTCCCTCTAGATTTCATGGTACGTCTAGACCTTCAGGATGCGTACCTTTCAGTTCCCATTCATCAGGACCACTGCAAGTATCTTCAGTTTCATTGGCTCGGGCAAACTTACCAGTTTTCTTCCCTTCCGTTCGGTCTGTTGTCAGCACCATGGTGCTTCACAAAGCTGATGAAGCCAATAGCGGCGCATCTCAGAGCTTTGGGCATCAGACTGCTGATTTATCTCGACGATATCCTTATCTTGCACCAGAATCGCGAGACCCTTCTTTCCCATCTACAGTTAACTTGTTCTCTTCTCTCCCAATTGGGCTTTCTTGTCAACGAAGAAAAATCAAGCATGGTCCCTTCTCAAAGAATTCAGTTCCTGGGATTCGAAATAGACTCCTCTTCTTCCTCTCTTCACCTTCCCTTACACAAAGTAAATTCTATCAAATCGGAGATCCGAAGAACACTTCGGAAAACCCACATCTCTCTGAGATCTTTGGCCAGGATTGTGGGCCTTTTGTCATCTTTGATTCAGGCCATATTCCCCGGCCCTTTGCATTATCGAGCCCTTCAAAGATTAAAAATCCGTCACCTCAGAAAAGGTCTTGCCTATTCGGACCTGATTGTTCTAGATCAAGAATCTTGCCTAGAGCTCCAATGGTGGATAGACCATTTAGACGCCTGGAATGGCAGAACCATCTTTCCGTCAGCCCCAGATCTTGTGTTAGAGTCCGATGCAAGCCTGACGGGTTGGGGCGCCCGTAGTGGACCAATCTCGACTGGCGGTACATGGTCACTAACGGAGTCCAGATTGCACATCAACTATTTAGAGATGCTTGCAGGTTCCTTTGCAATAAAGAGTCTGGCAAAAGGCAGGGTCAGTGTACCATCCTCCTCCGTATGGACAATGTTTCGGCTGTCCGATACATAAACCATTTAGGAGGAACCAGATCGAAGCCGTTAGCAGACCTGGCAAAAAGCCTCTGGGAATATTGCTTAGACAACGGGATTTCCCTCACGGCAGAATATCTCCCCGGCTCCCTCAATCAAACAGCGGACTGGCATTCTCTTTTCCTCAGAGACTACAGCGATTGGAGACTTCACCCCTCAGTCTTCAAGTCTATCCTCCACAAATGGGGCCCCTTCAGTATCGACCTTTTCGCCTCTCGCCTCAACGCCCAACTTCCCCACTTTTTCAGTTGGCGTCCGGATCCTTAGGCATTGGCCTCCAATGCGTTTCTGCAGGATTGGTCACAAGCAGTCAACTATGCTTTCCCTCCTTTTATTATGATCTCCAGAGTCCTGGCCCAGGTCAGGCGTCCGAAGGCAACCCTGGTCTTGGTGGTACCGTTTTGGCAATCTCAAATTTAGTTTCCTCCTCTCTTGGAATTGGCAATCGATTTTCCCTTTCTGCTCCCCTCCTTTCCCTCCCTTCTCCTAGACCCATTGGGGAATCCTCATCCCTTAGTTCTCAACAAAACTCTCATCCTTTCAGGCTGGAAGGTATCGGGCCTCCCCCATCTACCATCCCAATTTCGGACGAAGCTACCGACTTCATCAATAAAGCCTGGGCTCCCGGCACCAGGAAAGCATATTCTTCCGCCTGGTCTCTTTGGTCTAGCTGGTGCATGGCAAGGGACCTCGATCCCGTTTCAGCGGATATAAATTATATAATTAACTTTCTGGCTGCACAAGCTAGCGAAGGTAAGTCTTAAAGGACAATTATTTTATATAGATCTGCTAATTCCATGCATCACCCCTATGTCAACGGAAAACCGGTGGGTGAACACCCTCTTCTTTGCCGACTGTTAAAGGGAGTAAAATTTTCAATTCCTCCTCTACCTAAATATTCAAAGTTATGGGATGTAAATGTTGTTTTGAATTTGTTTCTCTCTTGGCAAGATAATTCTGACCTATCTTTAAAAATGCTTTCAGCAAAACTTACTATGCTGCTTTGTTTAGTGTCCATTAATCGTTTATCAGATGTTAGAGCACTTGACATTACCTCCCGACAGTTCGCCCCGACGGGGGTACTATTTTCCATTACGAAACGTACTAAAACTAATTTACGCACAGTTTTTACCCATATTTTCCCGATCAACCTAAACTATGTGTAGGACAATGTCTCAAGTGTTACGAAGAACGTACAGCTAATCTCAGAAAGTCCTCTGTTTCTCAGTTGTTAATTTCTTTTCGTAAACCACACAGTCCCGTGTCTGCTGCGACTCTAGCCAGATGGGTTCGTTGGGTAATGTCCCTGGCGGGTATTGATACCTCCATTTTTGGAGCTCACTCAGCTAGAGGGGCCATGGCTTCGAAGGCCTTTTGGGTTGGATCCAGGTTAGAGGACATTCTGAGATCCGCTGATTGGTCCAATGATAATGTTTTCAGGACGTTTTACTGTAAACCAGTTCATACTGCTACATCAATTGTGATTAATGTGCTTTAAAATAGCATAATATGAGCCTCCGTTCTTGACATAAAATGTAGATTTTCCTAGTAATTTATGACTGAAAGTCTTAATTTTATTAAAGACACGGAGGCGAGTATTATCCCACCTCAACAAGGAGATACTTCTGATTTTTTCTCTTGTCTTTCCCTCCCTGCAGCAATCTCCGCTCCAACTCCAACCTCTACCTGATCAGAAGATGGTTTTGTCAAGCAGCAACATATCGTCTGGACGGCCGGATCCTCTTCGATGCAGTTCCGTTACTCCCTACCGGATATCTTCCTCACTTCGTTTATGTTTGGATCTGATCCAGGACTTTTGTTCTTTGTCTCTAGCAGTTGCCATAGTCTTGGTCATTTTACCATTGTTTTCTCCTAATTACTAGCCTTCTCGCATCAAGAAAGAGGGCTGGTCGCAGTCAAGCTTAGTTGATACGTAGCTTCCATTGTTCTGATTGGTGCAATTTTACTTACGTTTTTCGCTCCCATTGGCTTCTTTATTCTAAGCCTTTTAGGAGTTGTAGTTCTTGACTGCTACTATTTGAATTAAAGCAAGTTAGAGAAGCATAATACTCGCCTCCGTGTCTTTAATAAAATTAAGACTTTCCGTCATAAATTACTAGGAAAATCTACATTATACTAACACACAGGTGTGCAACATGGGAAGCATCAATGCAAATATCCTTCAGATTCTGTTAAAGTCCAGCGCAAGCAGCAGCAGTGTAAGCTCTGTTGTCCGGAGATATGCAATTTGCTACAGTTGCTCTGCATGTGAAAGAAACTTGTACTGATGGTCCCTGTACTGTGCTGCCATGTCTGTGTACAAGAGAAACTTGCCCTGCTGGAGCCCCTTGCCATACGTTTCCTTTTTGAGGAAGGATTCCTCTGCTGGGGTTAGTATTGTGTTTCATATACATATAACATTGAAAGGTATGATTTTCGAGGGGAAATCTTGTTTTTATACCCCTGGGATAGAATCCTTAAAAACTTCAAAAAAACTTTTTGCCACTGTCAAAAAACTGACGGGGCTCGCAAAAAAACAAAATAAATTATAGCTAAGCCTTTTGCAATTCACTAGCCTTTTTCTTTCAAGACAACATGAAGGCAGTTTTTCATCTTTTTACGATAAACCACTGATCCATCCATACTGTGGCTGCCCCGTTAGGCGATCCAAGAGCCAATGTCCCCTTAAACAATTTAACCAGTTCCCAGATCGTTCTGGAGGATGATCCTGTTACTCTGTCCACCTTTTCTCCACTTTCCCCAGCACAAGTCATAACTTTACTTGACCAAACTAGATCTGGCTCCCTGTTGGATCCCTGCCTCCCCAAAAATTATTAACCTTGTACCTGAAATCATCTCTGCTCATCTTACGGATATCTTTAATCAAATGTTCAGCACAGGCTACTTCCCCCCCAAAAAAATGGAAGTTAGCCTCAATCCTTCTTCTCCTTAAGAAGCTCAATGTGGATGCCACAGACCCCAATAATTACTGTCCCATTTGCTGCTAAAATCATTGAGAAAGCCATCAACTCTGCGTTGATATCTTTAATTGAGAATCAGGGTCACCTTGACCCTACTCAGTTTGTTTTCAGAAGTCATCATAGCCCAGAACTTGCTCTAATTACAGTATCAGAGCAAATCAGACATACCATTGGCGCAGGAGCCAATGCTGCCCTGATTTTGTTGGCTCGCTCGGAAGCATTCGTCACAGTTAACCACGATACCCTCATTGATCGTCTCTTTTCCAATGGTATTAGGGGAGGAGCACTTACTCTTCTTAAATATTTTCTCTCTGATCATGAACAATTAGGGCCAGATGTAGGAAGCCGTTTGCATGGTTCAAACTGCGAAAATCGCAGTTTGCGCCATTGTAGTGCTTTCCTCTTATTTAGTTTCTAAGCACTAACATAACACAACAGAAATGCACTTCTGAGGTCAAAGAAGACTTTTATTGTTATTTTATTCTTCCCCAACCACAATGTTTATGAATGAATGACGAATTAGTAGCTTTCAAGTCCGCGTTAATCAAACAAAATATATCAGTTTGCAATATACACAGCAGGTTATATTTATAAGATATTGAATGCAAAGCAAAACAAATACTTCACCGTGTAGGAACTATTTACAGCTACATCTTTCTAAGGTCTGCAAGCTGGGGACCCCTGTCAGCCGCGAGAAAGAGTGTCATCTACCCACACGGGATGCTGGCAACTGGCGCCAAGCTCCAGCACGAGGTCCGGCAGATTCGAATCTGACTCTCTGCAGCCTGTTACATTCGTTACAAAGGTGTGCCCCCTCCTCTCAGACCTGGGAAACTGAGCAAGCCCTTTGGAGACTGGCCAGGTCTCCAAGACTACTCCTGTTCCCAAGCTCAAGGGAAGAGAAACAACGCCCATGTACTCTCTCTTATCAGGTCTAGTCTACTGTGAGAGCAAAACATCTTGGTTCTCTGGTGCAAAAACACAGCTTGGAAAAATACAGAACTATTCTCAACTGCAATGTCTAACTCCACGTTAAAGGCAATGGGCAGCTAACCTAAATATCAAATGCAATGTCATGTTAAAGGCAATAGGCAGCTAACCTAAATATCAAATGCAATGTCTAGTGTCATGTCAAAGCCAATAGGCATCTAAGCTGAATACAAAATGCAATGTCTTATATCATGTCAAAGCCCATAGGCAGCTGAGCTGAATATAAAATGCAATGTATAATATCATGTCAAAGCCAATAGGCAGTTAAGCTGAATACAAAATGTAATATATGATATCATGTCAAAGCCAATAGGCAGAATATCTAATAGCATGTCAAAGTCAATAGGCAGCTAAATTGAATACATCATGTCAAAGTCAATAGGCATGCAATGTCAAAGCCAATAGGCGGCTAGACTGGATACAGCATGTCAAAGCCAATAGGCAGAATACAGAATGTAATGGCTAATGCAATGTCAAAGCCCATAGGCGGCTAAACTGAATACAGAAAGCAATGGCTAATGCCATGTCAAAGCCAATAGGCACAATACAGAATGTAATGACTAATGCAATGTCAAAGCCCATAGACGGCTAAACTGAATACAGAAAGTAATGGCTAATGCCATGTCAAAGCCAATAGGCGGCTCAACTGAACAAAACATACCATGTGCTACTGGTGAACATTGAGCAACTAATATGCGCAGTGGTGAAACACAAAGTCATTGGTCAAAACAAAACTCCATCAAATAGCAGGACATTCCGCCCTTTGACCAATGAATTTTTGTTTCACATATCTCATATTTCAAAAAAACAAAAAAAACATCAGCACAAAAAAAACATTATGATCAAAGCAATCCCTGTAAAGCAATAGAAGTGAATTAACACATTGATTTCATAACCTTTCACATCAGATACATCTACATAGAAAAGACTGGGCAATTTTTTTTTTTTTTTTCTCTGAATGAGTCTCTAATTCAACAGTGTTAGCAATTTGATGTGGCATGAGTTCTGCTCATGTAAAGGTGCACGGTCCACCTGAAAGGTTTTCTGGAAGGTAAGCAAAAGTCAGAGTTCCATACGAGAGGGAAAAAAAAAAAAAAAAAACACAGCAAACAAGTTGAACTTGAACTGAAGGCGCAGTTTGCGCAAAATGGATCCATGGTGCTGGCACTTTACTCAGCCAGGTTCAGGTTGGGGATTCGGTCCCTTCCCCGACCCCACACGCACACACCGGAAGGGGGACCACACAGCGCACTCAGGGACAGTGGCGAAACGTGGTCGGATCTGCAAAAGAAACAAGTATGACTTTTCTTGCAAATAACATTTTTCATTTAAACTGCACCCTTTCTCTTTCTTTCCCTGTTTTATAATCAGCAGGACGTTTTTGGGGCCCTTTGTTATATTTTCTGCAGGTTCTGGAGGGTCACTTGGGGCTTCAGCCCACACATCAGTACTGAGGTTTTTATCTGCTGCGCCACAGCTCCCCTTTTCTTGCACTGTCAGAAGGGCTGGGGCAGACTCCTTCTTTACCAAACCTCCATTCACTGCACTTTTGCCAATTTGGGCCATTCTGTCTCCAATTTGTATGAATGAATCAGATTCTTTTCTAGGTATCAGCATAATTTCGATTTTTCCTTGGTAATTTGCAGCAATCACTCTCCCTAAAACCTGATCAATTTGCCATTTCTGTTCTGGTAACTTTCCTCTCCCCAACTGCTCTGTGACTGCTTGCATGACAGATTGCTTTTGTGCGTGCTGCACAGTTTTTATCAAATCTAGGGGAATGGGCATCTCTCTCATCTCTGCCCACCTGTAAGTGGCCTTTTCACATTTCTGGGGCACCCACATAGCCATCCCCACTAAGGCAGAATTCTGGGTGAACACTTCTCTCTCTGCATTTTTCTCATTAACATCTGCAAGGTAATTGAACCAGTTAGGTGCTAAAACATTATCAAAGAACCAAAAATCAGCGTAAAAATGACACATCTCACGTAGCTCTTGCTTTAAAATCTGACACACATTATACAACGCTGTTCCTTCTACTGTGCCAGAAAGCAACATTTCAGTCAATGAATCATTAGTAAAACAAACATGCTTTTTATCTTCAGTGGACACGAATTCAAATGGTGCACACAATTTCATTGATAATTCTTTTATCTGTGGTACTCTAGCCCTGTCTTGCAAGTACCAGATCCATTGTATGATTCTAGCTAGGGGCACTATTTTCTTTCCTTGTTCATGATTTAAATATACATAAGTATTTCCTTCTTGCACTGCGCAGAAACCTAAAGTCTGCATTATTTCATTTGCCAAATCACAAGCGCGCAGCTGCATATTATTTTTCACAGTGACCATGTACAAAAGTGTTAGGATTTCTCTCAAATGAGGGCTATTCTTTTTCCAAAAATCAAACAAGCTAATGAAACTCGGGGTGTCTTGCTCTAAAATCCTTCCTTTTACTTGTGCATTTTGCAACGGTAACTCGTCGTCCGTGTTATCAGTTAAGGAATGCACTTTGGCTGCCAAAAACCCTGGCTCACACGGAAACTCAATGCAGCTCGGAGCTGTCTTAACCCCCTCATTACTGGAATGGGACAAGAAAGATTCTTCATTTTTATAACTTTCAGCATTATTTTGAATTATCGTATCCTGGCTAATTTGCTCACGTAAATTCCTATTTTCATGTTCCAACTGCCTACATTTCTCCTGCATTTCTCTGTAAGCAGATAAAGGTATCCAGACCTTTCTGTCATCATTACTTCCAAAACACACGTTTTCTACATATATACAACAGGAATTATTTCTCAAAACATTATCAGGCCTTTTAGCTACACATGCATTTTCTTCTGTAATTCCCCAAACAGAAAACAATTCACAGTTTTTCTTAGCACCATCAGGCAGTTCATCAACACATGTATTCTCAGACATGGTCTGCCGTGCTACTGTGATTCTCCAAACAGAAAACAATTTCTGTAATTCTCCAAACAACAAAAACAATTACACTTTTAAAGTGTGCACTTAGAAATCTACTAACTCGTCAAACCCCTTTAATCACCTCTTAATGACCGACTCCACGACTCCTGGTACCAATTGTAGTGCTTTCCTCTTATTTAGTTTCTAAGCACTAACATAACACAACAGAAATGCACTTCTGAGGTCAAAGAAGACTTTTATTGTTATTTTATTCTTCCCCAACCACAATGTTTATGAATGAATGACGAATTAGTAGCTTTCAAGTCCGCGTTAATCAAACAAAATATATCAGTTTGCAATATACACAGCAGGTTATATTTATAAGATATTGAATGCAAAGCAAAACAAATACTTCACCGTGTAGGAACTATTTACAGCTACATCTTTCTAAGGTCTGCAAGCTGGGGACCCCTGTCAGCCGCGAGAAAGAGTGTCATCTACCCACACGGGATGCTGGCAACTGGCGCCAAGCTCCAGCACGAGGTCCGGCAGATTCGAATCTGACTCTCTGCAGCCTGTTACATTCGTTACAAAGGTGTGCCCCCTCCTCTCAGACCTGGGAAACTGAGCAAGCCCTTTGGAGACTGGCCAGGTCTCCAAGACTACTCCTGTTCCCAAGCTCAAGGGAAGAGAAACAACGCCCATGTACTCTCTCTTATCAGGTCTAGTCTACTGTGAGAGCAAAACATCTTGGTTCTCTGGTGCAAAAACACAGCTTGGAAAAATACAGAACTATTCTCAACTGCAATGTCTAACTCCACGTTAAAGGCAATGGGCAGCTAACCTAAATATCAAATGCAATGTCATGTTAAAGGCAATAGGCAGCTAACCTAAATATCAAATGCAATGTCTAGTGTCATGTCAAAGCCAATAGGCATCTAAGCTGAATACAAAATGCAATGTCTTATATCATGTCAAAGCCCATAGGCAGCTGAGCTGAATATAAAATGCAATGTATAATATCATGTCAAAGCCAATAGGCAGTTAAGCTGAATACAAAATGTAATATATGATATCATGTCAAAGCCAATAGGCAGAATATCTAATAGCATGTCAAAGTCAATAGGCAGCTAAATTGAATACATCATGTCAAAGTCAATAGGCATGCAATGTCAAAGCCAATAGGCGGCTAGACTGGATACAGCATGTCAAAGCCAATAGGCAGAATACAGAATGTAATGGCTAATGCAATGTCAAAGCCCATAGGCGGCTAAACTGAATACAGAAAGCAATGGCTAATGCCATGTCAAAGCCAATAGGCACAATACAGAATGTAATGACTAATGCAATGTCAAAGCCCATAGACGGCTAAACTGAATACAGAAAGTAATGGCTAATGCCATGTCAAAGCCAATAGGCGGCTCAACTGAACAAAACATACCATGTGCTACTGGTGAACATTGAGCAACTAATATGCGCAGTGGTGAAACACAAAGTCATTGGTCAAAACAAAACTCCATCAAATAGCAGGACAGCCATGCAAACAGCCTTCTGCGATGCACATTCACAAATCGGTACCGACTCGTAAATTGTGAATGCGACTCGCAAATAGGAAGGGGTGTTCCCTTCCTATTTGCGACTCGCATCGCAATGCAGAATTGCTTTGTGACCGCGAATGCGGTCGCAAAGCAATTCGCAGTTACCACCAGTGTCACACTGGTGGTAACTCATTCGCAAAAGGGAAGGGGTCCCCATGGGACCCTTTCCCCTTTGTGAATGTTGGCAAAAAGGTTTTTTCAGAGCAGGCAGTGGTCCAATGGACCACTGCCTACACTGAAAAAACGAAACCAAATGGTTTTGTTATTTTTTTTAGTTTGCAACTCGTTTTCCTTTAAGGAAAACGGGCTGCAAAATAAATTAAAAAATGCTTTATTGAAAAGCAGTCACAGACATGGAGGTCTGCTGACTTCAGCAGGCCACCTCCCTGTGAGTGCAGGAACTCGCTATGGGGTCGCAAAATGCGACCCACCTCATTAATATTAATGAGGTGGGTCTTTGCGACCCCATAGCGAGTCGCAGACGGTCCGTTCTGCATCCAAATTTGCGATTCGGACCTGGCTACATCTGGCCCTTAGTTACTCTTGAAGAGTTCAATTCACTATACCCTGAGGCGTCTCCTACAGTTCCTTCCCTTTTTAGTATCTACATAACTCCACTGGCCAAACTGATAAAATTGTTCAGGTTCTCAGTGGTATCCTACTCTGATGACACCCAAATTTTGGTATAATTTGCCCGTGACCCAACTGACTACACAATTGCATGCTCCAGGTTGGAAAATGGATGTCCCATAATTGTTTGAAGCTAAACTCCAGTAAAACGGAGGTGCTGCTTTTTGGAAGGAACCCTTCCTTCTGGTCTCAACCGTGGTGGCCCCAGGAACTCTGCGCTCTCCCTACGCCTGTCACAAAGGATAAGAACCTTTATGTAGTGTTCGACAATAAACTGTCTTTTGAGGGCCGTGTCAACTCCATCACCGCACCTTCTTTTTATACCCGTGAAGCTTCTTAAAAAGATTTCCCCCTAAATCCTGCTGAACCTACAGAATACCGTGATATCAGCCCTCATCCTCTCAAAAATTGATTATTTCAATGCCTTATTTGTTAACATCCGGAAAAAGTACCTCAATAAAATTCAAGTTCTTCAAAATGCAGCTGCTCGCCTACTCTTAGGTATTCCCCAGGACACATCTGCATACTCTGCGCTCACCCATCTCCATTGGCTCCCGGCCAAGAAGCAGGTAGATGTGAAGGCCCTGTGTATGGCCTGTAGGGCACTCTACGTCACTGGCCCCGCCTACCTCGAGTAAAGTTCCCACTGATAGGCCCTGCAGAGACTGCTCCGCTCTGCTGCATCCTACAATCTTATTGTGCCAATATTTTAAATATCCCAATGGGGTAGATGGAGCTTTGCGGGTGGCACATCCAGACTTTGGAACTCCTTCCCCCTCAAATGAAAAGAAAGACTGATCTTCTTGCCTTTACTAGGTCCCTGAAAACCTGGCGTTTTATTTTGTAGTTCCATTTTTCCCAGTTGCCACTTTACTCCAGTAGGCTACCTTTCTCTGAGCTTAGCGCCTAGACACCCAAGGGTATTAGTGCACTCTATAAGTCGCATTACTGTCTGCAGGAGAAGCAAGTGCTGCAGATGTCAGTGTTATACTTCTCTGCCTGTATGCCCATGGAGCACATGGCCTTTGAGGATAGTCCGCATTCCTGCCTGTGTTGTACCTTTTTTGTGTCCAGCAGATGTTTGAAGTGCTACTTCAGTGCTGGCCTTGTGTATGAAGTTTACAGTCCTGCTGTTTGCGTTGTTCTGGTATGTTTCAAGAACGTTTTCATAACTATCATGCCTGCACTACTACTGCCTTGGTGTGTGTGTCCTGCATTCTTGCTGAAGATATTTGTGTTCTTTGAAGGATGAAAGGTTTCAGTGCTGCTATGTGTGCTGTGCCTTGTCTATAAGTGAGGGAGGCTTTACTACTGCTGCACATTTTGTACCCATGTGGCGTGTGAAGGAGGATTGAGAAATCCTTTTTACTGCAAAAGCCACCAATATGGTCTTTATCATTACTTGAGTTGCGAAGCACTGTGTGTTTCGTGTCATGTGTTGTGAACTCTAACATTGTCTGTAATTGGTTGATGCACGGGTTATTTTGAGTCTTTCACAGTCCATCGAGATGGAACAAATGCTGGCTGAGATGCTTGTTGACATTCGGGCCCCATTCACATGCTGTATTTTGTAGTACATAAAGTAGCACTACAGTAGTAGAACCTACTGAAAAAGCAATTGACAAACCTGCAAGTGGATATCTCTACCTACATCCCTCCTGTATTTTCTATGGGAAGATCTCCACAAATGTATGTTTACCTGGTAGTAGTAAATGTGGGAGAGACCAGGAGGAGAGGTGGGGAAATGGGGAATATCTACTACATAATGGGAGATGTTTGTGAAGTGTAAGAAGAGCCTTAAGACACAGGCTACTCCAAACACCCGCCCACAGAAGAGTGAGCATGTTGCTTCTTACTGATTACACTTCTAGGGTTACTACACCCCTAAATATGAAAATACAGTAGTAAAGGTACTCCAGCCCAGCCTTGTAGTAAATCAAGCACCGCACATGGTCGTTCAGGTACTTCAGCACAATCTCATAGAAAGTAATGGAGACAGGGAAAGTACACCCTATAGGAAATACTATTAAATATACATTCTCTTTAAATTTAAACAAAAATTAGACATCATTTTTATAAATCTTACTTTAAAAATACAGTTCAATTAAATGCTTACACTTTTTGTGAAACATACATAATGTAAATTAGTGCAATACATCTTTTAACAAAACGTAATACACATTCAATTAAAAAAATACTGTGGATGGGTGTTTTAAATTATTCTGCAAGAAATATTATTTATGAATTAAAAAAATGAATTCAAGTTAATTACTTAATACAAATTTAATGTAATGTTATTTTATTTTTTAGTTGTATTTATACATTACATTTTAAATTATTTACATTTATTTATATTTTATTATATATTTTTTTTAAATGTAAAACAATAATACACTTTAATAATTTTCCCTATATTTTCCTGTAGGTATCTCTCGGACACGGCTATGAGTAATATAGTCATAAATTCAATTTGATATGTCTCCATCCCCTGAACTGAGGAGGTGAAGACGTGTAAATCACACATAGATGTAAATCTACTCTCGGAAACACTGACTGCCCCAACAGTGTATGTATACATAGGTGCACGAGTAGAAGCACACATGAGTAAATATACAATTTGCCTTTGTGATAGGTCCCTAATTATACATAGATCCCTATGCAAACTGCACAGATCCAAGTTCTAGTTCAGTTCATGTACCCAAATATAAAAAATGAATGCATTTGATACGCTGAGGGAGCGTTGTTAATCCTGTTATCCAGTTTGGGTATACAAACTTTGTCAGGTTTGCAGGACTGAAGGCTCTGATTGGCTTTTGTGTCCTTTGTGTTTGCCATTACTGGACATAAGTCAGAGTCCCTGCATCATACAAAAAATAACAGTGCCCACAAATGGGGGCAGGGTGGATAAATTCTGCCCACCTGACTTAAGTAAGTTTGAAATTAAAAAAAAAGTTTATTTGCAGGGCTTCATTTGAGCCAGTGGTTGCCAGTGGGTTCCACTAGCACTCATTTTTGTAGACTGGCTCTTCTATTTTTTATCAGATATTGATTGCAAGCAAGAGAGAGAAAAACACACTAGTGGGAAAGAAAAAAGAGGAGAAAGATGGGAAAAAGCAGGAACAAACAGTTGGGACACGTTTTTTGGTTTGGAATAGGGCACATTGTTTTGGGTTGGAGTGGGTCAGATTGTTTTGGACTGGAGAGGGTCAGATTGTTTTGGATTGGAGTGGGGTAGATTGTTTTGGATTGGAGTGGGGTAGATTGTTTTGGATTGGAGTGAGGGAGATTGTGGTGGATAGGACTGCTGTGGAATCGGTGAAGTGGGACGGATTGGATTGGGGTGAGGTGGATTGGAGCGGCCCCAACTGGAGTGGGGCAAATTGTTTTGGGTTTGTATGGGACAGATTGGAGTGGAGCAGATTGGAGTTGAGCAGATTGTTTTGGATTGGAGAGGGGAAGATTTATTTGGATTGGAGTGGGGAGAGTGTTTCGGATTGGAGTGGGACCGATTGGAGTGGGGCAGATTGTTTTGGATTGGAGTGGGTCAGATTGAAGGGGAGCAGATTGGAGGTGGGCAGATTGTTTTGGATGGGAGTGGGGCACATTGGAGTAGGACAAATTGAAGTGGGGCAGATTGTTTTGGATGGGAGTGGGGCAGAGTGTTTTGGATTGGAGTAAGGCAGATTGGAGTGGGACAGGTTGTTTTGGATTGGAACGGGGCAGATTGTTTTGCATTGGCATGGGGCAGATTGTTTTGAATTGGAGTGGGGCAGATTGTTTTGGAGTAGGGCAGGTTGTTTTGGATTGGAGTGGGCAGACTGTTGACTGAGGCAGGTTGTTTGGATTGGAGTGGGGCAGATTGCTGAGTGGGGGCAGATCATCTTGGATTGGAATGGGGCAATTTACTTTTCTTGGAGTTGGGTAGATTGTTTTAGATTGGAGTTGGGCAGATTATTTTGGATTGAAGTGGGGAAGGTTGGAGTGGGGCAGATTGTTTTAGATTGGAGTGGGGCAAATAGTTTTAATTTAGAGTTGGGAATATTGTTTTGGATTTGTGTGAGGCAAATTGTTTTGGATTAGAGTGCAGCAGATTGGAGTAGGGCAGATTTTTCTGGATTGGAGTGGGACAAATTGGAGTGGGTGGGCAGAGTGTTTTGGATTGGATTGAGATTGGAGTGGGGCAGATTGTTTTTGATTGGAGTAGGGCAAATTCTTTGGATTGGGGTGTGGCAGATTTCTTTGGATTGTTGCAGATTGAGGTGGCGCAGATTATTTTAGATTGGTTTAGGCCAGTGGTTCCCAATCTGTGCGCCGTGGCTCCCCTGTGCGCCGTCAAAACCAGCCAGGGGCGCCGCACACAGTTTGGGAACCAATGCATACATATATTGCCCTCCACATTGAGTTAAATGACAATAATAAAAAAAATACATATCAGTGGAAGATCAGTATCAGCAGCCTGCAAAGGGCATAGCCACTTAGGAAGGCTCGCTCGATTTCGAGCACTAAAACAGAATTGTTTAATCTGCATTCCGTTGATTTTCCATTTTATGATTCGGACCTAAATAATGAAAACTAGTTTGTGGTGGATATACGCACTGTCTCCTATTTAGTAAATCCTGCAGCGCCCTCTAGTGGCCATGAACTGTCACGCATAGTCCTGGTGTGCTGCACTTTTCTGGGGTGCTAATTCAGAACACTGGCTCAATCAATGTAAATTTAAATAAAAGCAGTGGCCTAGCAAAGGTGTAATTAGCCCTAATGCGAACAAGACAATGGGAATCCCTTTTCCTCCCCGTTGGTTACTAAAAATAACCATGCTTGGGGTACAGTCCCCCTAGTATCCCTGTGCACCAGCTGCACTTACTGCACTAATGCATCATCTTACAGGGCTCTGAGGTCCTTTTGATTTGAATAATTTAATCATTCTGTGGGCAAATAACGAGGTGCCTTTTAAATATTTTTTTTTAGAATCTGCTCTGTTTTTCAGGTGATAATTTTCCACTTTTAAACTATTGAGACATTTGCAAACCACTGAACCAAAGATAACAAATATAATATTTGTTGCAAACATGCCAACCCGATTTTGACGAGATACTCCCAAATTTAAAAGCAAAATTAACTTTTTTTAGCAGTCTCCTGTCTGAAATTGCTCTCACCTTAAATATGTCAATGAGGAAAATACATTTGCCCGATTTTGTTCTTAAAATTTCCCACTTTCAGTTCTACAATGTTGGCATGTATGGTATGGCAATCATTATTGTGTAATATATGAAATGACCTCACGATGAAGAAAACCGGACAAATGTCTATCAGATATTTGTCAAGTTGCTGTAGGAGGGGAGGAAGGAGAGGAGACAGCTCACTCTACTCGTGAGAATGGGGGTGCTCTTCTCATCAAATGATCCCCGCCTCTTTCACTTATCTCCTCGGCACCATGAATTTCAAGGTCTTACGTTTTATTTTGTAGAAGTGACTTAGCAAATCGACACCTATATGATGCCTCAGTAGGAGGGAGCCTAAATCTTGGTGAGCTGCCTACGTAACGTATACTAGTGGGGAGCATAAAGAGAGCACAGATTTTACAGACCTGTATAGTAATCCCTCAGCATTAGTAGGCCGTGCTCAGCTCTTAGTGAAGCCTGATTAAGGCCTTTCTAGTAAAGAGCCCAAATATCATTTATTGCTCTGCACAAGGAGTCAAGTGCTTAGTATTATTTCCAGTGGAAAAAATGGTAGTACTCCCGAGGCCGTGCATACATCCCCCCCACCCATGAAAAATAAAGTAACATAATGGGGAGCCGCAGCCCACAGCCAATAGGTCAAGGGAGCCACAGGTCAAAAAAGTTTGGGAAACACTGCTGTAAGGAAATGCCTCCTTGGCATGGTTACCCCCTAACTTTTTGCCTTTGCTGATGCTAAGTGATGATTTGAAAGTGTGCTGGGACCCTGCTAACCAGGCCCCAGCACCAGTGTTCTTTCCCTAAACTGTACCTTTGTCTCCACAGTTGGCACAACCCTGGCACTCAGGTAAGTCCCTTGTAACTGGTACCCCTGGTACCAAGGGCCCTGTTGCCAGGGAAGGTCTCTAAGGGCTGCAGCATATCTTATGCCACCCTAGGGACCCCTCACTCAGCACATGCACACTGCCTCACAGCTTGTGTGTGCTGGTGGGGAGAAAATGACTAAGTCGACATGGCACTCAGAGTGCCATACCAACCTCAGACTGCCTGTGGCATAGGTAAGTCACCCCTCTAGCAGGCCTTACAGCCCTAAGGCAGGCTGCACTATACCATAGGTGAGGGCATATGTGCGTGAGCACTATGCCCCTACAGTGTCTAACCAGACCTTAGACATTGTAAGTGCAGGGTAGCCATAAGAGTATATGGTCTTGGAGTTTGTCAAACACGAACTCCACAGTTCCATAATGGCTACACTGAAAACTGGGAAGTTTAGTATCAAACGTCTCAGCACAGTAACTGCACACTGATGCCAGTGTGCAACTTATTGAAAAATACACCCAGAGGGCATCTTAGAGATGCCCCCTGAATACCTACCCGACTTCTAGTGTAGGCTGACCAGTTCCTGCCAGCCTACCACACACCAGACATGTTGCTGGCCACATGGGGAGAGTGCCTTTGTCACTCTGTGGCCAGGAACAAAGCCTGTACTGCAGTGGTTCCCAATCTGTGCGCCGTGGCTCCCCTGTGCGCCGTCAAAACCAGCCAGGGGCGCCGCACACAGTTTGGGAACCAATGCATACATATATTGCCCTCCACATTGAGTTAAATGACAATAATAAAAAAAATACATATCAGTGGAAGATCAGTATCAGCAGCCTGCAAGGGGCATAGCCACTTAGGAAGGCTCGCTCGATTTCGAGCACTAAAACAGAATTGTTTAATCTGCATTCCGTTGATTTTCCATTTTATGATTCGGACCTAAATAATGAAAACTAGTTTGTGGTGGATATACGCACTGTCTCCTATTTAGTAAATCCTGCAGCGCCCTCTAGTGGCCATGAACTGTCACGCATAGTCCTGGTGTGCTGCACTTTTCTGGGGTGCTAATTCAGAACACTGACTCAATCAATGTAAATTTAAATAAAAGCAGTGGCCTAGCAAAGGTGTAATTAGCCCTAATGCGAACAAGACAATGGGAATCCCTTTTCCTCCCCGTTGGTTACTAAAAATAACCATGCTTGGGGTACAGTCCCCCTAGTATCCCTGTGCACCAGCTGCACTTACTGCACTAATGCATCATCTTACAGGGCTCTGAGGTCCTTTTGATTTGAATAATTTAATCATTCTGTGGGCAAATAACGAGGTGCCTTTTAAATATTTTTTTTTAGAATCTGCTCTGTTTTTCAGGTGATAATTTTCCACTTTTAAACTATTGAGACATTTGCAAACCACTGAACCAAAGATAACAAATATAATATTTGTTGCAAACATGCCAACCCGATTTTGACGAGATACTCCCAAATTTAAAAGCAAAATTAACTTTTTTTAGCTGTCTCCTGTCTGAAATTGCTCTCACCTTAAATATGTCAATGAGGAAAATACATTTGCCCGATTTTGTTCTTAAAATTTCCCACTTTCAGTTCTACAATGTTGGCATGTATGGTATGGCAATCATTATTGTGTAATATATGAAATGACCTCAAGATGAAGAAAACCGGACAAATGTATATCAGATATTTGTCAAGTTGCTGTAGGAGGGGAGGAAGGAGAGGAGACAGCTCACTCTACTCGTGAGAATGGGGGTGCTCTTCTCATCAAATGATCCCCGCCTCTTTCACTTATCTCCTCGGCACCATGAATTTCAAGGTCTTACGTTTTATTTTGTAGAAGTGACTTAGCAAATCGACACCTATATGATGCCTCAGTAGGAGGGAGCCTAAATCTTGGTGAGCTGCCTACGTAACGTATACTAGTGGGGAGCATAAAGAGAGCACAGATTTTACAGACCTGTATAGTAATCCCTCAGCATTAGTAGGCCGTGCTCAGCTCTTAGTGAAGCCTGATTAAGGCCTTTCTAGTAAAGAGCCCAAATATCATTTATTGCTCTGCACAAGGAGTCAAGTGCTTAGTATTATTTCCAGTGGAAAAAATGGTAGTACTCCCGAGGCCGTGCATACATCCCCCCCACCCATGAAAAATAAAGTAACATAATGGGGAGCCGCAGCCCACAGCCAATAGGTCAAGGGAGCCACAGGTCAAAAAAGTTTGGGAAACACTGGTTTAGGCAGATTGGATTAGGGCAGACTGTTTTGGACTGGAGTGGGGCAGATTGTTTTGGATCGGAGTGGGGCAGATTGTTTTGGATCGGAGTGGGTCAGAATATGGGGTGGATTCAAGTGGTGTGGGTTGAGAGGATTGGAGTATATTGGGTGAGTGGTTTGGATTGGAGTGGGTGGATTGGAGTGGTCTGAGGAGGACTGGATTGGTTTCCGGTGGATTGGACTGAGTGAGTGGATTGGATTGTGTGGGGTGGATTTGTGTGGGTGAGGTGGGTATATTGAGGTGAATTGGAGTGGGGTGGATTGGAGTGGAGTATGGTGGTTTGGAGTATTCTGCACGAATATGGGTTAAAACATAATTTCGGAAATTACACACAAGAAAGAAACAATGTTGCCTTGCAACATTTAGAACAAGATAGTCGTCATCTTTTGAGAACATTGTCCACAAGCAAACAAAATGAGTGCAAAGTGAGAAAAGAAGACTTTGCAAAATAAAAGAGAAGAGATAACTATAGAAAATAAAACTTTGCAGTTTTGTTTGTCCTGCTGGGCATGTTTTTGCCAGTAGTACCTTCTCTTTGCAGGTCCCTAGAAGTTAAAAAAAAAAAAGTACCTTGGGAGCAGCTGACAGGTACTGATTAAGTTGAATCAATCAGTGTTTGGTCCCTGCTCCACCGACAAGAATGGAAATGATGCTAGGCCTGCAGTGACCAATTACGAGGCTGTAAAGAAAATGCCACACAGGTCAACAAAGGGATACAAACTCCAATGCAAAGACCGCCTCAACAGTCCAGGTGGTGGCATCACCATCTTACACAGGGACACCATCAAAGTCACCACCAGCTCCCAAGACACTATCGACAACACAGAACACATGCACTTCCTGATCCACATTAACAACAACTCCATCCTCAGAGGTACATTAATCTACAGAACACCAGGATCACGCCCCGCCTTCTGCGACACCATCGCCGACACCATCAGCTCGCACGCCCTCACCTCCACAGACTACATTCTCCTCGGTGATTTCAACTTTCACTTGGAAAACCTACAAGACCACAACTCTACCTCCCTCATAGACAACCTCACCAACCTCGGACTCAAACAACTGGTCACCGCACTGTGGAAAAATAGTTTCTCACCCTTCGTGCAACCACTGTTCATTTGATATCAGGACAACCATATTGAATATGGCATCCATTTTGTGAGTGTTTTAAACACTCCGTCGCAGAGGAAATAGGCAGAAAAAGATGCAGCTTGAAAGCAGCTACATCATGTAATATGCCTAAGGCCGAATACCAGACCGGCCACATACCTGCGGTTAAGCCAATTTTGAGAAAAACTAATTTCCACGGAATAACCTGCAATTGGAACAAGGTCATACCTGCCATTTACTACACACTATTATACGCTTCAGCTGTTTGCACATTTTTTTTGTAAGCAATCTCCCACTCCTCTCCCCTGAAACATACAAATGTTTTTATACCTAACTAGTGGAAAATGATTGAACCTCTGCCATTTGTTTGCATGTAGTAGAAAAATGTATAAAAGCTCTATGCTGCGCGAAGTAAGACAGACTACTCCCTAACCCGCTTGGTGAAGGAGCTCTCCCTTAACTCGAGTTATTGAATAAATCCCGATTATTCTCTACATCTCGGACCCCGTCTCTTTCCTTTTTTTTATTATTTATTTAACTTACAAGGCAAATTAAGAGGTATTTTAAATTATTTACCACATTTTGGCGCCCGAACAGGGACTTTCCCTTCTCTACACGCGCCGGTTTTGCCGGTCGCGGGTTTTTCCCCTACTCTCTCTCGCGACGGACTTTAGGTGCACCCGGTGGGGATTTCCCTCCGCCGAACTCCCTCGGAGACCCAGGGGCGGACCAGCGCCCGGCATACACATGAGGCGGTGAGAGACGCGGAAAGTCCATACCCGAGTGCGACAACGAGGAGAAGAGGAGTCCGAGACATCCGAGATCCCTCAAAACGCGCAGCGTCTGGATTCGATCGAAGAATAACGAGTTTGCTTTTCGGTGAGTACTGCTGAAAAGTATCAAGACGTTTTCTGTTTAAACAGAAACGGTACAGATATATATTAAGAATGTCATTATTTACTAAATTCAAGTATCGGGCAAAAGAGAAAAAATTGTTAGAGAAGGCGATTGCACCAAGGACACTCCAGCTAGGTTCATGTATAACAAACATGGTATGCCCGCCATTGTATTTTGGGACCTATGGGTAGAATATACTAGTCAATTAGCGGAACGATTCAAATGGCCAAGTACGGGGACTTTTGATATAGAAAATGTCCAAAGTAGAGGAACAGTTGTTCAGGAGAAAAGCAAGACAGGACCAGTTAGAGGCCATAGAATGGTGGAGGAAAGAAGTCCAACGGAGGCAAGAGAAAGCGCAAGGAAAAGTTGAGAAAGCCCAGAGAATGTCAGGAAAAAATAGACAGGAGGAACTACAAGAGAAAGGAAAAGAGGTAGTTCTCGAGCAGATGATAAGAGAAAGTCAAGGAAATGTTACATGTTTATACCCCGTACTGCCAAGTAGTGAAAATCCCTGCCCCGATAAATCAAAAAAGAATCCTCTCCTTCCCAGTGCACCTATGCCCCATGATGATTCGGCGCTTATAGACTTATTAGATGTGCCACCCCCATATTCTATCAATACACGACCACTCTTACCTGTACATAATCTACCACTATCGGTTTCTCCTGAAACTGTTGAGGATCTCTCCGAAGCCGCGAGATTTCTCTCTATAGCAGAAAAGGATAAGAAAGAAGAAGCGGTAGGGGGAGAACCAGAAGGACAGTGCCCACACGATCCGTTATCCACGATATACCCCGCCTTAGGTGACGAGGGAAAAAGACTAGTTGCCATTTGGAAAAAAATAGAAAAGATCCCCGCTGTACAAAATAATATCAATGGTATGCTAGAATTCATGTTAAGAGGGGGCGACTCTACTCCCTATCAAGATGTTCTGAAAGGAAGAAACAGAAAACAACAAATGTATATATATACCTTCATGTTATATCTATTTGCTCGATACTTCCAATTTAAGAGATTAGGAAATCCGGCGAAATTAGAAGATTTAATGGAAGAGGTGGCGGAGGAAGAGGAAGGGGGGGATAAGGGAGAAGGAGTGGATTCCAAATGAAACAAATTATTAGATCTCATGAGGGAACATAGACATAAATTTAAAGAAGGAACAGTAACTCCCGAGAGGAAAATCAGTAAACAGCACCCTGTACGATGCGTACCACCCCTAAGGGATAGGTTTGCTTCCCTACTCGCGTTCCCAGAACCTCCCAGTAGCGAAGAATTATATGAGGAAACTGAGGAAGCTCTCGACTGGTTCTTTGAACAAGAACCGCCATTGACAGCCGAGGAACAAGAACTGGTCCGTACTGCTACCCTATGGACTTCACAACCGAAGATTTATAATTCGGACATTATAGCCCAGTTATACTCTAGTTTACCCCTCATCCAGCGTAGGTTAGCAAGTCTGTACATGACACAACACTTGATGACACTGAATAGTCAATAGAGTTTTCAGATCCCATCAATCAGCCCTTGAAGACTTGTTATCCAAATGCACCTCCTTGGCCTTCTTGCAAGATCCTGCACACTTCCTTAACATATTTTTAGATGCACGACAGGAATATCATGATGAAGTGGCTAGGACACTCCTTCGGGCCCGCCATACTGATTATCGGGAGAAAGAAATGTATCGACAATACCCTCTCAGAGAGGTCCATCCTAGAGTAAACGCTGCAAATGAATTGCAGAAAGTTTTTGTGTATACACCTCTTACTAAATTAGAAATAATGAAAATGAAAGAAATGGTACCACCGCATTCTAAGGATCCTGTTGGGTTTTTTAAGGAACTCACAGACGTCCTTACTATGGGAATATATACCTTAACAGATCTAACAATTATACTAAAAAATTTGCTGCCCCCAGGTATATATGAGAAATTAAGGGGACAAGACTGGTTAGTGGATAACGCTAATTTGAATTGGGACGCCTTAGAGACAAATGACAACGCCAGGACAGCTGAAGCCGACATACCAGATGATGTGAAATTAGCACCGACCCTCATTCTTAAAGTGTTGCCCCAACTTCTTACCACAAGGAAAGAGGATTGGGATGCTATCTGTGCCTGTAAACAAAAGCCAGGTGAAGATATAGGGGATTATTATACGAGATTAGAGAAATGTTTCACTGCCAATAGTGGTCTTAAATTAGAAAGTGATTCATATGCACATCTTTTTGTATCCAAATTGGTGGAAAACAGCCTCCCGAAGTTAAGGGAAAGAGTTCAGAAGGTAGAGAGCTCCTGGCAAGCACAAAGTCCCTCCCAAGTCCTACGAATATTACAATACCACCAAAACAGGATAAGGGGGGAAGAAGAAAGCGAAAAGGTTAGGGTAAAGGAGACTAAGTTAAGAGCACTAGTGGCACAAACAGTGATGCCCAAATCAGGGCCACAACCTCAGGTACAAAGAAAGGGTAATAATTCTAAAGGTGTTTGTAACTATTGAAAAAAACCAGGACATTATGTTAAAGATTTACAAGGGAACGTTACGTGTCCAGTTCTAAAACATAATGTGGCCACTGGGAAAACTACACCAAGAATACATGTTCCTCGAGATCAGTACAGACCTCAAGAAGGAACGCCCCAAGAACAGAATCAGGGAATACCAAACACAACGCAAATGTACATATCTGATGAAAATACTGGATATGCCGATTTTCCCAGTTTTTTATGAGGCTGCCCAGGGGGGTTGAAGATAAATTGCCCCTTATCCCTATACCTGTGGACCAAACTGGTCCATATGTAGACGTTCACCTCCTGGGACAAGACAAGAAATTCCTATTGGATACAGGGGCAAGTAAGACAACGATAGATCATAACGAGCTTCCGCAAGCTCCACTCTCTGGGAATAAAAATATTTCACTGGGTTTCTCTGGTCAACCCATTACAAGTAATACATCAGAGCCACTACCCTTACAAATTGGCCCCCTTACCACTACGACAGATCTTCTCTTAACTGATGCTTGCCCCGAGAATCTATTAGGAATAAAACAATTGAAAGAATTAGGAGCCATAATAGTGTGCTCCCCCCAGGATGTGCGTCTGTTCCTTCGAGACTTCAAGGGCCATTATACAGTCAGAGATTTAGATCCTCGATTGACCCACCTCCCAGCCGACTTGTGGGCCACCAGTCCCACATCGGTCGGGCGGATGGTCATTACGCCCCACAAGATCATTTTAAAGGAGGGAGCCATACTACCACGACTCCGTCAATATAAAATGCCTCCACAAGCTGAGAAAGACCTTATTTCCATTATAGAGGACCTCATCACTAGTGGAGTGGTGATCGAAGTACCATCAAATACCGTGAATTCACCCGTATTACCTGTGGCAAAGAAAGTACAACAAGGAGAAAATACCAACTATAGACTTGTGGTAGACTTACGGGAATTAAATAAATGTGTTGTGGCACAACATCCTGTCGTACCAGACATATCTACCCTTTTAACAACAATTGATTGTGAAGCCACACATTTTACCGTTATCGATCTCAAAAATTTGTTTTTCAGTGTACCAATACATGAAGACAGTCAATATTTGTTTGGGTTCTCATTATCCGGAAGGAGTTTCCGGTTTACCCGAGCTCCTCAAGGATTTACTGACAGCCCGAGCATCTATAGCCAAGCACTAAAAAGACAGCTAGACACTATACAAATGCCTGATCAAACAGCTCTTCTGCAGTATGTCGATGATATACTCATTACGGCCAGATCTGAACAGTCATGTGTCGAAACTTCATTATTGGTATTAACATTCTTGGCTGAAAATGGCCACAAAGTGTCGCCAAAGTAATTGCAATTCTGTCAACAGCAAGTGACCTACTTAGGGCACTTACTGTCAAAGGAGGGAAGGCAGCTAACAAAGGAGAGAATACAATTGATACAAAATATACCACAGCCAAAAACACAGAGACAGGTACGCGAATTCATAGGACTAACATCCTACTGCAGACAATGGATACCCCAATTTGCACTAATATCAAAACCACTTGTAAAATTGACGACATTAGAAGCCAGCACGTCACCCCAGCTTCCCTGGACAGAGGAACACACGCTCGCTTTCAAAACATTGAAAGAGGCGATGTGTCAGGCCCCGGTGTTGGCCACCCCTGATTATCATAAAGATTTTACACTATTCGTCACTGAAAAGAATGGGACCGCTCTATCGGTCCTGACACAAGAGCAAGCTGGAAAACAAAGACCATGTGGATATTTTTCATCCACCTTAGATCCTGTAGCACAAGCTCTTCCCGCATGCCTGAAGGCTGTAGCAGCAACAGCTCAAGCTATTAGACAAAGCGATGCTATAGTATTGGGACATCCTTTGATAGTACGAGTTCCCCATGCAGTAGAACTATTACTTAACAGAACACAGACACAACATCTAACAATAGCAAGACTGTCAGGGTATGAACTAACACTTTTTCAACCTCACATACAGATCTTAAGATGCAATACCCTGAACCCTGCTACACTTTTACCCATTCACGAGAACATAGATGAAGTACATGATTGTATGGAAGTGATTGAACAAGTGACAAAACCACGAACAGATTTAAAAGACACTCCATTACCAGATGCAGAAGAAAATATTTACGTGGATGGTTCTTGTAAAAGAACAGAAAAGGGGGAGATAAGGGCCGCCTATGCTGTTACCACAAATACTCAAATTTTAGAAAGCAAACAGATACCCATTCTCTCAGCACAAGCTGCCGAGTTGATAGCATTGAGCAGGGCCTGTCGATTGGGTAAAGGAAAAAAAAAAAAAATTTATACTGATTCACAGTACGCCTTTGGAGTAGTACACAATTTTGGAACATTATGGAGAGAAAGAGGATTCATGACATCGCATGGATCAAAAATACAACATGCAGACTTGATAACACAATTGTTAGATGATATACATCTACCAGAACAAATAGCTATAATAAAATGCAAAGCACACACAAAGGGGACAGATCATGTTATATTAGGAAATGCATTAGCAGATCAAACAGCTCAAGACATGACACAGAAAGACGTAGAGAGTACGCTGCATCACGGTCCCGAATTTATGCATATGCAGGTCACACGAGATATAACTATGGACATCCGAGACATACAGAGCCACGCCACAAATGAAGAAAAAGAAAAATGGAAAGAGGAAGGAGGAAGGAGGAAGGAGGGATACTAACTGATCAAGGATGGATGACACCACATAAAGCAGTATGGTATCTTCCCGATGCCATGGTGCAGATTATTATAGATACAATACATGGACCAGCCCACCTTGGGGAAAAAGCTATGCTAGACGCAATACAACATATATGGGACAATAAACATCTTAGGGCAGCAACCAAACAAAGAGTCCAAACATGTATGATATGTTGTCAGTATAATATTGGAAAAGGCTCAACAGTAGGGGCAGGAGGATTTCATCCTCCTGAACACCCTTTTGAAGTTATACAGATGGACTATATACAAATGGAAAGGTGCAGAGGACAGAAGTATGTACTCGTAGTAGTATGTACATTAACACGATGGACCGAAGCTTATCCTGTACCGGACTATACTGCCAGCGCTACAGCTAAACAATTGATTAAGGAGTATTTCCCTAGGTTCGGTGTGCCCCGAGTTATATATTCTGATAATGGTCAACCATTCTCGTCTGAATTAATGAAAAAGATATCGCTCCTGTTGGGATACCAGTGGAAATTTCACTGTGTGCATCATCCACAGGCAGCAGGCCTGGTTGAGCGACATAACCAGACTTTAAAAAACAAGATGGCAAAGATATGTGCTGAAAAGGGAGTTGATTGGATAACTGCCTTACCAGTAGCTCTGTTTTACATGCGTATGATTCCTCATTCCAGAACGGGGCTCGCGCCCTTTTGGTAGGCCTCCTAACATATGGGGAATACCACGTGCGAAAGCTATAACAGATATTGAAATACCTGTACTGACTGATTACCTGGCTTCCTTGATGTCTGCACTTCAATCTTGTCGTTCACAGGTTACAGCCGCATTTCCTGATAATACTGAGCCCAAAGAGCACCAGATCAAACCAGGCGATTGGGTTTATATTCGCAATTTTGATCGAGCAACACCTCTTGAGCCTCGATGGAAGGGACCGAAGCTCGTTCTACTGGTTACCAGGACAGCTGTAAAAAAGTCGAAGGTCGTAAGGGATGGCTCCATGCCAGTCACTGTAAGAAACATTTTCTCAAGGAAAAAAGTGGACAGACATCGCCACTTCAGACACAAAAGAACGCAGAACAATTGACATTACCCACAGAAGAAAGTCTCCAGCAGACTTATAGATCTAAACTCAGGTCATCTACTCGAGCCCAGGTCAATTAAGTCCAAACAAGCTCTACTTGTTGGTGAAACGGCAGGGGCTCTGAGAAGTGTACCTGACAAAAATGACGACGGAGACAGTGAAGCAGAAGATGTTGAGAGACAAATATAGAAAGAAAATGTGTGCGGAAAGAATTTTTTGTATAATGATGTTAATGTTGTTTCTGGCAGCAGCAATGTGTTTAGGTTAGGTTTTACATTTAATTTTTCCATCTAGTCAACTCCCTATATTCTCACCCAACAGTACACAAGAACATACCTATTATGATCTTACGCCTCATGAACGGGCCCACAGATTAGCTATGCAAAATAACTCCTTTGTACGGATGTTACACTATACTCACCAGGTTGCCAATACTACCGATTGCTGGATATGCGGACAGATCCCCCCTCATCAGAATGACGGAGGGATGCCATTGGTACCTTTTCCATTTTCATATAATGGTACCTGTGAGGCTTGGTTTGCCTTAATAACAGCGTACAATACCTCCAATTCCGCATGCCCTGAAGGAGATGCTCGGATATGTAAGAATGGGTGGCCATGGGGAGATCTGAATACCATCCTTAATCAAGTCTGTTATCCCGACGATAATGGAATACCACAGGCTAAGGGGACTATATTCGAAAGTGAAGAGTATAAACAGGAGTATTGGTCTTCCAAATTGGTAAATACCAAGCCTAAAAAGAAAGGTGGACCAACCTCCATATCTGTTTCCAAAATGAAAGGACAGCTGTGTGTCCAGAAGACTGGTATAATCCAGGTAGGACACAGTGAATGTAATATTACTGTGAGTTTCGAGGATAAAGGCCAATCAACGTTTCCAGCGTCTAGACATAAATATTTTGTCTGTGGAGAGATAGCCTATATACGTCTTCCCCTCGGATGGGGAGGAAGATGCTATATATCTTTCCTATTGCCTCCCGTTTTCCTTGCCCCTCCGATGTATCATAAGGATCGCCTACTCCCTAATGAAAGGCATAAGAGATCTATAGATACTTCGGGGTTAGACCAAACAGAGACTACCCTGGAACAGTATACAGACTTCAATAGAGGTTTCTTCTTCTTTATTGGACCGATTCAGAATAGTAAGCTTATCCGTAGGCTTACTCGAACAGTAGAAGCAGTTGTAAATCAGACTATAGCCACTCTGGGAAATTTGACACAGGAACAATCCGCTATCAGAATGGTAGCGCTTCAAAATCGTCTTGTTCTTGATGTCATACTAGCAGAGAGGGGCGGAGCATGTAAAATTATCGGGTCGAGCTGCTGTGTTAATGTGCTGTGATAATGCCCCCTCTGTCTATGAGGCTATTTCTATATTGCACAAAATTGCGTCCAGCTTACACCAGGATCCTGGCAACTGGACCTGGTCAAGATGGTTTTGGGGACTAGTCTCCACATGGGGCTGGAAATTGATTTCTGCTATTGGCATAGCATTGTTTACATTAATGGGATGCTGCCTGTGCATCCAGTGCGGCCCGCCACTCTGTGGATTGTGTGCTACCATGTGCATTCCTAAACCACACATCCAGAAAAAAGAAAATGTTAAGATTATGCTCCAAGATCATATCGATGATCTTATGGCCATTGAGATAGAGGACAATGGTTGCACTCTGGTGCAAGGAGGGAATGTGGAAAAATAGTTTCTCACCCTTCGTGCAACCACTGTTCATTTGATATCAGGACAACCATATTGAATATGGCATCCATTTTGTGAGTGTTTTAAACACTCCGTCGCAGAGGAAATAGGCAGAAAAAGATGCAGCTTGAAAGCAGCTACATCATGTAATATGCCTAAGGCCGAATACCAGACCGGCCACATACCTGCGGTTAAGCCAATTTTGAGAAAAACGAATTTCCACTGAATAACCTGCAATTGGAACAAGGTCATACCTTCCATTTACTACACACTATTATACGCTTCAGCTGTTTGCACATTTTTGTTTGTAAGCAATCTCCCACTCCTCTCCCCTGAGGCATACAAATGTTTTTATACCTAACTAGTGGAAAATGATTGAACCTCTGCCATTTGTTTGCATGTAGTAGAAAAATGTATAAAAGCTCTATGCTGCGCGAAGTAAGACAGACTACTCCCTAACCCGCGTGGTGAAGGAACTCTCCCTTAACTCGAGTTATTGAATAAATCCTGATTATTCTCTACATCTCGGACCCCGTCTCTTTCCTTTTTTTTATTATTTATTTAACTTACAAGGCAAATTCAGAGGTATTTTAAATTATTTACCACAGCACCCACCCACTCAGCAGGACACAGGCTTGACGCAATTTTCACCTCAAGCCAACACATAGCCTACACCCAAACCACTGAACTCCTCTGGACTGACCACCACTGCGTCCACTTCTCCTTCACCAACCCCCCCCCCACACACCACTAACACAACACACCCTACCGCATGTGGGACAAGATCCCCACAGAACACCTGAACTCCCAACTGGCTCACAACCCCCCCACACCAGCGACCCCAACACAGGAGCACACAACCTCTCCAAATGGATCACCACCTGCGCAGACACACTAGCCCCCCTCAGAAAACACATCGCCACCCACAACATCAAGAACGCCCCATGGTTCACCCCCGAACTCCAAGGGCAAATGCCGCCAAGCTGAGAAAATATGGCGGCTAGAACCCTCTACAACCAACTTCTCCACCCTCAAAACCACCATTCACACCCATCACCAACTCATACGCACCGCCAAAAGAGATCACTACAAGACGTGCCTTGACAACAACTCTCAAAACGGCAAAGAACTCTTCACCATCATTAATGAACTTGCCAAACCCAAAGCCAGCAACATAGACCCCTCACACACACAGCCCCTATGTGATGCCCTCTCCAACCACTTCCACCACAAAATCCTGGACATCCACAACAGCTTCATACCACACACACCCACCACACACACCCCTCACTCACCCAACCCAACCCCCACTTATGACCCCCCACCACACTCACCACCTGGGCCCCCACCACACACAAAGAAACTGAAATAACCATGAACTCCATCCACTCCGGATCCCCCTCCGACCCCTGTCCACATTGCATCTACAACAACGCCAGCCCAAACATCGCCCCCATACTCCGCGACATAATCAATTCCTCTTTCGACTCCGCCACCTACCCAGACCCCTGGAAGCACGCAGAAATCACTGCTCTCCTAAAAATAAAAAACAAAGCCGCCCCGAGGAAACTCTCCAACTATCGCCCCATCTCCATCCTCCCTTTCCCCGCCAAGGTTGCAGAGAAACTAGTCAACGCCTGCCTATCCCACTTCCTCGAATCAAACAACACTCTTGACCCCTCACAATCCAGGTTCCGCAAGAACCACAGCACGGATACCGCCCTCATCGCATGCACTGACGACATCAGGACCAAAGTCGACAAAGGCGAGACCGTCGCACTCATCCTCCTAGACCTCTCCGCAGCCTTTGACACCCTCTGCCACCACACACTCTGCACACGCCTCCACAACATAGGAATGCGCCACAAAGCCTTAGACTGGCTCACCTCCTTCCTCACCGACTGGACCCAGAGAGTCCGCCTTCCACCTTTCCACTCCACCGCTACCAAGATCATCTGCGGAGTCCCCCAAGGGTTCTCCCTCAGCCCCACACTCTTCAACATCTACATGATCCCCCTAGCCAACATCCTCCGAGCACACACAATCAATATCCTCTCCTACGCAGATGACACCCAACTCATCCTCTCCCTCACCAGCAACCCCACCACCGCCAAAACCAACCTACACGCTGCTCTCCTCGACACCGCCAACTGGATGACTACTAACCACCTCAAGCTTAACTCCAACAAAACCGAGATCATCATCTTCGGCCCCAACAAAACCACATGGGACGACTCCTGGTGGCCCACCGCCCTTGGCCCCGCAACCAACCCTGCACGCAACCTCAGCATCATCCTGGACCCCTCCCTCACACAGCAAATCAATGCTCAAACCTCCTCCTGCTTCCACACACTCCGCACTCTAAAAAAAATCCTTCAAATGGATTCCCCCAGAGACCAGGAAGACAGTCACCCGTGCACTCATCAGCAGCAGACTAGACTACGGTAACGCCCTCTACGCCGGCACCACACTCAAACGCAAACTCCAGAGAATCCAGAACACAGCCGCACACTGCGTCCTTGGCCTCCCCTGCCACAAAGGAATCTCACCACACCTCAAATCCCTTCACTAGCTCCCCATACACAAGAGAATCACATTCAAGATCCTCATCCACGCACACAAATCCCGCCACAACACCGGCCCAACCTACATCAACGAAAGAGTCAACTTCCACACTCCCACACGCAACCTCCGATCAGCCGACCTCGTCCTAGCCACAGTCCCCCGCATCCAACCCACCACCACAGGAGGCAGGTCCTTCTCCTACCTCGCCCCCAAAACCTGGAACTCCCTCCCCACCAACCTTCGCAAATCCAAAGGCCTCCTGCTCTTCAGAAAGAACCTCAAGACATGGTTGTTCGAACAGTGACCCTCCCTGCCTCCCCTTGGCCCCCTCCCAGCGCCTTGAGACCCTCACGGGTGAGTAGCGTGCTCTATAAAAAAAAAATTGATTGATTGAACAAATGGTAAGCAACGAGCGTGCTCTAAGACCACTGTAAGATAACATTAGTCTCGAAGAGACAGCACATGCACTGTCTAGCCGAGACCTAAAAAGTCCAGTGGTAAATTCAACACCATACCGCCTTGGTATTTAGCACGTCAATTTTTATTAGCACCGCCAGGGCAGAGCTTTGGGCACTGGACCTCATTCATTTGCAAATTAAGCACTGGTTGTTTGTGTCCTGGCATCTATGAGTTCCTCTTGGGCTTGTAAAATGTGACAGGCAGATAACCCCCTGCAATTGAGAAAATAGTCTGCTGTCTCAGTATCAAGAACTGTGGACTGGGGAACTTGTGAATCCTCCTGGGGTCACCTACCAAAACAACCAACTATGCAACTGCAGGACCCTTATTGGATCTCTTGCCTTAGGTGGACAATACAATTCCTGGACTTTTATTGGGTCCTCTACCATAGTCCATGGTCTTGGTATTGAGACCATGGGCAACAAGTGCCATTTTGGGTGTTATATCCTCATAATACTGTCCACATAAGTGTAGGGCTTGCATTAGGTTAAATTTTAGGGGGCAGAGATGGCATTAGAGGGGCACAACATGCCCATACTTTTTTGATTTATGGAAAACCGTTCCCCTGCTTTTCGTAATAAGACAACCCACCTGGGACGGTTAATTCTGACAGTTTATGCTTCAACTTAAGTGTCATTTAGTGAGTCTTCTGTGCTGTGAATCTGAAGCTAGGTGGACAGGTAAACAATAAACAAGCCTTCCTGCCAGGGTGCCTGGTTGCCTGAAAGAAATGCAAATGTGCACTACGAGTTAATCTGCAAATATAAAGGGTAATCTGCAAATGTAAAAGATGCTTGGGAGCAGTGCTGGCTTTAATTTATCGAATCACTTGAGGCTTTGTGATGACAAAGATTTATTATTTTTCAGTGGTAGTGCAAAGAGTTAACAAATGAGCTGTGAAGTTTGTGCTTTTAAATAAAAACACTGTTAGTCAGTGGTAAATGAACTATAGTACATTTGAAACCTCTCTTAGTTAATACACTGCAGAGGTCTGTGTGTAGCAGAAAGCCACCAAATTAAATCTTGGTTGGTGCAGTGGAGAGTAGAGACGTGCATTTTTAGTGCTACGAGGCCACAGCCTGTGACAGAAAGTACTGTGAATATGTAAGTCATTATTTTAAGCTTGTGTTACAACCACTATAAGATAGACTGCAACAAAATGCGCAGAAAGGTTTAAGATGAAATGGTGCTTCCAAAATATTTATTTTAGTAATACCCAGACTGTACGTAATGCCATTTTTTTACATTACTGTCCCTTCAACACCTCCAGGAGTAATAAGCTCTATAAAAATATAATTACAATTATTTTTATTTCAAGGTGCACACTGTTTTTATATGTAGTTACTTGATGGTAAAAGACAAAAAAAGTCCAGAATATTTTGTTTTTTAGCCACACCTTTGACCCTGCCCAAACGCTCACTGACCCCGCCCCCAATGCATCCACCATTACAGTGCACTTTGACCACTGTTAGGGGGTGTTTGTAGTGAAGTCAATTTTACTGTGAACAAGGCCCTTCCTCTATAGACTGAGGGCTTCCAGACAAGTGTGCTGACTATTTAGCAAGTTAATGAGTATTCTGAGCTTTCTTTGTCTGGAAGTTCACATGCTTTTACACCACAAAAAGAGTGCTAGCAAAGGAGGCCTGGTCTGTCCTTTGTTCTTTCAGAGGAAGTAGGCATTGTGGCTTGAGGAGATTATAGGAGGCAGAAAAATACAACTGAGTTTCAGACTTGTGGGAGTTCTTCACACATCCATTGGAGCAAAGAACCTTAATGCGAGGAGGGTCACCTGCAAGCTTTTTGAGAAAAATCTTAGCAGAAGGCAGAGATTACTTGAATTCTTCATATCATCAACACTGTGATGGGCTGGAAAGTGTACATCAGTTGATCTGACTTAGCAAAGAAGACATGAGTTGTTGCTACAGCAAATAAAACAGTTTAAATGGTGTTGCATAGCTGTTGCTTTGTGAAGACTCTCTGTGTCGCTCGGCTTCCCTTGCAACTCCACAGTGCCAGGCTGGCAGTTCTGCTTTGACTCTGTAATAGGCATTAAGATATATATATATATATATATTTTCACTGAAAAAACAAAGGTTATATAACATTATAGTTAGGTGAAATGTTCAGTAGCCATGTAACGTTTTTAAATTCTAAAAACCAAAGAAATTCACCTATTATGGTTAGCTCAAGTAACTATAACTAGGGCCCTAAGGTAACAATATAACACACCCTCGCCATGCACTGCTAATTACCCTATATTTTACATCACTCATGACATCATCTATGACCTTATTGATTATATCACTGCAACATTTGCAATGAAATTATTGATGAGAAAACTATGCTTGGCAGGGGCACGAGATTATAGTTACTTGAGATTACTGTAACTGGTTAATTTCTGTGTTTCTTAGAGTTTACAACATTACGTTGTTACTGAACGTTCTTTTCAGTAAAAAAAAATGTGTGTATATATATATATATATATATATATATATATATATATATATATATATATATATATCAATGCCAATTCAAATTTTGCATCACAGAGTCGAAGCAGGGCTGTGGAGCCTGAAGGGACACTGAGTGAGACCGTGAGTCTTTTGAAAGCAATAGCTGTGCAACACCATTTAAACTGTTTTATTTGCTGTAGCAACAACTCGTGTTGTCTTCGCAAGATCAGATTAATTGACGTACACTTTCCAGCTCTGCCTTGTTGGCATCGGAGGCAATGACTGTTGGTGAGCTGTTTGTGGGAGGTGACGTGCATTCTAAATTGTCCTCTCCTTACTCCTCTGTTTTCGTCATTCCGCAGTGAGATAGGCTCCTTGTGTTAGCTGTGCGCTCATGCTGTTCGCCATAACTTTATGCAAGGTCACGTGTTCGAATCGTGGCACCGCCCGCTCCGATTTCTTTGGTCTGTAAAGTTCAATAATTTGGGTAATAATAGCGCCTAATGTATGCGACTAAAGCTGTGGGATGACGTGGTATTACAAAAAAAGTATATTGTAATATTATATAACGCTTTGCTTTTATAATGTTTCTCTGTTCTTTCGTCTGAAATGGAAACGTGACAGACGGGATGTGTGAGTTGGAGCCTTGAAACGTATATCGTATGCCGAATCGTCACGTGCGTCGCGTAACACTTTTTCGCGCAAATTTACAGCTGTGTACCAACCAGTGGCTCAAAGGAACGGCCGTGCTTTACACATAAAAGTCTAACTTTTGACCTTAGATACTTTTGAAGAAACGTCTCGCAAAGTGCAATTTCTGGAAATCTGAGATTAACGGGTGTATCGACTACAAATGCCATCAGCACTATTTTGAAAACTTAGCATCTGTGTAAATAATTATTTTGTTTGGAAGACCTGCACATTATTAGTGGCGTGGGCTCAGCAAATAAAAAAAAACGTACGTGTTGGTTATCAAGGAGAAAGAAGAACAAAAGGCTGCAGTGTTGTTTCATCGCTCATCTCCCATCTCTAGCATAGTGACCTCTTTTCCTGTTAGCAGTCTGGAGATTTCACAAATGGTTCCAGTTTACCATCTCAGACCAGACTCTGATTTGTCTTGTGAAGATGTGCTTCGGTGATTGTCTTATGATCATAGTCTCGGTTAGGTGACTACCTCTTATTCACAGAGGTGAGGGTGGACTAGGTGAACAGAATCCAGACCGGACAGCAGTCAGCATACATTTTTAGGTTTCAGCCTACCAGACAACACAGTTGTCTGGTTTGCTAAAGACATCTTGGGGACTTCAGAAAGTTGACCTAGACATGCATTCTGCTTGATGATTACCTTTGGCTTTGTAACTTACACTTTCTGGCTTTCCATTTGCTGGCTTTATTTGCTTTAAGCTCTCAAGGTTCAGTTTGTCCCTCTCTTGTCTCAGCTGTGTTTTCTGCCTCCTTCCACAAACTCGCTTTCTGTTAACAGGCCTTTAAATCTTGTTCTCATCTCGTCACATTTGCTGTGCATTTAAAGACCAAGGCCAAGTGTCCTGTGCTGTGTTCCAAGGGCACTTGTTTACTTTTCTTTCTCTGACTTCAGAGTGAGAGGATTTATGCAACAATCTTGCTCGATAGGGTGGGGGGTAGGAAAGATTATTTTCCTAGCACACAACAACGTTTAAATGATCTGTGTAGGTATTTCAGAATAATGAACTATGAACGCACAAATGAAGAACATTTTCTGTCATTTCTGGAGTGTGTTGGAAACAAATACTTTAGTATGATCAAAATGAATCATTAAACTAGGTGATGCAATTTTCACACATGTATGTCTTTGCACTGTGTAGTTTTATTAGTAAAACTGGATGTCTGTGCAAATGTAAAGGTAATTGAAAATGTGTTGTCTGTAATGGCAGTGTGCTACCACACCATGAATACTCCACTCTGCATCACTCCACTCTACACTGCACCAAACCAGAACACTGCACTCTACTCTGCATCATTCCACTTTACCGCACTCCATGCCAGTGCACTCTGAACAACTCCACTCTCGGCCACTGCACTCTTCACCACTTTATGCTATGCCTCACTACTCTACTCTTTACTACTCTACTCTGTACCAATGCACTCTTCGCCACTCTACTCTACACCACTTTGCAACACTGCACTCTATGCCACTACACTGTTTGCCAATACACCATAAGCCTAAGAACTTTACTGTGTAACACTCAGATCTATACCCCTGCACTCTAGGCCAATCCACTGTATGCCACCCTAATCTACTCAGAACCACTGCACTCTACATCACTTCCCTCTACACCACTGCACTCTACACCACTTTACTCTATGCCATTATACTCTATGCCACCCTACACAACTGCACTTAACCCTGCACCACTGCACTCTATGCCTCTACTCTTAAACAATCAACTTTGTCACTCTACTCCACTCTGCACCACTCTGCTCCACTGTACTCTTAACCACTGCACTCTACTCCAGTGCACTCTACATAGCTGCATTCTGTGTCACTGCACTCTACACCACTGCACTCAACTCTGCATCACTGTATTCTGTGCCACTGCTCACTATGCTACTCTACACCACTGCAGCCTGACACTACTTTGCAAAACTGCACTCTCCGCCACTGAACTCTGTGCCACTGCAATTTATGACACTATAGTCTACTCTGCATCACTCTATGCTACTCTGCACCACTGCACTCTGTGCCACTTGACTGCACTCTGCACCACTGCACTCAATGGCACTCAACTCCACTGCCCTGTGCATCACTCAACTCTGCGCCACTCCACACTACTATACCCCACCCCACTCTACTCTGCGCCACTCTACTCTGTGCAGCTCTACTCTGTGCAACTCTACTCTGCTCCACTCCACTCTGCTCCACTCCACACCATTCTACTCTACACCACACCACTTTACTATTCACCACTCTAATCTAGGCTACCGCATTCTATAACACTGCATTGTACGCAGCTGAACAGTGCCACTGCACCTAATGCCACTGTACTCTACGACACTATACTCTGCAATACTCTATGCAAATGCACTCTACACCAGTCCACCTACTCTATGCCAGTCCAGTGTATGCCACTCTATGCGACTCCACACTATGCCACTCCAATACACAACACTCTCTGCCACTCCAAAACATTCTACTCTCCATCATTCCACTCCTACTCCTGCAGATTTGTAGCTATGGATAGAGTGCATTTTTGATTTTTTTTATTCTTGAAAAAATCCTGTGAATTTGTTGAAACAAAAAGTCTTCTGCATGGCTCTAGAGAGCATAGTTTCCTGCCTTTGTTGATCCCATAGCAGTTCACTGAAAAGTTGCTGGTATCTTGTCCACTTATTTTCTCCCTGTTTATATGGATGAGACCCTATAGTTTAGCTCTGTGGTCAAAGGGACATGCACAGTGCACCCCTCTTTTACTTAAAGTAGCCATTGCCCTCTCTGCCCAGGCTGTGGCAGACTGACAGTGGGGGAAGCAATAATCTATACATAGGATGTGTTGCCTACCAGCTCCCTCCTAGTAAAGGCTGTACAGTCTCCTTTATCTGGGTCCTTTTTACCTTTATCCTGTTTGGGATGGGTTTTGACAGCCAGAGGCTTCACTGAGTGAGGATGGTGAGCCATTGTATTTAATGTAAGCTGAACTGGTGTCCTTTCCCTGCCCTCCTTCGTCCTTGTAGAAGTTTGGTTGGTTCATGTAAACACCAACTCTTATTTGTGTTTAGCTAAGAGTCCCACAGGTGGCACAATCCCCCTTTTTGTTGAGCGATGGTCAGGGCCTACTCATATAGAGTTAATCAACGTTCCTCTCTGGGGGATAGCCCAGACAGATACCAAGAGACTAGGAAGGGGGACAGCAGGCCCTCTTCATGCACTAATAATGCAGCGAACATGCAGGAAATATGCCCTGATATCTGAGGGGCATTGAGGATTCAAAAGTAGCCAACTCCTTCATTACATCAGCCTGTCAGGGAAATATAAGTCTACCTATTTATTCAAGGCTGTACTTATTTTCTGATCAGCCACGAAAAGTGTGTTGGAGTAAGCAGGGGCTAGGAGTGGCATCCAAGAGTTGGATTGCTATTTCCTGTGCCAGACCTGAGATGGTGTCTTTCTAAAGGATTACCCATTAAAGGAGTTTGGCAGTCTGATGAAAAGAACTGGGTTGGGCGACATCCCAGCAGTGGTTGGAGTTAGAGAAACAGGGCCTATTGGCCTTTGCAGTCAGGTCACTCCCTCTACTTCACAACACTTGACAAATGTTGGGTATTACATATCTGTAGGTAGACTGCATCTAGGTGTTAGCATACATTTACATGTTGAGACATATCATGATTCCTGGGATTATTTTTTGATATGGAAAGACTTACATACACCATTTTGACTTATGGAATGTGATGGGCCTTGGAAGCTGTGCTGTTGGATGCAACATTACACATTGCCAGTGTTATATCTCAGATACTATAGGTATTGAATGTTGGTGAAGTACATGAACAACACAATGGCAAAAGCTGAGTTGTGGGCATGCAGGACATTGCATTTTTGTGATGGTTTTTGTGTGGTCACTTACCAGACTCCAGTCCCCTAGGTATTCCTGTCACTCCCCCAGGATGCAGGATGACCTAGACATTCTTCTCCCATTTAAAGAATCTAAATGGGGCATGGGGAGGGCCACCGGCAGTCGTGTTGACCCCCATCTGTTGCCTGGAGGCCAGGGAACGGACCTTGCCCCTCAGATCGTTCCACCCCTTCCTAGTGACCTTCGTTGTGTGCAGGGTGGTGCCTACAGCATTCACTCTGTCAATGATCCATTGCCACAGTTGCATTTTCCTACTGAGAGGAGTATGCTGGACGTGGGCTCCAAGCAATTGTGGCTCTACTCTTATGATTTCATCCACCATGACTCTCAACTCATCTTCTGAAAAATGGGGATTTGTGGGATGTGACATGGTGGACAGTGACTTAATTAACAAGGGAAGTGCAGTAGGGAGTGAATGCCAAAAGTGTGTGCAAGGTGTTCTGTGGGATGGTGAAGAAAGGGGTGCCTACTTTTTGAAAAATACCAAAAACGGTGCTCAGGGTTCTTTGGCTTCCAGCGGAAATGCAAAGGTGTCTGGTCTGTGAAGGGGTGTGTTTTATAGTGCGATTTACAGGTGCGTCCACCGGACCAACGTGTCAGCAGTGTCGTTTTTTAATTCATCCAATGTGAACTTGGCTGTTACCATTTGAGAAGTGCTGTTAAGAGGTCACCATTTCCATCATCATTCAGGTGTAATTTTACATGGCAGCAAATCAGTTTACGACTGTAAATCCACATATTTTGAATTACACATAAATCATACCTTTTATGGCAAAGTTGAACTTTGGTGAGAAAATAGCTTTGTGAATCAGACTTGACATATACAGCCTGAACCACCATTTTAATATATGATACATACAAATATACAATGGTGAGTTCAGTTTGTTTAAATCTACTAATAGGCAATAAAATCGCACACCCCTTTCTATTCACGTTTAAATCCCTCACTTATAAGCTTCTTTGGCTGTACTAACCAACCCGCATGTGGAATAGTCTTTACGTGTCGCTTTCTCATTGATGACTCTAAAGTCGAAATGTACACTCATGAGCAAACACATTTGGTTTTTTTTTCGTATATTTGCAAATTTCCTGTAATTCTTTTCTAGGAGTACTTTTTGGATTAAGCTTCCCGTTGATATACATGCACATTTAGTTATGTTTCTACACATACTTTTCCACAGGCAGAAATGCCAAACTAAAGCCCAGTTTCACGTAGTAACTTTCCACCTGAGAGACCACATCCACTACACTGCCAAACAATGCATTTAAGTATGTGGTATTTGTATTGCCGAAAGGCAGCGGAGAGCTGCATAGCGTCAAAAGAAATGAAGGAGTACAGTTTTGAATTTTATAGGTGGGAAATTGATAACTAAAAGTTTTTGTATGCCCCCAAAGCTGTTAGTATGTGGTCTCCTTAGTTTGTTTTAGCCAAATAAGAGAAGGATTAGCCACAAGCCTGGCACTGAAATCCAGGGAACCTGATGTAGGTTCTAAGAAGCTGATCTAAAATACATGCCTAAGGTTATGGGGTACAATACGATTCTGTAATAAGGGGAGGAGCAGTCCACTATTGGCCTTATGGGTCTTAAACGGATCCTTGACAATGCCTCTATTCCGTATTGACAACTAGCATTGAAACTGAAAATGAGGCGAAGCATGAGGACTATGTCTGACTGCAGGAGAAGTGTTCTGGACAGCTAGCAAGCACCGTAGAAGATAGTCCCTCGAAATATACTAAGAGTTGCCATTACCCAAGTTGGATGAGATAGTGCTTAACATGAGTGGGCATCAGCACTCATTTGTGGGTATTTGGGCTTATTCTTTATTATCTGACTTTGACACAGAGAAATCAAGAGAAAGACAAACAGGGAGAAAGAAAAAGGAAGAAAAAAAATAGGAAAATAGTGACATAGGGAGAAAGCAGGAATGAAAAAGAACCTGTAAAAGTGAGCAAAAAAGTTACTGCACCTCTGCCATTTCTAGATAGAGCAAATGTATCATGATGAAAGAGACATCAGGTGGAATCAAGACTAGACATCCTTGATATTCGACATATGGCAGTGCCCGTGATGGCTATTAAAACGTTTGCTCCTGCGCACCTGTTTTCCTACAAATAAAGCACTGATGGAGGGAACGCCTAAATCACACATTTGCTTGTTGAAGTGTCCTCTGTTTAACCTCAGGGTTCCATTTATCCCTGGTAATTTCATCCCCAGAGTTAATGGTTCCTGCAATATCATTGACTCAGGTTTTACAAAATGATCACCCTTCTATTTAGGGACCTCGTGAGGAGATGTCCTACGAGAATAAGATGGGCGAGGTCATTTAGCTGTTCTGTTGTTGCTGACCTACTCTGATATGTCGGTTGCTCACATCTTTACACTCTACTGGTGAAATGTAGTTGGTCAATGCACTCACCAGCGTCAGTGTCTCTTTTTTCAATGCCACTTGCTAGTTCCTCTAAGTTGCTGGGATTGACGATGGTTTAGACCACTTTTTCTCAGATCTCCAGCTGCAGGTCAGGATCTGGTGCTCAACCTGTAGACAAATGACTTGTGGAAATGTCATGCCATTTGGCCACAAACCCACCTCCTAACAGCACTAATTTTGTTTGTACAGCCCTCCCATGTTCTAGCAGGAGAGGATTCTACATTCACTTTGTCAGCATTTGCCTTTCACAGGTGAGCCCTTTATATTTCCAGTAATTTTGCCAATGTGGTGACCCATGAGGCATGGCGTATAAATGGGCTTTGATGAATTGTGTGCAGCGGCGCCCCCAGGAAGGCGCGGCACAGAGGGAAGTTGTGGAATATCTATGTCAAACTGTTAGTAGATCAGGGGGATCTAGGGTCCGCTTTTGTGGCTCCCTGCAGGTCAATCGACATTTCATCCCAGCGTCTTGCTATAGGGGGCTTGCAGAGACCCCTGGCTGCCTCTGTGCAGTGTTGTACTCTCAGCCTCCACCCACCGCACTACTGCCACCAGACACTGCTGCACCAAAGGAGGCAGCTGCTGTTCTAATTCAAGGATATAGTTCTCTTGGCAATTCGAAGAGGCAAGTCCAGAAATTTGGATTCAGTCCTGTGGGTTTTTGAGCGCTTGAAGAGGCCCAGTAGGTTGTGCTAAGCAACCATAGTGCAGGTTAGTCCGGTAATATCAGACAAAAGCTGAAGCACCTTATTCCAGAACTTGGACAAATGTGGGCATCCCCAGAACACGTGTAGCTTCGGGAGTGTGATATCTCAGAGAGCCAGTATTGGGGAACCATTTTAGCATCAGTTTGAGAGTCAGGTATGCTCTATAGATTATGTTAAATTGGATATATTGAAAACGTGAGCTGCATAGAACTTTATAGGGATATTCTACAATCTTTACCCACTCAGACTCAAGAAAGACCCTGCCCAAGTCAAGCTCCCATTCGTATTGTTTCCCGGAAAGGTCCATTTGTCAGGAGTGCTGCGTAAGTAAAAGTAAGGCAGCTGCAGCATGCAACTCCAGGGCTGTGGTAGGCTAGGAGGAGAGGTGGGGCAAAATGGCTTTGGTGTGTGTGCCAGGCACCACTGGTGCGAGGTGAAGTCATCACAGGGCTGCAACGATCTTCTGCATAGGTCCCACAAAGCACCATCACAACCTGGTGCAAGGAGACCCCGGCCGTCCCCTCTGGGGCCATGGCAGAGGTGCAGTAACTTCACTGGAAGGGTCTATGGGAACGGCTCAGACGAGTACAGGTACACCACAGTACGCAGTGCTGGGACCTGGGCAGCATCATATGCCAGGGCCAAAATGGGTCCTCAGACATGAGCAGTGCTAGCACGAGGAGAAGATGTCACAGGGCTGGGATGGTCACCATCGTAGGGCCTCTGGTGTGCTGTCACAAGCTAATACAGGGGAGCCTGCAGCAATCTGCGCTGTGGTAGGGGTGCAGTCATTTCACTCTGAGGCCCAAGGTCCAGAGCTTTGGTGAGATACCATGCAGGAATAGGCAGCCAAAAGCAGTACTGGTGTGCCACAACAGGCCACAATGGAGCCACCACGACCCTTGCAACAGCAGCGGGTAAATCAAGGGTGATGGCCTCGCTCGGGCGACAGATGGAAGGAGATTGGGCAGCCCGGCTGGGAACTCAATGAAAGTGCCGCCGCCATCATGTAGTCAGGCACGCCCACCTGATGAGTCATGTTATAAAGCCTGGATTTTCAACAAGCATTTGCAATGCAATATATCTCACATTTGCTTGAGTTAGAACTTTTGGCATTGTAAATTCATTAATGGATTTTTCTTGCCACATACATTGGTGATCCCTGCCTCATAATTTCACTTTTTCCTCCCATATAATTCCAGTGGCCCTGCATATAACGAAAGCACTTCCATATACCTTATTTCTCTATCTGCAGCAAAAAATGAAAATGTTGCCTTTTAGCATCCTAATTTAAATCTACCATACCAAATCCAATAGAATATCACTTTCACCACTGCACCATCAGAGTTGCCGGGTGGCTAACACAATTTCCCAGAACAAGACACAAGACAGCCACATAGGAGAAATAAACTAGAAGGGTCACGCAAACATATCAAGAGTGTTCAAACAGTCATAGTGTAATAAGGATGTTAAGTGGGCCTGAGCTATGGTCATAATTGTAATAAGAGAAATTACTAAAACATATACAATTATCATATAAACCTTTATTAAAAATAAACTTTTGGCATTAGAATGTAATGCTCAAAACAGCCCCTAGAGGGCCTCATAACAAAAATATAATTTGTAAGAAACATGGTAATGTAACCATATTGTTAGCCCTAAATGAGATAACCCCATGAAAAAAAACAGGAGAAAGTAATGCAGTGTAACCATATGTTCAGCCCCTAGAGAGCATTTTTTAGAGCTAGCAGACCTACTGCAATGATATTACAAACAAAGCCTTTAAAACAATACTTCTCCCAGCTGTAAAACAAAAGTTGTAGCCATGAGAAAGCTTAAACGACACTGAATGGTGGGAGGGGTTATTATATTAGGGTCCCCATTAACCTATTGACCCAAAGATGATGTAGTCACATTTTGGTGGTGGTCCCATTGTCCTAGGACCACCACAGGTTGAGTTACGAGCAAAAATGTTTTGTAAAAGTAATGCCCTGGAAAACATTATGGGTCGAGTTTTCCTGAGTGCAGTGAATATTGTAGTATTAGCTCTCCCGCTGTGCCGGGAGAGTTGCTTTGAGGATTTATGTTTTAAGTTAAGCATTTGCCAATTTCAAGTGTTTTAAGGGGAGAGCCACAAGAAATTACTCTGATTAGGTAACTGTGAACAATGTGACCAGCGCTCCAATACCCCGATTGAGTTCACGCTGTTCTGCCTGTTCGCGCTGTGAGCACCATTGCTGCCATGCAGCATGAAAGGGAGAGACAAAAGAAATAGTTCGCCTATGCTGAAGTATGTTGGCAATCGTGCAATAATCCATGTAACAGGGGCAGACTGCAAGGCGTGACAAAAACAGCTTCAAGGCAAACTTAAAGCATTTATCAATGGCATCAACTGATTTTTTAAAGGCAAGCCCACAAATGAGTGAAAGGGATGAGAGTGGCATGGGAGTGGTTAAAAGCCCACAGTACTTACAACAGGTCAAAGCGCTTGCACGCTCAACCTAAAAATGAGATCTCTCTAAAGTTCTAGATGGTAAGAAATTTGGAGGTGAAACCATACATCCCAAATCCTCTTGTCATCTCTAATAAAAAATAAAATACTACTACTAGAAAATAAAATTCCTTATGACCCCCCGCTATCTGAACTGGCTTCTATGGTGGCCAAATAATAATCCTCAAAATTCGGCAAAGTTCTGCACTCTTTATCTAATTTGATGCAGAACTTTCACTTATACAGGCTACTGGCAAATATTTTTCTGCCCATATTAATGAAGTTATTAGCCCGTTCACTTTCTCATGAAGCAGAGGCTAGTCTGGTAAAACAAGGGTAGTGTGACCATTTTCGCGAAGTTGATACATTTTACTAGTGAAAAGTGGACATCCCTGCACATTTATAATTACTGCTTGATTGTAGAAAATATCTGGACCTAATCCCACTGGTATATCTGTTTGACTGAGTAACCCTCATTCCTATTGTTTAAGTAACAAGTAGTTTAGGCCCTGTAGTTCCAAATGATGTTTTCCATCTGTAGCATAGCTTAATGTCTTATTTTTGTTAATATAGTAACCGGAGGCAGTTGGAAATCTCAATATTGTTAACTTCTTGGCCTTTAAACAAAAAGCTAAATCATCTGCTTAAAGCATACCCTTTGATGTACCCAGCAAACGTATGCCCCTCTGATCTCCACTGCCGAGCTTGAACCGCCATAAAAATAAACCTTAATGGCAAATAACCAGACAAACTGTAGAGTGCGCTATATAACTGAATTAATTACCATTATTAATTTATTATTTTATTATGTAATATTAATTGTGCAATATTTATTGTTATGCATTTGCTATTTGTATTACAGGTATTATTTTTATGTAGTTGTTATTTCTTTTTTATTGATAATTTATTGCACATCTTCAGCTTCCACCAGTCTTACCAACACAAACCACAGTCATGGTTTCCTGTCTTCTTCTTCCCTAAGGTAGTAGACCTTGTTTTTACAGCAGCAGGAGGTTAATACATAATCATCTGTGAGTTCTGTAGACCTAGCTTCAGACAGCAGCAAATGATTACAGACATTTTCGTTGTAGCTTGGGCTTCCAGAACATAAGGAGGTGTACATTGACTATTACGGTGTGTGGAGTCCAGTTGAGACCTGTTTTCATAAACCACGTTGTGATATCGAGGAGATGTGGGGAAATGTAGCCTAGAAAATACATTGTACAGTTATTTGTTACATATTACAGCCTGTGGTTCAGGGCGATAATGACCTTTATACTGAATAAAGTTAAGATTTTTACTCTTCCTTGTACTTAGTAGGCTTGTCCATCATGTGTGAAATGGTGGAGTATGATTGCGTGTATGTATACATTGGGCTGAACCACTATTGCCCTTTAGTTGTCCTGAGCCAGGCCCAAGCTCATGTCTGGATTCCCTTTCAAAAAGCGGGTGGACTTACGTGGGGAGGGTGAGGTCAATGGGAATGGCCATTGCCCAATGCAAGATGCACCTCGCTGGTCCCCTCAGACGCACTAGGCCTGAGCCCAAAGGAGCCTCATCAATAAAAAGAATTTGCCAGACTCAGCAAGAGCTTGGGCTCTTTGATCGTGCCCCACTCAATAGTGAAGGTACACATACTACGAAAATTGAAAGATTGGTATATAAATGGGAAGATTGGTATATCTCATATTATGATGAATGACTGAAACAATTTGCACAGATTATAACATATGAGAGGTCTTTTTTTTAGAGAATGCCAGTTCAAACCACTGTTTCTGAGAAGATACAGGGACCAACACTAGCACACATGTGGAAAGCTTCCATTCATACACCGAATCTTGAAAGCCTAGAAGATCAGCAATACTTGTCACAGTGGCAGTCTTCGTGTGGACTCGCCCTCTGATGAACTGCCTTGCTTGCAACTAGCAATGCCTACTTTTGCATGCTTTTTGATGATTTGTATATAGGTTATAAGTAGAGGATCATTGTGCTTACTGTGATTACCTGCACCCTCATACTACCCACCCCTTATGTCACATCGTCTGCCTTTATCCCCCACCAGACCTCCATTCCACCAATCCTCTAACGCCCCACCTACCCCAACCCTGACATGTTTGTTAGGTGGTAGAACAGTCCATCCAAAGTAATTTCTCAGTTTACGGTTTAAAGCTATATACTGTACCTGGACTTACAGACCGTATGGCCTTTACTTATCAAGACAGTTCTGTTGTATGGTAACGGGGCCCATTGGACCCTAATATGCTAGTCATAATTCATGCAGTTTCAGGCCCATTTTTATGAGTTAATCATTATTCATTGCTAAAACTGACTTTTGTTTTGGCACTGATTGCTCCCTAATCTGTTACTGTGAATTCTATACCAGATAACAACAAATAAATGTTTACAAAATTCTTGTCATCTGCTAACTAGGGGAAGAGAGACATAAGCAAATCCAACGAAGTTTTAGGCTGCTCCTTAAGCTCAGATGCAACAGGATCATGTATATTAGGCTGCTCCTAGTTCACACAAAGTCTTTCACTTGCATATCTGTCGATGCTGATTTCAGTTGCGATACAAGTACCAGGCCCTCAGAAGATGTCAGCAGATAATCTGAACAGAAAATATTGCAGATGATGTTGGCGACCATGGTGGCAAGGAAGTCAGCTCATTCTTTGGACAGGCCGGGAGGTTTGTCATCATCTGAGCAGTGCTTACTTTGTAAATAAGTGCAGGAGCCCAATGTTTTTCTTAGGATCCTGCAACTGGCACTCCCAAATGCGGAGGTTGCTGAATACCAAGGCTACCTATTCTTGACTCCACTTCATGCTGTTTCTTCACACCCTCCCATCACGTGACTGCATCTCACTCTTTCAGGTCATTTTTCATTTGTTTCCATTCTCACTATTTTCTGTTCTTCCACCTTCTCCTCCCTTTTCTGCCTCCTTTCTCTCTTTCTCTGAGTCAAAAGTTATTTGTTAAGCGCGCTACTCACTCAGTATGGTCTCAAGGCGCTGGGGGATGCAACTGCTTGAAAAGCCAGGTCTTGAGACACTTCCTGAAGGTCAGAAGGTCCTTGGTCAAACGTAGGTTGACGGGGAGGGAGTTCCAGGCCTTGGCAGCGAGGTGGGAGAAGGATATGCTGCCGGCTGTGGTACGGTGGATGCGGGGGACGGTGGCGAGGGCGAGGTTGGCGGAGTGGAGTTGGCGTTTCGGGACGTGGAAGTTGAGACGCTCGTTGAGGTAGGCAGGTCCAGCGTCGTGGAGAGCCTTATGAGCGTGGATAAGGAGTTTGGAGATGATCCTTCTGTTGACGGGGAGCCAGTGGAGGTCTCTGAGGTGGGCTGCGATGTGTTTGTGGCGAGGGAGGTTAAGGATGAGTCATGCTGAGGCGTTCTGAACGCGCTGGAGTTTTCTCTGGAGCTTGGCCGTTGTTCCTGCGTAGAGTGGGTTGCCGTAGTCCAGTCTATTGCTAACGAGGGCGTGGGTGGCCGTTCTTCTGGTTTCAACGGGAATCCATGATAAGTACCAGTAGCCACAGATGAGTGCTGGCGTACACCACCTGCAACCACCTGTACAAATTAACCAGTGCAACTGAGACCTGAGATGAGAAATTCTTCAAATAAATCTGACATCAGTGACCTAAGCAAACTTCCTGCTCAAAAACGTTCAGACGCTGAAGCGAGGTGCTTCATGTTATTATAAATGCGGCTTATTTGTACCAAAGCAGTACCTTATGGCAAAAAAAATTAGTCATACAAGAAAGCCATTACTCTCTCTCCTCCTCTGCTTTCATTCCCTCATCTAAAAATAATGACAATTCAGGAAGATTTTACAACAGCGTCTGAGAGATCACGCATGGCCTCCACCTATGTGCCATCATTAACACTTATAGCTGCTTTCTTCCTTTTAATAAAATATTTTTCTATTAAAACAAGCAGGCTTTAATGTGCCAACACGTGTAAAAAATGGCTCACAAATATTGTTTACACGTCTTGCAAGCATAAATGCTGTTTGTTAGCTTAAAGTCAGCCCTACTGACTTTGCCAATGCAGGGTGAAAAATAGAAAACAAAGGATTGTTTTCCGTGAGGTTCCATATACTTGCCCTTTCCGTTTCTTATGTAATGCAGTGACGTCCTCTCTATCAAGGATGTGTCTCCTGTAACTGGGCTATACTAACCCTGTAGTGTCTGAGACATGAATGTAGGAGACAAAATATTCGATGGGAGAGTGTAATGATTGAGTGTACTTTTCAGATACAAAATAGTCTGGTGCATTCTACTTGTTATGGAAACACATTCTAGAAGGCAGCAGGACACCCCTGCCAAAGCATGCAGGGAGAGCGCAGGGCTCTTCTGGGCGGAGCCAAAGCCCACGTTATGTGTATCCAGAGCCCACGTTGTGTATATTTTAAAGAATTGGTAACAATAGGCCTTGGAAAGAATGTCCCTGTTAAGACGAGACCTAAAAAAAAAAGGCATGTTGACTCTTGATTACAAGGCGTGCATGCGTCTTTGACTTTTCACACAGTCAGCCCCCACCCTAGGGCACCCGCCCTTGACCGACGCCTGTCTGTGTCAACCTCTGACTCAGCAGAGGCACCCTTGCTTGTGTGCCTTGCTTGGCTGCAGGTCGGTGCTTGAAGTCGGTGTTTTCAGGACAAAGTAAATGGTAATGTTACCTTCTTCCTATCCACCAGCCTGGAAGCATTTCCTTCAAGAGTGAATGTTTGATTCAACAGTAATATTGAGTTAGAAACATTAACATCGAACCACAAGTTACACCCAAAAAAATTCTTATTTGGAATTCTGAGGTTGGCTCAGCCAATCAGCGTTGTACAAACTCCTGTGGTTTACCTCCATTCTAAGCTCAGAGAGAGCAAGGACAGGGTCGGCTGACATGTTTCCTATGTTGAGTGGAAGAGCTGTGCTTAGGTTGTCAAACAAGGAGTGCCAGTGCCCAAAGTTCTGCTCTGAAACCCGTGGTCGGTGCTATTAAATGTTGCATGCCTAATACCAAGGCTGCATAGACTTTATTCTACCTTATGCCACTTTAATCCACTACCAGACACCCCTCCCCTTTCTCTCACTCTTGCAGGGTCGTGATTTCTTCCTTTGTGACGGTTTTTTAAGTCTTTCTCTTCCTCAGTATTTCCCCTTTGTGTCCTTTTCCCTCTCTTGCGCTCAATTCATTTCTGATGCAGAAAAATAAGCGCCAGTCCCTAAAAATGAGTGCCAGTGACCCCCATCGGCATCCACCATCTTAAATGAAACACTGAGTGACAGTAGAGAGGCGGGTTCTAATAGCTGTGTTGCTCACTTTCTGTTTGGCAATAACCTCTAATAACTGCCTTTCCCCATGTAATATGCCCTCGGCTTGGATCCATAATGAGGAGCAAGCATTTAATATAGCCTTATAGCCCACTGTAAGGAAATGCCTCCTTGGCATGGTTACCCCCTGACTTTTTGCCTTTGCTGATGCTAAGTTTTGATTTGAAAGTGTGCTGAGGCCTGCTAACCATGCCCCAGCACCAGTGTTCTTTCCCTAACCTGTACTTTTGTTTCCACAATTGGCACACCCTGGCATCCAGGTAAGTCCCTTGTAACTGGTACCCCTGGTACCAAGGGCCCTGATGCCAGGGAAGGTCTCTAAGGGATGCAGCATGTCTTATGCCACCCTGGGGACCCCTCACTCAGCACAGACACACTGCTTGCCAGCTTGTGTGTGCTGATGAGGACAAAACGAGTAAAGTCGACATGGCACTCCCCTCAGGGTGCCATGCCAACCTCACACTGCCTATGCAGTATAGATAAGTCACCCCTCTAGCAGGCCTTATAGCCCTAAGGCAGGGTGCACTATACCATAGGTGAGGACACCAGTGCATGAGCACTGTGCCCCTACAGTGTCTAAGCAAAACCCTAGACATTGTAAGTGCAGGGTAGCCATAAGAGTATATGGTCTGGGAGTCTGTCATGCACGAACTCCACAGCACCATAATGGCTACACTGAAAACTGTGAAGTTTGGTATCAAACTTCTCAGCACAATAAATGCACACTGATGCCAGTGTACATTTTATTGTAACATACACCCCAGAGGGCACCTTAGAGGTGCCCCCTGAAACCTTAACCAACTACCCGTGTAGGCTGACTGGTTTTAGCAGCCTGCCACACACCAGACATGTTGCTGGCCCCATGGGGAGAGTGCCTTTGTCACTCTGTGGCTAGTAACAAAGCCTGTACTGGGTGGAGGTGCTTCACACCTCCCCCTGCAGGAACTGTAACACCTGGCGGTGAGCCTCAAAGGCTTACCCCCTTTGTTACAGCACCACAGCGCACTCCAGCTAGTGGAGTTGCCCGCCCCCTCCGGCCACGGCCCCACTTTTGGCGGCAAGGCCGGAGGAGATAATGAGAAAAACAAGGAGGAGTCACTGGCCAGTCAGGACAGCCCCTAAGGTGTCCTGAGCTGAGGTGACTCTAACTTTTAGAAATCCTCCATCTTGCAGATGGAGGATTCCCCCAATAGGATTAGGGATGTGCCCCCCTCCCCTCAGGGAGGAGGCACAAAGAGGGTGTACCCACCCTCAGGGCTAGTAGCCATTGGCTACTAACCCCCCAGACCTAAACCCGCCCTTAAATTTAGTATTTAAGGGCTCCCCAGAACCTAGGAAACTAGATTCCTGCAACCTAAGAAGAAGAGGACTGCTAAGCTGAAAAACCCTGCAGAGAAGACGGAGACACCAACTGCTTTGGCCCCAGCTCTACCGGCCTGTCTCCCCCCCTTCTAAAGACACTGCTCCAGCGACGCTTTCCCCAGGGACCAGCGACCTCTGAATCCTCAGAGGACTGCCCTGCTCTAGAAGGACCAAGAACTCCCGAGGACAGCGGCTCTGTTCACCCAAGACTGCAACTTTGTAACAAAGGAGCAACTTTAAAACTACCTGCGTTTCGTGCCGGAAGCGTGAGACTTGCTACTCTGCACCCAACGCCCCCGGCTCAATTTGTGGAGAACAAACACTTCAGGAAGGACTCCCCGGCGACTGTGAGACCGTGAGTAGCCAGAGTTGCCCCCCCTGAGGTCCGACAGCGACGCCTGCAGAGGGAATCCAGAGGCTCCCCCTGACCGCGACTGCCTGCTTCCCAGATCCCGACGCCTGGTAAAGACTCTGCACCCGCAGCCCCCAGGACCTGAAGGATCCGAACTCCAGTGCAGGAGTGACCCCCAGGAGGCCCTCTCCCTTGCCCAGGTGGTGGCTACCCCAAGGAGCCCCCCCCTTGCCTGCCTACATCGCTGAAGAGACCCCTTGGTCTCCCATTGAAACCTATTGAAAACCCGACGCGTGTTTGCACACTGCACCCGGCCGCCCCGCGCTGCTGAGGGTGTACTTTCTGTGCTGACTTGTGTCCCCCCCGGTGCCCTACAAAACCCCCCTGGTCTGCCCTCCGAAGACGCGGGTACTTACCTGCTGGCAGACTGGAACCGGGGCACCCCCTTCTCCATTGAAGCCTATGCGTTTTGGGCACCACTTTGACCTCTGCACCTGACCGGCCCTGAGCTGCTGGTGTGGTAACTTTGGGGTTGCTCTGAACCCCCAACGGTGGGATACCTTGGACCCAAACTTGAACCCTGTAGGTGGTTTACTTACCTGCAAAAACTAACAAACTCTTACTCCCCCTAGGAACTGTGAAAATTGCACTGTCTAGTTTTAAAGAAGCTATATGTGATTTATGTGAAAACTGTATATGCTATTTTGCTAATTCAAAGTTCCTAAAGTACCTACCTGCAATACCTTTCATTTGAAGTATTACATGTACATCTTGAACCTGTGGTTCTTAAAATAAACTAAGAAAATATATTTTTCAATACAAAAACCTATTGGCCTGGAATTGTCTTTGAGTGTGTGTTCCTAATTTATTGCTTGTGTATGTACAACAAATGCATAACACTACTCCTTTGATAAGCCTACTGCTCGACCACACTACCACAAAATAGAGCATTAGAATTATCTCTTTTTGCCACTATCTTACCTCTAAGGGGAACCCTTGGACTCTGTGCATACTATTCCTTACTTTGAAATAGTGCATACAGAGCCAACTTCCTACACCCACCATAGCGGGCTCTACCGGCCATTAAAGGCTGCTCCAGCGTTAAATGCCTGAGCTGAAATTGGAGAGCCTTTAACAAGGGAGTGGGACTTTAATGCCAGTATAGCCCAGCTACTGAGGGCTATAAGCAGGGCCACTGGAATTATGCGGCAGGAGAGGACCAAATTATGCAGCAGAGTTCAGTAAATTATGTAGCAAGAAAATGCAAATTATGCGCCATAATGCGGCACAATTTGTAATAGTATTACTTCATTATTTTATCATTTGTAAGTGTGGTAACACTGTCTGGGCATTGGTTGCACCTCATTAGTACCAGTTTAACACCAAAATATAACAAGAAGCAACAAGAAGGTGACCAGTCTTGCTATGCAAATAGCCTTACATGGCATGGCTAGACATGTCGTTGCATTTTTAGTCACTTTTGAACCATTTGAGCTAGAAACATTTTTTTGTTTAGTAAAATCTGCAGATAATGCAGCAGATGACAGATTATGTGGCAACTGCAGCAAATCTATAATCATGAGAAGATTGCCGCATCCGCACAATCGCATTGTTCCAGTGGCCCTGGCTATCAGAACATTCTGCCACTAGAGGGCAGAATGTTCTAATAAATAAAACAAAGGCCTCAAGGAGCCTGACGGATTTGAAGTCCTCTCGGACTCCGTGAGGCAGTGCTTAATTTTAGCCGATGGTTTCCAGTGTGGAGCACCGGCACTTAGTTTTATGTATCAGGCATTTACAGGGAGCAAAAGATACCAATAGGAAAGACAGAGGAAGAGAAAAACGAAAAAGCGCCACAAAGGTAGAAAGCTGCAGGAGTGAGCTGAAGGGGCAGGGAGTGGCTATAAATAGATTAAAGATGCCAGACATGGCTTTAATAATATGCTGCCTCAATATTTGGTGCTCGCACATTCACATGCAGCAGGCATGTGTTTCAAACAAGGTCACCAGCACATTTTTATTTACAAATTAAAGTGAACAAAAACATTGGAATGTTGGAGCTCCGGGCTTCTACTGGCCATAAGAAGCCCAGAGCGCTCTTGTTTTCAGTGGAGCTCCCAACATTCCAATATTCTAATATAGCCTTAGAGCACGCCGTAGCGGGCTATACCGGCCATTAAAGGTCCGCTCCAGCGTTAAAGATTTTTAATAATTTTAGCACTCCTACCTCCTACCAACATTGCATGTTTTAAGCTGCCCACGTGGCCTTTCATCAGGAAATCATGGAAGTTGAAGTGCTAGGCATTAATATAGCCTAGACTATATTCCAGGCAATATAGTGCCCTTAGTCTCTTTCATTTATGTAATTTTAAATTGTTTGGTTTCTTTGTTATTTGCAACCTTGCACCCCTCTATGCCTTGGCAAGACAGTTGCTGTGTGTTTTCTTTATTTTGTTTTTGTTTGGCACTGAATATTGTTTTATTTTAATTGATTCATTGAGTTGGCAGTTTCTTTCCACTTTTCCTGTCCTTTTCCCTCATAGGTTTATTTTTGTGGTTTGCTGGTGGTGAGTATCGCACACCAGAGATCAACTTCCATCTGAAGCCCACCTGATGCCAAACGAAACCAGGTCCTGGAATGTTGGAGGAGCTCCAGAGGTACATGATTGCTGGGTACTAAGGTATGATAGGAGTACCCTTTTTAGGTCTCGTTTCAAGACAGCTCGCATGTGCTGTCTCGAAAAGAGACCTGTTGTATGTACTTTGTGGGTTTGAGCCCACCGATAGGCATGCCATTTACTGGCTCCCACGTTGCTCTATTATTCTGTCTCCCCATTTATCCATGGCATGCATGTGTCATGCCTCTGCCCTTCTTTAGCCTTACCCAAGAGCAGGAATCAAGTAATACTATTCATACACGGCGGCCATGTAAAGAAATGTTTTTGAGCCTTTTTTAATTTGGTTTAACAGCACCCTAGACCGTGCTTGTGCTTTCTGCAGCTGCTCACTTTTTTTGCTTTTATGAGCACTTAAACAGTTCCAGCATGCCAGCATAATGTTGATGCTCCAGTTTATTCAACGTTTCCACATGGCACACTAGTCATGGTCTTTCCATCCACTCCAGCCTGGAAATAAGCCCATCCGAACCTATGGCCCCCATTACCTATCCACTAGTCCCCATTCAGGGAAGCTTTTGGTGCAAGTATTATTGTCTGCTCGCTACCCTCCAGTATACTCCCAGATTTTAGCTCAATCTTCACAGTGCTTCTCCCGTTCAAGGGAGCCTAGTATCAGGGAGGTCTGCCACGGCCTGTATCAAGTGTGTCCATTCAGTCAAATCATCTGCTAATCCCTTATGATATTTTTCACCCCTACCTCATCTGCCGGTGCGCACTCTAGGACATCCTGGACCGAGGCCTCCTTCTGAGCCACCAGCGGGCTAGTGCAATTGATTACAGTGCATTGCTTTGCTATTATTGTGCCCCGCCGAAATAATTAGTTTCATTCGTTTCCATCTCCCTACTGTCTGCATGGCTCCCAATATATAGTATTCAAGGGTAGGTGTCCTCCCCCAGCAATGCATGAGTCAATGTGTCAGCAGAAAGCGTGTAAAATGGGGCAGTGCCAAACCATGTGTAAAAAGTCAGCCTTTAAGTATCTGCACCTGTCACAGTTTGAGGAGGCAGTGTAGTTAATTCTGTGCAGAACAGGCGGGGTGTAATAAGTCATATGAAAATAGTTATACTGCACCACCTTAAACCGTGCGTTACTCAACACTGTCTTCACCCCTCAGAGTCCCTTGTCCAGTCTTTTTCAGTGAGCTTCCACAGTAGATGTGTACGCCACCGGTCCTGTACTGCCAATGTTTTTGTTGGTTTACCTGCTCGCAGTGAGCAAAATATATCGAAGATCAGGCGGTGACATCCGGGTAAGGTCAGCAGCATTGTGGTTTTTGCCATGTGTTCTAAATTGGCGTACTGGAGGAACTGCCCAGATCCCAAAATTCTCCTGCACTTCTTCAAATGACAGGAATCTATTCTCAGTGTACAGATCTGCCACCACTAAACAGCTCCCTTTTTTCCAGTGGTCCATCAACATAACTGCTGAAATTTGCCCGAAGGGTGGTATATGCCACAGACACATCTTGGCCGCTGCTGGTGCTTACTTAAGAATGGTCTCAGTCACTCTTCCCCACACCAGGCACACATAACTAATCACATAAGTTAGACGCTCTAAGAGGCCCATGTCCTGCATCAACAAGGCTGGGAGTGGTCAATCACTGTGCATATTCTGGAGGAGACATTTCTCCCAAGAATCCCCATTCTGCCAATGGACTGTATGCTGCAGCTGAGTTGCCCTATAGTATAACTCTAAATCTGGTACCTCCAGCCCCCTAAGCTCCCATGTTCTTTTCAGTGTGTTTAATTTAGCCTTGCTCTTCCTGTCCACCCATATCACTTCCTGCATAAGTCTATCCAAGGTCGCAAACACCAGTCGTGGGATAACAAAAGGTTGTCTCCTGAAACATATAGAGGCATCTGGGCAGTACAACCATCTTGGCTGCTGCTATCCTTCCCATGATGGACAACTGGAGTGCCTTTCAGAACTTTACGGATGAGTGGAACTCTTCCTCTATCCTATCCATATTTAATCTGTGACTATTTTCTTCGTCTAATGTGATACAAATATTTAGGTATCGTAAATCCAGTTTTTCCCAGGGATTCTCCAGCTAAGGCAGTGAGTCGGTTGTCTGTCCCTGAGGGCACCCATTGGAAACCATTTTGATTTGCATTGATATGAAAGCTCAACACTTTGCCATATTTTCTCAGGAACTTTGGTAGAATTGGGACTGAATGGTCCAGGTGTTTCAGATATATTAACGTTTAATCCGTGTACATGAACCCCACATGCATATTATCCCCAATTGTTATACCCCACAGGCGAGCACCTCCCTGAGCCTGCAAGCTAAGGGTTCTATTGCGAGCACAAAGACTAAAAGTGATATTGTGCAGCCCTGCCTCATTCCGCGTTCCATCCAGAACCACTCATAAACCATTTCACCTGTCTGAACCCTGGCCACTGTCTGCATACACAGTAGGTTGATCCATTTAATTAACGGTTGCCCTAGATTCATCACCTGCATCACCTCCCACAGGTAGGAGCAGTTGACCTTGTCGGAAGCCTGTTCATAATCCATTAGTGCCAAGGCATAGTCAGGATCTGAGTTTCCTGTCTCATGCAACACATGTGTGATCTGTCTAATGTTCTGCATAGTGCTCCTCCGCAGCATGAATCCACACTGATGCTTATGTACCACCCCTGGCAGTACCTCAAGGAGACAGTTAGTAAGCACTCAGTATTGTGGCATCTACATTGATTGTGGAAAGTGGGCGATAACATTTAATAAAACCAGGATCTCTTTCTGACTTCGGTATCAAAACTATATGAGCCTCTCTCATCATTGATCAGAATGTGGCCTGCCACCTACGCTTCATTATACACCTGTAACAATTTGTTCACCAGTAGTTTCCTGTATTGTTGGTAAAATTCCACTGGCAGCCCATCCATCCGGTGTTTTCCCTTTAGGCATCTCTTTTATAACTGCCAAGAGCTTGTCTCTGTTTAAACAGACAGAGAGGACCTCTTGTTGCTCGGAAGTTAGTCGGGGCAATGATAGGGCCGGCAAATAGGCAGTTGTGTTCTGCTCCTCTCCCCTCCCTTGGAGCTTTCTCCACAATATGTTGGGCAAACGGTCCATTTATGCCTTCTTGGGTACAACATTTGCACCCCTTTGCATCTCGGCAATCGGTCACCAGCACTCTGAGAATTTCCCTTTTGGAGCAGCCATGCCAGTAATTTACCAGTTCTGTCACCCTCTCTATTCAGATATTGTCTGTGTGTCCTGCTATTGTATTCCTCTAGCCATTCCCATGTTTCTATCAGCGCTGCCTTGCAAGCTGCCCAGTCAGCTAATGTTTGTGTCTTTGTAGCAAGGTTGGCCTCCAGTGCCTGTAGTTTGTTCTTCTGCCTCCCTATCGATTGCTTTAGTTCTGCAGTTACCCCACATATATTCACCTTAAATTCACCACGGACCCCCACCTTCATAGCCTCCCATTCCACTGTTCTGTTGCTAGCTGTGTTCACATTGACTTCAGGATATTCCCTGATGGCCAGCCCCCTCAGAAGAAGTGACATCCGTCAGCACCTCCGTATGGTGGTGCCACAGCAGCCGTCTTTTGAAGGACCCACTCTGTTACTATACTCATTAAAAACAGGGGTTGTTCTGATAAGTATCTGGCTAGAAATACTAGGTAGGCATGTAGCATGACTATGTTTTGGTTGTTGGGTTCAAAAGTCTCCAAAGGTCCACCAAAGCCAAGCCAGAGATCACCCTCACCACGGATAAACTCATGTGTGGTTTACCCGCTAGTCTAGCGGGATGCCTACCAAGATCCCCGTGTAATATGCAATTAAATTCACCTGACAGGTTAATATCTGCCACTAGGTAGGGGGAGAACGTCCAAACAACATCTGCGATAAAGCTTCCTTCATCCATGTTAGAGACATACACATTTACTACACAAATATTATGCGATTTATGTGATCTGTTCACCTCTAGATATCTGCCCTCACTGTCTACAACCAGGTCTTTCAGAAGGAACAATACTCTGGGTGCCACCCACATCAGCAGCCCCTCACATATTTGGAGTAGGTGGTTCCATATACTTGCCCTTTCCGTTTCTTATGTAATGCAGTGACGTCCTCTCTATCAAGGATGTGTCTCCTGTAACTGGGCTATACTAACCCTGTAGTGTCTGAGATATGACTGTATGCAATAGCACTTTATGGGGTTATGTAAACAACGGATGTTCCAGGTGAGCAGTATGCTTGCCATGCCCTACTCAATGTCTATATCCTGTGGGCCCCCCTGTGGTGTGTCATTGTCTGCCTTCTTCTCCTATGCTGTAATATCTGTACTTCAGCGATGGACATAAGGCTGTAAAAACATCCCCAACACCCACCCTCAGGTAGTGTTATGTGCCCCCCTCTGTCTCCACAACAAAACATAATATGCTAGGGAAATCAGTACTGCCACCCCCCTAAACAATAAGAAGAACCCTGTTGGTTGCACCTCAGAGGAACACTTTCCTTCAGCAGCCACACTGTCTCCCGGCACTTGCAAAGTGACCAGGGTGCACCATTCCAGGTCTTGCTACACTCAGCCCTCCGTCCGTGAGGCGCATATCTTACCAAACTTGTTTTGAAACATCAGTTTGAACATTATTGAATCCAGAGCTTTCCAGGCACTAACCTAGACACTGCATCTCTTCACTCATAACATTCCTCCCCCGAAATCCTGTCCTAGTTGCTGATCGGCATGGGACTTCCCACTCTACAAACAGACCACCATCAGTGCTTGGCAAGTCCATCTAGCCGCTGTTCCTTCAGGGGTCCCCCTGTGTCGGGGTGACCTCTTTTCCAAGTTCTTCTCTTATCCACTTTCCTGGGAAGACCGACTTCCCTCCAGGTTTCAATCATATTCTCTCAGTGTACCATTTACTTGCACTCAGATCCAACCCATTGCTGTCCAACTGGTCTACGCTCTCGATATTCCATGACCCCCTGGGGCAGCAAAGTGTTCAGTAACCCAGTTTGTGAGGGTCTTGTTGTGACTCCTGCAGTTGCCCCTGCCACAGAGTCCAACCACTCCCATACCTGCTCAGGGAAATTGAAAATACGGGCCCTCCATGCAGTACTCAAATCTTTGCTGGGTAAATACGGATATACTTAAAAGTAAGCTCTTGCAGCTCTCTCTTTATCGCAAGAAACATGTTTCTCTTGTCCTGGACCTTTTTGTATAGTCTGGAAAGATCTGTATCACTGCATTCTCGTATTGCAATAGCCTGCCTGTTTTGCCTGTTTTGCATACTGTTTTGCATACTGCAGTATGACGTCATGGTCTCTATAATTAAAGTGTCTCACAATTAAGGCCATGGAGGGGTCCCAGGCGGTTGGGGCCACCAGTGACCTGTGAGCTCTCTCGATCGTAAAAATTGTAGATTGCCTTGGTGGGCTCAATACCTCCGTGATTGACTCCTCCAAGAATAACTCAATTGAGGGGCCCTCCACCCATTCCGGGAAGCCTGTGAACCGTAGATTATTCCACCGTGACCTCCCTCATATATTCTCAAGGCACTCACCCATCATAGCTATTTGCAATATCAGCGAAGCAAGCCTCATTTTCAGGGTTTTCACAACCAGTTGCAGTGTTCCAATCTGGTCCTCTGTTTCCGATATACAGTTGGCTCCTTTCCGCTCATCGGTTCTCATCAAATTCAGCCATATTATCACTGTGTCCATGTTGCATTCAAGTGCAGTTCTTTTGTCCCTGATTGCCGCTATGATGTCTGCTGGGCATGGCTCGCCCCACCTCACCTTGTCCTATTTGGCCACTTCCCCCTTGTGCCTCTGTCATGTCCATCCTGTGAGTGCCATATTGCGGGATTTAGTTGGACTGTGGGGGCCTGGATATTTTGATCTTCCCCATCTCGTGATGTGCAAGTGGCCCCCAGCCCATTAGCCCTCACACATAGCTGCTCCACTCACCAGGCGCTCCACCACCGGGGGCGGGGATCTGCTGTATGCTTTGACTCTGGTGCTTTGCAGGGACCTGGTTCTTCTTCAAGACAGGAGGCGCTGCCAGGACAGTGGTTCAGTCCAACTCTACAGCCACTTAACAGTATCTTGGCATGAGCCACTCACCACAGCCCTCCTCCAATGCTGCCGTGGGGGTTCTCACAGCCTGCGGCCTCCTCCTCCTCCTCACCAGCAGGGGGTATATAGATGTCAGTTCCAGGGGGCAGGCACCCCTCCTCTTTCCACGTGGCCGGAGGTGTCCACTCCACTCTTCCATGGCCTCCCTAGACCTGCTCCAGCCACGCGGTGTCACCCTCCCGGACAGTTCCGGTCATTACACATGGTTCCGGCATGCTCCTCTTCCAGGGTGCTGTGAGGCTCCAAATTGCCCCGGCTGCCCGTTGCATTGCTGACACACTCTTCGCAGCGCCACCGGGCACAGCCTCACCAGGTCAAACCAAGGCTCCTCCTGTGCGGGCTCTCCCCTGGGCCGCCTGCGCTGCAGCTCCAAGGCCGCAGGTCCCAATTTATCACCCGCTGCAGTCCTCCTGCACTTGATTCTTGGCTTGCAGCAGGCTCCTCCACCACCCGCAGACTCTCAGGCCAGCGCGACCACTGAAGGTGGTGTCAGGGACTCTCTGAGGACAGGATTTACCAAGCGTTTATGCCTTGAGGAGCTGAGCAAAGTCAAGAGGCGTCTACAATGCCATTTTGGCGGGCCATTCTCTCCAAGTTAATTAGATTAGAACTTCCATTAGACAAGGTGTTTTTTTCCTCCCCATTCTGTAGCCGAATTTCTGCCTTACTTCCTGCATGCCTTTGCACCTTTGGAGAAATCTGACGTTTTGTAAACACTATGGCCCGTATTTATACTTTTTTTAGCGCCGCATTTGCGCCGCTTTTTGACGCAAAACGGCGTAAACCTACAAAATACAATGGTATTTTGCAAGTTTGCGCTGTTTTTGCGTCAAAAAACGACGCAAATGCGGCGCAAAAAAAGTATAAATACGGGCCTATAATCTCTTAAATTGGGCACGACTCTGGTCCGGTGCTCTACCTGTACTTTTAGAGATTTGACACAGAAATTCTTAATCATTTGTGTGAAATTGTAAACTCTTCTCTAAGTAATGGAACAGCATTTGCTGAATTTAAGAAGGTGATTGTTCTTTCCTTAATGAACAAAACAAGGGCCAACCTAGCCAATGCTTCTATCAACTGATTTACTCCAGATACCTACTAATCACTTAGAAAATATGTTTTGAATCATCTGTCATCTTAGGCTGGAAAGAACTACATTCTAGACAATGTCCAAACATGCTTCAACCTTCTCCGAAGCACAGATGCACTCTTGGTGTTCTGGATGATCTAAATCTGTTTCCTGAAGTAAGCAGTGTCAGTACACATCCTTTTGTTTTTATCAACAGCATCTGGCACAATTGACCATGGGTATTACTAAGCAGACTCTTTGAAATAGCACTGAAAAGATTGTGCACCAATTGGCTTTAGCTCCTTCTTCGAGGGACTCCTGATGGCACGTTAAAATCATGTGTGGATCCCTCAGGGTAGTGCGCTATCACCACATTTGTTTAACCTTTAGGTTCCCTCTCTAGCTGGCCTCATTTGTTCCAATGGCCTTCAGTATCCACCTATGTTAGACAATACACAGATTCTTCTGCATTTATGAGACATTGGATTAGCACGTCAGATTTTCCAAGATGTCTTCTGAAGGTCAGGTAGGTGGATGGGTGGGCCAGAATGATAGAATTAACTTCTTTCCCAGTGAGAGTGGTGAAGAATCTGGACATTAATATCGATGACAAACTGCAAGTTGATGTCCAGTTTAAAGTCTTGATATTGTCCTCTACTTTTTATCTAAGAAATGTATGCAGACTTGTTTCTTATCTGATTCGAGTGGAACTGAAGATGGCTGTGTTGACTTTTATAAGCACATCTGATAGGGACATCTAGTTGCAGATTCCTTCCCTTCGAATTTCCCCCAGGTGTCAGTCTGGATCCAGAGATTTTTCTCAAGCAGTACCCCTGCAAGCCGTTAGGTGGCATCGATTGGCTCTGCATCCGTCACCAGCACCGTTCCTGTATAGGTGCCATCTCGGCACGCTGACTTCAGTTCTTTTCTTTCTGCACCAGCCAGCACTGATCCGAAGAAGAGCTATCCCTCAGTTGCTTTTTGAATTGTCTTTTTTGACTTTTTGTCGAAGCTTTTTGAGTGTCTACACTCCTAGTGTGTCAAGGATGTCATCGCAAAAGACCGGGTTCAAGCCCTGTGGGTCCTGTCACCGGGCGATGTCTATGACGGATCTGCACCTCGTGTGCTAGTGATGTCTGGATCGTCACCACAACCCAAAGTTGTGCTTCGAGTGCCGGACCATGAATCTGAAGGCTTTGAGGGAGCAGTCCTTAATGCTCCTTGTGGCCCGGTGATCGGCTACGCATAGGTCCCCATCTTGATCGAGAGGAAGGTCCTGGGATCAGTTGCGGAGCCTTCCACTCTTTGTCGTCCCACTTCAAGTCCTCAGGACAATCGGGTAAGTCAATGCAGAAGAAGAAGTCAGAGAAGAATAAACGTTCTTTGACTTCACCCCATCCGTGAGCCGGTGAGACAATGGAAAGGAGCCTTGTCGCTCTAGGCCTCCGTCCACTGAGCCTACGTCTGGGTCTGCTCCACGCCTCCCTGAGTTTTCGGGTGCCGGAACAACCCCTGTCCAACTCAGAGTTTTGATGATGCCAATGCGCCTCATTTTTGGGCAGTCTGACCCCACTGGAGAGCCCTCTGGCCCCACAGGGTAGGGGAGGCCCCCTGGGGTTCCGCACCAGTGGCTTCAGCCTTGGCTCTAGGGGGACACCCACAGATGCATCCCTGGATCTGAACTTACATCAGTTGTGCCACCTTGACCTTCCCCGACGCCGGTTCCGACATCGACGCTCCAGACGCCATCCGTCCCCTGGGTGGCATTGACCCCATCCTCATTGCCAACTCAGACACAGAGCCGTATCAGCGTCGCACTATGCCAATTCCGACTTCGACAGGGGCCTTGCCACCCTATGTTGGATACTGACCATTATTCTTATGGGTTGGGGTACGAGGAGGAATGGGAGGGGTTGCTGGACCATTTAGAATACCAGTTTCAAGATCCTATGGACTAGTGGACGGACCTGGGTGAAGCCAGTGGTCTGGATACTTCCCTACTGGCTATGGAGAGGGGAGCATCCTATTCCATGGTGGTGGGAAGAGTGGTCGAGGTCCTGGGCATCGAGCTGTGTTCAGTGGCAGTAAGGACTAACCTCCTGACAAAGGTGCTTCAGCCTGGGGGTTTCATCCTCTGAACACCTATTGCCCTTGAATGAATCCCTTACTGATGTCCTGCTGGGTACCTGGTCCAAACTCAGCACAGGGGCTCCTGTGAACAGGACAATTGCCCGCCACCATCGCCCTGCTCCAAACTGACCTAGCATTTCTGATGCAACACCCCACCCCTGAGAGCTTGATTATCAAAGCCTCTACATCCCAGGGCGAGTTCCCTTCTGTACCCCAGGATAGGGAATCCAAGACGCTGGACCAAATTGGGAGGATGTTTTCTTCCTCCAGCCTGGCATAGTGGTCTTTGAACACTGCATGCCTTTTGGGCCATTATAGCCCTACCCTATGGGATACAGTTTTGCAAGTGTTGCCAAAGGTCCTGGAGGAGGTCCGTGCTTTACTCTCTCAAGCTGTTGCTGATGGGAGGGATGCAACAAAGTACATGATCCGATGTGGACTGACAGAACCGACTCACTGGGCAGAGTGGTTGCATCGATTGTGGCGCAGGGGCACTGCTCGAGAAAAATCTCCAGATCCAGACTGACACCTGGAGGAAATTCTAAGGTAAGGAATCTGCAACTAGATATTGTCTCTTCCAGATAAGGCGTTACCGAAGGTAAGTTACCTTTTCCTTCAATACAAAAGACTATCCTACAATCCGTGATCCAGAATGATGTTTTTTTTTAGCACAGTGAAGCTTAATAGCAGGTAACCCTCACTTGCTATCATAGACCCTCACCCACTCTAATAGCGGCATGCTTCATCATGGGGTCCTCACATACTCAAACAGTGATCTACATAAACATATAAACCATGACCAGCTCTAAGCCAAAATGCACCAAGTATGCTCCATTAGTCCAAACATACTATTAGCCCACCTTTCATGTGCATGCCATTACTATGCAAAGCAGAATATACTTGCTTGAACACCGTCACACACGAGTGGGTTTTGTGCACGAGGTGTCATCAACAATGCAGATGTGTGGCTGGGGTAACCCCCTACTGTTTCCAGTAAAGTGGTACGTTCCAAGAGGTCCCTTAGGGATGCTTTCCTGGGCAGGAAATCGTTTTCCCATCCAATGTTGATGTGTTTGTTTCTGTATTGCTGCTGTCCCCTCTTGGGCATGTTTTTTTCCAACTGCTGCATAATTGTGGAGCTACAGTCATGCAAGTCTGCATCTTATGTTGGCTGAGTATACTTACCTTGAGTGGAGAACATGGATGTGAATAAGGCAGCAGCAGCTCCTCCGCTATGGGGGAGGAGCGTTGTCCCCCCTGCTGTCAGCAGCAGCTGCAAACCTTTAACCCATTTGGGTGCTGTGGACGTAATGGTTACGTCCTGGGCAGCACCGCTCGGGTGCCCAGGGCATAACCATTACGTCCTGCACCAGGCCCAAGGGGGGAGCGCCAGTGCTTCCCCCATGGGCCTCCCACCCACCCCCCAGGGCAGGGTTGGAAGGGGAATCGCTTCCCCTTCCACCACTACCCCCCAAATCACGCTGGAAGCTCGGCTGGGGTTTGCTAGGTTTTCCTAGGTGCTGGGTGAGCTAGAGGCCAAAATCCAGAGCTAGGCTGTTTGTGAAAAACAGGTCTGTTTTCTTTGGGAAAATGTGATGTGCCCATGTTGTGTTTTGGGGCATTTCCTGCCGCGGGCACTAGGCCTACCCACACAAGTGAGGTACCATTTTTATCGGTACACTTGAGGGAATGCTGGGTGGAAAATAATTTGTGGCTCCTCTCAGGTTCCAGAACTTTGCAGTACCGAAATATGAGGAAAAAGTGTTTTTTTGCCAAATGTTGAGGTTTGCCAAGGATTCTGAGTAACAGAACCTGGTGAGAGCCCCACAAGTCACCCCATTCTGAGCTAGAGGCCAAAATCCACAGCTGGGCACTTTCCAAAAAACACGTCAGATTTCAATGTAAAAATGTGATGTGTCCATGTTGCGTTTCCTGTCGCGGGCATTAGGCCTACCCACGCAAGTGAGGTACCATTTTTATCGGGAGACTTGGGGGAACACAGAATAGAAGAACAAATGTTATTGCTCCTTGTCTTTCTCTACATTTCTTCCTTCCAAATGTAAGACATTTGTAAAAAAGACATCTATTTGAGAAATGCCCTGTCATTCACATGCTAGTATGGGGACCCTGGAATGCAAAGATGTGCAAATAACCACTGCTTCTCAACACCTTATCTTGTGCCCATTTTGGAAATACAAAGGTTTCCTTGATACCTATTTTTCACTCTTAATATTTCACCAAATGAATTGCTGTTTATCTGGTATACAATGAAACCCCATTGAAAGGTGCAGCTCATTTATTGGCACTGGGTACCTAGGGTTCTTGATGAACCTACAAGCTCTATATATCCCCACAACCAGAAGAGTCCCGCAGATGTAACGATATATTGCTTATAAAAATCTGTCATAGCTGGAAAAAGTTTTAGAAGAAAGCATGGGCAAAATGGCTCTTTTTTTCAGCTCAATTTCAATATTTTTTTATTTTAGCTGTTTTTTTCTGTAGGAAAACATTGAAGGATATACACAAATGACCCTTTGCTGAATTCATTTTTTAAATACTTTTCAGAAATGTTTAGCTGTCTGGGATCCAGCATTGGTTTCACACCCATTTCTGTGACTAACTGGAAGGAGGCTGAACGCACAAAAAATAGTAAAAATGGGGTATGTCCCAGTACAATGCCCAAATTGTGTTAAAAAATGTGGTTTTCTGATTCAAGTCTGCCTGTTCCTGAAAGCTGGGTAGATGGTGATTTTAGCACAGCAAACCCTTTGTTGCCGTTTTCAGGGGAAAAAACCACAAGCTTTCTTCTGCAGCCATTTTTTGCAATATATTTAAAAAAAAACTCAATTTTAGCTATATTTTGGCTAATTTCTTGGTCTCCTCCAGGGGAACCCACAAACTCTTGGTGCCTCTAGAATCCCTGGGATCATGGAAAAAAAGGACGCAAATTTGGCATGGGTAGCTTATGTGGACAAAAAATTATGAGGGCCTCAGCGCAAACTGCCCCAAATAGCCAAATGGCAGCGAAGGGGTTAAAAATAACATGATAATAAACAATGTTTATTATTGTTTTATTTTTAAATAGTCGGGCCATGGGGGATGACAGGGACAGAGGGGGAGTTCTGTGCACTCCCCTCAGTGTGCATGTGTGTTTGGTCAGCCGTCTAGGGGATGGTCGAACACACATGCGCACTGAGCTCTCTCCAACCCGTCACTGTGTTGCTGGGTTGGAGACAGCAGGCCCAGGCTCGCAGTCTGCCTGGGAGCGCAAAGCCAGGGCACTCCGGCCTATCCTAACGCTGCTTTCATGCTGTCAGCAACATGAGAGCAGAGTTAGGATTGGCCGCAGGGCAAGCTGGGAGCCTGTGCCTGCAAGCGGAGCCAGAAGAGCGCACGGTGGTGGCGAGTCAGGTAAGTTATATATTTTTTAAATTTAATGTTTTCCTTCGTTTTGTCCTCCCGCTAGGCCCCACACCACCCCGCCCCTTTACCGTGCTGCACCTTGAATTAGGAAGTTTTCCAGTGTGCTACAAAGTAACCATCTCTGTAGGTTTACTGTGTCCTATAGATAGTGCAAAACCTAACTGTGTCTTCAACATAAACAACCCCAAGGCTCTGCTTCTTTCTCACATAAAACGTTAAAAGTCACTTATTTCCAAAATTATTTAAAAAGAATAATTGTAAGTAATTGGGACACTATTTTCCTTAACTGCTGAAGAATTTTAATAATTTCAGCACTTCTACGTCCTACCAACATGGAATGTTGTAAGCCGCCCCGTGGCCTTTCATCAGGAAATTAAGTAAGTTTTAGTGCTGGGCATTGATAGCTGTTATTTGTCCGCCCCTTGATCATGCAACCTTAATTTCGGTTCTGACCTCTATTTTCGTGGCATAATTCTTCTTTTGCATGGCCCTTACACCTCACGCTGTGTTAGTTTAAACCACAGCATGTAAACACAGCCTTTAAAATAGTCCCCAGAGTCAATTCTTGACAGGACCAACATCTGCACCAGTATTCTAAGGTCATGGCAGTTCAGGCCACGGGCACCCCTCTACCTCGACCCTTACCACCAATTGCCACCACTCCAGGGTGTTGGGTCTGCACGGTGGATCAAAAGCTTCAGGCTGGACTGGGCTTTTATGCAGAACAGGGAATGGGCATATGCCACATCACTTTGTGTTCCTAACATAACTCTCCATAGGTATCTGGTATACTGATGCACAAGCATTTGTTGGTCAACTCCTTGACGAATCATGCTCATTGGGAAACGCAGTGCTCATGACATCTGTAAACCTTGAGAACGATAGGGGTCATGAGTTAGGAATATCTAATAAGCAATGTCCTGTTAATATTGGGTCGTACTTCTACTGGGCAGGTAATTTCTGGATGGGAGGGCATTTTGTTTAACTTCAGTTCATGAGTGCTTCAAGGTCACTTCAGGCGTTTTGAGTCAGTGACATCTCAAAGAGGCTTCAGGGATGGATACCCACGCCACCAGAGAGAAAGAAGGCTTCATCAACAGATATTTAAATAGATGTTATTTTACCTTCACTTGAAGGTCACAGTGGGCTTCATTCTGTGATGCCAGTAGTTTGAGTCGGTAATTTAGTGATGCTGCCAGTATACCAGGTCTGGTACTACCTCTTCGCCCTGCACCTCATTTTTTTTTTTTTGTAAACAGAATTTATTGAAAAAAAAGGCTGAATAAAATAAGTCTTAGTCATCCATACAGAAATGGGAAGGATAGCACCAGCAGATCTATGTTACATAGCATGAAGTACTTCAGCCAGTTATGTCACAATTCCACATCAATTTCCGCTTGCTGTTGTTTATACAGTCAATATTGCTATACCCTTCCGTTGGTGTTTATTCTGAACCAATTTTCTCCCCTCCCCACTAAGTTAGTAGATAAATACGTGTAGTATGGGGTAGAGATCTTAATATGGCTAATCCTAATCACTGTGCCCTTCTAATTTAAGAGTCATGAAACTCAACTTATGTGTAACTACTACCCCTACCCCCCTTCAAACTTGCCTCTTGTAGGAGTGATATGTAGTGTCCGTGCATATGAGGTCGCGTGAGCCACGTAAGATATTCTAGTCTTTGTGTCTCAGGGTTCCGCTCTGTTTGTTCCAACTGCAATTCTGCAGCTGTGTGGATGTCAGCCATTAGATGTGTCGATCTGCGTGACTCCCCTCCCGCTAGGGGCTAGTTGTTCCCTTTGCAGCGCTATAGTGATCTGTTCCCAGGCCTCCTTCAAATAGGGGGGATCCCCTTCCCTTTTTAATTTCGGTATGCAGTGCCGATCCTTCACTATAAGCCTATTTCTTTAGTTCCCTTCTACAGACCCAGGGGTTGGGGCCACCCAGGCTTTTCCAACTCCTCTTCAGCTCTCTCCTAGCCATAATAAATGCAAGATCTTGGAACCTGATAGTGGCCTTATTTTTGGGGGTGTGGGGAAACCAATGCAGCAAGCATCTAGCGGGAGTGCGTGCAATCTCAATTTCCGTGATGTTCGCCACCTCCGCCACCACCATGTCCCAGTAGGACTCCAGTCGGGGGCAGGACCACAGCATGTGGAGAAAGTCCGCTGCCTCTGTGCCACATCGGGGGCAGCTCGCGTTCTTTACCCCCAAATGGTCCCGCAGTCTCCATGGGGTAAGGTAGGCCCTATGAAGCACATAGAATTGGATGAGCTGGAATCTAGCGTTCCTGGATATTTTGGGCGTTCTCTAGAGGATACACCCCCAGTCCGAATCTGCTATCTGATTCCCCAGATCCAGCTCCCACCTGCACTTCAGGTCATCTAAGGGGGTCACTACTCCGGCTCTAATGGTCTTGTAGAGTCTGGTGACTGCTTTGTGTGTGCTCCCTGTAGATAGTAGGTAGGCGCTGAGACTGTGAGGGGGGTTCAACCGTACCTGACCCCCAGAACTTCCCAATGGAGCGGGTGAGTGCGTGGTGCAGTAAGAAGTGGCCCTGTGGAAGATCATGTTCCTGTCGATAGTCCTCGAAAGGTAATAAGCTGCCCTCCTTATACAGGTCCCCCATCCGTGTGGCCCCAGTATCTATTCATGTAAGCAGCCCCCTCCACTCTCCCGCTCTGGGCAACCAGCGAAGCCAGGACATTGGAATATAGGGGGAGTACGGCGCAACCAGGCCCGCCTTCCGGAGGCATCGTCTCCAGCACCGACGAATAACAGTGGCCTCAGTTTCGCCCTGCACCTCATAATAGAGATAGCATGGTAATACTGAATGAGGTCCTTATTCAAAACTGGAAAACAAGGAGATTCTGGTCTTTTCCCAGCACAAATTCTCCCAGGCTTTACCTCCCTACAGGAGTTAGGGCCTGATTTCTGAAAAGTTAGCACCACCTTTGTGTAATTTTTTGATTTGGTGCAAACTTACAAAATATAATTATATTTTGTAAGTTTGCGCTGCTTTTGTGTTAAAAAATTACGCAAAGTGGTGCTAACTTTTCAGAAATTAGGCCCTGAGTTTGGTTTGGCCAAGGTCTCTCAGCACTATCACAGCCACATAACAGAGAGGCAGCAAATGCACAGTTAGTAAGGTCTTATGGCTCTCACGCTTGGTAATGGTCTTACCTGAAACCAGATGGTTTCAAAAGAGTTGCTAGATGTGGACAGAGTTGAGCGTCCAGAAGTGAAAACAGCAGAACTCCTAACAGAGAAGCATCAGATTACTGTAAGTATCTGGCAGAGGTCTAATGATGAAATGTTTTTTATAGGCACCAAATCTTTCAAAATGTCTTTTGCTTGGAGTAGGCGAGTGATCTTCTACAATAGACCCACACATATGACCTTGAGGATGACCCAGCATAAAACATGACAGCTGTGAAGGATTTTCAGATTTAAACAACCTTCCATGGGCTTAAACAAAAATTTATATCTAAAATGAAATGTTAAGATTGAGATTGTGTCTTAATGAGCAGTGAAGAAAAAGAGCCGCAGAAAAGAAAACAGGTACTGCTGCCCGCCTATGTCTGCACATCTTCGTGTGTGGACATCTCTTCTGGCTTTGTTATATCAGTCTCAAAGGCATAGCTATTGCAATTATGTGGCAAATACAGAAAACAATTATTAAGCAGGGTCGACTAAATAATGTGTCAAAGGAAAGACAAATTATCCATCAGAAAAAGATAAATTGTGCTGCATATTATTCAGTTAAAAGCAAATTATGTGCTGTTCTGTGGCATTATCAAGTAGCTATATTGACATTTAAACACGCTCAAAAGGGATCCCAGTGCAATAGAACATAGAGTTTTAAGGAACATGCACATTCAGCAGACCCTTTTCAAAATGTTATTCATCAACAAGTAATGATTTTGTCTTGCACAGAAGCAGAGGAACAACCTTTTATGAGCAGAAACCTTTCTACCTACATGTACATCGATCCTGTAAGAAAAGTAGTGCCTGTTTTGCTTAGCATAGAATCACATTAAAAAAACTGGCTTCTGTTTTGGTTGTTCTCTGTATACACAATAGGGCCCATAAAAGATCCTAATTCCAGCCTGGATGAACAGCTTTGTATATTAAATATTTAGGCCCTCATTACAACCTTGGCGGTAAATGCCACCTACCGCCGTGCTGACGGCCGCCAAGACACAGTGACCGCGGCAGTATACCGCTACTGGTATTATGACCCACACAAAGAAATCCGCCACTATACAGACACCCACACAAGTCCGCCAGACCAAAGGTCAGTGATAAACTGGCGGTACCAAAACCCACACCGTTACGCCAACAGGAATACGCCCACAGTATCAGGACCCACGAATCACTGCGGCAGTCTTTCAACCTGCAGTATTCTCTCCGTATTGAGGCAGGATTCAAGTGTGGGCTTGGCCTATGTGATATGGCCCTGTGGTCCACGGACATTTTGAGTGGACAATGTACCGCCTTTTGTACATATTGTAAATACTGTTTTTGAATTTGTAACGTATATCTGATTATTTCTAATATGACACTCATTTTACTCCTTGCGTTATTCCAGAGGGTTACAGGGTGTATATGTAATGTTGTTGCATGTGTTTGTGTGTATGGTGGTGGGGGTGGGGGTGAGGGTGGGGGTGTTGCATGTGTGTCACTCTCCTTTTCCTCCCCCCTCCCCTGTGTGCTAGGTGCAGTACTCACTGTGGTCGTTGCAGATGACGTTTGTACTCCTGGTAGATGGGAAGATACACCAACATCGGAAACACCTGTAGTTTGGGCTCCATGGTGTCCTAGTTCTTCATTGGGTGTTGAGAGGTGAGTGGTTTCCCTTCTGTGTACTGTTTCCGCCGTGCTTTTGATGGCGGCCCCGGAAAAGCTGGCGGATGGGCGGGTTGTAATGGGGTGGGCGGTAAATTGACTTCCGACTGTCTGTTGGCGGTTATTGCTGCAGTGTTTGTTGCTACCGCCGTGGGGGTCGGAGTGTTAAAGTGTCTGTCTGTGTTGGCGGTTTCCGCCATGGTGGTGATTCCATTTTTATTACCGCCCGCCTGTTGGCGGTATTACCGCCGCTTTAACACCGACTGCTGTAATGAGGGCCTTAGTATCTTTCTGCATGTGTCCCACTAGACGGCACATTAAGATTGAAAATACCGCATCTTAAAAAGAAACGCAACATTCTTTTAAATTCTAAAGGTCTTATTTAGGGTTTGTCAGAGGAGGAACCTTGCCGAAAATCAACAGGGCGGCTGCTCGGTAAGTGTGTGGTCCCCATCTCCGTTTAGAGATGAGCAAATCAACTCTTTGTGGGTGGAGCAAGGCTGGCACGCAAGCATTCACAGCAGTCTGTCCGCCAAAAAAACAGCTGCCTTTAACGCATCTGGAGGTCTGGCGTATTTAGGGCAGCCCTTCTGATGCTGAGTTTCCCTGACAAGATCTGCCACGGAGAGCATGGTGGACCTTGGCAGAGAAAGTGCACAAATACCCAAAAATGCAGGAAAATAACTCCATAGATTTCATGACCATTGTTTTTTTGTTTTCCAGAACTGAACCACGGATTTGGGAGTTTCTTTCTGAAAAACATATATATATAATATGTATATATATATACATACTGTAGGAAGTTGGCTCTGTATATACTATTTCAAAGTAAGAAATAGTGTGCACAGAGTCCAAGGGTTCCCCTTAGAGGTAAGATAGTGGCAAAAAGAGATAATTCTAATGCTCTATTTTGTGGTAGTGTGGTCGAGCAGTAGGCTTATCAGAGGGTAGTGTTAAGCATTTGTTGTACACACACAGGCAATAAATGAGTAACACACACTCAAAGACTTCCTCCAGGCCAATAGGTTTTTATATTGAAAAATATATTTTCTTAGTTTATTTTAAGAACCACAGGTTCAGGATTTACAAGTAATACTTCAAATGAAAGGTATTTCACTCAGGTATTCTAGGAACTTTGAATAATCACAATTTCATGTACAGTTTTGACAAAAATGGCAATAAGCTATTTTAAAAGTGGACCCTGCGAAAATCAACAGTTCCTGGGGGAGGTAAGTAAATGTTAAGTTCACAGGTAAGTAAAACTCCTACAGGGTTCAAAGTTGGGTCCAAGGTAGCCCACTGTTGGGGGTTCAAGGCAACCCCAAAGTTACCACACCAGCAGCTCAGGGCCAGTCAGGTGTAGAGGTCAAAGAGGTGCCCAAAACATATAGGCTTCAATGGAGAACAGGGGTGCCCCGGTTCCAGTCTGCCAGCAGGTAAGTACCCGCGTCCTCGGGGGGCAGACCAGGGGGGTTTTGTAGGGCACCAAGGGGGACACAAGCAGGCACAGAAAGTACACCCTCAGCGGCACAGGGGCGGCCGGGTGCAGAGTGCAAACAGGCATCGGATTTCGGATAGAAAGCAATGGGGAGACCCAGGGGTCTCTTTAACGATGCAGGCAGGCACAGGTGGGGCTCCTTGGGGTAGCCGCCACCTCGGCTAGGCAGAGGGTCGCCTGGGGGTCGCTCCTGCACTGGAGTTTGGTTCCTTCAGGTCCTGGGGGCTGCGGGTGCAGTGTTGATTCCAGGCGTCGGGTCCCTTGTTACAGGCAGTCGCGGTCAGGGGGAGCCTCTGGATTTCCTCTGCGGGCGTCGCTGTGGGGGCTCAGGGGGGTCGTCTCTGGCTACTCTCGGGCTCGCAGTCGCCAGAGAGTCCTCCCTGTAGTGTGGGTTTTCCGCAGGTCGAGCTGGGGGCGTCGGGTGCAGAGTGGAAAGTCTCACGCTTTCGGCGGAAAACGTGATTTCTTCAAGTTCGTTTATTTGTTGCAAGAAAGTTGCAGATTGTTGAACAGGGCCGCTGACCACAGGAGTTTCTTGGTCCTTGGTTGCAGGGCAATCCTCTGAGGCTTCAGAGGTCGCTGGTCCCTGTTGGATGCGTTGCTGTTGCAGTTTTCTTCGAAGTTGGGAGACAGGCCGGTAGGGCTGGGGCCAAGCAGTTGTCGTCTCCGACTTCACTGCAGGCCTTCAGGTCAGCAGTCCTTCTTCTTGTTCAGGTTGCAGGAATCTAGTTTCCTAGGTTCTGGGGAGCCCCTAAATACTGAATTTAGGGGTGTGTTTAGGTCTGGGAGGGCAGTAGCCAAAGGCTACTGTCCTTGAGGGTGGCTACACCCTCTTTGTGTATCCTCCCTGTGGCGAGGGGGGCACATCCCTAATCCTAGTGGGGGAATCCTCCATCCACAAGATGGAGGATTTCTAAAAGTAAGGGTCACCTCAGCTCAGGACACCTTAGGGGCTGTCCTGACTGGTGGGTGACTCCTCCTTGTTTTTCTAATTATCTCCTCCAGCCTTGCTGCCAAAAGTGGGGGCAGTTGCCAGAGGGGCGGGCATCTCCACTAGCTGGGATGCCCTGTGGCACTGTAACAAAGGGGGTGAGCCTTTGAGGCTCACCGCCAGGTGTTACAGTTCCTGCAGGGGGAGGTGAGAAGCACCTCCATCCAGTACAGGCTTTGTTCCTGGCCACAGAGTGACAAAGGCACTCTCCCCATGTGGCCAGCAACATGTCTGGTGTGTGGCAGGCTGGCAAAAACTAGTCAGCCTACACTCGAAGTCCGGTATGTTTTCAGGGGGGCATCTCTAGGATGCCCTCTGGGCGTATTTTACAATAAATTGCACACTGGCATCAGTGTGCATTTATTGTGCTGAGAAGTTTGATACCAAACTTCCCAGTTTTCAGTGTAGCCATTGTGGAACTGTGGAGTTCGTGTCTGACAAACTCCCAGACCATATACTCTTATGGCTACCCTGCACTTACAATGTCTAAGGTTTTGCTTAGACACTGTAGGGGCATAGTGCTCATACACTTATGCCCTCACCTGTGGTATAGTGCACCCTGCCCTAGGGCTGTAAGGCCTGCAAGAGGGGTGACTTACCTATGCCACAGGCAGTGTGAGGTTGGCATGGCACCCTGAGGGGAGTGCCATGTCGACTTAGTCATTTTCTCCCCACCAGCACACACAAGCTGTGAGGCAGTGTGCATGTGCTGAGTGAGGGGTCCCTAGGGTGTCATAAGACATGCTGCAGCCCTTAGAGACCTTCCTGGGCATCAGGGCCCTTGGTACCAGGGGTACCAGTTACAAGGGACTTACCTAGGTGCCAGGGCTGTGCCAATTGTGGAAACAAAGGTACAGTTTAGGGAAAGAACACTGGTGCTGGGGCCTGGTTAGCGGGGTCCCAGCACACTTTCAAGTCATAACTTAGCAGCAGCAAAGGCAAAAAGTCAGGGGGTAACCATGCCAAGGAGGCATTTCCTTACACATACATACACAGTATGCCCCCTTGTTGTTGTTGTTGTTAAGGCATTTGTTTTTTGTTTTTCAGAAAGAAATAGCAGACACACTCTTGGCAAAATGATCCCTGCACACATGGCAGGGATCTCTAAATGGGGACGACTGTCAGGACTAAGGGTAGGAAACACTCAGCACAGGAGAAGAAACAGTCTTATCCATTATTCCCATATTGATCCACACTCATACAAAGGGGAAGGAGTTGGAGGCTTTGGAGAACTACTCAGTGGAGACGAGGGAGAATAGACTAGACCACTAACCAGTTTTAAGATACTTACTTCTGGGTTGGTGTTTCGCTTCCGGGATGACAGAGGTAGCATAAGTATTTAAATGCTTCAACTCTAAAGGGAGGTGCCTGGCAACACTTTGGTTAGTTATAAGGGTTCTTCGCTTGCCATTTAGTTTGTCACCCTGCCTCCCCTTCCTCAACTTTGTTGTTGTGCATCCCTACTGGTCCCCTCACATCCTAGTGTTCAATAAAATTTGCCTCTCTCTCTGTTTATATGTTTGTCTGCTTTCTCTTGTTGTCTTTTGCTTCAGCCTGTTTTTTTGGAGAACTTGGGTCCTTTGCTAGTTCACAGTTGGTGGGAGGGATCCTCAATGATTCATCAGACTTTCACATCATATGTATAATTTAACTATAATCTTCTTATAACATTGTGTTGACTTTTTCCTACTGTGTTACCCCATATTCTGAAGACCCTATAACTGAACTGCCTCCCCTTACAACTGGCTTCTGTGTTGTCTTCCCTTACCCATTTTCTTCTTGTGTTAATTGACTTTAATCTCTTCTTGGAGAGTGGGTGGGAAGGCTCTGCAAATCCATCTTCTTCAGCCAAGCTTCACACAAATGGCCTGGAGGGCGGAGATGGGACTCGTCAAAGGGCTTCCACTGCGCCGATGGCCTGGTCGGCTGCCTGCCCAGTGTTTAATGAGGTCCTGAGGGTCCCCTTGAATTAACTGTAGGTTTGAGTGTCTGTGAAATATCTGCTGCTTTCAGAACAGTGGCTGTGATGTAAACATGAATTTGTGAGACTAGTGAAACAAAGCATTTTAATGACAAAGGAAGGATTGTAATAGTACTTATATATCGCTTACTACCCCTGACGAGGCGTTTATGCGCTACTCCGGAAGCCAAGAGGAATTAGTGGTGGATTAGTATAGGGAAATATGAGTACAGTTTTAGCATTATTATGAGTTGATTTGAGCTGAGGATATGTGAGTTTGTTAGTTGGATTGACTAGAGTAATGGAGGGGTAGAGGAGGGAAGAATCCAGAAGTGTTAATTGGACGTTTATAGTAATAGGATGAGGCTTGGGATGATAAAGGAGAGATGGAGGAGGGAAGAGTCTGTGGAAAGGGTTAGGGAGATCATAGTAGCAGGAGGGGTTTTGGATGAGTCAAAGGTGAGATAAATGAGGGGGAATTTATTAGGGTTGTTTGGGAGATCGTTGTAGTAAACTGAGGCTTGGGGTGAGCTAAATGTGGAAGAGGAGGGAAGAGCTCAGGCAAGGTTATTTTTTAGATGAAAGTTTGGGATGAGTCAGAGTGGGGATGGAGGATAGACTGATAGAGACATGACAGGGTGATGGGTAGACAAAGTAAAGCTTACAAGCGAGTACATTTATTTAATATTTATTTATATATATACATTTTTTAATCATTTTTGTTTTTCTTTAATGCAGTTATTCATTTTTTACTTTAATTAACTTATTTATAATTTGAATGTTATTTATAGATTTTTATTTTTATTTAATTTTCTCTAGTACAGTAGGACTAGAGTAATACATAATTAGATATGTAAATACATAGTAAGGGAATATTTGTTCAAGGAATATAATAATGGGTACAATAATATGAGAAGAAAAGTAGAATTATATAAACACAGACTTTCAAGATTTGTAATATTTGTGTTTAATTAATAAGTTTACTTTTCTAACATTTATTTATGTTTCCTCAATTTTAAATAGCAAAATGCTTATGATAAATATAAAAACGAGAGCAGGGATTCATAAGTAATTAATAGAACAACTTATCTGGGAGCTATGCAATGACCTCTGAACGTGTCAAGTATAGAATGGCATACACATATATATGTATATACACACACATATATACATACACACACATATATATTTAACTATGAGTAAATATACATTTGTTAAACAGGTTTAAAGAGTATGTGTATAATTTATTGTTATGACATAATAGCGATACATATTTCCTAAATAACTATATTAGTCTAGAATATACACTTAATCAGATTACAAATATTTATCAACACAAGCATATACAGTCCATTGCTGTTTGAATATGGTGATTATTCACAAATAGCCAACCCTTGAGTAGTCTTCTGAAGATAAGCTAGTTATCTGTGGATCTTATATTTGGGGGTAATGAATTCCATAGTTTGGCTGCTTGAAATGGAGAAGGATGTACGACCTATAGTCTCTTTCTTGTATGGTGGTGTTCAAAGGCTGGGTGCCAATCTTGAACAGAGTTTTCTTTGTTGAATGTAGTTGGTTATTTTGTTTCTGGTAATAAGCGGTCCTGATAGCTTTGTGGGTGATACAAAGCAGCTTGAAGGTGGATCTTCTGGCAATGGGTAACCAGTGTAGTGCTCTCAAGACAGGAGAGATGTGGGCTTATGGCTTTACATGTAATAGTCGCCTGCCAGCGGAGTTCTCAATACGTTGTAGTTTTTTCATAATAGATAGAGATGATCCATGGTAGAGGACACTGGCATGATCCAGTTTGGATAGTACAAGAGAGATAGTAGTCTGCGCCTTGTGTGGAAATCCGAGGTGGGGGAAAATGAGTCGCAGAGTCTTCAAGGTGATGAAGCTTGTTTGTGCTAATTTGTCCACTTGGGCATTCATTGTTAACTTGGAGTCCATGGTAATCCCAGGGTTTTTAACTTCCTTGGATAGTTGAGGAGGTGGTCCGAGACAGTGGGTCATAATTTTTCCAGTCACCCCATGAGTATTTCCGTTTTGGAAGCATTTTGTTTGAGATGGCTCCAAGTCATCCACCGATCAACGGCTCTGAGGCAAGAAGATTTGTGAGTTTTCAATATCTTTGAGGCATTCCAATTTAAGTAGTATTTGTGTGTCATCTGCATAGTTGTAGCATGTGAGTTGGAAATCATTGATCAGTTCTGGTAATGATATCATGTAGATGTTGAAAGCAAAGGTGAGATGATTGACCCTTGGGGGCTCCCTGCTTTTGTGAGGTAGGGTTTGGACGAGAAGGGGGAGAATAGATAATATAGATAATATTAGTTCTGTTTTGAAGGTAGGATGTAATCCAGTCGAGAGCAGTCCTTTCTATGCCGGCTTTGTGGAGTCTTTGAATTAGGGTGTCATGGTCAACCGTATCAAATGCAGCCGAGAGGTCCAAGAGAAGCAGTGCAGCAACTCCATTGCAGTCAACTGTGTTCTTAAGATCATCCCAGATTGATAGTGCCAATTCAGTGCCTCTTCCTGGGCGAATCCAGTTTGGTAGTCTGAAAGTATGGAATTGTCTTCAATGAATTGTGACATCTGGGCGAGTGCTGCTCTTTCTATCAGTTTGCCCAGGAAAGGTCCATTTGTGATTGGTCTGTACTTGTTGGGGTCCTGTGGGTTTAGGTTTGTTTTCTTTAATACCGGACATATGTATGCTTTTTTCAGGTCTACAGGAAAAGTTCCTGTAGTTATATAGTTATTGATGATTCTTTTTTACAGGTGTGGCAGCAAAAGTAGATACAAAAATGTTCTTGAAGATGTGTGGTGGGCAAGGGTCAGAATTGCAACCAGAAGGCCTGCTTGCTTTGACCATATTCATAAATTCACCTTGTGATATTTGTTTGAAGGAATGTAGAGGCTGAGTTGGTTTATTCTCAATGGGGATTGTAGGAAAGGGTTTGGTGCTGATGGTTTTCTTCTGTCTTAAATAGGAGTCCAATGTGTTTGCCTTGGTTGTGTAATGAGTTGCCAGTTTGTTTGTGAAATCTTGAGTAGTGGGATGACTTCCTTCTGTGCATTTAGGTTTTTGAAATTTATTGGGAATTTTATAAAATTCTTTGGTTGCAGATTTAGCTTTTTTGATTGATTATTTGTATATTCTGTTAAGTTTGTGTAGCTGCGATTTGTCTTGAATGTTGTTTGTTTTGAGCCAAGTCTGCTGCAACTCTCTTATTTGCTGCTTTATCTTTTTATGTTCTGTGTTTCTCCAAGGTGTTGGTTTTCTTTTGTCCTGTTCGGTTTTTCTTAAGTGGTATTAGGATATCAAAAGCTTCTTGTAGCCACTCAGAAAGTTTTGGAACAGAATTAATTGTATCTAGATTTGTGTTGGCTGTTAATTGTGTTTCTAAGTCTTCAAAATTGAGTTTGCTCCATAGTCGATAGGTGCATGTATGTAAGTTGCTGTGGGGTGTGTTGATTTGTGGTGTTTTATGTCGGAAAGTTATCAAATGGTGGTCTGACCATGTGATTGGCGTGATGCAATGAACGGTAACTAGTTCAGGCTTTGCAAAAATGACACCTAGGATGTGTCCAGCGATGTGTGTGGGATTGTGTACAATCTGTTATAAGTTCAATGCGACTAGGCCAGTGGTGATAGCTTTTGGATGGGGCATATTGGGTTTGTCCTTTCCACCCAGTTTGAATTACATTTACCAATGTATGTTTCCTGCTACAAACAAAACCCCTTCTGTTCCAGTCTATCAATTTGGGAAGTTGACCAATTAACTCTTGCAAAGTATTGAGCAATGTGTTGCACCTGAAGGACTGCAATTTAAAGAACTCTTGGTCCATTTGAACTAGAAACAATGTTTTATTGAGGCATGCAGATTATGCAGTGGATAGTTGATTATGTGGCAAGTGGATAATCAATTTTTATGATATGGCCAAGAAATCAGGTCATTCCTGGGGCCGTATATCTCTTTTACACTGGGTAGTCCTAGAGGGTTTCAGAGCACAAGCCAGCAACTATTTAATCGGATGGCCAGCCAATCAGCACATAGAACAGCAGTTCCTTCTCCTATAGGGACAACATACTGTAACCGTTGGTAAATTCTATCCTAAGGAATCTATTGATCCGTACATACAGGCAAGCAAAAGTTCTAGGACTGCACCTAGTGGTGGTGACAAATTACTGGAAAAGACCCCGTAATTCTCTTTTGTTCAGTGTTGGGACAGCTAAGGCTATTTAAATTCTATTTTGCCTGGAGTCGGGCGGCTCCTTCACAATGGCGAAGGAGCGACGCCGCACTGGCTGAACCAGCAGCTGAAAAATAAAACAATAGTTTAATATTTCTTTATTTTTCAGCTGCTGCCAGCGTGTGCAGGGAGGTGTGGGGCTGGACCATGTGAGCGGGAGGAGGGTGGAGTGAAGTGAGTGCAGTAAGTGCGCATGTCAATTTGGCCAGCCATCTTAGACATGCACACTTAGGTTTCTCCAATCCCGCTGTGAGCACAGACTCCAGTGCACTGTCTGAGTGGCAGACCAAGCCGCTCAGACCAATCCTGACACTGCTCTCATGCTATACATGCATGGGGAGCCTGTGCTGGTGTCCCAGGGACTGCTGGCACACCAACACCATCGGAAGAAGAGTGAGGCGGGTAACGGTGGTAGGAACAGGTACTTTTTTTAAATGTTAATATTATTTTATTTCCCCCCGGTACCCACCGACCTGTCCCTCCCCTTGAGATTTGCGACAGTCGCCGCTGCCTGGAGTGCGGAAAACCCTGCTCGTTCCTGCAGACTGGTAGTAACTCAATACTGAATGCAGCCTTGAAGCTTTTTTTTTATACACTCCAGTGACCCTCTGAAAGTATCTGTGACTTTAGACTTTCATGCATTGAGACAGCAGCATCAGCACCTATTGAATTACAGTTCGTAGGAGCTGGGTCTGGAATGCTGACTCTGTGGTCATTATTATTTCATGAAGTCTAATGATGACAGGAATGTAATCAAATCATAGCAAGGTTACTGATGACATATCACTACAGCTGAACATTGTAAGTGCCATTTGGCTAATATGAACTGTAATAAAAATGCACTGCTTGATAAAAGGTGCTGCCGCGGCTCCTTATTTAAAAGCTTGTTCACTGCACCAGCCTGCCATAGGTAGGATTGCTCTTCTTGACAGCGTCTGTGTATCTGCCAAGATGAGAAACTGAGCGTGAATAGATTCCAATGAGCGCCGATTCTCATTAACTAGATGATTAATACTCTGGCTACTGAGCGGGTAGGGGCATGCCCATTTTTAAATAACTTTCAAATCATTTTACTGGTCCACTGAAAGAGAATTCTGCACAAACCACAAAACTAAAAAAAAGTACACTAAAACATATTTCACGGTTAAAATGCAAAGTAAGAGCATTATTAAAGACCAACTATTGGCAAAGCAAATAGTTATCTCCTTGTACACTTCTATGCTATGCCAATGTTTTTCGCTGATGCTGCATAGTATCAGTAAAAAAGAAAGAAAGAAAATGTGCCATGACATGGCCCTGTCGCGTGTAGCATCATTCTGTAGGCATGTGCATACTCTATGATGTATACATGCATGTGTCACCATGCCTTTAGACAGACGCAGGCACCATTTTCTTTTTTTTTATCACTAATCTAAGATGGTGGGCACCACTTAGTTTGATTAAAAAAATATGTGAGCAAAATCATTTTTATTGTAGTGGAGCCCCCGAGAGTATATGGAAACTACTGGGCACTCCGAAAAAAAGGTTTAAGTGTCCATGAGGAGTGGGGGAACAATGGAGGATCGGTTAGAAAAAGTAACTGGGAGTAAGGGGTAAATTAAAAATAAAGCTGGGTGTGATGAGGGGAAAGCAGCACACAAGTTTGACAGCAGTGGGGGGCAGGATTTTCGTGGGGGAGAAGCACACGTGAGCAGCGCACAAGGGGAAAAAGCACAAAAGGGAGAGCCAGAAAACACATGCACTCTCATGGAATGCTTAACGAAAAAGAAGTAAGTAGTTCCCTAAATGAGAGCCGTGGAATGATACAAGTCAGCCAGTCAAAAGGTTGGTAAAGAGGCATTGCTCCAGGGGAAGAACAAACAGTAGAAGAGAAAGGAAAGGTATTTAATAAGAAGCAAGCAAATGAGAGTGACAACAAAACCAACTAAGGAGCATTGGGTGGGCTCTAAGCCCACTGTAAGTGTGTTAGTTAACGCTGTGAGTTGCAGTCTCAAAATAAACGTTCATTTATGCCTCCATCACACACTGGATCCTGAAAATATTCCAACACTGACTCGTACATCTCCCACACCTGAGTCACAAATACAAGAATTTATTTTGACGTTGCAACTTACAACGTTAATGTAAGGATTTAATTATATTTTGCACACAGGCTTGTACGATGCCTATATTTAAGCTCTAACACAGGGGTTTACTTTAATGCGGAAACTGACAACACTTACATACAGTTTACAAAATATTTTAGTTATTGAAGGTGCCAGTACTTGGCGAAGTCGATTTCATTCATAATAACCATACACTGACAAACTTGGTTATCTTCTTCTTTTGTATTACCAATTCTCTAGTTTGAAATCAAACTCAGAAGAGACTGAAAAGAGACAGCTTCTATGACTTCTTATTTTTGGTAGACATATAAGCCCTGCTGAAGTCAAGGCAATGCACGGCCTGACAAAACATGTGTTGGCAATGGTGGCTAGATAGGTCTGATTAAAATTAATGAAAAAAGAAGCTTCATTTTATGTACTACAAGAAGGACTCATCGTTGTACTTTGGTGTGCTTGCAAGAACTGCCTTCTTGGAATTCTGGTTTTCTGCAAACATTCTCTGAGTGCCAGCAGAATAGAATCCGGATCTGTAGCTTGTACACAGTTTGGAATTTATTTCGTGTTTTTAATTCTCTTGTTATTTAGGCCAGAACTTTGCCATCTTTGTCTCTAAATTCAAAGCATTTTTGTCATGTGGCTAATACTGCTTGTGATTGTTTAGCTTTTAAATAGGTATTTATTGTGGCCTTAGTTGACATTAATTCTGTGTATGGCTTTGTTTTAGATTTTTGATCTAGATTTTTGATCTTCATTCTGTATAGCTTCTACATGTAACTTTTCTAACGTCTCGATATGTCATTCATTAACTTTGCACTTCTTGTGTTAGTATGAGATAGGCCTCTTAAATGTACTATGAACATATTCCAGGCAATATTTATAGGAATTGTTGCAGTGAAGATTTTCATTTTTATAACCAAATAAGAAATGTATTTGTTTAAATATAATAGTGAGCATTTCAAGGTTGAAGTCGAAGTTGGGACTGTAGGCATTGTTTACCCACTGTCAAAGACAATATAGAATACAGAATGGTCGGATACTGTAGTATTTACTATGGCCATTTCTCAATTCTCTGCCCTTATTAGAGGAACTAGAAAAATGAATTCTTTAATACTGATCATGTTGAGCAGAATAGAATGTATACTACTTCATTGGAGGGTGCTTACACTTCCAAGTGTGTGCTATATTTAATGATTATTTAAGATAAACTTGTGCTTTTACTTCTTTTACAGCCTTACCAGACTGAGGCACCCATTTGAACATCCTGGATACTCTTACATTCACTGTTTACTGTCACAGACTCCTCCCAATTGGAAAGCTGTAATGTTAGTTGAACAAAAGATGTAGAAGCATCTGCGTACAGACCATAGGGGGCACATACTGTTAAGAACATGTTCTTGACTTGTAGCTAGGCACTGCCATCAACCACTAGGATCTTCTTGTGATTTGACAACATTGTTCAAACCTCTTACGAATTATAATTGCTACTCCACACGTAATGCTCTTTTGTTAGGTTGCAATATACCAATGTAAGGGTTTGTCTGCTTGTTTGTTTTGCATAGCTCTCATGATTCCCCCCATTTGCCTTTATTCTTGGGTCCTTCACTTGTTTTTGCCCCTTGCATTCCGCTATCGAACCACCTTTTATCCCTGTGAACCTTCCCTCCTTCTCACTGCATAGCTCCCTTATCCTTCCCTGACTTAGTGTGGGAGAGACCTCTGTCTATTTGGGCTTTGCCAACAGCTCACACCCAGCAGTAGAGAGGGCTCTACTAGAAAGCCTCATCCAACATATTTCCTAATCTTATACTGTTCGCCAGTACTGACATTCTAGCACTGTACAAGCATTTCACTGTGCCTTTTCCCCCAAGGCTCCTGAATCCATTGTCCCCTCAGTGTTCTTAGCATAGTTAACTATTTGTGAGAATCTCCAGCATACATTTAGGGTTATTCTGTGTTACTATCTATCCGAGAAACACATGTTCTGATCCTTGCATTGTGGCTTGGATACTTGTGTTTCTTTCAGATATCTAATTACCACATTCTTGAATTGAAAATAGTCTGTTGTTCCTTGAAATTCCTTTCTTTACTTTTGTGGCATTTTCTACCAATTGGTCTATCAATTGTAAATGCCACCCCCTTTCTAGCATATTTTTAAAGCAATGTGGGTGAACGAAAATATTGTCACGATTTATGTGATTTTTTTCGATTAGCAATTTGATATAGTAACTCATCCAAGTGAGAAGTTTAGGAAATTCAGTAGAATTGGCCTAAGTTTATATGAGATCCTGCAAAGTTGCAAAATTTAAATGAATTTATGTGGGCTCTTTGTACCTTATTGTTGAATTTCAATTCATTTTTTGTTGTGGATTAATTTTCACCAACAGGGTCTTAGAAAACTCAAAGAATCAGAGCTCTCTGTGCCTTCTGGAATGACAAAAAAGTACAAATTTGTAGTTGATTTTCCAAATATTCTAACTTCTCATTGATCTCCATAATCTGTTCTTTAGCTGTTTTGTTGTTCTTGCTGATGTACTTGCCACTACGTCCTCTTCTGCTATTCTTCTTCTATTTCTGAGATTTTTTAGCTCATCTGTTCTATATTCCGGTATGTATCAGTTAGAGATTTATTTTTCTTCATTCCTGCTATCAGTGTTTTTTTTAATTTCTTTTTATTTCTTCCTGTAGTGTCTTTATACTCTCCACAATAGCCAGTAATTATGAATTGGGTACTGATACTGGATGTTCAATGCTGTTTTCTGGATGTCTGTGCATTGGTCTCACATGTATAGCAATTAAAAGCCAGGGTCATTTGTGAGGAGCAATTCATCCTTCATTTGCAACTTCGTCTTTGACCTCAGTTTCAGACAAAGGTTTAGACCTCAGAGTATCCTTACCAATTTCTTTGTCTGATGATTCTGGCATAACTGAATCTTTTGAGATCTCTTGCAGAGAGTAGACATGTTCCTCACTTGTCAAAACTGAATATAGCTTAGTGGTGGGTAGACTTGGGCTCAGATATTCCCATTCCTGGTCCATAAGGAGACAAGGTTTGAGCACATTCTCAGCAGGGAATCGTCTATTTCTTCTGGAATTAATCCTACATCACTTCCCCCGTGAGACTGTTTTCTGCCAAGAACTCAAGGATTGGGGTTAAGCTTAGTCTGCTGAGAGAATCTCCCCTGAAACATCGACCACAAACTCAGAGTATTGTTTGTGAAATGGCACCAGCTCTTGCATAGCGCTCCACAAATTCAAAGGGAACTTTGTGAGGGGGGCCATGCAGCCCCAGATATGCTCAAATACTACTGTGCAACACAACTGGTAGTAGTCAGTGATTGTATGTTCTCTGACCAAAATGAACTGGCCAACCGAGTGGACAGAGAGGCAGTGGGGCATAGGGGCCCGGTTGCGGTCCTTTATCAACGGTAGAAGGAACGGGTCTTGCTGAGACACACTCAAGTACTGGTTAGTTCATGGAGAAATGCCACTAATTTATATGGCTGGGGGGGCAAGCTCACTAGTCGAACCCCACAAGGGGACAGCGACCTCCTCTGGGAGGTAGGCAACCTGGAAGTTTTTTCCAAATGGGTCCTGACTGAAATCAAACACTTAGGAGAGATGGAGAGAGCAAACACATTACATTTGAGGACTTACACAGGGAATATGTTATGGCTGAAACTGAAAGATACATGTATCTACAGCTCCGGCACACCTTTAAAAGACACATAGTAGTGGGAGAGCAACTGCCAAAGGCTATGCTGCTCAAAGACCGCTTACTGGCAGATCCCAAAGCAGAAAAGGCAATCTCCACTGTTTACAAAAAGCTTGTTAATAACCCCCCTGACCCCACTAAGAAACTGAAAGAAGCCTGGAAGGGAAACCTGGGTGCACTGGATGATGATGATTGGGCTGAAGCCTTACAAAGCTCCCGGAAGGCAGCGATATGTATCCATTTCAGGCTGATCCAACTTAGAACCCTGCACAGGTCATATTCCTCAAGGATACTACTTTAAAACATGGGGAGAATGGATTCTGCATTGTTACTCTGAGGTTGTGGGCAAGACGCTAGCTTTTATCGCATACTTAGGGAGTGCCCAGTGGTGCAACACTATTGAGGAAAGGTGGTACGGAAAATGACTCAGGTGCTTGCAACAAAGGTCCCCCTAGACATGAAGTGGCTCCTACTGACTGTAACGGGGAAGGCCTCCTGGACACAATATCAAAAGCTATTGTTAATGATTGCAGCGGGAGTGTCTAAATGCAATATTGAATGAGCCTAGGGTGCAGCAAGTCCACCACAGGTGGAAGATTTGGAAGCTGACCTCGAATGGTGCTGCCCAGCAGAACTGGTTGTCTATCAAAGTTGAAGATGCACTAAAAATTGGGAAAAGGTGTAGGCAATTGGCACTCTTTCTGAGGTTACTGAGTCAGGGGTGTGGGGCTCGGGTGGGAGGGAGGGAGTAGCAGGGTTTCTTTGAAATGTTTCAAGTGGTTGAACAAAACTGCATATATCCACGATGATCATGCTCCAGATGTACAAACCTGTCCCAAATGTAATGTTCCTTATTCCACTAAACATATATAGCACCAAACTTATGCAAGTCTGACTCCATATCTACTGTGTATTGAGCATTGTTTGACTGCTGAGAAGAATATTTTGGTAAGGGCGCTCTTAGCTTGTTGAAAATTTGAGCTTCATCTTGTAGTATATCCGTGGCTATTACTTAGGCTGATGGTGGGATTCTTTTATTTAGTTTGTGGGCTGGCGATACACCTGAGAGTGTCTAGCTCTCACTTTCAACAGAAACAGCACTTTTTGCTTCAGCCATTTCCTCTCCCCGCCCATCTGCAGGGTTTCTTAAACCTCAGTTATACAAAACACATACAAAACTTCGCTCTTTTATGATTTTTGCCCAGTTGAGATTTTCATTATTAGATTCTAGTTTTGAATTTGGGAGTGTACTTGGTCTCACTATTTTCACTCTGTTGCCTATGCTCCTTTGCACTTGTTTGTGGGGCAGTATGGTCCTACATAAAGGATTGAATGTGCTTGGCAGCTAGTTTATTATCCTCACTAACTGGTGTGTATACAGGATCTACACCTCTTTGGTCCTTGGGTATTAATGAGATCCATGTTAGTTGATATCCTTTATTTACTCCTTGATTTATGTTGTGATAACCACCAATTTGAAAGATTTGAGAGATTTACAGGTTACATCTGGGTGGGGTTCTGCTGTTAAGGGAGAAACCACACTGAGTCTAGTATAATTTCCTGCCATGACCTTGGGTGGCATGTTATTATATTAGATGTACTGCTCATCGGAGCTTACCGAACAGTTTACAGACTTAGGGCCTGATTACAGCTTTGGAGGAGGTGTTAATCCGTCCCAAAAGTGACGGTAAAGTGACGGATATACCACCAGCCGTATTACGAGTCCATTATATCCTATGTAACTTGTAATACGGCTGGTGGTATATCCGTCACATTTGGGACGGATTAACACCTCCTCCAAAGTTGTAATCAGGCCCTTAGACTCAAGTTTAAATGTTTCACCTGATAGTGCTAAAATATTAGATGGGGGAGTTGGTAAGAAGCCATGGTGAGTGTGGGTGCTTTAAACATAATTAATGCTTTTTCAGCCTGCTTTAGAGCCATACCCCACCCCACTTTCCACTATCCTTACCTTTTCATAGCACAGTTGCCTGGCGCGTCTCTTCTGGTCCTGTAGGAAAGAAGTTGGCAGTGCTTTCAAGTCCATAATGTTTTTTCAGTGCCTCTTTGCTTTTCCTGGTATTTGGCCTTTTCTTTGGGGAACTCTTTAGGATCCTGTCATGAGCAGTAGGACATTTTGAGGAACTGGAGTTCACTGGACAGTAATGTGGGTATCGCTGCTCTTTAAGTCTTGCCTCAGGTTCTGTATTCTTCACAAGGTTGCCTCTGGGTTGCGGACTGCAGCACCACCACCAGCAATGCCAAGGTGTGTAAGACGTGATTATCGGCCTCTCACGTCAGCAGGAGTTTCTGGTTGCTGGTGGATTAGGAGGGGTGGCTTGAGGCAGGAGCAGTGGATTAAAGATTTTCTAGCTAACGCGTCAAGAATTTTAGATTCTATTAAGAATACGGAGGTGAGAATTATGCTTTCTCTTTTCTTTACTGGCAAAACAGCAGCCAATGAAATGTAATAACATTTTAAACTATATATTCCATGAGTACTTTTCGTCATCCAATCATCCCCCTTTCCTCATTGATATATAAGCTCCAAACACCAGAGTTCATCCTCTTTCTTTGCGATAGAACCATAAGAACAGGAAGTCAACTTTAAAACAACTTGCAGACAGCTGCTCTGATCCATTCGATCCTGGGAGAACTGTCAGCCACTGATGAAGCCAATCTCTTTTGAGGACCTCCACTGAAGACTAGAATTCTTTAACTTTAGCAAATCGACACAGCGGATACTGATCCCAAGAAGAGGTAGTGGTTGTCCCTGAGGAAGATAACAAAGAATAACTAATATCCACACTTATATAGGGATGGGTAATTTCACCAACAATCAACATATCTTGGAATACAAAATATTCATAAGAATTTACATGCACAACACAGTTTTCTAGGGTGGGATAATCCTCGCCTCCGTGTTCTTAATAGAATCTAAAATTCTTGACGCGTTAGCTAGAAAAAGTTAAATTCTATGGCAGAACCGTAGGCTTCGGATTATGCTAGTTTAAAGTTTATTCAACACCTCTGACACTTTAGCCACAATCGGTTTATGATAAAACACCTTAAAGGTAGAATCATTTGACCAATCTGCTGCAGCCATGATATCCTCCAGTCTTGACCCAGTTGAAAAAGCTTTAGAAGCCATAGCTCCTCTGATAGAGTGAGCCACAAAGATAGTCACATCTATACCTGCTTCAGCCAATAGCCATCTGACCTAACGTGCCAAAGTTGCTGCCATAACTGGGTGGAAAGGTTTCTGCAAAGTAATAAGTAATTGTCCAGAAACACCCTGTCTGAATTCTTGAGTACAATCTTCATAAACTTTGATACAATTAACCACACATAACTTGTCATGCGGAAAAGACGGGTATGCAATACAACGTGATGATGTTTTTGTACGACTTGTAATGGAAAATGATAAGCCTGAGGGAGTAAATACTCTACCTGCTAAATCCAATGCCCGGTCATCAGAAACTCGTCTACAGGAGAGTAAGCAAAGCAACATTGTAAGTTTTGCTTAGAGTTGCTTACGTGAAAAATTCTCATTACAAGGCCAGTTCTTATTAAAACGAAGCACAACATTAACGCCCCATAATGTAGAATATTTCGGCTGAGGGTGTTTAACCATATGAATGCCCCTAAGAAGCTTACAAATTAATGGGTGTTCCCCCACAGGTTTACCTTGAATATGGGGATGACCTGCAGAAATAGCCGAGCAACATTTATTAATCATCCTGTAAGCCAAACCTTGCGAGGCTAAATCTGAGAGAAAATTGACTATGACATGAATTCCTGACCCCAAGGGATCCAAACTCCTTTTACCGCACCAACATAGCCACTTCCTCCAGGCCTACTCATATCTTTTATGAGTGAAGGGGGCCCATGATTGTGATCAGAAAAACAATGCTGATTCCAAAACGCCAGCGTCTCCATAAGTGACAACTGATCCTGTGGAATCAGAGGGTGCAGACAGCCTGACGGATCCGTTAAAAGATCCGTGCATACCAGAAAAATCACCAGAGATTCGCATGAGAGAGCCATCGCTGATGGGAACCAAGCCTTCACCCTCAAATACGGAGTCACCAAATCATTTCTGTCGCTTGCCGAAATAACTGGGCCAGATCTCGCGGAATCATGGCGAATGGAGTAAATGCACACAAAAGACCCCCTAACCAGGGTTATAGAAATGCATCCGTTCTTGCTGCATGAAGGTCCGGCCTCCAACTGAAGTAAGTCGGTAGTTGATTGTTTAGCCGGGAAGCAAACAAGTCTATGAGACATCGCCCCCAATGCGTTGAAGTGCTTAGAAAGTATGTGGTTTGAGCTTCCAATTGCTGAAATCCAGAAAGAAACAAGAATTCCAATCCGCTGTCGTATTGCAACAAACCAGAATATATTCCACTATTACTGAAATTTGTTGTTGCAGACAATAATGCCAAAAATCCTTTGCGATCTCCGCCAACAGACGAGATCTGGTACCTCCCAGGCGATATATATAATTGACTGCAGACACATGGTCCATCCGGAGAAGAATACAACAGTGGACTTTGAGTTGGAATACCGCAAGATCTCCAGGCAATTGATGTGATAGTTCAACTCTCCCAGGGACCAACAACCCCCCCGTCTCTACTGAGCCGCAACGTGATCCCCAGCCCCACCGGCTGGCATCTGACTCTATTATTACATCTGGAACTGAGGTAAAAATTGCTCTGCCGTTCCACGCTTCCATGTGGGAGAGCCATCAGGAGATCTCGGTCTTGGCTTCCTCTGAAAGCAAGACCAATTCTGAATACTGTAGACCCTTCTGAAGATGCAAGGTCTTCAATCTCTGAAGAGTTCTGTAATGCAGAGGCCCTGGAAATATAGCTTAAATTAAGGACGCAAGAAGACCCACTAACTGTGCCAACGTCCTCAGTGATATAGTTGGAGAGACAAGGACTGTCCTCAACTCTTTCTTGATCGATGCTCGTTTGTATAGTGGGAGAAGTAACTGGGCTTTAACAGAGTCTATCTGAAAACCCAAGAACTCGATAATTTGGGATGGCAGCAGTCCCAACTTCGTCACAGAGTGGGATGGGGTCAGTGAGACTTCTGACCCCACCCCACTCTGTGACGGGGTGTCACTGATTGACAATCGCCCTGGGCGCTTCATGGATTAAACCTGAAGCACCCAGGTCGAAGTCAATGGGCGACGCTTCCCCTCATCACCGATGGGGAGGGCCTTGAGGCACCTTTGCTGAGCTGAGGAGGTCACACCAATAGGAGCTGTGACCTTTTCAGCCCTCTAAAATTCAGCTCAGGTAGCCAGTAGCCTGCGCAAATCGTGCATGTCCAGCTCCTGGCTGCCTGATGTGAAAATGAAGAGTGTCTGTCAGGCTGACCTTTGCTCAGCCTGACAGACACTCTTCTTGAGGGGCAAAAGGTGGTGGGGGCATGGCCCCTCAGCCCCAATGGATGGGCCGCGGCTGCTGTAACACTCATGGATTTTGTGTGATAGTCTGCCATGCGGTCAGAAACTAACGAATGTTGCCCCCCAATACCACCTCCAAAATGGGAATAATCCTTACCTGTGATATTGGTGTCAGGAGTGAAACCACCTCCACAGTAGCCTCTGGAGGAACGTCCACGACCACCTCTGTAGCGGGTAGGGTAGAATGTTGAACCATAGGTACCTCCTCTGCCTCTTTGAGTGGCAATTCGTGAAGCCTGGAAACCACAGCCTGGCGCTCGGCTCTTGAAGCATCCGGCCCGGGCAAAAAGAGCGTTACTGAAAACTTTCTGTATGGTAATTTGTGCTTTGTCTAGCGCTGTGAATGTTGCTACATACTTGCCGAGGTCCTTGTCGAACTTGTCGCCAAAAAGAAGGCCATTAGCTAGGGTCCCGGACTCATTAGAGGCCAAATCTGCCAACTTAGGGTCCAGGCGCATGAGGAAAGAGCACCGACGCTCAGTGGACATAACGCAGTTCGCATTGCCCAAAAGGCATATAGCTTGTTGCGCCCACTCCAAAATGACCTCTGGATCCAGGATCGTATTTGGTTCTTTAGCCTGGATTGCCAAATCAAATATTTTTGTTAGGGGTCCTGACAAATCTAATAATTGATCAACTACAGAGGTGGTCGTGGACGTTCCTCCAGAGGCTACTGTGGAGGTGGTTTCACTCCTGACACCAATATCACAGGTAAGGATTATTCCATGCGTGGTCCAAACCTTTTACGAATTTCTTCAAAAACATCGCCATACTGGGATCCAGCTCTGGAGGGGAAACATCCTTTTTTACGACTTTTTAATTACAAAAGTCGTGGTTAACGAAAGCGTAACAACGCTTTTTTTAACCACGACTTCGTATTTTTGTGCCTTAACTACGTATGTTCTGAACAACGAACATGCGTGGTTAAGGTACAAAGAAGGGAGTTGGCGAAGGTAAGTGGTGGGTTTAGGTTTTGGGGTGGGGGTGGGGGTGGGGGGTCAGGGGGTTTTAGGTTTTGGGGTGGGGTTGGGGGGGTGGGGCGTTTTTGGTTTTGGGGAGGGGGTGGGGGTTAGGGGGTTTTAGGTTTTGGGGTGGGGTTGGGGGGGTGGGGCGTTTTTGGTTTTGGGGAGGGGGTTAGGGGGTTTTAGGTTTTGGGGTGGGGTTGGGGGGGTGGGGCATTTTTGGTTTTGGGGAGGGGGTGGGGGGTCAGGGGGTTTTAGGTTTTGGGGTGGGGTTGGGGGGGTGGGGCGTTTTTGGTTTTGGGGAGTGGGTGGGGGGTCAGGTGGTTTTAGGTTTTGGGGTGGGGTTGGGGGGGTGGGTTGAGGGATGTAGGGTGAATGGTGCCTATTGCTAATGATTTTATCAGGAATGCCTTTACAACGAAATATCGTTGTTAAGGCATTCGTGGTAAAATCATTAGTAGTAAGGACGAGGTCGGTGTTCCGACCTCGTTGTTAAGGTTAGTAGTTGTTTTTAATTCGGTGTTCCGTCATATAATCGCTCTGGAGTATCTGAGACTTTGCCTACCAAAGATGGCCGAGGGCATTCAGATCTGAGTGTTGCGAACTTCTTTTTTGAAGCTTTTGCGCAGTCTGTTCCGCACATAGTGAGCCAGCTCAGGACTCAGAACCCACTCAGTGGAGCGGGATGAATGATGTCCTGTGGTTTAAAGAGAAGATTCTGACCACCCGGAGCCAGTATGTCTGAGGATACGTGATGAGACTCCCCCCGTTTCTTCTTCAGCGGGGGAGAGTCTTTTTGCAAGCCCTCTGATTCAGAGGTAGAAGAAGAACGCTCCTGTGATTCAACCTGAGGCTGTGAAAGCATGGGGAAACAATTTGCAACCTCACAAGGAGTAAATCCTCCATATTCATGATCATGCGCCACTGAAGCTGCCATTTGTGCCAAGATCTCAGCTGATGACGATCCCCCTGAGCGCTGCAGCTGAAGGTTGGGGGCTCGTATAGGATCATATGATTGTGAACGTGCTGGTTGGCTGCCCTCACCCAGCAGTTCTCTACTGCCAAAATTAGCCAAGGGTTGAGTGAATGTCCTTAAGGCTTTTCTCAACATGATGACCAAGTGCCTCCACTAATCTCTCCTCCATTTGGTGCTCCAGGGGCACCTCCTGCAATTCTTGAAATTGATACTTCTCATCAGTGTAGTATGCCAGTATGCTGTGACACGGAGGTATGGAGGAGTTCAAGGGCGGGGAACCCTGCAGCAGGTGTAAAATGGATTGCAATAAGGCAGTAATACAACTGCTTGGCCAGGTCAAAGTAAGTAAGCGTGGAGGGAGCCACCTGATAAAATGAAAATGATCAGTTTTCCTCTGGGCCAGGCCCTGACACGTTTATTGCAGCCCTGTCGGGCGATCACTGAGGCGCATGAATTGCCCTCGCTCTGCAAGCACGACGAGCCGATCGGAAAGTGAAAGTATTCTGAAATGTCTCGACACGCATGCGCGTCAAGCGCAATAGAAAGAGGACTCCGTCCTCAAGAACAACATGCAGAGAAATTCCGCAATCCTCACTCCCGCTCCTCAACTGGCCCGGCGCAAGGGATCGGAGATCCCAGTGACCGCGATGTAAGCGTGATGCACACACATATCAGAAATGAAGCAAAACAAATAAGAAATCACCACAAAGCCATATAGTATAATGAATATTAAAACACTTAACTGGCTGCTGCAGCAGCAAAGAAAGAGGATGGACTCTGGTGTTTGGAGCTTATATAGAATTGAGGGAAGGGTCATGATTGGATGACGATATGTACTCACTGGTTATGTAGTTTAAAGTTTTATTACATTTAACTGGCTGCTGTTTTGCCAGTAAAGAAAAGAGAAAACATAATATGAACCGCCCGGTAATGCCAAAGCATCATACTCCTGTGTGGCCGCCATCTTCCCTTAAATCATTTTTTAAAAGCAACAACTTTATCAATACGATTCTTTAAGGCTACAGGTTAAATTGAGTACCTAAGACACAAAGTCAAGGTAGCGGGTGACAGTTTGAGTATAAAACAGTACTTAATTTGCAAAAAAAAATAGATGCCAGGGCCCTCGTCAGGAGGACACCACAGACTGCACCACACATTGCCACTGCCAGCCCTGCCAGTGACAGTACTTACACAACTACAAACCATCACACTGCAACAAGTGTGACAATTTAGGCTGCTCAAGGCCCCCAAAGCTTTAAGAATAGCTTGGGTGGTAGGTTTTCGTTATTTTATGTGTATTGAATTAATAAACAACTGTTGTTCTGCTCATCTTTAAATTACACAAACAGCGCCACCATGTTGCCACTGTCATAATTGCCGGTGCTGGCAATTAAGTGCGGTGCCAAGTACCGGAAGCCACAGGCTCAAATTAAGCACTGGTATAAACATTCGGATTAAGAGCCTGTTTTGTAAGGAGTCTTCTTGACCCATCCCACAAGAACACCACCTATTATTGGTGGTTATGTCACCTGGTGTTCTCTGAAACGCCGTTTAAGGGAGACCTAACCACAATCTATTTGGGGTTAGACACAAGTATTAAGGGCCCTGTTCACAAAGGTAAATTCTGTCTCAAACGTAACTTTACATCGCTGAGTGCACAGTCCATCCTTCTTTCTGCAACTGCTTGTTGTATAGCGTGCACACTTATCACTGTGCTTTAATAAACGTTCACTGTGCGCACTGTTCATTGTGCAATGTACGTTGATTGTTGTGTACAGCCGATTGCTTGCTTCACGTGCTTCATTGGTCATTGCACACTCCATGTGGTCTGCATTGCACACAAGCCAGTGCGCACCAGGGCAGGACTGGGAATCGAGAGCAGTTTTGGCGAAAACGTTCAACAGCCCCCTCCCCTCCTCGCCTCTTTCTCCCTTTCCCTCATTTGTCTTCCCCTCCCCTTTTTCTCCTTTCTCTCTCGTGTCCCTCCTCGCCACTGTCTGTCGGTCTCTCTTCCTCTCTTTTCTCTCTCTCTGTTCTCCTTTTGCTCCCGCTGTGCCTCAGGGAGCTGCGTAAAGGGACAGAAGCGACAGCAGCCGCGCAGGGCATGGGCGTAGGAAGTGTGGGGGACGCGGGGATGTATCCCCCCCAGATTTTGGAGGGTGGGGGACACGGGGGACGAAGGTGGGGGGGACAAGGGGACAAAATAATTTCCCCTTTTACATATATTATTCAGAGGGCCATTAGCGCACAAAAGCGCTACTTATAATAGCCCTGTACCGACCATCCTCCAATCTGATGGTAACAGTATGAAGGTGAGTCAGGAGGCCCCCTGCGCCCTCTGCCCTTTTGTTTGTCCTGTTTACAGCTGTGGGCATTAAGGGTGCTCATAAGAACAAAGGGCACGAGGAGGAGAAGAGTTTTGGATGATTACTATCTGCATCACCTGCTGCCGCCTTGAAGAGGAGCACTGCAGGAGGCCTTTAAGAGGAGCTGCAGGACAATGAGGAAGATCTAAAGAGGAAACAGAGTCCCACTCAGCCTGGTGCCTGCAGGCTAGAAAGGAGACTCTGTGAAACACAATATTTGTATTTGACTAAGATCACACCAGTTGGTGAAACAGTGAAGTCGAGATTGGGCCCAGATTTTTCCTTTTCACACAACAATTTAGCTATTAGAAGGGTATATTTTTCTAAGATTTATGTTTAATGTTTTGTTATCTAGGTAATGAAGGGCATGGCTAACAGGGAGAAGCCATATTTTATTTTGGCCCGTTATGCCTAGCATTATTATTTATGTTGTTGTTATTGTTACATACTTCAGCATATTGAAGTATATTATATTTTCTCTATCTTTTCTTTACTGTACTCTGAAACAATCTACCCTATGCCACTGCACCCTACACCACTTTTCTCCACTCTGTGCTGCTCTACGCCACTGCAATCTATGCTGTACCACTCCACTCTACATCACTCTACTCTGCAGCACTCTACGCTACGCCACTGCAATCTATGCTATTCTACTCTAACCATTGTACACTACACCCCTGCACTCTCCCAGTGCACTCTTCACCACTTTACTCAAAACCAATGCACTCTATGCCACTGCACTCTATGCCAATCTACTCTGCTCCACAACACTCTATTCCACTGCTTTCTATGCCACTGTACTCTGCGCCACAGCACTCTAGGCGACTGCACTCTATGCCACTCTACAATACACCACTGTACTCTGCGACCCTCTAGTCTGCAACATTGCACTCTGCCACTGAACTCTACGCCACTCTACTCTGCACCACTGCATTCAATGCCACTGTACTCTGTCCCACTGCACTCTTTTCTGCACCACGGCACTCTAATCTACTCTACTCTACACCACTCCAATGTAGGCACTTCACTCTACTTTGAAATCATCTCCTCTATGCCACTGCAATCTACGCAACTCCACTCTATGCTATGCCAGCCTAATCTACCCTGCACCACTCCAATGTACCCTGCACCACTCCAATCTGCTCTGCACCGCTCTATGCTACTGCACTCTACATCACTATGCTCCACTCTGCAACAATCTACTCTTCACCACTATACTGTACTCTGCAGCAATCTACTCTATGCCACGGCACTCGATGCAGCTCTATTCTACTCTGCACCACTGTACTCTAAGCCACTCTTCTCTACTCTGCATCACTCTACATCACTGCACTCTACACCAATTCATTCTATGCCACTCTACTCTACACCACTGTCCTTTATGACACTCTACTCTGCAACACTGCACTCTGCCACTGAACTATACTCCTCTCTACTCTGCACCACGGCACTCTACTCTGCACCGCTCAACTATATGCCACTCTACTGCACTCTACACCAATGTACTATATGCCACTACACTCTATGCCACTCTACTCTGCATCACTGCACTCCACCACTGCACTCTACACCAGTCTACTCTACCTTGCACCACTCCACTCTACCATGCACCGCATCACTCTATGACACATCACTCTGAACCACTGCAATCTATGCTGTGCCACTCCACTCTGCTCCCATCTACTCTTCACCACTCTACGCTACTGCACTGTACGCTAAACCAGTGCAGTCTTCGTCAATGCACTCTACACCACTTTACTCAAAACCAACGCACTCTATACCACCACACTCTACACCAATCTACTTTGCACCACTGTACTCTATGCCACTTCACTCTAGACCACCCAACTCCACTCTATGACACTTCACTCTGCCATTATACTCCACGATACTAGACTCTGACACTCTATTCCATTAAACTCTAACACTTTCTCCACTCTGTAACTCCCTACACAACTCCCTATACGCCACTCCATTCCACTTTACTCCACTCTATGCCACTCCACACCACTCTATGCCACTTCAATCTATGATACTCTACTCAACACCACTGCACAACCCTCTATGCCACTCCACTATACAGCAATGTACTATGCTCAACAACTATCTACCCAACTTTCTCTATGCTAGTTCACGTTACTTTACTTCACTCTACTCCAGTTCACTCTTATTTATGCCTTTGCACTCTACAACACTCTGCCACTCCACTCTCTGACACTCTATTACACTGTGACACTACTCCACTCTACTACTACTTTATGGCACTGGCGCTTGATTAGAGATTCAGATCTCCATTGATTGCCTTCTCACTCATATGAGACGTGAGTCAGATTTATCCTCACCGTTTTGGTTACAAGCACTCTGTAACCCCCTTTAACTCAAGCTTAGCGAAGGCTTAGGATGATCCTGATATTTGTCTAGGGGATCGAAATATCGTCGGCCAAAGTACCTTGACTTGAATTTGTGATATTGTACATAAGTTGGCATAAGCATAGGCACTATGAGCTAATGACTTCTTGATTCACTATTTGAGTCATTCATGTAAAAGTGGGTGTATAAAAGCTTGTAAATCATTACTGTGGATGCTAACCTTGTAGGAAAGTAGCCTCTTTCTAGCTTGGTTACCCCACATTTGGTCTGTTTTCCAGTGTGTTTGAGTGGGTCTACTGGGATCCTGCTAATCAAGACCCCAGTAGTTATGCTCTCTCCCTTAAATTATGGTTGTTGCATACTGGTAACCCAGTATTTCACCCAAGATTGGCATACTGGTGCCCCCTTATAAGTCCCTATTATATGGTACTTGGGTACCCAGAGCATTGGGGTTCCAGGAGATCCCTATAGGCTGCAGCATTTATTTTGCCACCCATAGGGAGCCCATGCAAAGGCTTCTGCAGGACTGCCATTGCAGCCTGCGTGAAAAGGTGCATGCACCCTTTCACTGCCAGTTAAACTGCACCAGGTCACTTATAAGTCACCCCTATAGCAGGCCCTCCAGCCCTGAGGGCAGGGTGCAGAGTACCTGTGTGTGAGGGCACCCCTGCACTAGCAGAGGTGCCCCCACAACCTTCAGGACTATTTTCCCAGACTTCAGGAGTGCGGGGATGCCATTTTACACATGTACTGGAAATAGGTCACTCCCTATTTCCAGCTACATAATGGTAACTCCGAACATGCTGCCACCTCTCAGACAGGTTTCTGCCCTCCTGTTGCTTGAGAAGCTCAAGCCCAGGAAGGCAGAAAAAAGGATTTCCTTTGTGGGAGGGGTGTTACACCCTCTCCCTTTGGAAATAGGTTTGGAAGGGGTAGCTTCCTTCCCCAGGCCACTGGAAATGCTTTGAAGGGCACACTTGGTGCCCTCCTTACATAATCCAGTCTACACCGGTTCAGATACCCCCAGTCCCTGCTCTGGCAAGAAACTGGACAAAGGAAAGGGGAGTGACAACTCCCCTGTCCATCACCACCCCAGGTGTGGTGCTCAGAGCTCCTCTAGAGGGTCCCTGGGTTTTGCCATCTTGGATTCCAAGTTGGCAGCAAACTCTGGGAGCATCTGAGTGGCCAGTGCCAGCAGGTGGTGTCAGAGCCGTCCCCTGATAGGTGCTTACCTGTTTAGCTGACCAATCCCCCTTTCAGGGCTATTTAGGGTCTCTCCTTTGGGAGGTTCTTCAGATTCAGATTTCAAGACTCCAGCAGGAATCCTCTGCATCCTTTACTTTACCTTCTCACCGAAGAAACTGCATCTGGACCCTCCAGGAACTCCACAAACTGCAACAACGAAGCAAAGACGACTTCTGCAATATTGTAACTTCAGCTCCTGCCAGCAACTACAGCTGTTTCCCGGTCGTGCATCCTCAGAGGACAGCCTGTCTTCAGTCTGCACCAGAAGACTGAACGAATCTCCCTTGGAGTGAAGGAGTCACTCCCCTGCTTCAGCAGGCACCTCTCTGCAACGATGACCATCTGCATAGGTCCCCTCTCCTGACGAGTTGCATGGATCCTGCATCACGGGTGGTAGAATGCAGTGGTCCTGATGGTCCTGACGTCCTACTGTCCAACTTTGGTGGAGGTAAGAGCTTGCCTTCTCACGCAAGACAGTACCCCGTGCACCACGTGTTTTTCAGTTGCCAAGGCGTGTGGCATCCTTCTATGAAATTCTTTGTGCACAATGTAGCTCCGGCCCCCAGCACTCCTTCCTGAGATGAACAGCTTCCTGAGTGGTTCTCTGGCAGCGTGGAATCCTTTGTTTTTGTGCTGCGTGGGCCTCCTTTTGCAAATCCTTTGTCCCCGTGCTGGGGGACTCCTGTGTGCGCTGGCTGGTATTCTGTGGGCTCTCTGAATTGCTGAGAGCCCCTTCTGACTCCTCCTCCTGGGTAGAGTCCACCAGATCCCTCCTGGTCTCGGGCAGTGCCATTTTCCGCTAACCATGAGCTTTGCCTGTGCCAAGGCTTGTTGGTGGAATCCAGCGATGCAAACCAGACTGCAATCATCCATCCGGTGTGGGATATAATCTGCACCAACCACGAACCCGCATCCATCTTCTTGGGTGCAGTACTGACTGTTGTTCTTCACCAGTGGTTCTTCTTTTGCACCTTGATTCGGGTTAGCAGGGGCTCCTGTCCTCCCTGGACTCTTCTGTGCTTCTTGGACTTAGTCCCATTCTTCCACAGGTCTTTAGGTCCAGGAATCCACCCTTTGTGTCTTGAAGTATCATCTGGTTCTTGTATTTTCTTCTTTCTCGTGTTCTTGTGTGTTCTAGGAAAGTTACTGTGATTTACTCCTGCTTTCCTGGGCTCTGAGGTGGGTTCTGTTACTTACCTTTGGTGTTTTCTAATACTCCCAGCGCCCCTCTACACACCACACTTGCCTAGGTGGGAAACTGACATTCGCATTCCACTTTCTTAGTACATAGTTTGCGTTTCCCCTAGGCCCATTTCTAAACATTGTGATTTTCACTAATTGCACTGTTTTCTAAATGTTTTTATTGCTATTGCTGCATACTAGTGTATATAATTGGTGTATTACTTACCTCCTAAGGGAGTATAGTCTCTATGGTATTTTTGGCATATGTGTCACTAAAATAAAGTACCTTTATTTTTGTAACACTGAGTATTTTCTTTCATGTGTGTGAGTACTGTGTGACTACAGTGGTATTGCATGAGCTTTGCATGTCTCCTAGATAAGCCTTGGCTACAGCCACGCCTAGAGAGCCTGGCGTCTAGACACTGCCTACATTTCACTAATAAGGGATAACTGGACGTGGTATAAGGTGTAAGTACCATAGGTACCCACTACAAACCAGGCCAGCCTTCTCCAAACCACTGTACTATATAGGTTACTTTTTACATTTTTCTTGTAATTGGCGACATTGGGTCATCCAGATAACTTGTGTAATGCTTGAATACCAGTCTTTCTCTATTTCCCCTGTTGATGTTTTCCCACTACATTTGATCTTTTATATTTTGATTGAATAAATGCATAAAACATTCCATTTGCATACTACTTTAATATCATTGTTTATGGGAGTGGTGTTGCATTTTCTTCAAGGGACCCCTGTTCCTTTAAAGTTAAGTTTACTGCTCCATTATAGGATACTCTACTTACTCCATGATACTACGCCACATCTGATGACACATCATTCTCCTTTATGCCATTAACTTTGAGCCATGCTGAATAGTAGTCTCACTAGTGTACAGCATGGCTAAAACACATTGGCAAAGGCAATAGAACTTGCATAGGCGAGACCTATTGGCTTTGCCAATGCTTGTTTATAAGGTATGAACTTTAAGGTGACTTGCAATATCCTTATGTACACAGTGGGTATTTTACCCCATATAATACATGGTCACACCACCAACTTTCCCACAAACCACTTAAGACCTTAGTTCATAGCTTCTGTCATTCCAAGCTATTAAAGTAGAGCAGAAGAAAGAAAAGCAACATTCCATTTTTTGCTTTAAACTGCTGTATTAATTATGCTCCGTGACCTGATCTGCCTTTTACCTTGGCTGCGAGCTCTGGCAGAAGGCATTGTAATGTCAGAACTCTACTGTAATAACCCTATCATAGTCATTTTCTGATGTCTTTTCTTTATAATCAGCGAATGGCTTTTCTTTACACGCTGTGACTTGCTGTGACTTGGTGCATCACAAACAGCCGTTTCTAAAGAAATTAGTGACTGCAGTTTATACAGAGATTAGAGAATCCATGTTTATAGCCTGTAGCTCCAAGAGCTTCTTCAGTTGAAATGCTCCTAGTTATGACTGATGTGGAGCTGAGCTTCCCAAGATCACACACAGGAGTAGAAGTGTCATTAGTATTATGGTTTCCGAGCACAGTTTACAACTATTGTACCTAATCGCTTTTGATCTCTCCAGTGCGGTTCCAATTGGCATGAGGTGAAGGGCATGATGGGTGTGGGGTGCAAAGGGTATGTTCTTCCTCTTTACCCTCCTACCTTGATTTGCTTGGTGCATGAAGATGCAAGGTTAGTCAACATGTTATTTTCACATATGAGCTAATTACTTTGTGAATGTAAATAACAATAAAAGATACTTTCAGACTGTGAAAACATGCCTTCCTTTCTCCCTATTTCACTTCCAATATATATGATTGTGTATATTTATCGGAGCCTGCAGTTCGTAAACAACAAGCGATTTGTGTAGGGTTGATTGAAAGTCCCCAAGGCTGTCCCTGTCCCCCCCAGATATTTATGGTCTCCTACGCCCCTGGCGCAGGGCATCCCGAGACCGTCCTCCAGGGGCCCCCGGAAGTGCCCAATAGGACAAGTGGTCAATCCGACCCTGTGCACCGTACCTACGCCTCGTTGTGCACTGATCAGTGCTTACTTGCTCACAGCACATACAATATTACTACTTTTAGTGCTATTCACAACCCCCAGAATTGGCTCAGCCAACAGGAATCTGTATTGACTCTTTGGTCTCAATTTCTCTAGGCACTGGCTGCCCCTTCCACAGGGCTTAATTTGAGCCGGTGGTTGCAGGTAAGGCCCATCGTCACTCATTTTGGGGACAGGCACTAATTTGACCTCATCGGACATTGACACATAGCAAGAGACAAAAACACACACAAGGCCACAAGAAGGAGGAAGAAAACAAACTTTAAGCTCCAGCACTGATTATTGCCCAAATTAAGCACTGCTTCCACCTTCTTCACTCCTTCCCATGCACTTGCCCACATATCCCAGTTTGACCTCCTCACTTTGGTTTGACAGTCCTGCGCCATCTGCTGCAGGATGAGCCTGTTTCCCAGGGGATGCTCCGTCTGCCAACACTACTGGTCCTATAAGCCCATTGGTGCCTGCACCAACTGCACTCCTTCGTCCCTGCCGGGCCGTGCTTAATTTGTAAGTAAAAACGTGCCACTGCCCACAGCCCTCCTCTTAAACACGCGGCTGCTGCAATTAAATGTGCGAACACGGAATACCGAGACAGCATAATCCTGAAGCCATCTCGGGCCTCTTTACTCCATTTATAGCCACTCCCTGCCCCTTTAGCTCACTCCTGCAGCTTTCTACTCTCGCCCTTTGTGACTGTTTTTCGTTTTTCTCTTCCTCCATCTTTCCCAAATGTGTATTTTACTGCAATAAATGCCTGAAGCAGAAAATTAAGCGCCTGCCCTCAAAAATAAGTGCAGGTGCTCCGCACCGGACACAGCAAGCACAAATTAAGCACTGCCTGGGCCCTCAATCCTGCCTGGGAGGAGCGATGTTAGCAGCAAAGAATGCCCAGCCCAGTACTGGCCCAGCCCACATGACGTCTCCTCTTTGCCCACACTTTGTTTCTCTGTTCTGCCCATACACTGTATTCCTGCTCTGCCCATATAATGCATCGCTAACCTGCCTGCAGCCTGTGTCACTGATCTGTTCGCATTCTATCTCTGACCTGCCTGCGTTCTCTGATCTGCCTGTACTTAGTATGAATCCCCCATCAGTACTATCTTTCTAGTCCCAATTATGTATGATTATTGCTATTATCATCATTAGTTGTAGAATAATTATTCTGATCATTATTACCTAAATAATAATGATAACTTTCATTGTGCCCACCACAGACTAAATAGTTTCTTGGGTCTCTCATTGCATCATCAATTGTGAGTGTGTTAATCCAGATCGAATTTGAATGGTTTTGACAGATTTTGGCAGTATTACAAATGAATGATCATGTATTCCTCTTTACATATCATAGGGTGTTTATTACAGTGTGGAGCAGCGCATGCAATATAATGAGGGTAGGTGTAAAAAATGTACCTCACCTATGTCGCCAAAGTATTTTACCGGGGCCTTTACTACCTGTAATGAGCAGTAAAATGAAAAGAGAATTCGCGAACAAACAATGGAGCCACTGGACGCCAAGTACAGAGCAGCTGAATTAAGTGTGAGCACATCCTGGGACAGTATGTTCTGCTCTGCCAGCCCAGTCTGCCTGGTTTGCTGCCCTGCCTGTGTAATGAGGTGCATTGGAAATGTTGACGTCACTCTTGGTGAATGTTTTGACCAGTCATTCTACTTGCTAAGTTTAGCATCCGTCTGCTGGCCTGAGTTTACTCTGCACAGGAGGCCCAGGCAGCACCCACTGCAGGCAAACACAGGCTGGCGTTTAGCACAAGCAGACTGGCTGCTGGGGAACTGGGATATTTGATGTCCAGCCAGTGCATCTCCAAGCAGTTACAAGCACGTCATTCTGTGAAATCACAAACCTCAACACTACACTAGTGTCTAACAAGCACTGCCAATGGTCTGGCTTTAAAATAATGTTGTGTGGTAATGTGAAGCATTACAAAAAGATAACAAGTGAATTGATAAGTATTTGTGTGGAAGCAAAGAAATGTAGATTATTATTGGTGTATGTTAAAAGGTCAGGTGACAGTTGCCTTGTCAAACCAGACCTAAACATCCATGCAGGTTAATGGCTGCCCTCCTTCCCCCCATGCTGCTGCCAGGGAAAAACACCATAAATGATCTAATTATGTAAGAGACTTTAAATTCATTGCATTGTAATGTGTGTGTATGTGTTTGAAAGTTCAGCTCAAGCAGCTGGGTAAGCACTTATTTGTGGTGGCATTCAACTTCTTCCCCATCGAAGCATGTGCTCCTGGCTTCCAACATGTGGATAAAGCCTAAACCCCTCTCTTGTGATGCTCACATAATTGTTTGCAGACAGCTCAGCTGTCAAACCAGACAATAACAAGTATTGGCAAAGCCAATATTTCTCACCTATCTAAGAGCTATTGACTTTGCCAATATGTGTTAGCCATATTGCACACCAGTGTGGCTGCTGGTTAGCATGGCTAAAAGTTAGTGGGGTAAAGGAGAGTGGCATGGAGTGAAGTCTCATAAAGTGAAGTAGAGTGAAGTGTTATGGAGTGGCATAAAATGGTGCAAAGTTAAGTGGCATAAATCAATCAGGAATTTGTAAAGCGCACTACTCACCCATGAGGGTCTCAAGGCACTGAGGGGAGGGGGGGTTGGGGGGGTGCTGTTGCTGCTCGAGCAGCCAGGTCTTGAGAAGTTTCCTGAAGGTAAGGAGGTCTTTGGTCTGGCGCAGGTGGGTGGGAAGAGTGTTCCACGTTTCGGCGGTGAGGTGCGAGAATGATCTACCGCCGGTTGTAGTGCTGTGCATGCGTGGGAAGTTTGCGAGGGCGAGGTCGGCAGAGCGGAGATGCCGGGTCGGGGTGTAGAAGGAGAGCCATCTGTTCAGGTATTCTGGTCCGGGGTTGTGCAGTGCTTTGTGAGTGTGGGTGAGGAGATTGAAGGTGATTCTCTTGTTGACTGGGAGCCAGTGCAGTTTTGTCAGGTGGTCTGTGATGTGGCAGTGGCGGGGGATGTCCAGGATGAGGCGTGCGGAGGCATTCTGGATGCGTTGCAGCCTCTTCCGGAGTTTGGCCGTGGTTCCTGCGTAGAGGGCAATGCCGTAGTCCAGTTTGCTGCTTACGAGGGCTTGGGTGACTGTTCTGGTTTCAGTGGGTATCCATTTGTAATTCCTTCGAAGCATGTGCAGGGTGTTAAAGCAGGAGGGGGAGATGGCATTGACTTGCTGGGTCATGGATAATGAGGAGTCCAAGATGAATCCTAGGTTGTGTGCGTGGTCGGTGGGAGTCGGAGCGGCTCCGAGAGTGGCAGGCAAACAGGAGTCATCCCATGCGGAGGGGTGGAGCTGAAGATGAGGACTTCCGTCTTATCGGAATTGAGTTTGAGGCAGCTGCTCTTCCTCCATTTGGCGATGCCCTTCATTCCTTCATGGAGGTTGGTCTTGGCGGAGTCCTTGGTGAGGGAGAGGATCAGCTGGGTGTCGTCGGCGTATGAGATGATCTTGAGTTTGTGGGATCGGGCGATGTTAGCAAGCGGGGCCATGTAGATGTTGAAGAGGGTCGGGCTGAGGGACGAACCCTGCGGACCGCCGCAGATGATTTTGGTGGCCTCCAAATGGAATAGGGGGAGGCAGACTTTTTATGGGTTCTGCTGGTGAGAAAGGAGGTGACCCAGTCTAGAACTCTGTTGCAGATTCCTGCATTGCTGAGGTGTGAGCGTAGGGTGTGGTGGAAGACGGTGTCAAACGCGGCCGAGAGGTCCAGGAGGATGAGGGCCACAGTTTCGCCATTGTCCAGTATGGTTCAGATGTCGGTGGCAGCGATGAGGGCGGTTTCGGTACTGTTGTTGCTGTGGAATCTGGATTGGGAAGGGTCCCGGGTGCAGTTCTCCTTGAGGAAGCAAGTTAGTTGTATGTTGACAGCCTTCTCGATGACTTTTGCCGGAAAGGGGAGCAGGGAGATAGGCCGAATGTTCTTGAGGTCCTTTGGGTCCGCCTTGGTTTTTTTGAGGAAGGCGTTGATCTCAGCATGTTTCCAGCTCTCCGGGAAGGTGGCGGAGTCGAAGGAGCTGTTGATGATCTTCCGTAGTTGGGGTGCGATGACAGAGCTTGCTTTGTTGAGGATGTGGTGAGGGCAGGGGTCAGAGGGAGAGCCGGAGTGGATGGTGTTCATGATTTCGATGGTGTCATTGTCATTGACGGGGGTCCAGGAGAGCAGGAGGTTGGTCGGAGGTGAATCTGTGGTGTTGGTGGTTGCCGGGGGGGGTCTGGGTGCTGAAGCTGTCGTGGATGTCTGCAATCTAGCGGTGGAAGTAGGAGGCTAGGGAGTCGCAGAGGTCTTGGGATGGTTGGCGTTGGAGCTGGAGCTGGGGTTGGAGAGTTCCTTCACGACGTTGAAGAGCTGCTTGTGGCTGTGTGCATTGTTGTTGATTCGGTCTTTGAAGGCGGTTCTCTTGGCGGCTCGGATGAGTTGGTGGTGTCTGCGGATGGTGTTTTTAAAGGCTATGTGGTTTTCCAGAGCCTGATCTTGGCGCCACTTTTTTTCGAGTCTTCGGCAGGTTTGCTTAGATTCGTGGAGGTCAGCGGTAAACCAGAAGGTCTTTCTGTTGGTGCGTCTCTTGGATGGATTCTTGATTGGGGAGAGAGTATTGGCACAGGTGTCGACCCATTGCCTGAAGGTGCGGGCAGCTGCATCAGTATCTGTGGTGTCAATGGGTGGGTTCCGGGAGAGGGTCGCGATAAGTTGGTCTTCGGTGATCTTGTTCCAACTGTGGTGGGGGATGCGTTGTGGGTGGTGGTGTGTTGTGGGTTTCTTGAAGGAGAAATGGATGCAGCAGTGATCTGTCCAGTGGAGTTCGGTGGTGTGGCTGAAGGAGACGTGATTGATGGCGGAGAAAATAGGGTCGAGTGTGTGTCCTGCGGAGTGGGTCGGTGTCGTGAAAAGCTGTTTGAGGCCGAGGTTGGAGAGGTTGTTGAGCAGGGTGGCGGTGTTGTTGTCATTGGTGTTCTCGAGGTGGAAGTTTAAGTTCCTGAGGAGTATGTAGTCAGTGGATGCAAGAGTGTGCGTGCTGATGATGTCGGTGATGGAGTCGCTGAACTGCTGTCGGGGACCGAGGGGGCCTGTACACGAGGGTCCCTCAGAGGGTGGTGTTTGGGTCAGTGTGGATCTGGAAGTGCAGGTGTTCGGCAGTTCTGAGGGTGTCTTCGGCATGGAGTAGAGTGGAGTGTCATGGAGTGGCGTGATGTGTCATGTAAGGAGTAGAGCATCAGTGGAAGGACATATAGTGGAATAGATTTGAGTGACATAGAGGGTCAGTGTGGAGTAGTGTTGTGGAATGGAGTGGCGGAGAGTGGTGTATAGCAGAGTGGAGTGACGTAGAGAGCTTTGCTTGGAGTGGAGTAAAGTGTTGTAGAGTAGAGTGGCGTAAAGCAGAGTAGTTTGTGGTTGAGTAGAGGGGCATAGAGTGGAGTAGTGTAGGAGAGTGGAAAGGCAGAGTGGAGTTGAGTGTTATAGAGTGGAGTGGTGTAGAGTACAGTAGAGTGGCATAGAGTAGATTGGTGTATAGTGGAGTGGCATACATTGGAGTGGAGTGGCATACAGTGGAGTGGAGTAGAATAGAGTACAGTGGCATAGAGTAGAGTGGTGTAGAGTATAGGGGTATTGGCATAAAGTAGAGTAGAATGGGGCAGACTAGAGTGGCGTGGCATAGAGTGGAGTGAAGTTAAGTGTCATAGAATAGAGTGGAGTAAAGTGGCATGGTGGGGCATAGAGGGAGTTGTGCAGGGCCTCATAGAGTGGAGTAGTGTTTTAGCATGGCATAGAGTGGAGTAGAGTTTAATGCAGTAGAGCATCATAGAGTGGAGTACCGTAGAGTGTAGTGTTATAGAGTGTTGTAAAGTGGCCTAGATTGAAATGGCATAAGTGCAGTTGTGCAGAGTAGATTGAAGTAGAGTGCAGGTGCATAGAGTGCATTGGTTTTGAGTAAAGTGGTATTGAGTGCATTAATGTAGAGTGCAGTGACATAGAACGGTGCAGAGTAGAGTGCAGTGGCGTAGAGTAGATTGTTTTATGGATCAAATCTGTTTATTGATTTAAACATATCAACATATAAGTACAACACATCATGGTGTGATAAACACAATGCAAGACCTGTTATTCAAAAGCTCTCAATCGGCCCCCATGAAACCGTCCCTCTTGTGGCCATATCAAAAGGGATCCGCTATCAGTCTCTTCCTTCCCACCCAAAGAAAAGTTGGGCACTACGCAAAGGTCTGTATCGTTGCGAAGCAAACCTCATACATTGTAGTACATAACAAATACTTAACAAATAAAACATTAACAGTGCTTCCCTTGAAAGGCCTCGTCCTTTCATCTCTCTGTTCCTCCACCCCACCCCCCCCGCATTGCCCCCACTCTCCGCAGGATCCCGCCAGACAGGCACACACCCAATAGTTCAGGTCAGCCCTAGTACTCGCAGATAAGCAGGGCATGTTAACTCAGTAAATTCTGTGGATAAAATCTGAAGGAACGGCCTCCACAAAGTGGTCAGGCCACCTATCCTCTGCTGAGAGGCCAGAGTAAGCTTCTCCATCGCCAGTATAAACCACAGTTTCTGCAGCCAAGATACATATGTCGGTACTCTGTCTGTGCCCCACAAGGCTAGGATCAGCTGCAGCGCCGCATTAAGGGCCAAGGCCATCTGCCGCCCTTTCAGCGATCACAGGGGAAAGGTGAGGGGATTAGGCAGACCCAGCAGTATATACAATCGAAATCTAGGAATCGTAGTGTCGAACGCTGTATCGACCCCGTCCATAATACTCTCCCAAAATCTATGGAGCTTGGAGCAATGCCATAATAAATGCACAAGTGTACGCCTCTCCCCACAGCCCTTCCAACAGAGGTTAGATCTAGTGGGGTCCCATGTGTGCATCCTTGCTGGAGTGTAGTACCAGTAGGAGGTCACCTTATATGCTGTCTCCATCCCTGCCGCATTATAGGCCGTATGATGTATTCTATAAAAGATACTGTCCCAAACTTCATCAGAAAGCTCCCTTCCCAGCTCCTGCTCCCATCTCAACTGTCCCTTAGATTTGGGCGGGCCTGTAAAGCTCTGAAATTACTCGTTTATCATCCTTCTACACCAGGAGCCATTTCTCAAACGGTGTTAATGGCCTATCTATTAATGCCCTATTAGCCGGCAACAGGGCCCAGTGCCGGACCTGATAGTACATCATCCTATCCGCCTCTGTCAAGCCATATGTCTCTCTCATCTGATCAAAGGGAATCACCCCCTGCTCATCAAAAATGGTCCCCACCCTTTTACAGCCTCCCTCATGTCAACGTCACAAACCCTCCACGTGTAGCCCCGGTTCAAAGTCAGGATTCGCACCTATGGAGGTCATCGGAGACGGAAACGTTGTCAACCCCAACCGGCCCACCACCGCGTCCCATATGCGTAACGTCGCTCCCGTGATCGGGGAAGAATAGAGTCCCCCCGCCCTGTGCCGACGCCGGAGCCAGGGCTCCTTCCATATATGAGAGCCCGCCACCGCCTGATCCATAAAGCACCAATGTTTCTCAGTAAGTGGGCGACTCCACTCTAAAAGGAAACGCAACTCTGTCGCCTGATAATATCGCAGGAGGCAGGGAACCGCCAGTCCCCCCTGCCCCTTGGAGCAATACAGGACTCGTCATGGGAGACGCGCCGGACGACCCTCCCAGACAAATCTCATAACCGCCGCTTGAAGAGTCACTATCGTCCAGGGCGGTGGGGTCAGGGAAAGCACCTGGAACACATACAGTATACGCGGCAAAACTGTCATCTTTACCGCTGCCACCCTGCCCAGCCAGGACAGTTTTAGTCTCCCCCAAGCCTCCAGGTCCCGCTTCACTTCACAAACTAACTTCATATAGTTCAGGCTCACCGTCTTTACAGCAGAAGGTGCCAGTTCAACCCCTAAGTAAGAAAGCCGCGAAGACGACCAAAGAAAGGGGTAACGGGCCCTCAGCACCTCCTCATGCTCCAGGCTTATAAATCGACTAAGGACCTGGGACTTCTGCATATTCACTCAAAATCCTGAGACCTGGCCAAACTCATCAAGTATCTCCAAAAGCGCAGGCAGCGATGCCACGGGCTCCGCTAGGGTAAGGATCACATAATCTGCATATAAGGTGATGAGATGGTGATCGCCACTAAACTTTATGCCAGAGACTGAGGAGCTATCTTGCAGGCGCTGCGCCAGAGGCTCCATGTATAGCGCAAACAAGAGAGGAGAGAGCGGGCACCCCTTTCTCGTCCCTCGGCTGATTGGAAACGGCAAGGAAAGCGTACCATTGACTCGGACCGCAGCCCTGGGGGACTGGTAGATACAACGAATCCATGTCATAAAGCCGGGGCCCAGTCCGAACCGCTCTAACACTCTAAAAAGATACGGCCAATGAACCCTATCAAACGCCTTCTCTGCGTCAATAGAGAGGAAGAGTGCTTCCCGGCAAGAACAATCCGTTTTATCTAGCAAATAAAGCAGCCGCTTCGTATTATCACTGCACTGGCGGTGCGGTAAGAAACCTGCCTGATCTGGGTCCACAAGACCTGGCATATAGAAATTAAGGTGATGGGCGAGTATGCCTGTAAACAGTTTAGCATCTATATTCAGGAGCAAAATCGCCTATACGAAGTGCACTCCTCTGGGTCCTTCCCTGGCTTATGTATAACTGCAATGGTAGCATCACGCATACTGGGCGCTAGGGTTCCCGACGCCCGGAAGGAATTAAAGAGTCGCACTAAAAGCGGCACGAGTTCTGCACAGAAGGTCTTGTAAAAGAGTGCCGTAAAACCGTCTGGACCGGGGGGCTTCCCCACCTTTAGGCGTGAGATTGCCGAAATGACCTCTTCCGCCCTTACCGGTTCATCCAATAAAGACGCATCCCGCTCCCCAAGAGGGGTAATTGCTATGCCATCCAGAAATGGATCTAGAGCCACGTCACCCCGGTCATCCGCCGTATAAAGCCCCCGGAGTAGATTGTTTTAGAGTAGAGTGAAGTGGCGTAGAGTGGAGTGGTTCAGGGTAGAGTAGGGTGGTGTAGAGTGCAGAGGTGTAGAGTGGCATAAAGTGTAGTGGTGTGGTGTGCAGTGGTGCAGAATAGATTACAGTGATGCAGAGTGTAGTGGCATACAGTGCAGTAGAGTGACGTAGAGTTAGGTGGTGTAGAGTAGAGTGCAGTGGCATGAAGTACAGTGGTGCAGAGTAGAATAGAGTGGTGTGGAGTGCAAATGGTGTAGAGTGGAGTAGTGGAGTAGCATGCAGTGACATAGAGTGGAGTGGTGCAGACTTGAGTGAACTGCCTAATAGGATGAAATAGGGAAATTGCGATTGTGCTACTAGCAATAATATAAAAAGAAAGTGCAGAGAATGAAACAGGTGACGCTGGAGCGAACGTCCCTTGTTGCAAAACGCCAGTGGTTCACCTCAGAGGAACAGGCCACAGTATGGCCTGAACTAGGGAGAGGTGCCGAGGAGGAGGCAGCACAACATGGACAATACAAAAAATGGGAGCAACCCGAGAACCCCAAGTATTCAATGGCACTCAAGCATTTACGTTTTGCTCAGAGGATGAAGCTAGAGGACAAGAAACATCCACAAGCAGTGAGCAAGGCACCTTATAACTATGACCCCCACAGGAAGTCATGGTCCACATTCAGGAGGAGGGGAAACAACTTCATCCTCATTGATGAAGAGGCTGCAATAGACTAGGATGGCAAACTAGCACCCTAGGTTTGAGCTGTCCCTGTAAAGACAACATTGATATCAGAAATCACAGAAAAGGCTCCCTAGAAGGGAGACAAGTGATCCAATGAAGTTCTGCATTACAGATGTCCAAGTCCGAAGGGAAAGAAAGATGGTACCCTCTGGAGCGCAACATGTATAGCTGTCTAGGAAATCTGGGCAGGGCTCCATTGGAAGGTCTGAAAGGTTTTGCAAACACCAGAACGGGCCAAGGGAAAATACATTTCAGTAATAGGCTGTGGCTCGTCATGCATGATTGCATACATGTTTGTGTAAACATAGTGGGAGTAAACACTCACTATAGATTGGGGCCTTGAGCACATGTAACAGAAATTGTCACCTGCATGCTACAGGCTCCAGTCCTGACGGGACAGTGCAGGAGATTTGGCCTCTGTTTTCATGATCTCTATATAAGATACTGGTTATTGGTGCCAATGGCAGTAAGACAACTAAGCGGGTTAGTGCAGCTGTGGCTGTTGTAATAATTAGAGTGTTTGTGGTTTTTGTATTCTGTGGGTTATTTGCATGGACCTTACTCCAAGGAGCCACAGAGTGCCCTACATTGAGCATCCTAATGTCAGCACGAGCATCTGACCCCTAGGATGGTCTACATAGAAATGTTTTCCAGAAAACAGAACGTAACGAGATGAGGGATGATAAAATTGTATTGCAACATTACTAGGCAGCACAATGCACAGTTAGCTTTAACATTGCACGCATTTACAAGCCCACAATCACAAGATTTTTGTTCACATGATGAAACAGATTAAAATCATAAAAACTGCACGTTCCCTAGTCAGAATGGGTACATTTGATTATAGTGGTAATTAAAAAATAAGTCCGAATGTCAGGATAATCTTACTAAAGATGGACGGGTGGGTTGTATAGGCCGATATAATGAGAGCTCTAAGAACATGTTCTACTTCTCTCTATAAAAGTACAAATGCAACAAAAATGATGCGATATAAGTTAGTTCTGCTATTTCACTCCACTGCCCATTCACCTCCCCCTCTAAAGTACAGATGTGCTGCCAAACCTGAAGCTTTTGGTATTTCTCTTCCCTATTTCCAGCACACCAAACGTAATTCAACACTGTGGGGCTAATTTAGAGTTTGAAGGAGAGGGTACTCTGTCGCAACAGCAACTGAGTACCCTCGCCATCAAACTGAAGGTACAACCATCTGATGTACAAATAGACAGATCTTAAGCATCCCTTTCGGTCACTGACATACTCCTCCAACAGCCCGACGGGGTAAGGTCTGTAGGTGAAAGGGCAGTCGAATGGCCAGTTTTCATCATTACTTTCCACCACGCAAAACCTGGCAGTAAGGGGCATTGAAAATTGCAAAATGACCCCCAGAACATGGCATACAACTCTCAGGGTAAGGGAGTCTTATGTTTTTGTATTTTCAAAAACAAAATCCAGCTTTGGGGTTTTGTTTTTGAAAATACAAAAACATGTTAAATGTTTGACATGCAATACCTTCATTTTGGGGGTACCAGCAATCAAACGTTTAATACATTGGAAGGAACCCCCTTGATGGGAGTTCCTTCCAATGTTAAATGATGCCTGCTGGGCCAGTGGACATCTCTAAATTTGGTTAGCGAAGGGCCCTCAGTTTGGCGGGAGTACAGTACTCCACCATACCAACAGTTTACCTCAGTCTGCCAAGTCTAAATCAGGCCCTGTGTATTTGTGCTGCCCTCTAAAATGCTAAACAAAAAGCAGGTGAAAAGGAGGAGACACATACTTTTAAAATATTAAAGATTTACAGACATCTGCTGGCTACCAAGCTATCAGTTTCCCGTGCTTGGGTATTATCCCACTTGTTTCCCCTAGCAGATTTTGTATATAACAAGGAAAGGAGTATTGGGTCAAAACAAGAGCACCCATGGTTCACGGGGACACGCTCCTTTGGTGTGAATACCCATCCCAGTGAAAATTCAACAGAAACTACCCCACCAGATTCTCAAGCCTCAGACCTACCCGCTATGGAGGAGTAAGGAGGGGAAGGGTCTAACAGATCATCCATAAACTCAACATCCTAAACAGGAAACCCACCATTATTGACAGCGCACAATCCCTAGGAGTCATCCTAGATAAAAGATGTAATCTTCAATTGCAAATCAACACCATGGCTAAAACTGTGCAATAACAACTATGCCTTTTCTGGGGAATCCGCCGCTTCGTTCCAGAGCAAGACTTGAAAACTCTAGTACTTTCCTTGTGCTCTCAAGACTCGACTCCTGCAACTCTCTCTTGACACGTCTACCCAAGACATGTCTCTTTTCCCTTAAATGTATCCTACATTTTGCTGCATGCTTTATTTACGAGACCAAAAACATGATCACATCACACCAATGCTGCGTTTTGCCCCCTGGCTACCCTTCGAAGCCAGGGCCTTAATCAAGGCTGCTTGTATTACACACAAGGCTCTACATCAGTGGTTCCCAACCTTTTGACTTCTGTGGACCCCCACTTTATCATTACTGGAGCCCGGAGACCCCCACTGACTCTTTATTGGAATCCGGGGACCCCCCACTGAGCCAGTACTGAAAGTTGGGGACCTAATCAATTTTTTTTTTTTTTTTTTTAAGCAGACATGGGACCCCCTTAGGAGGCTTCGCGGACCGCCAGGGGTCCCCGGACCACAGGTTGGGGACCACTGCTCTACATACTTCCACTCCATTCTACCTGCCACCTGGCTGACAAACTGAAGATCTGTGGAGCACCAGACCATCGCAAAATGCAAAAGCGCTGCTACTTAAACCCCAACCTTTAAAAAGAAATGACTCTTGGCATAATCATTCTCAGGAAGCGTGACACAAATTTGGAACTCCTTACCTCCAAACCTGTGCACCACCAATTCGACTGTTGTCTTCAAATCAGAATTGAAAGCCCTCCTCCTTCAAAGACATCTTTGTGTAGTTTTAGTAATGACCTTTCATGACTTTAACTACTCTTCTTGATTTGGGCGTCTTTTGGCAAGCTGATACCGCCAGTACAGTACATACATCTCAGAAATATCTAATCTTCACCTTTTGTATGACTTTATAATCATGTACCTTTGTAACAACCCTTATTCATTGTAAAGCACTCTAGCACCTTTGGGTGATGTCTGCGCTATGTAAAAATACATCAATAAACAAATCCATGATTCAGGGGGGCGTGCTTCTTTGCCGCAAATGATGCCCATCCCAGGGAAAACCCAAAACCTTATTACCCCCACCAGACTCACAGGCCACAGAACCAATTACCAACCCTTGAATACACTGATTAGGGGGCTTCTGTGTCTGTTCTGTGTGTCAGTGAAGGTTACTGATGACCAAATGGTCTCAGTATCTTGCTGAAGATTCAAAAAACATTTACTTTGTACAAAACCCAATAATTGCTCTTGTAAAGATAGAAAGTGGTCTGCCTCTGGACTGACGCTACACCTTGCAGAGTATGCCCCTTGGTTCTGCCCCTCACCTGAAGGGGTGGGAGATATGGCTGGACCAGGGGCTTTAGTAGAGGTCACCCCAAGAGCGCAGACCCAGGACTGGTAAGGGGTAATGAGGTTGAGAAACGAAGCAGGGAAGTTATTTGGTGGTGGAGGAGGACACTGAGTTAAGCTGAGCTGCAAATGTATCTATTGGAATGTGGCCTCGGGGTAGAAGGTATGTAACTGCAGGAGAGGACAGAGTGCCCTACAGCATTGAAGTTGATCTGGCCACGGGGGAGGAGGCAGGAATTAGCAGGGGAGCCTCTGAAGGTGAATCCCCTGGCTGGAGAGATCCAGAGCAGTTTTGGACCCGTTTTGCAGCAAAAGTAAATGTTGGAAGGGGTGGGAGCTGGTCATGGCCCATATGTGGGTGTCCACCTCCCACGGAAGTGGACATTCCAAGGAAAGGGGGAATTACAAGACAAGGTTGGGCTCTGGACAAGACAAGAAGAGCAAGGATGGGAAGAGGGTTAGACCAAAGGAGAATATAGTGAACTGATGCATTTGCTTTGTTAGCAGCCATAATTTTAGAAAAATACCCTGAGCAGTGTCCAGCTTTAGGTACAACCAGGCTATTCAGGAGAGATTCGGGCGTTTTGCGGAAATGGGTTGGCTGCAATATGATTTAGCCTTCCACCAACACATGGAGGGGGCTCTGGCCATGTCTTGGGATCAGAGAGAGCCTGAAGAATGGATGGAGCTTATGGGGTCAGGTGCAGGATATGGGGTAGGGTTATCTGGGGTAGGAATTGGTTTACAGTAGTGGCCCATGTCACTATAGGGGCATGGATTGCAAATAAGCAGTACGCCAACCCAGACTCTTGCAAACACACAGGTCTGGCACCTCAACTATTGGCTACAAACCTAACCACCATCTGTTGAATATGCACTCAATCCGTGGGGGGGTTCTCAACACCAGGTATTGGGGATTGGCCTAAGTCATCCGTCTTCTTTAGTGGGCCAGGAGCACCACCACACCACACCACACTTGGATGGCTTCAGCACAACAGCAGCCATTTGGAGAGCAGGCCCAACAGCAATGGTTAGGGATGGCGGGAAGTCAGCTGGTACAGGGGGTTCCCAGCCAACAGCTAGGTAATCGATTGCAAATGTCCGCACTGCAGGACGGGGAACAGTTACAACAAGTCGTAAATGGCCAGCTCAGTTTGCGGTTCAACTGAAATAGAGACCAACAGCCGTTGGCAGAGGTGAGACTGCCATCTGGATCGGTGCAGGCACCACCAATGCAGTACAGTGATTAACCTCAGGATGGTTTGGCAGCGCTGGCAACTACTCAAGGCAAAGCTGCAAGCCAAGGGCAGTTAATGCCAGGTCACGCACAGCCACCTCAGGAACAAGTGCAGTCATTTTGGACATCAAAAGTGGCAGACAGGTTCAAGCCTCAGCTTCAACGGAAACCACAGGACAACACCTGCCAACAGTTCCTGGGGTGTGGCATGTATATTCCAACATCGGTGCACACAGTATGGGGTGAGCCACCTGGTCTTTTCTTGTAAATCCCTAGCCAGATCTACACCAGGCTCCATATTCGATAGCCAGCCGCAGTATTGGTCCATTAGGCCCATTACTGATTCACTTTGGCATCCTAGCAACACTTTTGCATGAGTACCCAAAGGAAGAGGAGATCGAATTACTTTTTTGGAGTTTTAAGGAAGGGTTCAGAATCCCCTTCTCTGGCCCCGTGTCAGGAAGGTCATCCAGGAACCTCCGCCCAGCTGACGACTTGCCAGATACAGTGGCAGAAAAAATTGAAAAGGATCTACAGTTGGATAGGGTAGCAGGAACGTTTGGCAAACCTCCCCTAAAGAATGTTATCATCTCTCCACTAGGGATCGTCCCCAAAAAAGTCAGGCAAATATCAAAAGATCCATCACCTTTCTTATCCCAAAGGGAATTCAGTTAAAAACTGGCTGAACCAGGACATGTGTTCAGTCTCTTCTGCTTCATTTGATGAGACTATCGAATTAGCCAGGGAGGCAGGAGTGGGTGCCCTCATGGCTAAAAATAATGTGGAATCTGCTTTCAGGCTGTTTCCAGTACATCGGGAAGGCTTCCACTTGTTGGGGTTTCATTTTAAGGGAAAAATATACCACAACAGTTGCATGCCCATGGGATGTTCAATATCAAGCACCAATTTTGAAGCATTTAGTTATTTTGTGGAGTGGGCAACAAACAGGATACAGCCAGTGGGGGGCAAGCTCCACTACCTTGATGATTTCTTGTTGTGGAGAACTCAAACTTATATTAACTTCATGCAAGCATTGGCTGTCTTTGAGGTCACTTCTCAACAATTGGGAGTACCTTTGGTAGCAGGGAAGACAGAGGACCCAACAACTAGAATGTCATTTTTGGGGATCGAGCTTGACTCTATGGAAAGGGTCTCACACCTCCCAGCTGGAAAGATACAGGAATTTGCAGAAGCCATTAAGAGGGTACTAGCACAGCAGAAAGTGACACTAAAAGATATACAAGTGCTTCTTTGGAGGCTCAATTTTGCATCCAGGGTCATTCAGGTGGGGAGAGTCTTTTCGAGTGGTTGGCATGTGCAACAGCAGGCATTACTCATAAGCATCATTTTGTAAGGTTGGGGGCAGGGCTGAAAGAGGACCAGCAGATGTGGCTGTCTTTTCTAGCAGGTTGCACTGGAGTTAGAATGTGGCCATCACCGTGGACAACAAATGAGCAGTTACAACTGTACACAGATGCTTCCAGGCATGAAGGGTTTGGAGCAATAGTGGGTACCGCTTGGTGTGCTAGGGCATGGCCAGCTGCTTGGTGCAAGTCTAGCTATACAGTGAATATCACAGCATTCTGGTGTAATTGCTGCTTTCCTTGGATCACCAGGCCAACAAGAAATTAGTCATATGGTCCGACAGCATGGCAGCTGCCCATGCCATGAATGTGCAAGCAGCATCATGCCCCACTATATTGGACTTGTTAAAGCATCTGATGCGCACATGTCTCCAGTACAATATCAAAGTTAGGTCAAAGCATGTGCAGGGTGCTTAGAATCAGGCAGCTGATGCTCCTTCTCGCTTGAGGTGGAAAAGGTACTGGGCAGAGTGGCCGAAGGCAGAAGAGAAGATGATGCCCTTCAAGGAAGAGTTCTGGGAAATAATGCTCTAGAACTGAAACTTCAGAGCATGGCGAAGGCTCTAGCTGTTGGAAAAAGACAAGAGTTCTGTAGAGTTTTGCGGCCATTGACCTGTGGTTTCTAGTATGGAAGAGGATTTTGAGGTATTGGTGGTGCGGGTCAAACAATTTGTTGTGTAGGCGAAGGGTGCAAAGAAATCCAGGGGTTGGGTCTTTGCGGCAACCTAACTATTATGGTCCAGATGGCAGACATTGGAGTGAATGTGTTTCCAGGGAGCAGAAGGGAAACACTGAATGCAAGGGGTTGTTGGTAGATTGAAAGAATTAAGGCACATCTATGGTGTCAGGGGAGCGATCCTAAGAAAAGATGCCAGGTTGCCAGAGGGGAACAGGTCACAATCAGGTGACAGTCAGAAACCAGAGGGTATTGGCAGGCTTCTGCAATGGCCTTATTGGTTGAAAAGCAAGAAGACAATCAAGGGCAGAGGATGTGGCCCAGAAGAAGTTAGTATATGGGTGACTGGGTCACCTGGCAAGGAAGGGTGGAGACGTTCACCCAGGATATCATTTCATGCATGGACTGGAAGCAGATGCTTGCCCGGAAACGAAAAGGTTTGGTTATGCCAGAAGTGAAAGGTCATCCAGCTGGGTTGGAAGCCGATGCTTACCCGAAAGGAAAAATGTGGTTGCACTCGAAGTGAAAGGTCACCCGGTTGGTTTGGAAGCAGACTCTTGCCCAGAATGTGAGTGAATAGTTACACCAAAGGTGAAAGGTCACCTGGGAGACTTGCCTGCACTGAATGTAGGGCACACTGCTTGTGGCTATAGTAAGGAGAGCACAGGCTCTGTGAATAAAGAAAGAAATTGTGGTTGACGGATCGCTTGTAAGTTGAAAAAATCCCTAATAAACTGCACTCTCAATTCTTCCATAGAAGTGAAATTGGTGTGGTCTGAGTTTGTGGGATCTGGGAGGGCGACCAAGTGGGGGTTGCCGCAGAGACGAGGAAGACAGACAATGATGCATGGTCCAGTGGTAACCTTTCCCACACAAACACACAGACTTCAGTAGTTTGTTAGAGTGAAGCACTGAGCCTGTGCTGTGTAGGTGTTGGAGGGCGTTGGAAAAGCTGTTCTGTTTTATCACTGGGCTGGGCCTAGGGTGAAACCACATTCCAAAAGTTCCTGCCTCCTGCTGGAGCACCGTGGCGTGTAATAATATGTGAGCTGCACACTAGCATCTTTGTTTCACTCCTTGGCAAAGTCCCCATTTCCCTTGTAGACTGAAAAAGTAGGTGACTAAGCCGTGTCACCCTAAGGATTTTGGTGCACCCCAGCAAGAAATATATTGGGGGGCCTTGTTTGGAACAATTTTTTTTACCCATCTTTTGCTAATTCAAGCCCTATGTTGCCTAACTATGTGTTAAAGATTAGATACAAAAACACACAGAAGTGAGCTAGAGAGAAAGTTCCCTTTCCCCGGGGTGGACCTTGGAAGGCGGGGGCCCTGGGCAATTGCCCACTTAGCCCATGCCTTAAAACGTCTCATTGAGTGCGTGTTTATTGTAAGTAGAATTATACAGGAAAGTGCAATAACCCGTCTGTAGTTTGTAATCCAAGGCTCAAGTCAGCTAAAAGATGGCAAACCCATATTCTTATTGTGCATGAGAGTAGAGGGCGCCTGAATAGACTCTGGAAACTCAGGGTGCCTTGAATGAGACATGACAGGCGCCTGGAGGGAATGCATCGAGGCGTGGATGGGGGTGGGGGGCACTGAAGGAGGTTGTTTACTTCAGACAACACGTTACACCAGTTTCCATAGAGAGGGCCTGGCACACAAAGGTATTCCGCTTTCGTAACGCGTTTAAAAGCCATTAGCGACAATACAAAGTGAGCTTGTAGTTCACAAAGACTTGCGAAGTGTGAAATGTAGAAGCATCAAAATGCTACGGTATGATTGTGCTGCAAGCTCCTGTCCGAAAATACAAAGTAATTAGCAGGTACTACTGGCTTCATTTACTCACTTGTTGACACAAACAAATGCAATAATTGTACATTTCGCTAAAATAAGGGGAAAACAAAATAGAAAAAAACCGGCACAAGCCCAAAGGAGGGGCAAAACACCGTAAATGATTAAAATATATCCCATCCATGCATCATGTAGCAAGCTCAACATGGGCATTGAAAATTTGGTGGAGGATGATGGGGGGACAGAGAAAGACGACTAGGATGAAAGCAGCTCCTGTGCGTGATTGTGACAGAGCCCTGGTAGCACGTGCAGGCAGAATGAAGTTACGCAGAAAAGGGTTACGTGTCACAGATCTTGCTGCCTTAAATTATCCAAATGAACCTGTGCATCTTTCAAAAATGGACCTCACATGAGCTGAATCCTGCACTGCCATAGCCTGTCATCCGTCTACACGTCTATGATGGCACGTTGAAATTGACCAATTTGCCATCCTAGGCATTACCTAATCTATGCCCCATCTTCCTTGATATACATTATGCATGTTTATGATGTCATCTCACCTAAACAGCACCTAATGAAATTTATTTCACACAACATTTGCTACTATACACATAACTTTGATGTTTGACAAGCAGAAAGCTTTTGCTGGGTAACATTTTGCTCTTGCACTCTTGGGACCAGGGCAGTTAACATTGGTGTATGCTATTTTTGCATGTGTTCCATTATGTGGTGTTTGTGAGCTGACCCCTACCTACCTCGGCTTGTTCGGTTCAAGAAGTGGGTCAGCACCTAGTGGAGTGATGCCTTTAACTTCAGGGTTCCTTCATCCATGGTTTCATCGTCTGGTGCATTCTCAGACAAGGAGCATTGACTTGAAAGAAAGTGTAACATTTTGAGTGACTTGCCGTATGCGGCACATGTTTTGGATAACTGTGCGGCACATGTTTTGGATAACTGTGATTTACACAACAGTTGTTTGAAGGGCAGTCATTGTGGATGTGAACATTGTCTTTTTTCAACTGTAAATACCAGAATGCATTTCATTGACACCCTTACATCCTAGATTTAACAAACCTTCTGTGATTCAGAAATGTATTTCACATGTATTCCTTATGCATCTAATTTGAATACACTATTGTTAGACCCGTCAGCCTGAGGGTGGTCTTCCCCCCGACTTTTTGCCTTCACCCCTCTTATTTTTCAGAATTTGTTGTTGTTGGCTTTAGTGGGGGGAAGCGTCTAGAAGTTTCTCCCATTTCAAAGTAGGTACCCGGTGTAAAAAAGGGAGCCTCAGACCCACCCTTCAGTTTGCTTTCTCAACCTGCTGAAGGTCTCTTAGAGGACTGCCCGTTTCTGTGGCTTGATGAGTACTTCAGAAGGCTGCTTTGCTGCACCAAGAAAGACTGTCTTCTGCCTGAAGCCTGCTCTGAGCCCCCAGAGGACTGCCATGTGCTTGATCCCTGCATGTCTACTTGAAACCAGGACTGCCAGAGTGACCCCAAGGTCTAGTTTGCTGGTCTTGTGATAAGAGCCACAGGGACATATCGCCTCCAACCATCTTCAACCTGCCCCTAGATCCTGTCTGACTGAGCAATACCTCTCTCAGTGGTGCCTCTCCAGTCATGTACCCTCAGAAGTGCTGCTAAAGGTGTCCATATAGCCCAAATCGAAAACTTAGGAATTACATTTTTTTTAACCAGAAGTGCTCTGAGAACCGAGACGAGACCAGGACCTACCTGCTTGCCAATCCACCCAAAGGGCAATGTCGGTTGCCTGACTTTGCACCAGCTCCTGCTACATTCTTCTCCACAGCAGCAAATCCTGTTCAGTGGCTCCTGCCAGAAGAGGTATCTGGCCGCTTGGAGCCTTGTCAGCTACAGCCTGCAGCTTCGCCCCTCTGGAGATCTTTGACTTCTAAAAAGGAGATTATGTCTGAATGAAGGAATCTCCACCCCGACTTCACCCGGCAACTCCCTAACAAGGACACCTCCTCCTCAGACAAAACCTTCTGCCTTGCCCCACTGAGCGTTACCTTGTTAGAAATTTTCCTTCAAAATTTCTTCTAAGTCCAAAGTTAAGCAGAGACTGGGCCCAATCTACTTCGTGTATCCGACTTGCGCTCCATCGCAGTCGGCAATAACTAATTTTTGCCCTAGTCTCATGCAAGCAGTTGTCCGCGGGTGGTTTTTTGTTCTTTTAGGTACTATATTCCACTTTAAACTTTAAAAATTCATAACTACAGTTCTGCTGATTGGATATTTGTTGTTTTTGTGTCATATAATGTATTAGATTTTACTCTATTTCTAAAAATTGGAATGGGATTTTTCTTGAGTGTGCTTCCACTTTATGGCTGTTTGAGTTGTGCATAAATACTTTACACATTGCCTCTAAGTTAAAACTGACTGCTTTTGTGCCAAGCTACCAGAGGGATAAGCAAAGGTTAATTTAGTATCTGTTTGTGATTCACCATGGCAGGAATTGTGGTTGGGGCTTGAGAAAGGTTCACACACCCCTCAACCAAAAACCCAATTTTTCAACACTATAGTATATGCTCTACAGAAAATGAACACCACACTCAGCTTGTGTGTCAGCTGTTATCTCAACTTGTTCCATGGCAGTTGAAGCCACATCAGAGTAACCTGCATGACTGCCTCTTTGGATATGAATGTAATGTTCTGTGAGGGACCGAAGCCCGTGAGGGAAGTGGAAAGTGAGCAAGCCCACCCCTCTTTGGGAATATCTGGTTGAGGGTACTCCATAAGAACGTTTTGAAACACATACAGAGTTTCGGTAGGTTCCCTACATAACTTGTCATTTAATTTGGTTAGACGGCTATATGTATTATAAAGGCATTTAAGAAAACCTGGGAAGGTAAGTTCATGTTTTATCACAATACCTGGACAGCAGAGCAAGATAAACCTTACATCCGCATAAAACAGTGCTACAGTTCAATGTTTACTTATAGATTACTGGATCAAACACGCTACATCAATCGTATATACCGAGGGCTAAGACAGCATTAGTGATGTGCTAAAAGCTTTATCAGTATAGATGGTGATATGCCTCTATGCAAGACACTATAAAACAGCCATAACAATAAGTGCAATTTAGTACCAAGAAACCACAATCGGCAATAAGTCTCCTAAACTCAGCATAACGTATCACTCGCATATCAGCTTTAAATATATTTCAGAAATACTGTTATTTGGTGTGAAGCATCAGTGTGACAGTTTCTGTAACTACAAATACTACATTAATATTACCTCTTTTGGATAAATATGCTCCATTCCCCTAAATGGAGGTGTGTATTCGCATTGGAGAAGAGTTTTGTCCCAAAATATCAACATTTCGTTTTTAGTAAATATGTTTTGTTTTTCAAGCATCAGATTTTCATTTTCACTGTAACACCTGCACAGATTTCACCATGTCCATTCATCATCATCATCATCATAAAATGCAACGACACTTCATCATATGGTAAGGTGTTTCACCACCACCCTGCCAGAAACAGCCAGTATTGTGCCAAGAATTGCACTATAAGTCAAGGGTGGGCCACTGTTATGCCACAGATAGTCAGAATGTTGCCAGCAATGGCCATATCTGGCAAGGATGTTAGAATGTCACACAGAATGAGCGCATCAGAGCCACAGTGGGCCACTGTTATACAGAGGTAGCGTCCAGTAAGCAAGAATGGCAACAAGGCAAGAATATGCCATAGATTTGGCAAAAATGCCCACAACATGCCATGGCATGTCTATCATAAAGGTATGGCCAGCATGTTGCCCCGAATGACAACAATATATCAATGAGGAGCCAGTATTATACAAGGACTGGCAGCAGGTTCACAATAATGCCACAATATGTAATGGGTGGGTCACTATTACAGAGGGATGTGGCAAAGAATGCCCTCAATATGCCATGTATGTCCCTCTATTATACAGGGATGAGCAGCATGTTGCCCTGAATGGCAACAATATATCATTGACAGACCCATATTGTACTGGGATAGCCCGCTAGTTACCATGGATGCCTACGGCATATCATGGGCAGGCCACCATTTGTTTGGCTATCCAGCATGCCCCTAGCAGTACTCTGCAGCCTGCAGAAAAGTGCATAAGGAACAGCAAAGCTATGAGCATTATCAGTGTTCACTTTATTGTTATTGCTTGTCGCATACCTGTAAGGAAAGGGTCACACACCTCTAAATATGTAGCTTTGCTCTCTCTGTGGTGAAGACCTCCTCATACTGAAGGCCTGATTCACAAAGGTAAATTTACACTGTTGTGTACGTCTATGATTGTTTGCCGTTCACAAAGGTGTTTTATGAGTAGTATCTTTACGACTGTGGAGTCTCCACACATAAAAAGATAGAAACGTTACCCTTCATGTGGCTTTCAGTTTTCTTGTTGTTTTCTCTAAATGGAGAAAATACATATCTCAGGATACTAACCCCGCAGAGCCTAGGGCTGTAGAGTAGATGGGCTGTGAGATGTGCAGAGGAACAAATGGAATGTGTTGTCTACCAAGTACAGGTGATGCATTTATCTAGCAAGTCCTTATATAGACTATAAGATCGTAAGACTTAGGGGGTCATTATGAGTTTGGCTGGTGGAAAAGGCTGCCCACCAAACTCCCGCAGTCAGGTTGTCGCCAGGGCTGCTGCCTTCCCGTGGGCCCCATTACAAACTCCCCACTGGGTCAGCTGGCGGAAATGGTGTTTCTGCCCACTGGCCCAGCGGGGAACAGCCCACAACATTGATGCCGGCTCATAATTGAGCCGGTGGTAATATTGCGGTGCGTAGGGTGCAACAGCACGTGCTGCGATTTCTACTGTCTGCAAAGCAGACAGTGAAAAGCACGATGGAGCTGTCCATGTGGGCCCCCTGCACTACCCATTCCAAGTGCATAGGCAGTGCAGAGGCCCTCATGGGGCCCCCTGCACCCAGTCTCTGCCAGCTTCTCATGGCGGTGTAACTGCCATGTAAAAGCTGCCGGAGAGGAGGATCGTAATCCCCAGGGCGGTGCTGCATGCAGCGTTGCTCTGGCAGATTAGGACTGCCAGCACCGCCAATCCCTCCTGTGGAGGAAAATTGGCAGTGCTGGCGGTCCGATCATGGCCAACTGCCATGGTCATAATGTGGCGGTCAGACCGCCGCCAAAGGAGTGGGAAAACTGCTCTGGCCGTGGTCAGACCGGTCGTAATGATCACCTTAATGTGTCCCTATTCGCATTCCAGACCTACCAAAAAAAAACGCCACGGCTGCCTAGTGCCTTCAAACCTTTCCATTTAAAATAGCATGGAGATCAGATTCTAAAGCACAAGCACAAACACACTCACTCTCTGCCCCAACACATTATGAATGGTGTGACCAGAATATATTCTGAAAACATGAGTTACCGTTGGCAGCATCGTTAGCACCCTTAAAGCTTATTAATACCTTCTCCCGATGGGATTTGTACTGCAATTTGCACATGCCCCCTCTTTGTAACAGAAACAAACGAGATTAATAGATTTCCGTCACGTGAGTAGCTGGAAAATAAAATACCTCCTATTTATACAATATGGCTCACAGTGGGCGTTACTAAACCAGTGGAACTTTTGTTACCCTCGGAAAGGATGATCCCATATTGCCACCTCGTTTTCCACTACGAGTTATACTCGGTGCTGGCCAATATTCCATTCCAATGCTTTATTTGTGCTTGTTGCTTCCGGTGCGGAGCACCGGGAGGACCAGCACTTATTTTTCTGCCTCAAGCATTTACTGCGAGCAAAAGACACATAAGGGAAAGACGGAGGAAGAGAAAAACGAAAAAGCGTCACAATAGGAGAAAGCAGAAAGCTGCAAGAGTGCGCTGAAGGGGCAAGGAGTGGCTGTAAATGGATTGAAGAGGCCGGAGATGGCTTCACGACTACGCTGCCTCAGAATTCCATGTTCGGACATTTATTGGTAGCAGCCGCATGATTACGAGGAGAGCTTTGGGCACCGGCACGTTTTTATTTACAAATTAAACACTGTTCCATTCAAAACTTTGCTCTCGTCTTCTTTCTTCTGGTTTTCTCCTACTACTCTCTCTCAATTGTAGGGTGAAATATGATTACATTTCAGTGCCTTGGCTGGTGTCTCCATAATGCAAGGCACGGCAGCGGGTTTAGAGTGCTACAAGCAGTCGAGAGAAAAGGACTGACATTTGTTTCTTTATTGCGAAACAGCAGGCCCCTTACCTGCAAAATGTTATATTTCCTGAAGCACTGAAAATCCTCGCACTATTCCTATCCACCGTTTTAGCCCTAGAATCTAAACTGTGCATGTGACACTGGATTAAATGCGGCCCCAGGTGATCCTCGCGAGTGTGGTCCTGCAGCAGGTGTAAAACTGTTACATTACAGAGTACATGTCAACATCTGAGCAGACTGACCAAGGAGGTGGTTGAGAAAAATGGCTCCATAAACAATGCAACAGGGAACTAATAACCGCAAAACAGGAAGATAGAGAGGAAATGGAGACCGGCCGCAGGGATGATGAGGGGTCCAGGCTGCACCACAAGAAGGAGGAACGGATCTACATCAGAGGAAGTCGTGGAGAGGAGCACATTACTTACATTTGGTCATGTTTTTTCGATGGATGCATCCTTCATCCTACAGATGTTCTATTTCATGAAATAGCTCTCAAGCACAGGTTGGATCTGCAATGTTCAGCCCTGCCTGCAGGAGGCATCATGGTGGCTATTGAGTAACACTGGGCCTGATCTATGTACAGGCAGGTCGCAAATAGGGGGTGCAAATTGTGCACTGACTTTTGGCAACCTCCCTGTCAATTTGCAGTGAGAAATATGTGCTAATAGGATGAATTGCACAACAGCCATTCAGAGCTGGTGGCAAAATGGCCAGTAAATTAATATTGAAAGAAGAGTGGCCAGGGCACACCAGTAGCATGAATCCTGATCCTGATAATGTTCAAGAATAAACAGAAAGTTCGTTCTTGGAGGATGATGTGTAGATATTTATTATAAGTGCAGGTAGAAAGTAGAAATCTCAATCAAAAGACTGCGTTGTACAAAATGACCATGAGTCCAGAGCAGCCAGATGGTGATAAATGGTCAAAGTTACAATAGGATGTTTGAATGTAACAATAAGTCCATACAGCAAAACAGCCAACACATGTTTCGTCTTCAAGACTTTGTCAAGGCTGTGGGAACATAGATGAAAAATACATACATGTCGGTATAGTATAATTGCGCAAGGTGACTTCACAACGTCTAAAATTCTTTGTACAGAGGTAAAGAGAACAATCCGAGCGAAGGTGTAATAGAATTGTGTGAATTAAGTGCAGGGATGCGTATAGTTAATGTGACGACCAGAATGTAGTGTGAATGCCTCAATAGGTCTTATAGGTGACTAATTGAATCACGTTCCAGAAGAAAAAGGCAAACAAGTCAGTCTAGAGTGGAATAAAACGGCAACATCATGCAAGGTGAGATTGTCATAAACGTATCTACACAGTGTGATACAGTACATGTGCTTTAAAATTTTAGAAAACATTGAATCTTAGTGGTGAAGAAACAAGGGGGGATGCAAAGTGTGTTGTGATGTGGATAGAAGATCTATAAACAGTGTGAAGAAAAAAGTGTAAAGAAAGAAGTAAGAAGTAATTGAAAGGGGGTAAGGTACCTTCAGATGTATATAAAACGTTATATGTAAACACGAAAGGTACATAGATCAAGCTGCTGGTAGTCATGAGTCCTTGGGAGAAGTCAAATAGTATTGGCAAATGATGGCCATGATAAGCCTGGGGTATAAAACAACAAAAAATAAAATGTAATGTAAAGCAGGTGTTATGCAGGAGAGTAGAATGCAAACTGAGTAGGTCTGGTAATGAAAACATTTGTTGGGCATCCGGGGAGACCAAGAATCAGTGGCCCCTATATGGAGTAAAACATACCTGTTGGTGTAATGTGAGACAAAAACTATAAGTCTAAGCTGAGAAAGAACTAAAATTCAATTTAAAATAGAGCCTGTTATTCAGAAGCTGTTGCTCCAGGGTTAAGCCTAATAAGGTCCATGTGACTGTGTGAGTTTTTCCTGTCATATGCTATTCCCAGGAGTGGTATGGAGTAAAAGGTGAAATGGAGCGCGAGGTGAAACCAACGTGTGAGCAGCGGCGCTCCATGTATCATGGCAGCCAGGATACAGGTGCGGTCTGTGCACCGTAAGGAAAAATTGTCCAAAGGGTGTTGCAGGCAAGCGGCACAGCGGAAAAGGTAAAGAGTGAAAAGTAAAAGGCAGCGCGATGTATGACATGGCATGTGCGGCTCTCTGTTAGATGGCAGTACAAAGTGTAAAGAAAAGTCTGTCAGGAGACGCATAAAAACGCGTCAGTTCCCCGTAAGTGGGAGAAAGTAGTGAGACAAGCCAGCAACGCTGGCAGTACCTTACCTCGAGTATTTGTGGAGCGAATAGACCCGTGCCGTGCGCGTCGGGGTTTTGGCAGAGTGTTTGGCCCATGTGTGTGTCAGCCTCTTTTTAAAGGTTAATCGGTTCAGGCAAAAGAGAGTCAAAATAGAAAAGCGACTCTAATTAAGACGGCGAGCAGTTTGAGCAGCCCAAGGTGGGGGCCATTTTGAAACGGAGTGAGTCCATATAGAGACTAGTGCTACGGGCAATGAAGGCATTCAGAAAAGGAGAATGGTGTAGAGATCAGACGTAAGAGTCATGCAGAAAAGTGTGTATAATAAATATAATACAACTGTAGTTTGTTAGAAGTACCATTGTCGCAAGGTAAAGCATAATACACAAAAGGTGGTATGAACTACCGTCAAACAATGTATAAGTATATAAAACAGTAAGCATGATACAAGACCAAGATGAGTGGGTTACAGAATCATCTTGTAAGTCAGAGAACTTACTAATATAGAGAACAGAAGTTATAGCTGGACACATAAAACTACATCTTAGTGTATAAAATATATGGAGGTGAGTGTTTTTATACAGCTGAGTTTTAAAGAAAGGTGTATAGATCCTTGTCAATGTTAATGCCCTGCTCAACAGCTCTGAGTCTAATAATCCAACTGCTTTCCAGTTGTCTAAGCCGTAGCGTTTTATTACCGCCTCTGGGTAGTGAGTTCACTGTGCCAATGCCATGTACACTGATGCCCAGTATCTCTTGTTGTCTATGCTTGGCATTGTAGTGAACCGCGAAGGGGTAGTTGACATCATTGTTGCGGATGGCCCTGATGTGTTCTTGCAATCTCTCCTTAAGAGGTCGGATAGTGCTCCCCACATAGATGAGACTGCAAGTGCAGATAATGCAATACACTACAAATTTGGTGTTGCAGTTAATTAATTTATTGATTTTGTAAGTAACTGGTGAGTTGTATTGGAACTCTGTAAGTTTATCTTTGATGAAGCAGCAAATATTGCAATGCCCACATTTGTAGGATCCATGTGGGGCTGTTGGTAACCAAGTGTTTGCTTGTTCAGGTGGCAGAAAGCTGCGACACAAGTGATTTCGAAGGGCGGGCCCCCTGCTATATGTGATGTTAGGTTTGGGAGGAAGGCTGGTTTTAAGGAATCCATCAGCTAGGAGAAATGACCAATGTTTATGAAGAATCCTATATATGTTTGAACTGAGTGCATTGTAGGGGGTAATGAAGGATGGAGGTCTGGGTGGGTTATTCTTGTTGGTGGAAGTAACCAGCAGATCTGATCTTTTAACATGCTGTATTCTGTTGTTAGCTCGTGATAGTGTGCTGGGTGAGTAACCCCTCCGTACGAATCGTGTGTTCATTACTTTGGATTCTTCATGGAAGATGATATCTTCACTGCAATTTCTCCTGATCCTGGTGAGCTCTCCATAGGGAATGGCCTTAATTTGAGAGGCAGGGTGTGAACTGTTAGCATGTAAGATGGCATTGCATGCTGTAGGTTTTCTGTATAGTTTAGAGCAGATTTCATTACCTCTTATGTAGAGTGTTAGGTCCAAAAAATTGACCTGCGATGTACTGTGTTCCCCAGTAAAAGTAATGTTAAAGGAGTTGGTGTTGAGATGTTTTAAAAAAAGGTCAAATGTATCTAAACTGCCTGACCAAAAAAGTAAAACGTCATCAATGTATCTGCCCCAGTATAGTATGTGTTGAGTCAAGTCCGGTGGGCAATCTCTCCATATATGTTGCCATTCATAAAAGCCCATGTACAAATTTGCAAAAGAGGGGGAAATTTGCCCCCCATTTCCACACCTTGGATCTGTTTGAACCATGTGCCTTCATGGACAAAAAAGTTGTTATCCAAAACTAGCACTATTAGATCTAAAAGCATATTGGAGTGTTCTAGGAGTGAAGCTTCACGTGTATCAAGAAAGTGCTGGATGGCAAGTAGACCCTTGTCTCTCGGTATACAAGTGTATAGTGAGGTAACGTCTAGGGTTGCTAGGATGTGCCCCCCTGTCCATTCAAAGTCACTAAGTTTGCTGAGGCATCCGTGCTTCTTGAGGAAATTTTTCAAACAGGCACTGGCCCATCTACCAGCCATAACGCACCCATTAAAAAAGAGGGCTTGAGAATGAAATTTGTTAAACTTGAACGCCTCAAAAAACAAGAGCTTTCAAGATGGTGGGACTACATCATCTTACAAAAATATATTGACAACAAACAAATTCCCAGGGGCTTACGTGTGATTCTGTTCCCCTCATTCGAAGACCTCAGTCCTGAACTCCTAAAGGAGTGGGAACACCTTTTGGTTACCTCTTCCTTTGGTATGATGGACACACTAATCAGGGATGCCCGGGCCAAAAGAGAGAAACTCATTGAGGAAATTCTCACCTTGGAAAAAGAAATGAAAGAAATTAACCTACCTGAGGCCAAAGAAAAAAACTATAGAATCCTTAAGGAAATATTACTTAAACACCAAGAATACATTAAAGAGAAAAAAACACGTAAATTTAAGAGGGATGAAGGGGATTACAAGAATGTGAGCGTTTTCACCTACTCGCGTAAATTTGATAACATCAAACTAGATAGACAAGTTACCTCTTCACACCCACCTGACAACGGGGCCACCTCCACCTACTCTACAAGTGATACGGATCATTCTAGCACCTCTAGTATCAGTGGAAGTGACACTTGCATCTCCACACTACAAACTACGGTATCAACCACTCACAAATCACCTTTTTAGTGGAATTAGAGAGATACAGAAAGGGCCAAATATTCAACCGAAGGAGAGAGGACTCTCACACCATCCCATTAGGAGAGGCAAGAGAAAGGCATACAGACACAACAAGAGAAAGAGAAGGGGTTACAACGAAATCCACCACCCGCAATCAGAAATGACTGACTCTATCTCGAGTACCAATAATAAGATTTCTATTGTAAACCTGACAAACATTGAATTGAATATGCAACAAATAAATATTTTGAGCAAAGGTTTGGGTTTTGTGCCATCAACTTTACCTAACTTGACTGAACTGCATATCAATCTCTTTAAATTCGTTCGTAAATGCCTGTATTTCAAAAGCGAAGGATGTCCCATGGTCCCAGCTTCTTCCTTGTGATCAGATACCCCTCACTCTGGGGTCAGTACCTGATGAATAGTTTTCTACCACAAACCACTGATAAATGTCATTGCTAATTGCAATTAAGAGAGAGAGTGTTGGATATTTGATGAGTGTTGTGAATGGATGTGCGTGTGTGAATGAATGAGTGTGTGTGCTTCCCTTCCTCCTAAAATTACAGGCTGTCACTGCCATCAAGAGAATCAAAACTAAACTCAAGTCCCAGTGTGGGAGCACAAACTGTGGGTAACATTATTTAGTACCCCAGTCTTTTAAAAAATTGTGCAACAGGAAAATAGTGACAATGTACAGTACTCTGATTTAGACTTATAGAGATGTGCCAGCTGACCTACAGAAGTGCCTATATACAGGTTTGGGGACCCAGAGGCATCAGTAAATGCACATCTGTAGCCATGAGAGGTAAGAAGGAGAGAAATTATTTTAGACGCCACCAGCTAGAGGAGTATCTGTGCATAAACTGCTGTTGTCAACGACAAGAGAGCAAAACATCCCTCAGGTCCTCCATGAGATAGCATTCCTAGTACCTGGACCTCTCCGAAGTCAGGCATGAGGCGTAAAGAATCTGACCTCATCTGCAGAAACCCAGCATCCCTTCCGGATGGTCCAAGGCCATAAATCGAAGTTGTGAACCTAAAATATGTCTCCAATGATGCAATATGGCAGGAAGGAGGGTCTAGGAGTCCTAGGGATACCCAGGGGCCATAGGAAAAACTAGAAGAGTGAGAAAAAAAAAGAGAGGGAGAGACTCAGTTTGTTTACTTGATATCCAAAAGGCGCAGCCTCTGAAAGTGGAAACAATTGTGCAGCCTGCCCATCTCGGTTGGGCTACAGGTTTGTGAACGCCTTGTCCCTTACCTTAGCTCGGCTCACTCGTCCCACAGATAATTACATTGGACTTTGCACTCTTCCCTTCAACGAGGTGTGTTCAGGCTGTGGTACATTCACAGTGATGAGACTCTCCTTGGAATTCTCTGCCGCGGCTGAGGCCTAAATTAAGGATCATCCTTTCTCTCCGCCTCTCACTGTGTTATTTTAAGTGCACGAGGTGCTCTATAAAGCAGATGTTTTTATAACTTCCAAACTCATCCTTCACTTGGAGGCTTCTAATCTCGTCGAAGTGTCGAGGGGTGTTTTTAATGTAAGAAACTCTGTTCGGACCGGTTGGTTTTAAATGCATTGCTAGTTGGGCTCTCTGAGGCATCCGTGCTGTGTGCAGGGTTGGCATGGCACTTCCAAGCCATCAGTGGTCATTTAAATCAGGCCTGGGTGAGTTAATTGTGCTTACCTGCTTGTTTGGATTTCTCACTGCTCTAAAAATACCATCAGTGACAATATCTGGAATATATGTGTGTACCTCCCAAGCTAAACACAGCGTGCCAGCACTGTGGGACTGTTGCGTCACACGGATGGAGTTCACCAACGCATGTTCTTTGGGTGGAGATGCGAGCAGGATTTCTAATTTATTCCTTCACTATGTCAAGTATCAGAGATTTGTCGGAGTATTTATAGCAGTGAAAGAGATCTAAGTGTAAGGTATTTTATTCATTCCCTTTGCAGTGGTAGTTTGTGTAAGATATTGGCGTGGGTACAATAGGACATAAACTACTATTGTGAATAGTTATTTCTGGTTTTCGTTATGTGTAGCATGTTCTAAGCAGTGGGAGGTGTAGGAGGCTGGCTCTCTATACAGTGTACAAAAAATGATGTGCACTGTGCAGAGAGTCCAAGCAACCCCATCTTGGTATTCAGAGGTAATAAATAGACCAACTAATGCTCTATTTTTAGTGATAGCTTGGTCGATCAGTTAGGCTTATCTTGGAGATGTGCAAAGCATTTGTTGAACCCCTTGTATCAATAAATGTGTTCACACACTCAAAAGAATAACGCGAAACCAGTTTTACAAAAATACTTCAAATTTTTATATAATATTAAGACTGAGATCATCAAAATTGGGTAAAGTTATGATTTTTCAAAGTTTAGCACCATTGGAATCAGTGGGAAAAACTTTAAAAAATGCATATAAAATAAGGCAATGCTCTCACAAGTGTCACCTTCTGTTTTTAGGTCGAGGTCGTCAAGATGTCCTGTGGGCCAGCTGGAGAAGATTTGGAGGTTCCCGTTTCGAGCGGGAGCAGCGGTTGAAAGTCAAGGAGCTGGTGCAGAATGAAGAAGGGGACCACTTGGAAAAACACTACACAGGAGGAAGGACTTAAAGATAAGTCCAGTGGGTCCCCTTGGAGAGTAGAAGTTGCAAGGCGTTAAGGACCCCTAGAGCACAGCTGGTTGTCCAACGCAGCAGCCAGGGAGGCCGTGTGCAGTGCAGATAGGTCAGCCAAGGGTTGTGCGTCGTAGGGTCCTTGGAGCCAGGTGCAGGTCACTTTGAGGGTGGATTGCAGGTTGGAAGGCCACTCTGGGGGTGGTTCTTGGGTGTCCTGAAGTCCCTCGACTGGAGCTTGCTTCTGGTCCTTGGAGAGTCCAGAGTGGACTTTTCTTCTGGGTGTCCGACACTGGGGGTTAAGTACCCTCGGCTATGGCACATCTCAGCCACTGGAGGTTGCAGTGCCACCAAACTTGGCACACTGACAGGGTTTGTCCTCTAGGTCAGTTGAGTGGAATTTGGTTGGGCTGCTATGTCTGATTTGTTGGTCAGCACCTGGTCAGTGAACTGGACTTCACTGGTTTCATGCCTGGGGTGTGCAGGAAGTAAAACCTTCACTCAGAGGGAGGTTCTTGGTGATTTTCAGAAGGTTGGAGGTCCTTCAGGCTTTCTTGGAGTCTGTCCAATGTCTAGTTGACCCCTCAGCGGTGATTGTCAAGTCCTGGGTGCAACACGCAGGGTCTGGCGCCTATATCTTCTTGCAGCAGGACTTCTGTTCTTGAGCCTTGCGTATTATTTGTCGCTGGTCTTCTTGTGTCAGTTGGATCTGATCAGCAGGTCTATGGATTCCCTCTAAATACTGCATTTAGTGGGTATTAAGGGCAGTACCTGGTAGTGGCCAATAGGCCCCTTACTTTAGGATGGCTACATCGACTATGTGCCCACTTCCTCTGGGAAGAGATCACATCACTAACCCTGATAGGCTATTTTCCTGTCATTCAAGATGGAGGAAAATTAAATGGAGTGGTCACCTTGCCTGCCACCCCTGGGGGGTGGTGCAGGCTGGGGGTGGTCACTCCTCCTACTCTGGCTAAGTTTTCCCACCGGTTTTCCCACTCAAAGTGTGGCAAAACCATTGGGCAGCCATCTGCTGCTGGCAGCAGAGTCAGAGGTCAGATTTTAAAGGTGGTAAAGCCTTTGAAGTTTACCGCTGGGCCTGGGTGCCTGCCTGGGGGAGGAGGTGCAACACCTCCACCAAGGAAAGGCTTTGTGTTCTGGCCCCTGAGAGCAAAAGGCCCTCACCCCAGGACAGTGGCAGGCTGGTAAAAAACAGTCAGCAACTATGCCAGGGCTGTTAGGTTTTTGCGGGGGCACCTCTAAGGTTTCCTCTGGGTACATGTTATAATAAATCCAACACTGGCACCAATGTGGGTTTATAATTCTGAGTTGTTTGGTACCAAACAACCCAGTACTTCAGAGAGGCCATCATGTAGCTGGGGAACTTGTAATGACCAGTGTCCAGCATATGTATTTGCTATGGCTTCCCTGTGCACTTACTATGTCTTAAGGTTTTGTAGAGACATAGTAGGGGCATATTGGATCATGCAAACATATACCCTCACGTGAATTATAGTGCACACTGCCTTAGGGCTGTAAGGCTTACCAGAGGGGTGACTTACCTATAGTGCATGCAGTGTTAGTGAGTTTGCACTTTTAAATACACCTTATCATGTATTTGCAATGGCAGTCAGCATGAGGCTGGTGTGGGGCCTCACAGAGTGGCACAATTGGTACTGCAGCTCTGGGGGCCCTCTTCAGTACCCATGCCCTAGGTACCAAGGGTACCATTTACTAGGGACTTACAAGGGTGTCTTAAGTGCCAATGCATAGTATAGTTTTGGGGAAAGAGATCTGGCCTTGGGAACTTGTGTAGCAGGGGCCCAGGGCACTTATAGTTTGAAACCACATCATTTTCCAGGCACAAAGTAGGGGACTAACCATGCAAAAAGATGCCCTTCCTCACAGAAGGACATGACAGTGTTCAAGTCTACTCAGCTTTGCACCAGGCTTGTTGGCTGATGGATCTAGCCTTATAAACATCATGACAGGAGCCACACATAATTCTCTTATAGCCACATCCATGATTTTCTTCTGCAGTAATAATAACGTTCCTTGGTATTGTACCACACCATTAAATATTGAAATATTTAATTCGTTTTTCTTCAGAACTATCTGTAAGAGCTATACAGTCTTTTATCGGCGAATAATGGAATTGTGTGCTGTAAAATTAATCATTAAGATCCAATTTTTAGAACGATAGAATTATTGAACGGAAGTCTCCCAATCAATATCCCTCCATACCTTCTCGAGAGGGTCAGATTAGTTATGCTCACTTGTTCGGTACTGTATGTGGTTGATATTAAAACACTGTGGCTCCCACAGCCCTGGAGCAACCTTACAAATACGTCATCAGAAACTGCAAACAGACACACAAGTCACTTTCTGCATTGAAGATCAATGTGCTCAACGAGCTGAATGTGTTTCTGCAAGCCAGACGGCTGCCTCCTTTGTAAACTCTGGTATCGCCTGGCAAAGCTCAATAATACATATATTTTCATCTGGTGTAAAAATGTGAATTCTCCTGGAACCTTATTTTTGTCATAAGGTATAATTTCTCCCGGTGCCAAGAAATAGAGGGGTGACATCATATGTTATATATAAAAATACTTAGGACTTGCCAACTGGGAGCGGATTAGATGCTGTTTTTGTGGTTAGTGGCAAAACAACAAGACCATGCCACGTACTGGTGATTGTGTTGATAGTTCAATCCACATGACTGAGTAGGAGATATTAATTGTTATGTTATTGGGTACCTAAAGCAACTAAATCAATCCCATGTAAATAATTCAGTCTTAACCAGCCTGCATGCTCTATAAAATCTTCTTTGGAAACAGCCCCAAATGTTTTACCCAGAACTTTGTAAAATATGCTCCATCCAGCACTCTTAGACCCACCAACAACCACGATTTTGTGGTTAAAAGCATACAAATGTGAAAAGGTGGTGGTAGAGCTTTCCAAATTCAAGGACCCAATCTGTGGAACTTCTAACCCTTACCCTGATATCTGAAACTAAACTTTTCAGATTCAGGAAACTTCCAAACCTGAGTTCTTCCAGTTTACCCGTCCATTTGGATATCATACTATGCGCTTGGAGACTCTGACTTGAGTGACACAAATAAAAATAAAAAATTGAACAGGTGCATGTAGTGAAAACTTCAGGGATAGATGAACAAGGGAATGTGACGTGTCATAGCGCTGGTGTGTAGCACAATAGTCTCAGTTGTGTCATGTCATTGTGTTCCATGCAATAGTCAATAAAAGGGTGTTCCTTCTGTATTAACTCAGTACACATATAGGTGGTCATTCTGACCCTGGCGGTCTTTGACCGCCAGGGCGGAGGACCGCGGGAGCACCGCCGACAGGCCGGCGGTGCTCCAATGGGGATTCCGACCGCGGCGGTAAAGCCGCGGTCGGACCGGCACCACTGGCGGGGTCCCGCCAGTGTACCGCGGCCCCATTGAATCCTCCGCGGCGGCGCAGCTTGCTGCACCGCCGCGGGGATTCCGACCCCCCCTACCGCCATCCAGATCCCGGCGGTCGGACCGCCGAGATCCGGATGGCGGTAGGGGGGGTCGCGGGGCCCCTGGGGGCCCCTGCAGTGCCCATGCCACTGGCATGGGCATTGCAGGGGCCCCCGTAAGAGGGCCCCTACATGTATTTCACTGTCTGCTGCGCAGACAGTGAAATACGCGACGGGTGCAACTGCACCCGTCGCACAGCTTCCACTCCGCCGGCTCGATTCCGAGCCGGCTTCATCGTGGAAGCCTCTTTCCCGCTGGGCTGGCTGGCGGTCTGAAGGCGACCGCCCGCCAGCCCAGCGGGAAAGTCAGAATTACCGCCGCGGTCTTTCGACCGCGGAACGGTAACCTGACGGCGGGACTTTGGCGGGCGGCCTCCGCCGCCCGCCAAGGTCAGAATGAGGGCCATAATGTTTTTTGCGAGAGGCTACTGTGTCCCAGAGTGACAATGGCTATGACTTAGCTTTACACAAAGCATAGAAAATATCTTCCTTTAGGCAATCCAAATGATCAATTTTGCATTTTCCTTCAAGAGTTAATTCTCAAGAAACCCCTTTTTAGGTCTGGAGTTAGCCAAGACCTTTTAATTTCCCCAAAAATGAATGTTTGATATACTTACTTACAGGGGCTTTCAGCCAGCCTACTTCAACCGTTAGACTGTTTTTATGTCATTAAATGTTTATCTTCTGTCCACTACAGCAGACAGCATAGGGAATGGGACACCCCAGTTCATCTGCTGGGTAACTTCATTGTGAATGGTGCCATTCTGTTCTTTCACAAGCAAGAAGTACATTATTAAGCAAAGTAGTTCCATGCAGTGCCAGGAACTACTAAGGCAATGTGTTGTTTTTCAGACCAAAAAATATTTTGGATTTTAGATTATAAAAAAAATGTGGGGGCAAGGCAGCTCCTCAAACAACAATGTTTGATTAAACAAGCATTGACAAAGTCAAAAGGCTAGCAGCCAACTCCAGGCCTATTACCCTAGCTAATGCTGTTGTTATGCGGTTTCCATTTTAGTAATAGGACTGTGTGTTTAGGAAGGCAGCATCACCGAGCGTGGGGGACTGAGTGCACCCAATTCTACTTGGCAGCTGTCAGCCTAACTCCTGGCTAGCTCGCAGTGCCTTACCCTGACCACCAAACCTGTTGGGGGAAAAGGTGATTATAGCAACCTCAACATGACACTCTGACTCCTCAGGAAGTCGTGGAAACACATCGTACCACTTTTGCTAAGTTACTCATGCATGCTAAGATGAAACACAAAATGCAAAATGGATTTCAATGCATTTATTGAAGTAATCACATTTGAGTATAAAAAGCATGTGTTGCAATAATTAGGCAGATGAAACAGAGCACAGTAGCCAACATGACAGCAATAGTGAAGAAGATCAACAACCCCACCATACTGTGTGTTGCCACAGAGTCTAGATGTTCCTACCAAATCCCCATCTCTAAATCTGAGACCATAATGGTTGTTACCTAGTCCGACCTAAAGGATTTTCCCCACCCCGTACCTGAATAGAATGGCACGGATCTCCCTATGATGCAGATGGCAATCTCCTCAGGAGGCTGAGAAATCAGCACCAGCGTCAGCAAAGCTGTTGTTCGTAATTAAAGCGTCCCAGGATGGTCATGACCAAAATGCCTTCTACCCCCTTTGGGCCCAAATGTAGTTTATATAATGACCCATGCCTCATTTGGGCAGCAGCTCTAGGGTAATGCTGTGTCCCGGAGATGGAAGCTGGCTCCTGGCCTGGCAAATACAAATTAGCATATAATGTCCTGTACGTCCCAGCCTTGAACAATGAGTACAGATTATATGTAGTACAAGGCTGATTAAACGTGCAACTTGAACTCGGTCCTCCTAGAAGAAGCAGCTGATAAAATATATAAAAACAATTGCTAAAAGCAGATTTGCTAAAATATGAATAAAATTGCATGTAATTGTGAAATAAGTCACGAGCTGTGAAACCAAGCTAAGACTGGGGTGCTCAACCCGGGTCTTTTAAAGGGCCTTATGACACTGTCTAACCATTGATTTTTAAATGGTCCAGATTCCCTTGGTTTATGGGGAACCCAATCACATAAGAATATTTTCTGTCATGCAGCATAAGAATAAAGGATTTGGAAGTCAGCAAAAGAGTTGGAAAGGATCATATCTGTGCAGTTGTAACAGCCAACATTGTGATGCATTCTATACTGTGGAGGGTAGGGGGGAGCTCTGGCGGACTTGTTTATCCCACGGTGGAATAGGGGGTAAGCAATCTTGATTACACTGAGTAGGCCTTGGTTGGAATTTTTGCAAATACGTTGAATTTTAAAAATATTAAATAACCTTTGCAAAATTTGGTTAATTTAATCTTTTCTTCTTTTAAAAATGTTGATGGATTGAAAAATATTTTTTCTATTGATTTGTGTAAAGAAAGTGTAATTGTGTCAGAAAAAAAGCACATTTCTGATTTATCACAGCAGGATTTTATCTGGCATTCAATTTTCTGACAAATTCAGTCAGGAATTTTTTTTGTTTCCGTTCCGCTGAAACGTTTGTGGAAATTTCAGAACATCTGAAAACACGACCTCTGATGCTTAATGTGAAAAAAGAGATGACATAGCACAAAGCTTCTTAAAACGAAGTACATATTACATTTAAAAAAGCATTGTGGGATAGAAATACTGCACACAACAGACCTCTTTGGGAACTATGGCCATCTGCATATTTGCCTTTTTACTGTCTACTTGGTACACAAAGGTATTTTGAAGTATGTAAAGTACTGCTCATTGTATTTTTAGGTACTCTTTCATACATTTATGAAATGACCCTCAAACATCTAAAATGTAAATAAAATTGGAATATTCATATACAATTGGTACAATTAGGAAGAACTGTGACCTCTTTCCACTTTTACTATTAGGAAGTAGGCGGTTTATGAGCTGCTTCACAAAGTACTCAGTGGCGGCAGCCAGGAGGGAAAAGTGCTGGGGCAGTGCGGGGACAATAACAAATATATTTGAAATAAAACTTACCTGCTGCCTCGCTGCCTGCCACCTTGGTGCTCTTCTGATAACAGGCTACCAGACTTATCTGCGGAAATCCAGATGCTGCTCTTATGTTGGTAATACTATTACCCAGCATGAGAGCAGCGCTGGGATTGGGAGGTGTGTGCCTAGGAGTCTGTGCCTGCTGATCTCCAGCAAAAGCCTGGAGACATCTAAGTGCGCATGACGGTTTGTCCGTCCTAAGACAGCTAGTCAAACCGTCATGCGCATTTGCAGTGCCCACCACTGCAAGTGCCCGCCACGCTTGCCTAGGCCCCGCCCCCATGACTCAGCTCGGCCCCGGCTCTGGTGATGTAAAATAAAATGATAACAAAACTGCTTTATTATCATTTTATTTTACATGTTTTTATGCTGCTGAGGCAACGCTGGACTACTTCCCATATTCATTAATACTTTTCGGAGTCGGCCCCTAAATGTGTTCTACATACCCAAGTGTCACTTGCAGCTTTTACTGAGACTGTTCAAATGGGATTGGGTTGCACGGCCCCTCCATCAGCCCTCTTCACATCTGCAGTGCACATGCGTCAGCAAAGTGAAACATTTCCTGCCCCTTCCCCCGTAATTCCCATTCTTCCACATCCCCTTCTATGGTCCTTCGGCTCCATGTGTTACACCGATGCAATCACTGCAGAATGTGCTGTCTGTTCCCTGCCGGCCCTCCGTGGAGGACCGCCAAGGGTGCAGCTCAGCTGTCAATTAGAGACATGTGGAAAAGTCGAGTTTGCCCTGGTCGACTAGCCGCCCACCTGGAAGTTAGAATCTCAGATCACAACAAGCCTACTCTACATTCCATCCCTAAAGGTTAGCAAAAGAAGTTCCACTATAATAATAATACCACCATTAACGCCCTTTATGAAATGCTAAAACTGAGCCAGCCAACCAGAGTATTGAAATGATGTTCTTAGCTACTAATTATTATTTCTTCTAGAGTGTGAACCAGACATGGGCAAAAGGGTGCTTGTCTATTTGGCATAAGATTAAAGGGAAGAGTGCTAATAATATCTTCCCACGTGTTATTGGGCATTAACAGTTGTTAATTGGATTTTGCTCTCCTTGTGCCTTCCTACTTTTGACTAGGCCCATAATTGAAGACTGGCCAATAACATCAGTTAAGAGTCTGAATGGAGGGCATTAGTAATCACTGGTAATGCCCCAATTAGACTGAATTGACGCTTAATCATTCTAACAGAAGTACACAGTTCAATTTGTGATGTGTGCTACTTAACTAGTCAATATTGTTATTTTAACTTCATGGTGGAAAACCACAGCTATCCACTGTAACCAGCAAACTCCACACAATTTTGCGTCGGTACCTAGTAGAGTGACGGCACCTATGCTTGATGGCATATTAATCATTTGAGCTTCTGACCAGTACACACCAGCGATCAAATCCTGTTCTTAAGCAAAGGCATGGATGACAAGTTATCTATCAATACTGTACCGACAGAGGAGAACCAGGCTGCCTCGTTATGTAGCAAATGTTGCCCTTGTGTCAGGAATCTAAGGTCCGAATTTATACATTTTGCTGCAAAATTGCGAGAATGGTAAAAGCACATGGGTGGTTTGTGAAAATAATTTACTGGTCGGTTACAAATTTCGACCAGTATTTTATAACCAGTAAATAGTAGACCTGGCCCAGGTTTGCAGCTACCATCATGCAGCCTGTAGATAAATTGTTCTTTGGTTGAATGGTGCCAGAATATCACAGACTAATATTTTCAGGCAAAGGTATTGTGTCCTAAATATTGTTTACAAAAATATTACTGTACTCGAGTTTATAACCGAAAAGCTATACTCAATGGAATGATACCATGGCCAACAATATTTAGGACGCAATAAATTTGTCGGACATTATAGTCAGTGATATTCTCACATACGTCCACCATCAGTCTTTGGTTTGAATGCCAGGTAGTATGGAGTGGCACAACAAGTGGGTGCTGTTGAAGCCGACAAACCCCAGGAGTGGGCAGAGCAACGAAAGTTTCAAAAATATACCTTACTTAAGACTCAAATAGCATAGCAGCATAACCCTAAACAAAAAGGCAACATCTTAGTGGAATGGCGGAGCTGCAGCTGAGAGAGGGGATTGGGTGGGAGTGTGAACTATTCAGAGGGTGATTACCCTGTGATAAGGTGTTGCTTGGAGGTGTGGGTCCTCAGCTGCTTCCAGCAGTGGGAAAGGGAAGGAACCTGGAGAAGAACTGAGATGGTGCTTCTTGGCCTATCAGAAAGCAGGAGGGAGAGAGGGTGTAACATCTTGTTTTTTCTGTCCTGCAGTTGCTGATTTTATTTACAGAATGGCAATGCTGCTGTCTGCTCCAAATGAGGTCTAACTCTTTATTGTCAGACATAGAACAGTGTCAGAGATGACTAACTTGGAGGCCTCAAAGATGATGATCTTGTAGCAAGCAGCCGTGACTTCTGTGATGAGCTACGCAACCGACCGTAAGGAAACACACCTACCTGTGTCATTGTGCTCAAAAAAAGATTGTTGCGCCGTCATCCACATGATATGGGGGTCACGCTATGGGCACCAAGAACACATGTCCCAGTCCAGAATCTTTCACAAAAAAGGACACATTCACATTCACAAAACACCGCCTTTGGGCAGGTCACTCACACTGCACCGCAATGCTACACACAACACGCTCATCTCAGGCACAGGGACAGTGAAGTGTACACAACATTGTGTCACACAACACCAACAACACACCAACAACACACATCTACAAATAGAACTGACACACTCACATTGCACACATGCCATGGACTACTGTCACATTCAACACAAATATCTATGGATGTGTGATGGAACACAAACACCACTCGCATGAATCAGCCCTGCAAAGGACACACACATCACCCACATTGCAACACAATGGAAGGACGATGGGAGCACAATAGTCAGAGACACCTCTATCCCAAACTCAGTATGCAAACAATACCTGCACAATAGCTAATGGGGGCATCAGGATCACTCAGGAAGGGATACTGCACTGGGACACATTACACTTTGCACATGCCCCTTAAACAACATTTGCACAGGAACTGGCCTTTCAGGTATCTCAGGGATGCATAATACTAGAGTCAAGTGACATGCTTATCTGCACAATGTGGAGATGCAAGTCAACAAAGCAATTACAACTCCAACTCATGGGACATATATCTACATGAAGTAGCTGCAAGGTACACACAGCTAAATGGACACATGCACAATGAAATGTAAATAAAGGTAGCACAATTGAACACACTCCATGTCTGCACAAAGCTCAAGCTGCCACACAGATTAATCTATAATCCATATCAGGGGGACAAGTCTAACACCATACATGCGCACATTGGACAACACAAGATAAAATACTTACCATACCAAACAGAACACAATGCAGTGACACCCCAATCACATTAACACAGTCAACAGCTACCTTTGTCTTGGGTGACACCAGCACTGCCCGCAAAGCCAGATACTGCAAACAACAGCAAATGGATCAGCAAGCAGGCTGAAACACACACACACACAACTGTAGACAGACAACACAAGTTACTCAGGAAGAACATAAAGGTAGAAAAAGAATTGCAGGACAAATATGTACCCAAAAACAACAACTGTTTGGGTTTATTTTAAACAAAATGAAAATGAGCAAAGGCCATTGACCAGTAAATTTTTTCCATTGTACATGCACATCACTGTGCTCAGACTTGACTCCTTTACTGTCAGGGAACTTCCATAGGAAGGGCTGTCCTTGGGGTGGAGTTCAAATTTGGGGGGGGTGTTGGGTTTAGGTTTGGGAGGGGTGGACTGCTTCTTTGGAGGGGTGGGCTTCTTCTTGGGGGTATGGGTGCTTGCAGGGGGGACAGGTGTGACAGGGGAGGACTTGGAGGTGGAAGGGATGGGTTGAGAGGTGGGTCGGGCCTCTTGGGTTTGGGACAGGGGTGGAGGGAACAGGGGAAAGGGCAAGTTAAAAATAAAATTCCTTAGGAACACAGGGATGGTCATCAGTAGGGGGTGGGGATTTGGAGGTTGAGGGAGTGGTTGTCTGCTGTGTCGGTGTGGATATCTTGGATGTGTGTGTGAGGTATGCTTCTATTTGGGTGGTGTCTGGTGCGTGTGTGAGTGTAGGCATTTGCATGTCTTGAGGGTCTGAGGGATGGAGGTGCTGGGTGATGGAGTGGTGGATGTGTGTATGTCTGTTGGGGTGGTATCTGCAAGTATGCTTGTAGTGGTGAATATGTGTGTGCCTGTTGGGGTGGTGTCTGCAGTTATGGTGGATGTGGTGGTTGTCTGTGTGTCTGTTGGGGTGGTGTCGGCGGGTATGGTGGGTGTGGTGGATGTCTGTGTGCTTGTTGGGGTGGAGTCTGTGGGTATGGTGGGTATGGTAGATGTCTGTGTGTCTTTTTGGGGTGGTGTCTGTGGATATGGTGGGTGTGGTGGGTGTGTCACTGCCTATTGTGGTGGTGCCTGTAGGTATGCACTGATGTGCTGTGTGGGCCGGTGGTGGTAGTGGGGGTGTCTGGGAAAGTGGTGGCTGATATTATGTGTGTGGGTGTATGTTGAGTGCTTATGTGCCAGTGTGTCTTGTGGTGTTTGTGTTTATGGGTGCTACTTTTGTGTGTTGAGGTGGGTGCATGCACATCTGTCTGTGTACTTGGGATAGGTAGGGGATTTGGATTTGGATTGGGAAGAGGGAGTTGTAGGTGGGACAAGAGGTGGGGGGTGTAAGATTGCTGTCAGTGAGGAGGCCAGAGCCCGAAAAGATCTCTGGCAGTCTGAACCTCAGAGATATTCCCTAGGAGGTCAATAACCTCTTCACTCAGGGTAGCAGGGGTGTCAGGGTCTGTGGCGGAGGTGCCTGTGGCAAAGGAGACACCCACCTTCTTGGGTAAGCAGACAAGGCCAACTGGGTGGGGAGCAACAGGGAGGGTGGCGATAGAACTGGGGGCAGTGGACAAGGATGGTACAGGAGTACCTCCCAATGGGTCCACCTCCACTAGGGAGTGGCCACTGGAGGAAGAATCCGATGATGATGACGATGTAGATCATGTCTCCCCTGTGGCACTCCCCTCATCCTCCTGGCCACTAGGTCCCTCTGTGTCGGTGGTGTCTTGACCCGAGGTCCGTGGCCAGATGCATCCCCAATTGGCTGTGCTCTGTCTCCTTCACTTCCTTGGGCTGATGCTGCAAATGCAAAGAGAAATAGGGTCATCACATGTCCATGATCACATTTGAACAACAGCTCTGATTAACAAACATTACCATGATGTCAACTTGGCCCCAGCAACAAACTCCACCTAAGTGGCCCCTACAGGTACCATATCATATGCATGCATGCATGCCATCTGAACTGTCAACAGTCGCCCACAGGAAAATCAGGATCTCAGACAACTACAATTGCATGGCTGAAGTTGTGCAATCACAGTAACCATTGAACAAGTAGGAGACCACATCACCTTCAATGTTTTGCCTCATGGAGCATACATCACTTACCTGTTGTCAAACAATAGTAGGCCAATGCCAACTGCGTTCCCACAGATCCTACACAAGGCCATGCAGACATCTATTTGTTACATACACAATCACACAACATTACATGATGCTCCCAAAACCTGCTATGTTGCTGACAACAGTACAATGGCCTGGAGAAGGTGACATGGAAATACTCATATCACACTGGAAACATATCAACAATGCACACTTCACCAAGTGAAATATGTCCCAATGGAGTAATGGAGGTAATACTAATGTTGCTCAGATATGCCACATATTTAGGATGGAAATGTACACTGTAGACAGAATGTGCAAAATGTCAGGGAGGAATGTCTCTAAAATCCACAACACAATGAATTAGCAAATCCCAGGGAAATCACCATTAATGTCTGGCACCCCTCACAATGACATATTCAGAGTGCATCATAAGACGCCATTAGTCCTTTGGATGTTGGAGAGGGCCAGAGATTTGCAAGTACTTGTAGAAGGACCGCAACATGTTGTCCAATGGGAAGCTATACCATTGTCTCTATTTTGGTCATGCAAACCCAGATGTCTGTGAATGAGTGCTTGTACCCAACCACATGTGATTCCAACATAACTGCAAGTCACTCCATGTTGCATGTCAACAGTCAGGTTACAAACCTTATCCACTTCACATGTGCTAAACATTTTGCTACATGATTCTACATCAATGGCATTGAAAAACATATTGTGGTTAAAAACTTTATGCCTACCTGTCATTTCCCTCATTGCTACTGCAGTTGTACATGCCAAATGGCATGCTATGATGGTTGAGGGTGTGTCAGTCAATAATTAATGGTGACACACTCCTGTCTGTGGCATCACATGGAATGTACCCCCATTGTGAACGTCCTATTCCACACACAGGTTGGCATGCACATATACGTGAGGGAATACAGAAATTATCCCATCAACACAGGTAAACCATGTATGAAACAGCAGCTTACAAATTATTTTCAAAAGAGAAAGGGACACATGCTGCCATGTGGGCACAAGGAATGTTGGCGACAGTAATGGCACATAAAAACATTTATGCACTGTCACATGCATCATGGCCATCTTCACATTACAGACAGTAGTGAGGCACCAGCACCCGTCATTTGCTGAAGACAAGTAGCCTGTGGGTTGCAGATGACAATATACTCATTTCACCAGACGCCTGGCTGAGGACAGTGATCCATCACTACCTTTCTTTTGGCCTGTAACACTGAAGAGTAGTGTTCTGTTGTATAGAATTCACACCCACTACAACAACAAACAGTACTTGATTGGTAGGTTTATCACCTGGCAGGAGGCACAGGGATCGTTTCATCTAGGCGGAGGCCAATTTCTACAATACACGGATATTGCTGCAACAGCCAGGTAATTTTAGTCTTCATTCCCAGAGGCTCCAACACTGTCTCATACACTGGTCACCTTACTGACAATGGCTTGGGTGCATAAACTCATCATACACCTACATCGGGAGTTACATGCTCTTAAAAAAGCACCTTCACTACCAACAGAGGACACCTGGCAAAATCTTACTGAGGGCCCCTTAAGTCCACAGGATTGTGGAAAAATACATTTGGGGTACGGAAAATAGCTGTAAGTGCCCACTTTAAACAAATTAATTACAATTGTATACACATGACCTATCTCTCCCCTAAACGCCTACAAACAATATATTCCTCCAGAGTTCAAAGTTGCCCTAGGTGTTCCGTAGAACCCTGTGACTTTATTCATATGACATGGTACTGTCCTCTCATAATTAATTACTGAACAGAAGTTCTTGCCCAACTCCACAGTGCCAATGGATGGGAACTTACGCAAATGATTGAGATTTGTCTCTTGAGTTTCCTCCCGATTAATCTACAGAAAAAACTTAGCAGATGCTACGCCCTCTCAGGTCTGATATTAGCGAAACTGCGTATAGCTATTCACTGGTTAAGCTCTCGTGCCCCAACTAGGAAAACCTGGGAAGGTGATTTGGTGGAAGAGGCAGTGGCAGAGGAGGTACATATGAGGCGAACAGGGACAGATAGTAAAGCCCAGGAAGTCTTGATGACATTGGCCCAGATGACACACACCTTGCTGGAATACAGAAGTCTGCAAGATGGGGATACACACATGCCGCATGATACGAATGATTGAATTCCCACCAGAGGGGGCAGACTGATCCCAGCTCCTGCCTACAGGTCACTAATGACGCATTGCTGTAATGGCTACGACCCACATGTGATAGCAATGATGACAATACTTTTCTGTGTCTCTTATGTCGAAGCTCGGGGGGAGGGAATGGTTGATTGTTAATGGGTGTTGACTATATGATTGCGGGATCGCACTACTCGCACAACAATGTAGTTCCATTGAGACTTATTGTTGCCATATTGTGATAACCAAAAGATTGCTGTGTGTCTGTGTATCCTTCTTTACAGTTAATAAAATTAATTACAAATTTAAAAAAACAGTACTTGATTGATCAATGTACACAACCATATGTTGTCCCTGGAGAGGAAATTGTTTGTGAATTGTACACAGTGGTGTCCTAGGTCCCTACGGCCAATCAATTAATCAATCAGGGAATTTGTAAAGCACGCTACTCACCCGTCAGGGTCTAAAGGTGTGGGGGGGGCTGCTACTGCTTGAACAGCCAAGTCTTGAGAAGTCTCCTGAAGGTAAGGAGGTCCTTGGTCTGACATAGGTGGGTGGGAAGAATTTTCCACATCTTGGCGGCAAGGTACAAGAATTATCTGCTGCTGGTGGTTGTTCTGCGGATGCGTGGGACAGTGGCGAAAGCAAAGTCTGCGGAGCAAAGCTGTCGGGTCGGGGTGTAGAAGGAGAGCCGTCTGTTGAGGTATTCTGGTCCAGTGTTGTGAAGTGCCTTGTGAGCGTGGGTGAGGAGTTTGAAGGTGATTCTCTTGTTGACGGGAGCCAATGCAGGTCTCTCAGGTGGGCTGTGATGTGGCAGTGGCGGGGGATGTCCAGGATGAGGCGTGCAAAGGCCTTCTGGATGAGTTGCAGTCTTTTCTGGAGTTTGGCCGTGGTTCCCGCATAGAGGGCATTGCTGTAGTCCAGTTTGCTGCTTACGAGGGCTTCGGTGACTGTTCTTCTGGTTTCAGTGGGGATCCATTTGTAGATCTTCCGCAGCATGCGGAGGGTGTTGAAGCAGGAGGAGGAGATGACATTGACTTGCTAGGTCATAGATAGTGAGGAGTCCAGGATAAATCCCAGGTTCCGTGCGTGGTCGGTGGGTGTCGGTGCAGTTCCCAGCGTGGCAGGCCACCAGGAGTCGTCCCATGCGGAGGGGTTGGAGCCGAAGATGAGGACCTTAGTCTTGTCGGAATTCAGTTTGAGGCAGCTGTTCTTCATCCATTCAGCGATAGCCTTTATTCCTTCATGGAGGTTGGTCTTGGCAGTGTCCTTGGTGGGGGAAAGGATCAGCTGGGTGTCATCGGCGTATGAGATGATGTTGAGGTTGTGAGATCGGACGATGTTAGCAAGTGGAGCCATGTAGATGTTGAAGAGGGTCGGGCTGAGGGACGAACCCTGGGGTACGCCGCAGATGATTTTGGTGGCTTCAGAGCAGAATGGAGGGAGGCGGACTCTCTGAGTTCTGCTGGTGAGAAAGGAGGTGATCCAGTCCAGGGCTCTGTCGCGGATTCCTGCTTTGCTGAGGCGTGTGCGTAGGGTGTGGTGGCAGACGGTGTTGAACGCGGCTGAGAGGTCCAGGAGGATGAGGGCCGCGGTTTCGCCGTTGTCCAGTATGGTTCTGATGTCATTGGTGGCGGCGGTGAGGGCAGTTTTGGTGCTGTGGTTGCTGCAGAATCCGGATTGGGATGGGACCAGAGTGCTGTTCTCCTCAAGGAAATGGGTCAGTTGTTTGTTGACAATTTTCTCTATGACTTTTGCCGTGAAGTGGAGCAGGAAGATGGGCTGGAAGTTCTTGAGGTCCTTTGGGTCCGCCTTAGGTTCCTTGAGGAGGGCGTTGATCTTGGTGAGTTTCTAGCTCTCTGGGAAGGTGGCGGACTCGAAGGAACTGTTGATGATCTTCCAGAGTTGGGGTGTGATGACGGAGCTTGCTTTGTTGAAGATGTGGTGAGGGCAGGGGTCGGATGGTGAGCCGGAGTGGAAGGTGTTCATGATTTTGATGGTGTTGTTGTCCAAGAGAGCAGGAGGCTGGTGGGTGGTGAGTCTGTGGTGTTGGTGGTTGACAGGGGGTCTGAGTGCTGAAGCTGTCATGGATGTCTGCGATCTTGCGGTGGAAGAAGGTGGCTAGGGAGTCGCAGAGGTCTTGTGATGGCGGGATGTCGTTGACATTGGAGCCGGGGTTGGAGAGCTCCTTCACGATGTTGAAGAGCTCCTTGTGGCTGTCTGCGTTGTTGTTGATGCGTTCTTTGAAGGCGGTTCTCTTGGTGGTTCGGATGAGTTGGTGGTGTCTGGGGATGGCGTTTTTGAAAGCTGTGTGGTTGTCCAGTGTCTGATCTTCGCGCCACTTCTTTTTGAGTCTTCGGCATGGCAAGGCACATCATGTCCACACAAACAATCACTCATCTACTGTGTTACACATGGCTCTTCCCTAATTGTCAGGGGGAGATGTCAGAACCTAACACCTCCCCTCTTGGCAATATGACAGTCAGGAATATGCCCTGTTCTTACCCCCTTGTGGCTGCTGTGCTGTCCTCAAATACCCATCAAGGCCTGGGTAGGCCACTGCCAGAATGCGGGCCATTTGGGGGGATCATGGCCTGACATGTGCCCCCTCCACGTTGGGAGGACATCCACAGCTGGACCTCAGCGATCTTCTGGGCCCAGTGTCTCAGGTCCTCCCACCTCTTCCTACAGTGGGCGCTCCGCTGGCTGTGGACCCCCAGGGTCCGCACCTTCCAGGTGATGGCTCTCCGTAGCTCCTTCGTCTGATGGATACAAAAGACAAATCAAGAGATTACAATCACAAGTTTTGGCACAAATTGTTGAGTCACATACATGTCAGAAACACCAAGCTAGAACCTTTCAATGTGTTAACACTCCACAATTGTGAAACACACAAGCCAATAAATGCAGGGACATTAGTACAGACATATGTATTTCCATCTGCAGACTAACTCACTACCTTGCTCAGGGCCTACAATGACTAAACAAGCTTACTGACACTGAGTAGCCCATGCTCCAGCAACATGTACTCTGATATGAGCCACAATGAAACACTACACACCTATGTGGCTTTTGAAGAGTAAACTCCTTAGGCCTGAATGGACCAACACATTCACACTCTCTGCGATTGATTCACTGCATACAGTCTCTATAGGCAACTGCCATAGTACAAGTTTCACCATTACACTTGAGTGAAAATCAGGGGGCTGGCATGGTGGGTACAGAAAATGTATTCCTTGTCCATGTGTGGACATGCGGCCTACCAAATGCAGACTCATGCCTCTTCAGGAGGTGGGTTCTGTAGTATGTACCTCAACCACAAAACAGTCCTTTGGACATATGTGTCTGTCCTACAGAGAAGGCACCCCACATTCAAAGTCATGCGTTGTACAATTTCTGCTATGTGGCCAAGCTATTGACTCACATATCATGGCCTCCCAGGAATCAACGCACTGCCTGGGCAGGTTTTGCCACTTGAGCATCGTATTTTCCACATGCCAGGGTCTGCTGGTGTACAGGTAGTGGGGACAGTGCTCCAGATGCAAAGCCATAGTGATTCTCCCACAGCCCGGAAAAGTTCCCATACTGGGAGATACATTTGACAGGCCCTGGTCTCTGCAGGCTGAGCAGACAGAACCTACATGACACTCCATTTCCATCACTTCCATGCATGACATCATGTGCCAATCAGCAATTTGGCATGTGGCGTGTGTGTGAACCTGAAGGGCAGAATGAGTCATGCTATGCCTTCCACACAATAGTTTTGCAAGGCCAGATCTGGTTTGAAAGATCTGTGGCACTATACACATTGCTCACATGATCTCAAATGACTCATACAAGATGCATACACAGCTCATGCTGTCATGCACATACATGTTGTCCAACATTTACAACAGTCATGGAGAAAGAGATGTCATTGTATGTCAGTAATGTGTTCTTAGTTATGTGCATCCAACACAAGGATGATCTTGGACCCCCAAAACCTCACAAAACACAAGGTGACTGAACTTAACATATGGTACTGGCCACCAATACCTGCAGATCGTACATCCTATTGATGACACACAGACTGCAACAACAGGCACTCAAGAAGTCTGACTGGCACACAGGGGCACATTGTAGCCTGTGAGGAGGGAAAGGATGGTAAAGTACAGAGAAAATTGTGCACTTGAGGTACTTACCTGCTCCTCTGGTGAGCCACAGAGCTGTTCATACAGGAGTAGGACCGCATTAACAAGCCTCTCCTGCTCTTTTGGAGAGAAGGCAGGGGCCCTATCACCTGCTTGACGTGGCATGATTGCTCCCAGAGGCGGAACACAGCAGCTCAGGTTGCGAACGTGTTGCTGGCAGCAGTGTCAGGAATCAAGAGAGTGAATGTGCACAACATGGTGGTCACATCCTCCACATCCGCGGTCCTCACCACCGGCGGACACAGTCATTGGGCCGCGACTGCCACTGATTACAACGTTAGCCTATGGCTGTATCCGCTGTGGCTGCAACCGCCTTCCGCCAAGACAACTTCCACTGACGGTCGCTGGCGGCTCCTAATGTCCAGTGGAGTAGGTCACTAGGTCAGTAGGGCTTTATATACTGTGTCACACCTACAAAACATGTTTTGTTACCTCATAAACATCCTTTTCCTGTCTTGTACTGTAGGTCCTCCTACTCAACCAACATTGTAGTATGTTGCAGGACACAGATGGCATTTAACAACAGCTCACAATCAGCCACTAAAGACGGTAATTTTGGCGGTCGGAATATACAGTCACATTTCTAGGGGCTATTGTGTTGCACATCTTTGAGTTTGGTCCAAATCCATGTTGTGGACACGTGTTGAAAACCATGGGGGTCATATGTGACCTTTGTGTAGTTGCCAGGTGGGATGTGTACTGGGTGCCATGTCTATACAGTCAGAAATGCTTTGTCACGTGATATTATTGGCATGCATCATGTATGTTGCTGTGGACACACTGACTAATGTTACAAATCACGTCTTGTCACACATAGGTAAGAGGAAGGATGGGACAACCTCCTGTCTACTGTTCACTGCCAGACCTTCAGACCATGGAGCAATACTACATTATCATGAACTACCGCCTGGATGGGCAAACAATAGTGGACTTATGTCGACAGTTGGAGCCAGATCTGATGCCAGGTATTAGTTATCCAACCAGCATGCTACCAATTGTACAAGTCATGTCAGTTTTGCACGTCCGAGCCACAGGGCCCTTCCAACATATAGTGGCTCTAACTGCTGGTATGGTATGTCCCAACCTATGTTCAGTTTGGTGTTGAAGTATGTCCTCTCAGCAATGTTGAAACACCTTGACAGCTATATCCAGTTTCCTGAACATGAGGATTTAGCCAATGTGAAGGCTGACTTTTATAGTTTTATCCGCCTCCCACATGTGGTGGGGCAATTGATGGCACAAATGTTGGCTTGGTGCCACCATAGGCCAATGAACAAGTTTATTGTAAAAGAAAGAACTTCCATTCCATCAATGTGCAAGTTGTCTGTATGGCCGATCTCTACATTTCACATGTCTGTGCCCGTTATCTGGGTTTAGTCCATGATTCCTTCATAATGCAGAACAGCACCATACCCCAGCTGATGTCGCAACTGTATCCAGAGAGGGCCTGGCTCGGTGGTAAGCCACATCTGTCCTGATCGTGTGTGTACAATGTCAGGTGCTACAATCATGAATTGAGTGACTAATTGTTGCACATATAACCCATTCTTGAACAGGAGACTCCGCATATCCAAACTGTCCTTGGTTGTTGACACCACTTAGGAATCCAACTACGCCTGGGGAAGTCCGCTTCAATGAGGCCCATGAAAGAACACTGCGGGTAGTGGGGTTGGCTTTGGGCTCCTGAAGGGCAGATTTAGGTGTCTGGACAGGACTGGTGGAGCCCTACTCTACTCACTCAGAAAAGTGTGTCAGATCACTGTGGCATGCTGCATGCTCCACAACAGAGGAATATCCTGTAAATCCCAGAGGAGGGGGAGCCTGCAGTGCCATCGGGTGAGACCCCTGAAATGCCAAGCGAGGGTGGCAGTGGTGAAAAGGAAGGAGCTGACGTGCTGGAAGATCTCATCAACAGCTACTTTTCATGAGTGTAAATATATCATGTTATATAATGACTGTGACTGTACAATGAGCTGTAGTTGTGAGAACGCGTGGAGTTTATTGTTTTACAAATAGGTAGGGAGCTGATACTCTGCAATATTCAGCCAAAGGCTGCTTGATGAGATAGCTTTTGACACATCCCCACCTTGATGATGTTGCTTTGTTTGTGTCAATTTCCTTGCAATATTTTTTTTCCAGATGCTTGCTATATAATTTGTGCAATAGGTATGTTTCAAGCCTATGCTCCTTGTTTTGTCTTTGTACAGGTACCTTTACCATGACATCCTCATGTGGGCATTTCAGAGTTGTGACATTGGCAGGTATCTGGTGCTGTTCTGACATACAAAGTGGACATGGACTGTTCCAGGTAATGCAGGTTACAAGGTTTGGGTGTATGAGACTTGTGCCAAAACAGCTTGCACAGTGTTTGGGTGGAAGGTCAGAAGTGCCCATTGGACTTGTTCTGTGTGCTTTGGTGGGTCGATTGCATCATATATGTCATCATGTGGGCATGAAATATGTAGTCATAGATTGTAACCAAATCATTTTACCTTCACATAGGCAAAACACTTTTTGTATGACCGGTATGTAGGCGTAGATGTGTTTCATCATTACAGGCCACAGTGTCTGTGTCACAGCACTGACATATGTTTGCGTCATGCAACCAGATGCATGGTAACTAGATTATGATGGGCCTGTGAACAGGGACTGTTGTACTGCCATGAGTTTGCATCTTGGATTATGCGATGTTGGATTACTTTGGTGTGGTATGTGACAAGGCTCAAGCTGGTGACATCCACTTTAATGTTTGCCTGTTCTAGAGGACAATGTCAAACAAATCCCTTCCTTCAGTGGTCTTAGGGGCTATACCTTGGAATATGCAATTTTTGGTGTGACCAGACACTGTGTTGGTGTGTCATGGTTATAATCCTGAGCAGAACACTGTGTGCCTGTTACGTATCCCTCCTTGCACAAGTAGCTTGTGTCTTCATCATATGGTTCACATGGCCTTACATCTCTACATAGCAAAATGTGGAAATTAAGCAAGCAGACAATGAGTTTGTGATAGGTGAATTTATTACAATTCTAATGCAGAAAATACATTTTGGACAGAAAGGAACAAAAATGTAAGGTGAAGGGGTCAGTCATGGTGAATGAAATCATTGGAGTAGATGCCACACCATTGGGATTCCAAAGTCCAGAGCATGCCTCCCATTGGAACTGGTAGGTGTATGAGGCTCAGTCAACAGAGTGAATGTGTGGCACACAAAGGAGGTCCTTTAGGAAGAGGTCACTTGCTGGCAGTGGTGAGTGTCTTGCCATCTGCATCTCCTGGATTCTTTGCTGGACGTCCCCGTTTGCCCTGGGGGGAGGAGTCTGCTGCCACATAGGCAGGGGTGTCTGGTTCTTCCTCTAGCAGGTCTCACTTCCAGTGGCTGACACCGATGTTGATGGGCCTGATATTGGTGAGCCAAAGGAAGGGGAACATTGGTTTTAAAAAGCCCTGCTCAGGGCTGTGTGAATGTCACTCAGCACTTCTGTTAGGGAGTACATGTTTGTATTGTGGGCCTCCATCTGTTCTCCTAGGTCCCTGTATTGCTACATGCACTACGTGGAAGTGCACTACGTGCAAGTTGAACAGTGGTGCAGGGTAAGAACAATGAAATATACTATGGACCATTGGCCTTTGCTTCCATTTTACATTGGTTCACAACTCAATTTCGTCGAGTCTGGTTCTGGCAGTAAAGCACTGCTCTGTGTTTTTCCACAAGCTATGTATATATAATATATGTATGTGTATCTACATAAAAAAGCATTGCCACTTTATTTAGATGTACCGTCACATTATAATTTATTTTTTCAAATTTGTAAAATTTGCAATAAGTTGTGGAATTAATTAGAAATAGATTGATATCCCAATTTACTACGTAGAATTAGTGTAATTTCAAAGCATTGCAGAAGTGTACTTTATAGCTAAAAGATTATGGGCCTCATTATGACCCTGTCGGTAGAGAACCGCCAGGGCCAACGGGGGCGGGAGCACCGCCGACAGGCCGGCGGTGCTCCCTTGGGCATTCTGAACGCGGCGCTTTGGCCGCGGTCAGAACGGGAAAACCGGCGGTCTCCCGCCGGTTTTCCACTGCCCCTAAGAATCCTCCAAGGCGGCGCAGCTCGCTGCGCCGCCGAGGGGATTCTGACAATCCTTACCGCCATCCTGTTCCTGGCGGCTCGCCCGCCAGGAACAGGATGGCGGTAAGGATTGTCGTGGGGCCCCTGGGGGCCCCTGCAGTGCCCATGCCAATGGCATGGGCACTGCAGAGGCCCCCATAAGAGGGCCCGCTAGTATTTCACTGTCTGCGTAGCAGACAGTGAAATACGCGACGGGTGCAGTAGCACCCGTCGCACCTTCCCACTCCGCCGGCTCGATTACGAGCCGGCATCCTCGTGGGAAGGGAGTTTTTCCCTGGGCTGGCGGGCGGTCTTTTGGAGACCGCCCGCCAGCCCAGGGAAAAACTCATAATACCCTCTGCGGTCTTCTGACCGCGGAGCGGTATTATGGAGGGCGGCATCCTGGCGGGCGGCCTCCGCCGCCCGCCAGGGTCATAATGAGGCCCAATGTGTGTAGTCTGGATTATGAAACAAAGTTTTGATTCAGGCTTGCCCACAATCAATATGTGTTTGAAATTAATCATGTATCATAACTCTTGCGATTGTATTAATGAGGATCAAGAAGTTTACATAGGCACTAGTCACTTTACCATACTGAGATTTAGAAACAAGGTAATTGGCAGCTATGACAACAGTAATGTTTGCATAAATAGTACTGTTACTTTTATGCATAGAAACACTGTCACTTTAAGGGAGCACTGGCAAAGAAAACCTTAACTGTATCCCACAAGTGAAAATATATGATGACAAGGTCACTTTCAAGGACAGTGTGGACTATATAATATAAATACACATACTTGTTTATGTATTAAGACAAGTATTGTACAGTGTGCTTTTAAAAGACTTTTCCATGCTCTAGTCATGATGATGATTGCTATGCTAATAGCATAAATGTTTGGACCACACATTGATGGTGAATGCCTTTTGGAATGAATGGTTACTGCACATTTCTTTATCCAAATATGATATATAAAAATGTGTGGGTCCCACTTGCTTTGATTAAAACACCTGCGTGATCAGAACAAATTAGAAATGTTAAGGTTCACGATGCCCTGATGTGTTCTCTGCTTCTATTAATGGGAGGGGCGGTCAGCCTCTTTTTAAACACACTTGCACTTTATTGGTTTCAAGGCCGGTTGAAGGCTATGGCCAAAATGCGTCGCCATGTTCTTTTGGATGGCACCACCCGCATGTTTTGATTAAAAAATAAATAAAATAATAAACTGCACCTGACTCTGACGCATTTTGTCTGACAGTCATTCTGGGCCCCTGAAGCTGAAGCGGGCCCAGGCAGGAGCGACCCAAGAAGAAAAATATATGTATGTGTGTATGTAGATAGATAGATAGATAGATAGATAGATAGATAGATAGATTGTTTATTAATGTGGACCCCCCCCCCAAAACCTTCGAATCTTTTCAATTATTATAAAAATAAATATACTCTTTTTGGGTTGGGACCCCCCACCTTACCATCATATTCCCTAACCCACCCCTGACCCTAAAAACACCCTTACCACCCAATACCCTTACCCACCCCGAAACCCTAAAAACACCATTACGAACATATATCCTTACACAAAAAAGTAGAGGGCTCACTTGCTTTATATACACTTATCCTGCATTGTAAGAACATGCATGGTAAAGATATTTGCATGGTAAAGGCAATGAGTAGTAAAGCCACTGATTGGTAAAGGCATATTGTTGTAAAGACAGCATTGTAGAGGCTGTCTCCCATTATGGCTCTACTATGGAAAAACCCAATAGTCACCAAACCAACGACTGACTGAATGCACTGTAGCAGACAGCCTGCGGGCAGGGTAGGACACCAAGACATCATTAGAGAGTTGGATTGAAGCAACAGGACAACAGGAGTAGATGCAATAACGGTCTGTGTAGACCTGGGCAAGTCACAGCAAAGGGCAATGAAGTTGTAAGTCAATTGTTGAACCTGAAACATTTGGTCACCGAACTCAACATCAAAAAAACGTTCACCTCCCTGTGTCCAAGGTGCTGGAGTTCAGTGCTGAGACTGGAGAGAGCTTTTGGCCGTCACTAGACATAGGTTACATGGGCAATTTCTTGTGGTGTCACTTGCTGGGGGCTTCAGGGCCACAGAACTGTGTATTGGCAAAAATGATACCTGCAACGTTTACTTTTTTTCAATTCTGAAGTGTTCAGTAAATGTGTACTTGTAGCACCTTCTGTTGCCAGAAGCAGAACACTTATCATGCACCAAAATGATCAACAAACATTAACTTATACCTGTCAATAGTTGCTCTTTCATCATTTTAGATATTTGCTCAACTAACCTACTGAGCAGCTCAGCTCCTTGAGAAATGATTTGCTAGATCCTATTATGACTGTTTTTGATTGAACTTATTCATGACTGCTTTGTGGTCCAACTGACATCTGACATCTTAAGTCAGTCCTAACTTTTCAGCGAAGTCACATGTGACGTCTTAACTCGCTTCTAACTTTTCAACTAACAGCACTTTGCATTCAGGTATTTGTAAGCATATATTTGTAAATACAAAAGCAAACCTCAAAGCCCTAGCATACAAAATGTGTGGAACATGTAATATGCCCACTATACAGCCATGTAAAAAATACGATAGCACTAAAGAAAATGTAAAGACATAAAGAGCAAAACATATCTCTCAGCCTCTCAGGTTTATTTGAAGCTTTAAAGCGGTTCAAACTTGAACTTGGTATTCAGCTAAACTTAATAAAATCTTTGGATCTCTGGTCACACCTTTGTATCTTCTCAAGTAACATTCAGCCTGGTCAGTGGGTTAAGGTGTTGACTGCAGTTTTCTGTGTAGCTTACAGCTCACATGCATCAAATCAACAAAGGTACCTCAGTGAGTTCATTCCATCAGTGTTCTTAAAGATTCTTAAACTTTTTTGGTGGAGAATCCAGGCTTGTTTTGATATTGGCAAGCCGTTGGAGCTTCCACTGCCAGATATTGGAGACTGGAGGATACCTCACTGAGTGTAAGGTTTTGAGATTGCTTGTGATGGGCATGTGGTAAATATTTAGAGCGTTTTCATCCATAAGGGAATTCAAATTACTCCTTTCTTTTTTCTTTTTTTTTAAATGGCCCTGCGGATAAAGAGGAATATTCTTTAGACAAGCCGACAACAGGATCTTAAGAGAATTAGAAAGAAGAAATGCCTGAAATAGGGAGTTTGATCATCTGGAAGTGGAATTGTCTCCTTAGATGATTATAAATTCTCAAGTGGATTTAAAGTAAAGACACTGTAATGCTTTCAGTGAGCTTTTTTGTGGGAACGCTAAGTTAAGAGTTATCTGCAGCAGTTCATTAAGATATGACCGGAAGAAGGTGAGTTACACCAGCAGAACAACCAAAACGAAGAGTAAAGGGTTTGGATCGTTTCATCACTGCCATTTATTTGTAAAAAAAAAACCTTGATGATTGATTAATCACATGTTGTACTATGATAGAAACAGCAAGAGGACACTGAAGGTATCATGTTCTGATGCCTGCACTTCCAACCATTGTAAGAAAGGAATGGAGGGGAATTTTATGTATTGTCAAATTTGATATATGTCAACATACATAAGTAACATTGATTTTGTGATAAATTATTGTATTAGAGTATTTACGTTGTAATACACAGTGGAAACATTTTGTGTAGGATATTTTACAAATTGAGGGAAAAGGCAAAAGGCTCTATAAAAATGAAAATAGGCTGGACAAAGCAGATGCACTGGGAGCAGCCCAAAGTCAACATTTTTCAGGAAATCTAATGATTTGTTTTAAGAGGTTTACGTTATGGAGCTTCGGTAACGCTGGGTATAAAGGATTCTGTGTTTCACCTTCCGACTGGCTTGCATCTATCACCTTTTTCAGATTGTCACAACGTCATTGGTGGTTCTGGAATCATGACACTTCAATGGGCTTGCCCTGTCCCCAGTTCCCAGTGGGTACTTTGAGCATGGATAACAGGCACTGAGCCTGGATGCAGAACATATCTTGTGCCCACTAGGCATGTCTGCAGACCATACACAACAGCTTCTAGGAAGAGGGGTAATGGGTTTAAGACAGCGATTACGAATGGTAGTTGTATCTTAGATACATAGCATGTCTCAAGTGCGTGAGCAGTCAATTGGGAGTGGTGTGGTAGCATAGATAAACTACCTGTTGATGAAAATCAATGTTTTTCAAGGTTTTGAATCGTAAATGCAACATCCTTTCAGCAGTGCTTTCAGAGTGCTTAATTCACAGGAATTATATCATACCAAGACTTTTTTATTTTCCATGATACACAAAAGTACACTATCCACGTGAATTACAGATCTCAACTAATCATAATGATTCAAAAGAGTACTCTAGGAAATACAGCAGTATTATGTAGTATGGTTTTCAGTACACATTTATTTAAAAAACATACAACATAAAATATATAACAAATAATATTAGGGGATGCTGATGAAATTTACCAATCATTTGCCTCAAGGTTGAGCAAGCAGCTGCCTGCAGACCATGTCTCTCCTGCATGAGCAATGAAATAGTAGATGCTAATGTCTTGGAGCTAATTCTACCTGAAGAAAATCAATATTCTAAAGTTTTAGATTGTAATTATGAAGTCATTTCAACAGTGGTTTCAAAACCTTTATTTCACAGAAATGATGCTTTACCATGAATTCATTATTTTCTATAATCTGCAGAAATTACACTATTCCCATGAATTGCAGATTTCAAACACTGAGAAGGATGGAAACTAGCATAGTATCATAAATAATTATACGTATTATTAATATAATAAATAATACATAACAAGTAACTTCTTTTGGAGTTTTGGTTGCATTTGCAAACCACTACTCCTCGTGGTTGATTAGCATCATTAAAATCTCACTTTGGCATTATAAAACTATGAAAACAGATCGCCTTTTGTATTCCTCTATGTATTCAGACACAGTATTATAGTGGCACAATCAAACCAATGTATTTAAGATTAATATACACTTTCAAGAGTGGATTCAAATTCCATTTTTGAATATACCTTTGAAATCCTCAAATAACGATCACCATATTTCGAATAGCCTCCTGAAAACCAGAAGTGTTTACACATATGAAGTTTGGTGAACATTGAACAAGGATTTTACTGTCTAAAACAGTGGCTGCTAACCTGTGGTCTGGGAACTTCGAGGATCCACAACCGCTACTTAGAGGGTCTGTGACTGTTTAGAAAATAAATTAATTTTTACAGAATAATAAAGTATACATAAATAAAGAAGCAAAATGCCTAAATTATTTTTTTTAAACGATCTGTAAATGTGGGAACTTGGGAGGCTAAAAGTTAAATTGGTATTAAAAAATGTGGTATTGAGCTTGATTCCTGGGAGCGGATAAGTACTAAAAACCGAATAGAGTATGGACGATAAGTTGCCTCTATTGAAGTTCCAACATAAAGAGAGCATGCATTAGGATAAAAAAATAAATAAAGTGATATGTTAGAGTCTAGAATTAAAACTTGAATTCAGAAAAGCTCCTACCTTCCCAATTAAATAAAATTTTCTTTATTAGTTTCTACATATGTTAGTGAATTAAAGAAAATATTTAGCCATTTATGTATTTGTTTGATGTATACTTATTTATGTACTTCTGTGTATTGTTTTGAGGTTCAAGTAGCAGCACAGGATGGGGTTCCCGGCTTCCGCTAAGGACTGTATTCTAGTGTGGGAGTTCACAGAAGTGAAAGGGTTAAGAACTGCTGGTCTAAAAAAATATTTTTCAGTCAGTTTTGAGCACTATTTGATGATGATTATTGTTCATATTGCAGCATAACTGTGTGCATGAAAAAAGTACTGTGTTTTTAGGTCTCATGTACAGACAGTTTTAGTTGTCTTTTGTTGAAGATCTATTGCCTACAACAAAATTTAGGTCAGCTTCTTGCTCATGATTGGATGACTTTCTTGTCTCTGTCCTTTCCCTGCTCTCTAAATGATGGTTCCCCTCCCTAGTCCTGTGTTTGTCCCGCCCATGAAATATTTCTACTTTCCATTGTTTTTGATTGGATGAGTTGTATCTGCCCACTGCTGATTTAAGAAGACTATTTTTTATATTTAGCACTTCTTGGCTTTCCTTCTCTGCCATCTCCCTCCTCCTGCCTCCTTTATTTTTTTCCTTATAGCACTTTATTGGAGTGGATTGCTTTCTTGTACTCTTTCCCCTGTCTCCGCCTCCCCTGCCTTCTTTCATCCCACTTCCCTCAATACCCAACACCCATGTACCCAATCAACTCCTGCCTCCATCTGCTGGACACCCACTCTCTATTTTTTTGTTTGTTTGTTCTTTTAAAAGTTTTAGCAAGGTCACTGCAGCTGCACACTACTATTGAGCTACTAAGTTCAAATATTTTTGCTATAGCTTCACAAAAAATGTGAATGAATATGAACTTATGTGATAAATTATTACAGCAACATTTTAAAGCAAATGGTTAATTCTCTCAAATAAAACAGCACATTTTATTTACTTTGCATAGCAGTTCAGGTTTACTACACAGTGATATTTGGCCTGTAGGTTTGTTGTGGTGAAGAGCAAGCTGACATCCAGTTGACTCAAAATCACCCAACAATACCTCTTATGCCCAGCTATCGAACTGGCATGGAGTAAGGTTTGTTTGATCCAAGAAACATCCCCCGACTTATCTCCACTTAGAGGAAAGCAGTCCCGAAACTCCCTACAGAAGAGACAAGATGGTGCCCCTCCACTGCTACTAGTAATTGTGGAGATTGCTAACACCCTCTAATGCACTCTGGACCTCACCCTCTACTTGGAATGCAGGTAAACCATATAGCGGTAAGCAAAACACTCTGAGTAAGATATCCTGGATTTTTCCTGCACCCTCCAGTCTCCAGTTGTAACCGCAATGCCACTCTGTGGGGGCCACGCACTAGAAACTAAAATAGCAACCCCCCCCATGCTTAAACAGTGAGCACACCATTAGTAGGAGAGGCACCCAGATAACAGCTCTATACAAGCTGTCCTCCCATTGCCAGACAGGATGTGGCCATACTTCTCAACAATGCACATCGCACATTGTGGGCAGGAGCAGGAACCAAGAGTGGGAGTGGGAACCGTTACCTAGATGATCCCGACACAGTCTTCATTGCTCCCCAGTCCTATCTCCCACAACGACCTCCACTAAATGACGTACCGCAGCACAGTGGCCCCCTATTTAGTCCTGCTAGCTCATACGCTGACCTGTTTGTTTGGCAAGCATCATCATCCAATAAATCATTAAGGGTCAAAATAGACATAATGGTGCCTTATCAACGAGTAATCGCAGCACCCACCACTAGCTACTAAATCGCTCTAATTTCAACCATCACACGGCCTCCTGGTTTTATGGATGAATAGCAGCAACCAGGTATCTACCACAGCATAAGCTCCAGTCGTACAGGAATGTCTCTGATGCCATATGAAGCCAGACCAGCTCTAACCCCGGTGATGAAGGCTACATGTGATATGAGTGAGTACAACAGACCAGGAACTTCATGACACGCATGTGTAACTAGCAGCACAGAGCACAACTAGCGCCAAGACCGTCAACTCTCTCTGTGGGCCCTCCTCTTCGCTTCGTCTGCCGCCCAAGTAATAAACCAGACCTTTGGCCTGTGAAGACAACCTTGATCCCTGCGTGTACTGCCCTGAAACATACAGCTATCCATAACAATACACCAGCTCTTCAGCAGAAACCCATCCTATTCACCTATAACATGATCAACTCAAAGGACAAAGAAAAAAAAACAAAGACAATAGGGAACAAAATTCAGCACAAAGAAGGATCAAACCTGATCCACCAATCTTTTATTCTCCAATTAAAAGCAGGTCTGACTCAGGGGAAAACATGGATTTTCATTCTGGAGAGGTTGAATGTCCTACACGATCTAACTAGCTCAATCCAAACTAACAATGACATCCTACAAAGGGAACTACAAGGCCTTAGGATAGAACTTCAAAACAAAACATAACCTCCAGAGTTGATGAAGCTGAATCCAGAGTGAGTAAAGGCTAAGACCAGACCTCAGCTCTCCTGAAGAAAGCCAACTCCAACCAAAAACAGATCACAATCCTCTAGAAAGAGATCACAAACCTGGAAGATAGGAATTGTAAAGGAAACCTTAGGATTTTTGGCCTGACCGCCGAGAATGAAGTCGACAAGAGTGTGGCATTCTTAGAATCTTGGATACTTCAAACACTTTAAAAGAGAGCCCACAGAGTCCCAACCAGAGTCTTATACCATCTAAAAACGCTAACCAATGATCTTCAGACCACTGCTTTATGAACATTCTCATAGAATCCTAACCCAAATAAGAGCCATGAAATTTATCAAATGGGAAGGCCACAAAAATTGGTATACTGCAGGACTATGTTCATAATACCTGTAAGATTGCACGAGCAGTGCAATCAAAGCAGATCGAAATAACACACACGCAGCCTGGTTGGGGTCTCAAGGGGAACTGCGTCAGCGCAGCCCCAACTTTATTACTAGACCTCGGTTCCGCCCTACGTCAGGATGTGCGGAACCTGGTCCCAACAAAAGGAGAGCCCGGGTGGCTCTCTACATCCCTCCCATGTTTTACTTCACACAGAAGGGAAAGAAAGAATGCAAGAAAACTAGAAACACAAACATGAAACAGAACAGACTAGTACCAGAACAGATGCAAAGAACCAAAGTCTCAGGGGCAACACCCCTCTGTCAAACAGGCAGCGATGATTTGACGTCACTCCTCAGGGATCCAGGGTACACACAAAGTCTTGAAGCTGACTGTTCAGCACCGGGTTGGGGCACAGATGATAGTGTCCACCTCGGGGAAGTGACTGTCCCCGACCGACGCTTTCAACCGGAGAGTGTTGTACACGGGGCGTCGCTATCTGAGCCCCCTCGGCCTGCATCTCCTCACCCGGTGACTCAAGCAGCAAGTCATCACTCTCTGCCTCCTCCTCGGATGTGATCGCAACCCCTGCCTTTCTGAAGTGTGATACATTCCTGGTTACCCTCTGCCGGCCTCGAGCAGCTGTTATCGTGGTATCCCGGACACTGACAAACTGCCACAGTTCAGGCTCAAATGGAGTTTGGAATTTCCCACCTGGCCGGCGATTCTTCACTACAACCACATCTCCTTCCTCCAAACCCCTGTATCGACACCGTCTACGTTCAGTGGCTTTCCGATTAGTGCGTTCTCTGCACTGCTGAGTGGCTTCAACATCCAGCTCTGGTGGTGTCCACTGAGGACCAGACGGGATGTAATCCCGCGGCGGAACTTTAAACATCAGGGCAGCCGGGGCACACCCTGTAGTGCTATGAGGGGTCTGGCGATAAGCACTCAAAAAATCTTGTAGACATTTCTCACTGTCTTCTCTTTGATCAACTCCTATTCTGAGGGCATGGTTTAGAGTTCGCATAAACCCTTCTACATCCCCATTAGCCTGTGGCCAATAGGGCATGACCCTGCGATGACGTATAGCCAAACTATCAAGGTAAAACCGAAACTCCTGTCCTTGGAAGGGCGAGCCATTGTCTGTTCTAACTTCATCTGGAAGGCCAAACATGGCAACAGTTTTCTGAAGCACCGGCCTCACATTCTCAAATGCCGTGGAAGATACGACGTCAACAACGGGAAACTTGGTGCAAGAGTCAATGAGGACAACAGACAGCCCCCCATCCGGAAAACTCCCAAAGTCCATGCTCACTTTTGTCCATGGCTTCACACTAGCTGGCTCAGTGACCACGGGACAGCAGGGTGGTTTCCCTGAGGTGATTACACAGGAATGGCATTTTCCCACCAATTCGTCCACTTGACTGTCCATGCCAGGGAACCACACCTTGGCCCGCAATCTTGCTTTAGTCTTTGCAGCGCCTTGATGGCCTGGATGTGCTAGCTCCACTAATTTGGCCCATAAACTCTGAGGCAGCACAATTCTCCTCCCACGCAGGATCAGTCCTTGCCCATCTGTAGACAATTCATCTCGCACCCTCCACATCCCTTGATTTGCTGCTTTACATTCATGATTAGCCACGTTAGTCTTTTCCAGGAAGAGCTTCCATTTCCTGTGATCAAGTGCTTCTTTGACCTGGGTGAGTGTTGAATCCCCCTTGGTGGCGTCCACAATTTATCCTACACTCAGGGCATTAGGGCATGCCGACTTCACCACCATGTTGACAAATATTTCCGTGTTCTCTTCATCTTTCTCTTGAGAGTCATCGGGCGTGGTTAGCGACGGGTGACGAGACAAATAATCTGCTGGGTTGTTCACTCCCGGGCAGTAGACGACAGTAAACCAGTACGGTTGCAGCAGAACAGTCCATCGTTCTATCCGCGGGTGTGGCAGGCGAGGACAACCTTCAAACAGTGCGACTAAAGGCTTGTGATCGGTCACCACCTGAAATTCTTGGCCATAGAGATACAGGTGAAAATGCTTGCACGCCCACCGAATCGCCAAAGCCTCTCATTCTATTTGGGCGTATCGTGTTTCGACCGACGACAATGCTCTAGTGGCATACGCAACCGGAACCCACTCCTGCGGGTTCTGCTCCTGGAGAAGAACAGCACCCAACCCCACTGGACTTGCATCTACCACCACCTCCGTTCGTCGGCGAGGGTTAAAATACGCCATCGTTGACTTGTCCAGTAAAGCAGTCTTGATGTCGGCAAACGCCTTGTCTGCCATCGGGCTCCACTCCCACTGATGCCCAGTTTTCGTGAGCTGCCTGAGAGGTTCTTCCATGGTTGCCAGCTGTGGGATAAACCTTCCACAATAGGTTGCCATACCCAGGAAGCGTCTAACTTCTGTGGTGTTTTTCGGAATTGGGGCTTGACGGATAGCATCTGCTTTTCGAGGGTCCACTTGTAGACCATCCTTTGAAAACACATAGCCAAAAAACTCTACTGACGTCTGATAAAACGAACACTTTTTCTTGTGGAGTGTTAGTCCAGCCTCTGATAACCTCTGCAGTGTAGCCCTTAGGTGTCGATGGTGTTCTTCTTGTGTTTTGGAGTAGATGAGAATGTCGTCACTCAAATTGATTACCCCCTGCAGTACTGAGAGCGTCTCCCTAATCACATTTTGGAATACTTCAGCGGCCGAGGATACCCCAAAGCTTAGTCTCTTGTATCGCCTAAGTCCCACATGTGTTGAAAAAGTAGTGATGTTTCTACTGTCAGGCTCCAGCTGATGATACCCAGCATTGAGATCTAATTTCGAGAACCACTGGGCAACATTCAGATCCGTTATGATATCATCCATCGTAGCAGTTATGTGCCGCTCTCTTTTAATAGCCTTATTGGGTAAGCGCATATCGACACACAAACGGATAGCTTCAGGTTGCTTAGGTTTCGGTGCTATCACCAACGGCGACACCCACGGTGTGGGCCCATCTACCTTCTCAATCACTCCCTGGTCTTCCAGCAACTGTAGTTCCTTCTCCACAGCTGGTCGTAGGTGAAATGGAACGCGTCTGTGTCTGAGGGCCATGGGCGTAACTCTATGATCTATGTGTAGCTTGACCCTTTTACCTTTGAGTCGCCCCAGGCCTTCAAAGAGCTGTGGAAACTCGTTAATCAAACGTTCAGCGTGGGAGTCATACACTTGTCTATCAAAGAATACCAATTCGAGCTCTTCCGCGGTGTGACAGCCTAACAGCGTACCTCGATCTACATCCACCACGTAGAATCTTGCCAGCGTTGATGCCTGCCAGCTGGACACCGACACCTCCACAGTGCCCCTCAGAGGCAGTGGTTTCCTGCCCCCATAGTTGTAAATTCTAGTGGTAGTTGGGGTAGGCGATGGTGCTGGGGTCAGCTGCCTGAACAGAGTCTCGTCCATCACATTCACTGACGCTCCAGTATCTATGAGTACTGTTGCCGACCTGCCGTTGATCTGGACATTGCTCATGGGTGGAGATCGTTTATTTTGTTGCCTCCCACCGGTGAACGAGATCACAAAGATGTCTTCATCTTCGTCCTCTTCAAAGACTGGGGTATTCTGAGTGGTGGTGTCACCAGAATCATCAGCTTCTTTAGTCACACTTCAGATTTTTGTGTCCCTTGCCTTCTAGTTCCCTTGCCATCCTTGGCCAGACCGGCATACTTTCGCAAAGTGGTTATCTTTGCTGCATTTGATACATGTTTTCCCTTTCGCTGGGCACACCATTGATGGTTTGTGATCATATCCACAGCTTCGGCAGGTGCGTGCGTTTTGTCTGCCAGAGTTCACCTTTCGTCCAGGTGGTTGACGAGTTTGGATGGCCTCTACCTGCTCTTCCTTCACCTGTACTGGACGTGTATTTGACGCAGCGGCCAGTGATTGTCCTCTTACTGCCGCCATGGCATCCGCGCGCACTGCTGATAGTTCGTGTGACCGTCCCAAAACCAGGATGTCGTCAAGGGGCATGCCTTGCTGGCGTAGAATGAGTTTCCTTAGTGCGTTCGACCGGCATCCTTGAATGATCTGTGCCCTAATCTCTTCCTGTTGATTAAGGCCTACGCACGAGCTTGCTAGCTTTCTCAGTCGTGCATAGAACATATCCATTGACTCAGCATCCATTTGCTGAGCCTGCATAAGTTTGAAGCGTTCAAAGTCTGAGTTCAGATGTGGGTCGAAATGCTTGTTCAGGGCTTCCACTGCTGCATTGAAATACGCCTTATCACCTGTGTTTGGGAGTGCATCAAACAGCTCTTGCAGTTCGTCTCCCCCCATGAGCAACATGAGAGAAATGCGCACGGCCCCATCTGTCTCATGAGTGGCGCAAAAGTAATTTTCTAATCGGTTTAGCCACAGGCGCCATCTTGGGGATGCTGTGGCCGGATCAACCAGTTGGCTGAACGGGGGCAGCGCAGTGACTGAGGAGTGGGCACTTGCGCCTGCTTGCACGGGCAGTTGGGGGTTTTCTTGTGGTGGGGCACTCATGATGCCCCTAGTTATGTAGGCGCTTTTGCTGTTATGATTACTGTTGAGTATTATCTTCCATTCCTCTTTTTTTTTTTCTCAGGGAGCCGCAAGCGCCGGAGATAAGCTGCCTCCTTTCTCTTGGTTGCTGCGCGCCGTTCAGGCCGCGGCAGGGCTTTCCTTGTCTTGTGTCACGGCTTTCCTTGTCTTGTGTGGTTGCCGCGTGCCGTACAGGCCGCGGCAAGGCTCTGTGGGGCGCCGGGGCTTTCCTTTGTTTGTGTGGTTGCCGCGCACCATTTAGGACGCGGCAGGGCTCAGTGGGGCGCAGGGCACAGCCGGGGAAGTCAGGGTGGCGTACCTTTGAAGTTGGGCGCAGGGTGCCTCTTCCACACTCAGTCGGGTTTCGCCGGGCCACGTGCCCTTGTGCGCTCTTCCGGCACAGCACTAGGTCATGGAGTCGGTAACGGTTTCGCCTTCTTTTTTTTTTCTCTACCGTGCTCAATGTTGTTTAAGTGCGACGCGGAGTATTAATCCCGCTCGTCGCCATTGTAAGATTGCACGAGCAGTGCAATCAAATCGGATCGAAATAACACATATGCAGCCTGGTTGGGGTCTCAAGGGGAACTGCGTCAGCGCAGCCCCAACTTTATTACTAGACCTTGGTTCCGCCCTACGTCAGGACGTACGGAACCTGGTCCCAACAAAAGGAGAGCCCGGGTGGCTCTCTACAATACACACTAAAGTTAACGGATTTTAATGAAACATTATTTTATTTTAATCTCCACAAACAATATCACAAACCGAAACAAACTCTAACACTGTCTACACAAATGCACAAACCTTTTCACTGCCTGGATGGCCTCAATGAACCACACGTAATGTTGAAACATTCAACACTGGTCTGATACACTTTCTACATTTACAGAATATGTACCGCCTAACATACCTAAGCAACCATTTGCTCAATAATGACAAAAGTCTGTCCACAAAACTATGTTCTGATATACCTTACCATCTTATGCTGTGCAATGCTATACTCTTTACTATATATGCAATGTTATGCTGTTTACCAAGATGCTGATCAATATGTTTATAATTGCAAATTGATAAATATTTTCACTAAACTCCTCACCACCTCTACTGCATCTTAATACTGATCACTTTCAAAATAAGTTCCCAACACAATTCAAACACTGATGTCTGCTCTCTCCTCATAGCTGCAGCCTCGTCTTCCTCATCCAACCACACAGGCCTTGGCCTTCAGTGTCCTCCATTGCATCATCTATTCCAGGAAGGTTTGGACTGGGTGGGATGTAGGTTCTATTTCTTGGTTTATCCCTACCCTTACTCTTGTTTGACATCTTTACTCTCCTCAGATACTCATACACTGAGCATCTGCCCTATGCACACCATCACAATACTCAGCAAACTATGCTGTCCATACAGCAAATACTTTCTGCCCTGACATAATTGCACACTGCCTTATTATTCTCTTTGGGATATACCACTCACTGCCCTTCCTCTCCCAATCCAAAAACCAAACACTGGATATACTTGTTTACGACCACGACAGAAGGACATCCTCTACACTCACTTATACCATCTCTCAATCTCACATGGTCTCGACCAATAACAAGCAATTTATGAGCACAGAGGGATTGAATCCACTCCCTTAAAACTGTGGCCGATAGCACGTTCAAAGTTCTCTCCCTCAATACAAAAGTATCCATCACCCTGTCAAGTGCAAGAAAAGTTTGGACCACTGTGCCAAACGAAAAGGTGATGTAATTCTCCTACAAGAGACCAAAATTGGCCCTTCTGATTGCAACTCCATACTTCATCACTCTATACACAGCACTTCCTTCTCCCCTGACACTAAGAAAAAGGTCCGGGTCATTACCCTTGTAGCTAGAAAAGCTGGACTCGAAGTTCTGGACAACTACCACAACAATGAAGGCTGATGGCTAATCACAAAAGTAAAGAACACCACTGCAACATTTTACATAAGTAAGGCTTCCTGTTTTCCGTTTTTACTGATTTTTACAGATAAATACAGACATAAAAAACATTTATTTCCCTTTCTGTATTTATTTTTAAACGTGGATAAAAACAGAAATCAGGAACATTTCTGAGCAATTCTAAATACTGTCAGTCATGACTGTCAAGCCAATAGTTGTGCAGACTGACAGGTAAGTAAGTTTAAAATAAAGACATTTTAATAATGCTTAAAGAGTAGTATATATGCATAAGATTGATACTAAAAGTATCATATTTTCATAAGAGTGTACTGATTTATCATCTACTGGTCTTAATATAATTTTGAACCAGCAGACATTAAAATAAGAATATACATTTTTTGGTTAAATAAATATGGAAATATATCAGTTTCAGCTTCATTTTTTCACACAACCTAAAACAAATACGAATAAATATAGATACAATTATTCCCAAAAAATATGGATAAATATAGACAGAAATGCCAAACAGATAAATACCATAAAACCGGGAGCCCTATACATAATCAACCCATATGCCCCTATGGCCAGTGAACTCCAGCTCTGTATTACCTTAAATAAAAAAATATGCAAATTGTCAAATGATTCTGGCATTATAGTTGCAGGTGACTTCAACCTTGTAGGAAGTTGGCTCTGTATGTGCTATTTCAAAGTAAGGAATAGCAGGCACAGAGTCCAAGGGTTCCCCTTAGAGGTAAAATAGTGGTAAAAAGAGATAATACTAATGCTCTATTTTGTGGTAGTGTGGTCGAGCAGTAGGCTTATCCAAGGAGTAGTGTTAAGCATTTGTTGTACATACACATAGACAATAAATGAGGTACACACACTCAGAGACAAATCCAGCCAATAGGTTTTTGTATAGAAAAATATCTTTTCTTAGTTTATTTTAAGAACCACAGGTTCAAATTTAACATGTAATATCTTGTTCGAAAGGTATTGCAGGTAAGTACTTTAGGAACTTCAAATCATAAAAATTGCATGTATACTTTTCAAGTTATTGACAAATAGCTGTTTTAAAAGTGGACACTTAGTGCAATTTTCACAGTTCCTGGGGGAGGTAAGTTTTTGTTAGTTTTACCGGGTAAGTAGGACACTTACAGGGTTCAGTTCTTGGTCCAAGGTAGCCCACCGTTGGGGGTTCAGAGCAACCCCAAAGTCACCACACCAGCAGCTCAGGGCCGGTCAGGTGCAGAGTTCAAAGTGGTGCCCAAAACACATAGGCTAGAATGGAGAGAAGGGGGTGCCCCGGTTCCGGTCTGCTTGCAGGTAAGTACCCGCGTCTTCGGAGGGCAGACCAGGGGGGGTTTTGTAGGGCACCGGGGGGGACACAAGTCCACACAGAAATTTCACCCTCAGCGGCGCAGGGGCGGCCGGGTGCAGTGTAGAAACAAGCGTCGGGTTCGCAGTGTTAGTCTATGAGAGATCTCGGGATCTCTTCAGCGCTGCAGGCAGGCAAGGGGGGGGTTCCTCGGGGAAACCTCCACTTGATCAAGGGAGAGGGACTCCTGGGGGTCACTTCTCCAGTGAAAGTCCGGTCCTTCAGGTCCTGGGGGCTGCGGGTGCAGGGTCTCTCCCAGGCGTCGGGACTTTGGATTCAAAGAGTCGCGGTCAGGGGAAGCCTCGGGATTCCCTCTGCAGGCGGCGCTGTGGGGGCTCAGGGGGGACAGGTTTTGGTACTCACAGTATCAGAGTAGTCCTGGGGTCCCTCCTGAGGTGTTGGATCTCCACCAGCCGAGTCGGGGTCGCCGGGTGCAGTGTTGCAAGTCTCACGCTTCTTGCGGGGAGCTTGCAGGGTTCTTTCAAGGCTGCTGGAAACAAAGTTGCAGCCTTTCTTGGAGCAGGTCCGCTGTCCTCGGGAGTTTCTTGTCTTTTCGAAGCAGGGGCAGTCCTCAGAGGATGTCGAGGTCGCTGGTCCCTTTGGAAGGCGTCGCTGGAGCAGGATCTTTGGAAGGCAGGAGACAGGCCGGTGAGTTTCTGGAGCCAAGGCAGTTGTCGTCTTCTGGTCTTCCTCTGCAGGGGTTTTCAGCTAGGCAGTCCTTCTTCTTGTAGTTGCAGGAATCTCATTTTCTAGGGTTCAGGGTAGCCCTTAAATACTAAATTTAAGGGCGTGTTTAGGTCTGGGGGGTTAGTAGCCAATGGCTACTAGCCCTGAGGGTGGGTACACCCTCTTTGTGCCTCCTCCCAAGGGGAGGGGGTCACAATCCTAACCCTATTGGGGGAATCCTCCATCTGCAAGATGGAGGATTTCTAAAAGTCAGAGTCACCTCAGCTCAGGACACCTTAGGGGCTGTCCTGACTGGCCAGTGACTCCTCCTTGTTTTTCTCATTATCTTCTCCGGCCTTGCCGCCAAAAGTGGGGCCTGGCCGGAGGGGGCGGGCAACTCCACTAGCTGGAGTGTCCTGCTGGGTTGGCACAAAGGAGGTGAGCCTTTGAGGCTCACCGCCAGGTGTGACAATTCCTGCCTGGGAGAGGTGTAAGCATCTCCACCCAGTGCAGGCTTTGTTACTGGCCTCAGAGTGACAAAGGCACTCTCCCCATGGGGCCAGCAACATGTCTCGGTTTGTGGCAGGCTGCTAAAACTAGTCAGCCTACACAGATAGTCGGTTAAGTTTCAGGGGGCACCTCTAAGGTGCCCTCTGTGGTGTATTTTACAATAAAATGTACACTGGCATCAGTGTGCATTTATTGTGCTGAGAAGTTTGATACCAAACTTCCCAGTTTTCAGTGTAGCCATTATGGTGCTGTGGAGTTCGTGTTTGACAGACTCCCAGACCATATACTCTTATGGCTACCCTGCACTTACAATGTCTAAGGTTTTGTTTAGACACTGTAGGGGTACCATGCTCATGCACTGGTACCCTCACCTATGGTATAGTGCACCCTGCCTTAGGGCTGTAAGGCCTGCTAGAGGGGTGTCTTACCTATACTGCATAGGCAGTGAGAGGCTGGCATGGCACCCTGAGGGGAGTGCCATGTCGACTTACTCGTTTTGTCCTCACTAGCACACACAAGCTGGCAAGCAGTGTATCTGTGCTGAGTGAGAGGTCTCCAGGGTGGCATAAGACATGCTGCAGCCCTTAGAGACCTTCCTTGGCATCAGGGCCCTTGGTACTAGAAGTACCAGTTACAAGGGACTTATCTGGATGCCAGGGTCTGCCAATTGTGGATACAAAAGTACAGGTTAGGGAAAGAACACTGGTGCTGGGGCCTGGTTAGCAGGCCTCAGCACACTTTTAATTGTAAACATAGCATCAGCAAAGGCAAAAAGCCAGGGGGCAACCATGCCAAGGAGGCATTTCCTTACACAACCCCCCCCCCAAACGAAAGAGGATGAGACTAACCTTTCCCAAGAGAGTCTTCATTTTCTAAGTGGAAGAACCTGGAAAGGCCATCTGCATTGGCATGGGCAGTCCCAGGTCTGTGTTCCACTATAAAGTCCATTCCCTGTAGGGAGATGGACCACCTCAACAGTTTAGGATTTTCACCTTTCATTTGCATCAGCCATTTGAGAGGTCTGTGGTCAGTTTGAACTAGGAAGTGAGTCCCAAAGAGGTATGGTCTCAGCTTCTTCAGGGACCAAACCACAGCAAAGGCCTCCCTCTCAATGGCACTCCAACGCTGCTCCCTGGGGAGTAACCTCCTGCTAATGAAAGCAACAGGCTGGTCAAGACCATCATCATTTGTTTGGGACAAAACTGCCCCTATCCCATGTTCAGAGGCATCAGTCTGCACAATGAACTGCTTAGAATAATCTGGAGCTTTGAGAACTGGTGCTGAGCACATTGCCTGTTTCAGGGTGTCAAAGGCCTGTTGGCATTCCACAGTCCAGTTTACTTTCTTGGGCATTTTCTTGGAGGTGAGTTCAGTGAGGGCTGTCACAATGGATCCATATCCCTTCACAAACCTCCTGTAATACCCAGTCAAGCCAAGGAATGCCCTGACTTGAGTCTGGGTTTTTGGAGCTACCCAGTCCAGAATAGTCTGGATCTTGGGTTGGAGTGGCTGAACTTGGCCTCCACCTACAAGGTGTCCCAAGTAAACCACAGTTCCCTGCCCTATCTGGCATTTGGATGCCTTGATAGAGAGGCCTGCAGATTGCAGAGCCTTCAAAACCTTCCTCAGGTGGACCAGGTGATCCTGCCAGGTGGAGCTAAAGACAGCAATATCATCAAGATAAGCTGTGCTAAAGGACTCCAAGCCAGCAAGGACTTGATTCACCAACCTTTGGAAGGTGGCAGGGGCATTCTTTAAACCAAAGGGCATAACAGTAAACTGATAATGCCCATCAGGTGTGGAGAATGCTGTCTTTTCTTTTGCTCCAGGTGCCATTTTTATTTGCCAGTACCCTGCTGTCAAGTCAAAGGTACTTAGGAATTTGGCAGCACCTAATTTATCAATGAGCTCATCAGCTCTTGGAATTGGATGAGCATCTGTCTTGGTGACAGAATTGAGCCCTCTGTAGTCCACACAAAACCTCATCTCTTTCTTTCCATCTTTGGTGTGAGGTTTCGGGACTAAGACCACTGGGCTAGCCCAGGGGCTGTCAGAGCGCTCAATTACTCCCAATTCCAGCATCTTGTGGACTTCCACCTTGATGCTTTCCTTAACATGGTCAGATTGTCTAAAGATTTTGTTCTTGACAGGCATGCTGTCTCCTGTGTCCACATCATGGGTACACAGGTGTGTCTGACCAGGGGTTAAGGAGAAGAGTTCAGGAAACTGTTGTAGGACTCTCCTACAATCAGCTTGCTGTTGGCCAGAGAGGGTGTCTGAGTAGATCACTCCATCTACTGTGCCATCTTTTGGGTCTGATGACAGAAGATCAGGGAGAGGTTCACTCTCTGCCTCCTGATCCTCATCTGTTACCATCAACAGATTGACATCAGCCCTGTCGTGGAAGAGCTTAAGGCGGTTTACATGGATCACCCTCTTGGGGCTCCTGCTTGTGCCCAGGTCCACCAAGTAGGTGACCTGACTCTTCCTCTCTAGTACTGGGTAAGGGCCACTCCATTTGTCCTGGAGTGCCCTGGGAGCCACAGGCTCCAGAACCCAGACTTTCTGCCCTGGTTGGAACTCAACCAGTGCAGCCTTTTGGTCATACCAAAACTTCTGGAGCTGTTGGCTGGCCTCAAGGTTTTTGGTTGCCTTTTCCATGTACTCTGCCATTCTAGAGCGAAGGCCAAGTACATAGTCCACTATGTCCTGTTTAGGCTCATGGAGAGGTCTCTCCCAGCCTTCTTTAACAAGGGCAAGTGGTCCCCTTACAGGATGACCAAACAGAAGTTCAAAGGGTGAGAATCCTACTCCCTTCTGTGGCACCTCTCTGTAAGCGAAAAGCAGACATGGCAAGAGGACATCCCATCTCCTTTTGAGTTTTTCTGGGAGCCCCATGATCATGCCCATTAAGGTCTTGTTGAATCTCTCAACTAAGCCATTAGTTTGTGGATGGTATGGTGTAGTGAATTTATAAGTCACCCCACACTCATTCCACATGTGCTTTAGGTATGCTGACATGAAGTTGGTACTCACAGTATCAGAGTAGTCCTGGGGTCCCTCCTGAGGTGTTGGATCTCCACCAGCCGAGTCGGGGTCGCCGGGTGCAGTGTTGCAAGTCTCACGCTTCTTGCGGGGAGCTTGCAGGGTTCTTTCAAGGCTGCTGGAAACAAAGTTGCAGCCTTTCTTGGAGCAGGTCCGCTGTCCTCGGGAGTTTCTTGTCTTTTCGAAGCAGGGGCAGTCCTCAGAGGATGTCGAGGTCGCTGGTCCCTTTGGAAGGCGTCGCTGGAGCAGGATCTTTGGAAGGCAGGAGACAGGCCGGTGAGTTTCTGGAGCCAAGGCAGTTGTCGTCTTCTGGTCTTCCTCTGCAGGGGTTTTCAGCTAGGCAGTCCTTCTTCTTGTAGTTGCAGGAATCTCATTTTCTAGGGTTCAGGGTAGCCCTTAAATACTAAATTTAAGGGCGTGTTTAGGTCTGGGGGGTTAGTAGCCAATGGCTACTAGCCCTGAGGGTGGGTACACCCTCTTTGTGCCTCCTCCCAAGGGGAGGGGGTCACAATCCTAACCCTATTGGGGGAATCCTCCATCTGCAAGATGGAGGATTTCTAAAAGTCAGAGTCACCTCAGCTCAGGACACCTTAGGGGCTGTCCTGACTGGCCAGTGACTCCTCCTTGTTTTTCTCATTATCTTCTCCGGCCTTGCCGCCAAAAGTGGGGCCTGGCCGGAGGGGGCGGGCAACTCCACTAGCTGGAGTGTCCTGCTGGGTTGGCACAAAGGAGGTGAGCCTTTGAGGCTCACCGCCAGGTGTGACAATTCCTGCCTGGGAGAGGTGTAAGCATCTCCACCCAGTGCAGGCTTTGTTACTGGCCTCAGAGTGACAAAGGCACTCTCCCCATGGGGCCAGCAACATGTCTCGGTTTGTGGCAGGCTGCTAAAACTAGTCAGCCTACACAGATAGTCGGTTAAGTTTCAGGGGGCACCTCTAAGGTGCCCTCTGTGGTGTATTTTACAATAAAATGTACACTGGCATCAGTGTGCATTTATTGTGCTGAGAAGTTTGATACCAAACTTCCCAGTTTTCAGTGTAGCCATTATGGTGCTGTGGAGTTCGTGTTTGACAGACTCCCAGACCATATACTCTTATGGCTACCCTGCACTTACAATGTCTAAGGTTTTGTTTAGACACTGTAGGGGTACCATGCTCATGCACTGGTACCCTCACCTATGGTATAGTGCACCCTGCCTTAGGGCTGTAAGGCCTGCTAGAGGGGTGTCTTACCTATACTGCATAGGCAGTGAGAGGCTGGCATGGCACCCTGAGGGGAGTGCCATGTCGACTTACTCGTTTTGTCCTCACTAGCACACACAAGCTGGCAAGCAGTGTATCTGTGCTGAGTGAGAGGTCTCCAGGGTGGCATAAGACATGCTGCAGCCCTTAGAGACCTTCCTTGGCATCAGGGCCCTTGGTACTAGAAGTACCAGTTACAAGGGACTTATCTGGATGCCAGGGTCTGCCAATTGTGGATACAAAAGTACAGGTTAGGGAAAGAACACTGGTGCTGGGGCCTGGTTAGCAGGCCTCAGCACACTTTTAATTGTAAACATAGCATCAGCAAAGGCAAAAAGCCAGGGGGCAACCATGCCAAGGAGGCATTTCCTTACAAACCTCCTGGGGACACTATTAGACAGAAGCTCCTCATGTAAATACAGGCCCGATAAATCACATAAACAAATGAGCAACCTATGCAAAAACACTGTCTAGATGACATAAGGTGGTCTCCACAACCCTACAGCAAGCAAATTTACCTTCTACTCACATACTCACAATACACTATCCGGATAGATTACATACTCACCAACAACGTTCTTACACCGAAAGCCTCAACACCGACCATCAAACCTATATGAGTATCAGATCATGCATGCAAATTATCCCATAATATCCCCAAAAGGAAACATTGGTGATTAAATGACGAAATACTACAGGACCAAGCACTCATAGACAGAATAGGGTTAGCCACCAGTAAGTTCTTTCACAAAAGCGACACCAACGAAATCCCGCAAGGAACCCTACGTGATGAAATGAACACTACGATTAGAGGAGAACTCATTAACATTATGTCTAACATAAACAAATGTAACAATAAAAGGCTAAATTAACGAGAACACTCAAATTTTAAACATTTAGAAAGCAAATTAATTGAATTAAAAAAGCAGGAGTTCCTATTCTAACTACGATAAATTATGAGTACACACAACATTATAAACAGCAGGGTCCACACCTGGGTCCAAAATAATAAAATGAAAGCAATGAAAGTGTCCAAAAAAGCAGGCAAGCCACTGGCAAACCATCTAAAATTTACAAATAACAACAACCATTTCTTCACAATTAAGAGTAAAATGGGAGTAACCACCCTCGACCCACTGAAAATAGTCAGGATCTTCTAAGAATACTACAAAGATTTATATAACCCAGAGATTATGTCCTCTCCTGATAAATGCCTAAGTTATCTTAACAAAATTAATCTTCCAATTCTCAAGGACTCCAATAAAATAACAATTAACCAGCCCATTTCCACTACTGAGATCAAATGTGTGATTGATTCTGTAAAACCTGGAAAGGCACCTGGGCCTGACGGCTTCCCAGCCAACGTTTATGAAACTTTTCAGAACAACCTATTAGCTCATGTGGAGTCCTTTTTTCACCACTTTAATATTTTCTCAGTCTTATCAGGCACAACCTCAGAAGCCACTATTACAGTGACTCATAAAGAAAGGGAAAAGGCCCATCTCCCTTTTAAATGTTGATTGTAAAATCTGTGCAAAAATCTTAGCAACAAGATTGGAAAAGGTCCTTCCTTTCCTCATATGCCATACCCAAACTGATTTTGCGAAAGGCAGACTAGGATCAGACAATATTAGACTGTTCTTCAACATCACTGAAAGAGCAAAATCACTACTGTTCCCCACAATTGCCATAACCACAGATGCAGAGAAGGCCTTTGACAAGGTTTCATGGCCCTTTCTACATGCAGTAATGCGCAAACTAAATCTAGGTAAAATCTTTATTTCCCAGGTCTTTGCCCTATACACACAACCCTCAGCCTGCATTCGAGTCAATGTCTATCTATCAGATAAAATTAATCTGGCACAAGGGACATGACAAGGCTGTCCCTTAACCCCTTTACTCTATCTTCTAACCATAGAACCCATTCTAGTTGCAATCCGATCCAACCTAAATATTGAAGGATTACCAATAGGGAATGACACATACGCAGCGACGTGCTGATCTTTTCAAAAGATGCTGAAACAACTAACCCTATAATACTAGATGAAATCAACTCATATGCGCTAGCCTTTGGTTACTCCTTAAACTTCAAGAAAACAGAAGTTTTTCTATTGAACAACCTAACCATGCCCTACATAGTGAAGAATACAAAACTAGGTTGGCAGTCATCTCAAATTAATTACATAGCGATTCAGTTAAAAAACAACTTACAAGACACAAGAAAATTAGCTGAAGAAACCCTTATTTAAAAAATTAAAGATCTACTTTCAACATAAACACCTACATTTATGACATGGTGGGGACAAACTGAATGCATGATGGTTGGCCCACAAATAAAGTTTATCACCTCCTTGCTACCCCTACAACTATCAATCAACTTCTTTGACAGCATAAATCCCTTTTATGAAAGGGGAAAGTAAGCGAAACCCCCCTAAAAAAACCTGAAACTAGACAAACCCAATTGCGGCTTAAATATTTCCCATTTTCACAAATTTCAACTTGCTTTTTTTAATCAAACAAGCTGCTTGGTGGTCCCGCCCTCTCCCCGAAGACAAACCTCTTTGACTACACAATGTAGAATTCCTCACAAAACCTTTCACCATACCATCAACGCTAACTATGAAATTGATCAATATACAACACTTTCAGACTATAATCAAAGACACCATCCCTGCCCTCAAAACCCTTGATGAAAAATTTCCCAACAAAATCCAACAATCAGACTTTGCATCTCTCTGGAACAACACTAAATCAAAATATAAGAGAAATACCCCATATGGACATCCTGGGTAATACAAAACATTTGATATTTTAATGACCTAGACCCCACAACCGAACCCAAATCATTTGCTAAGTTGAAGACATCCTACAACTTATATAACATTGACTTCTATAGTTTCCTCAAGGTCACCATGAATAAGTGTAATAAATCACACAAATCTGATCTCATTCCCTTGCTTGCAAAATTGTCCAAACTTTCGCATTCAGCAGCCGTAACTGACAAGATTTTAAACTCCTCCAATATCAATAATAGACTCACTGCTGAAATCCAAAACAAATGGCTAAAACCATACCCGAAACTTAATCACACACCTATAACTGATGATGCATGGATGAAAATCTAAACTGTTGCACCTGAAAATAAAATATTCCTCATCCTCTCACAACGCAAATTCTGGACCTTACACAAGTCTCACTGGACACCAGAAACACTCTTTAAGCGGGGTCTCCTAGTGTCATGACCACACAAACTTGCCAAGTCAAATCAAAGAAGTGCATGAGAAAAGCAAAGAGATATCCTCAGTGGAGACAGCAAAGCCCAAACTGGAAGAAGGTTTGTGCTTATTTCAAAGGAAGAATCAAGAAGAGAAGATCCAAGATGGCCGCTGTGAGTCCTGAAGGTTAGTTACAGTTCTAGTCTTGCAATCGGTTGGTTGCTAGGTTACGAGCTCTCCAGCTGGAAGCCTTGCACTTCAACTGAGGTCTGACAGGAATCAGCTGTGTGGAGAGAGAGCGCGCTTCAGAACAGAAATTCCTGTGAGGTAAAATTACATTTGAAGATTATATTACAGAAAACAGATAAATATTGTCAAGGTTTATTCGAAGAGTTTGATAGTAGACCGTTCCCGTGGAAGTCGGCAAGGCTACAGAATTAATGTATGAATTAACCTTATGTTTACAAGGTTCTTGTTTAAGATATTAAAGTCAAAGAAAAAACTAACTTTAAAAGAGCAAGTATCTACAAATGTCAAGGTTATAAACAAAGGCCAAGTTTAAAGGAGAAACGAACTGTTAACAAATAAGCATTTACAAATTCAATGGTAATAAACCAAAATAGAGTTTAAGAGTTTAAAAGAGAAACAAACTTAAATAAACAAGCATTTACAACTACAAGTTATCAACAGATGTCGAAGTAAGGAAGGAGAAACTAACTGTAATAAACAAGCATTTACAAATACAAGTTATCAACAAATGTCGAAGTAAGAAAGGAGAAACAAACTTTAATAAACAAGCATTTACAAATACAAGTATTGACAGAAGTCACAATAAGACAGGAGAAATTAAATAACATCAGCTGATTTGAAGAACGCATTATCACCAACTATGTATATATATATATAGCAACACAAAACCAATCTCTAACAAAGGTTGAGAAGTTCTTCCAGAATCAGTAATAAGCATTTTTTAAGAAGAGCTATCATTTATAGAGAGAGGCAAGGCTACAGAGAACTCAGGGTGAGTGAAGAAATAATAGAATTAAAGAGAATTAAGTGTTGAGAGTAGAAAGTGAAAAACTGATGTTGTATGTCCCTAGTAATTACGACTGTGACTCTTGCAGGTGCTGTATCCAATCTTAGATGTGAAGAGGCAGACTGAGTACTGGCGTTCATCATCTCTGTGGCAGTCCCTCTACCATCCCATTCCCCTTTCCCCCTCCGGGGTACTCAGCATGAAGGATTAATATTCGTTGTGAGTAGCTCGGGTCGGGACTGAGGAGTTATCTTCTGCTTCTGAGGAAATCGAATTGAAGTATCCTGACAGATTGAAGTGCCATCACCCTAATTCTAGGGAAAAAACAGATTTCCTCCTGAGCAGAATGGCAGAAGGAATTGATATAAAAGCATTAGCCACCGTTTTGGAAGGGTTACAGAAACAATTAAATAACACCATAGAAGAAACAGTCCAAATAAAACAGCGAATAAATGAGTTAGGGAACACCGCTAAATCAAATGAATCTGTGTTTTCACAAATCCCTAGCCCTTCACAGTCTGCAGGTATATCCACTCAAGTAATTCATGCGCTTTCCCCTATTATTCCTTTGGCTCAACCCGAGCGCTTCGGTGGGGATCCAAATAAGGCGCAGATTTTTCTGACCCAATGCTCATTGCATTTTTTATGTAGACCAGTCATTTTTTCAGAAGACCAGTCCAAAGTGGCATTTATATTGTCTTATCTGACAGGAGATGCGGCCGCATGGTCCATGCCAATAATTTCCAGAAATTATCCTGTTTTATATAATTTCCAAAATTTCAAGGAAGAGTTCTTAAGAATATTTGATCGGCGAACTGCAGCTCAAGCCACTGACAATGAACTACTGGAAATCAGGCAAGGTAATAAAGATCTAGTAGCCTATCTGGCTCATTTCAATAAACTCATTGTAGAGACTGCCTGGCCAGAGTCAAAAAGAGCCGCCATATTTTATTGTGGACTGAGAGATGAATTGAAAGATGCCTTAGCACAAGTTCCAAATAGACCCACCAAAATTTCAGAGTTAATTGATCTTGTGTTACAGATTGACCACCGGTTAACTGAACAAAGAGCAGAAAAGAGAAGAGAGTATCGACCATTTCCCCTGAGAATTGATCGTGTAAGAAATGATCATACGAGAGCCGGAGAAGGGATAACAATAGAAGAACCAATGCAAATTGGCTCCATCCGAGGTCCTTTATCTAAGGAAGAAAAAGAGAAAAGAAGAGTGAATCAACTATGTTTATATTGCGGTGCATCTGGGCATTTTGTTAAAAACTGTCCCAAGAAACCCAAAGCTCTTCAGTCGGGAAAAGGCCAGCTTCATCAGTAGAGGGAGTTGCCCTGAAGAAAGCAGAACCCAAGACAACTCCTTTAGATCAACGAGTGGCGAATATCTTACAAACCGCAGTGCCACATTTGGTACAAACAGTATCAGTTAAGACCCTTGAGAAGGAAATTCAAGGGATCTCAGTTATGATAGACTCTGGAGCTACGGGCAACTTCTGTGATATCAAATATGCTTGTAAAATGGGTATTCGATTTATCAAGAAATCTACTTTGGAAGTAGTAAGAGCTGTGGATGGAACCAATCTTTCTTCAGGACCCATTTCCCATGAGACCGAACCAATTCAGATGCAAGGTTTTGGTGGACATCAGGAGCAGATAATCTTTAATTTGATAGATGCTCCACAATTTCAACTCATTTTGGGTCTGCCCTGGCTTACAGAACATAATCAACAAATTGATTGGAGCAAAAGAACGATCAAGATGAATTCCTCTTACTGCAAAGAGAATTGCTTTCATGATGGAGTGAAAGTGTCCACCAAGTCCCAAGCGGCCTGTTTATCATCACACTCTTCAGTGATCTGTGCACTAAAGACAGCAGAAATCCCAAAAGAATATGAGGATTTAGTCGCCGTTTTTGATGAAAAGGAGGCTGAGAAATTGCCACCACATCGACCCTACGACTGCAAAATTGAACTGGAGCCAGGTGCGATATTGCCATGTAGCAGAATATACGCATTGACCGAAGCAGAGAATCAACATTTAAAGGAGTATTTGGATCAATATCTTGCTAATGGTTTTATTCGTCCTTCTGAATCTCCAGTGTCATCCCCACTATTTTTCATACCAAAGAAGGATGGGAGTCTTCGAACTTGCATTGATTATCGAGCCCTCAATCAGGTTACCATCAAGAATCGATACCCACTGCCTTTAGTGTCAGTTTTATTAGATCAAGTAAAGAATGCTAGAATCTACACCAAATTGGACCTGCGAGGAGCATATCATTTGATTCGAGTGGCTTCAGGGGATGAATGGAAAACTGCTTTTCGGACTCGATACGGATTATTTGAATATCAAGTGATGCCTTATGGGTTATGCAATGTTCCCGCTGCCTTCCAGCATTTCGTTAATGATATATTACGAGAATTCCTCGACCGGATTACATTGGTTTATATAGATGACATTTTAATCTTTTCCGACAATCTACAGGAGCACATTTCCCATGTTCGATCCATCCTCACAAGGTTGCAAGAAAACCATCTCTATGTAAAATTGGAGAAGTGTGCATTTCATGTGGAACGAGTTGAGTTCTTAGGATTCATTTTGTCACCAGAAGGAGTTAGTATGGATCCTGCCAAGATAAAGACAGTGCAACATTGGCCTTCTCCTTGCAATGTCAAAGAGATCCAGAGTTTCTTGGGGTTCGCTAATTTTTATCGAAGATTCATATCCAATTTTTCTCAAACAGTTACACCCATTACTCGATTGTTGAAGAAAGGAGTGAAGTTTGAGTGGACAAAAGAAGTTGAAAATGCTTTTAATTTTTTGAAGAATTCCTTCGTTTCAGCTCCAATCTTGCTCCACCCCAATCCAGATGAGCCATATTATGTGGAGGCAGATGCTTCAGATGTTGCCATAGGAGGTATCCTTTCCCAGCGTCATAAAGATACAGGTCAATTACATCCAGTGGCCTATTTCTCTCGAAAATTAACACCACCAGAGATAAATTATTCAATTGCGGATAACAAGCTATTGGCAGTCAAAGAAACTTTTCGTGAGTGGAGGCATTAAATTTTGGGAGCTAAGCATAAAGTGACCGTTTACACGGACCACCGAAATTTACAGTTTTTAAAATCAGCTCGAACTCTAACAGCTAGACAACTGCGTTGGTCCCTATATTTTGCAGACTTTGATTTTGTTATCACTTTCAGACCAGGAAAAGTAAATGGGAAGGCAGATGCTCTATCTCGAATTGATACCGGTGCAGTTAAAGAGCCTCCAGAAAAAGAATTGATTATTCCACAAGAGAAGTTCATATCTGCCATATTGTATGAAAATTTAACCAAAGAAATTCAAGAAAACTTAACATTCGAAGGAATGCTAAAGTGGTCCAAAGAAGGCCAAGGAAGAGAAATCAATAAAGGTTTGCCATACTTTAAAGGTGCACTGTCTGTTCCGACTGTGGAGCTGCAAGAAAAAATTCTTCAGGCTTATCATGACGATCAATTGGCTGGACACAAAGGAATTCAAAAGACTCAAAATCTAATACAACGAGAATTTTGGTGGCCAAAAATGAAAACTCAGATAAGACAATATGTGTCAACTTGTGACAAATGTCAAAGAGGGAAATCAAATAGAACAGCTTTACAAGGTCTGTTAAGACCTTTGCCCACTGCACCCCATGCCTGGCATACTGTTACTATGGATCTTATAGTGGACCTCCCTAGTAGCCAAGGTTTTAACACTATCCTAGTTTTTGTAGACACTTTCACTAAAATGGCGCATTTCATTCCTTTGAAAGAAATCCCTCGAGCCCCACAGGTTGCACAGTTGTTTACACAACACATAGTACGCGCCCATGGTATCCCAAAAATTATAGTTTCAGACAGGAGGTCCCAATTTGTTTCTCGCTTTTGGAAGGCCTTTAGTAAAAGATTAGGAATTGATTCTCGTTACTCTACCAGTTACCATCCTGAAACCGATGGGCAAACAGAGAGAGTGAATCAAGAGTTAGAACAGTATTTAAGACTCAATTTATTCGATAAAGAGAAGGAATGGCCCGAGTTGATGTGGGCAGCTGAATTTGCTTACAATAATGCTGTTCATTCCACCACTGGGTTCACCCCCTTTTATCTGAACCATGGTAGACATCCTAATGTAATGTTGGGTAAAGAAGATGATTCAGTGCCTGCAGTAGAAGAGATCGTGAGGGATTTGCAGACCACGTTAGTTAGGGCTAGAAAAAACATCATTCAAGCAAAAGACTCATATAAGACTCAGGCTGTTAGAAAAAGAAGAGAGAGCCCCATTTATTCGAAAGGAGACATAGTTTGGTTATCCACTCGTCATTTACGTCTCAAAGGAAATCGCAAATTTCAGCCACGATTTATAGGCCCATTCAAAGTTGACAAGATGATCAATCCAGTGGCAGTTAAATTGCAGTTGTCAGCTCATCTAAAGATACATCATGTTTTCCATGTCTCCTTGTTAAAGAACAGTCCTCCAAATTTACGTCAAAACTCCCCTCCAATTCCTATCCAGATTAGCTCTGCAGAAGAGTATGAGGTCAATCAAATCTTAGATTCCAAAATCCGTAATGGCCAGCTTTATTATCTAATTGATTGGAAAGGTTATGGTCCAGAGGAACGATCCTGGGAGCCGCACGAGTATGTACATGCTTCAAGATTAGTGAGAAACTTTCATAGAACCTACCCAAGCAAACCTAAATTGGAGAACTGTTCCTTGAGGGGGAGTACTGTCATGACCACACAAACTTGCCAAGTCAAATCAAAGAAGTGCATGAGAAAAGCAAAGAGATATCCTCAGTGGAGACAGCAAAGCCGAAACTGGAAGAAGGTTTGCAGAGTAATCTTGCGCTTATTTCAAAGGAAGAATCAAGAAGAGAAGATCCAAGATGGCCGCTGTGAGTCCTGAAGGTTAGTTACAGTTCTAGTCTTGCAATCGGTTGGTTGCTAGGTTACGAGCTCTCCAGCTGGAAGCCTTGCACTTCAACTGAGGTCTGACAGGAATCAGCTGTGTGGAGAGAGAGCACGCTTCAGAACAGAAACTCCTGTGAGGTAAAATTACATTTGAAGATTATATTACAGAAAACAGATAAATATTGTCAAGGTTTATTCGAAGAGTTTGATAGTAGACCGTTCCCGTGGAAGTCGGCAAGGCTACAGAGTTAATGTATGAATTAACCTTATGTTTACAAGGTTCTTGTTTAAGATATTAAAGTCAAAGAAAAAACGAACTTTAAAAGAGCAAGTATCTACAAATGCCAAGGTTATAAACAAAGGCCAAGTTTAAAGGAGAAACGAACTGTTAACAAATAAGCATTTACAAATTCAATGGTAATAAACCAAAATAGATTTTAAAAGAGAAACAAACTTAAATAAACAAGCATTTACAACTACAAGTTATCGACAGATGTCGAAGTAAGGAAGGAGAAACTAACTGTAATAAACAAGCATTTACAAATACAAGTTATCAACAAAAGTCGAAGTAAGAAAGGAGAAACGAACTTTAATAAACAAGCATATACAAATACAAGTATTGACAGAAGTCACAATAAGACAGGAGAAATTAAATAACATCAGCTGATTTGAAGAACGCATTATCACCAACTATATATATATATATATATAGCAACATAAAACCAATCTCTAACAAAGGTTGAGAAGTTCTTCCAGAATCAGTAATAAGCATTTTTTAAGAAGAGCTATCATTTATAGAGAGAAGCAAGGCTACAGAGAACCCAGGGTGAGTGAAGAAATAATAGAATTAAAGAGAATTAAGTGTTGAGAGTAGAAAGTGAAAAACTGATGTTGTATGTCCCTAGTAATTGCGACTGTGACTCTTGCAGGTGCTGTATCCAATCTTAGATTTGAAGAGGCAGACTGAGTACTGGCGTTCATCATCTCTGTGGCAGTCTCTCTACCATCCCATTCCCCTTTCCCCCTCCGGGGTACTCAGCACGAAGGATTAATATTCGTTGTGAGTAGCTCGGGTCGGGACTGAGGAGTTATCTTCTGCTTCTGAGGAAATCGAATTGAAGTATCCTGACACCTAGGCTCGGACCGAAGCTGGAACTGTCAGAAATGACCAGAAACCCCCAGACACATGCTGTTTCACTGTAGGATGTTAAATTCATTTTGGAAAGAGATTTAAAAAATAATAAATTACATTTTTAACATTGAGATCAATCTTAAATTCTATACAGTGAAAGTAGGACAATTGTCTCACACCCCTGTTCTGAAGCTAAACACCCAGGACATGAGTCTCTTAGACCTCTTACTAATAGAGTCAAAAATAGTCTATGTGAGTCGAAATCGTTACAAATCAAGCCCACAATACCTGGTTGGCGTGTTTTTTGTTTTTTCACAAGGAGTGCGGACAACCCAATATTCAATAACAACTTCAAATCCCACAGCCCACATAAGCCAAGCCTATACATCCGAAATTTTAAGCCACCCTAAACACACATTTTCAATCTTTCTTCAATTCTACCGTGAAATGAGCACTGAGGTATACAAACTACCTATTGAGCAAAACAAAGCACATACATACATTTTTCAGAGAAGTACCAATACTTTCCTCCATTTACATAACACTCTGCCTTCTGACTTTACTCTTCCCCTACCCGCCTTCTTGCCTGATTTTACTTCCATTGGGACTTTAATTCTTCCCTTTTCCTGCCCCCTCCCCTTTTTCCCATACCTCACTTACGGCCTTGTTATGACATTGGTGGTCCTAGGACTGCCAATGCCACAGTGGCGGTCAGACCGCTGCACTCTAGGCAGACTGACTGCCACATTACGACCCTGGTGGGATCGCCGTCCCTGCCAGGAACATGGTTCCCAACAGGTTGATGGCGGCCAGAGTCATGGTCAGCCATCGCAGGGGCTGAGTTCAGCGCTGCTGCGCTGACCAGGAGTCCAGTTTCCATCAGCCTTTTCATGGCAGGGTCTCCAACATAAAAAGGCTGGCGGATACACGGTGAAGGGGCCCACAGGGAGCCCCCGCACTGTCCACAACAATGTCATGGGCAGTTTAGGGGCTCCACTGCCCAGCACCCTCGCAATGTGCACTCTCTATTTTGCAGACAGTGTGCATTCCGAGGGTACTAGTGTGCTACGGTATTGGCCTTGGCACTCTTACAGGAACTGATACCAATACCGTAGCACTGTTACCGCTGGGCAGACCAGCAGGAAAGTCATAATACGATGTTCCCGCTGGTCAGCCTGGTGGGAACATCGTAATACGGTAGGTGTGAGGCAGCCGGGTTTGACGGTCGGCTCCTCTGACCGCCAAACTAGTAATGAGCCCCATAATTCTTTCAACAAGTGGTTATAATCAACAATGCTTTGCTCTAGACAGCAGTCCCTGTGCCACACTGATGAGTATTACATTGTGCCACCTCATGTTACATGTGTTGTAAGCATTGTATACATCATGAATGTATTTCTTTCTTTTTTTTCTGTACAATTAAAACCAATAAAATATTTTGAAATTAAATAAGCAAATATGCAATGACACATGTTCTCTTCTCATTTTTGTGCAATCAGGTTAATCTGCTGTTTTGCACACATGAACACAGGAGGACACTTCAATGATCACAAATCTCGTACACTATGCCACAAGTTCAATATATTGCAAATATTTACCTTTAACCTAATATATAATCCCTGACATCCCTCACACCATGTTGATTGGTTCTGAGTATAAATGATGACCTTAATATCATGTTGCTTCTTAGTCAATATCTGTGTTTAACAATGTATTTACACATCAGGACCTGTGTTACAAATAGTGTGCACCTTCCCTGTTTGCACCATGGCACACGCTTAAACAGCTGCGCCATGTCCAAGCAGAGAAAATGTGCCTGGCACCACAAACTTGCTCTGCCCTGGGGTTGCAGAATCAAGTGAAATTCTTAGCAGCTACATCAAACAGGCTCCATGTTTCTCTGAGCAGGTGGCAACCCACATGCACTTTAAAAAGGGGGGGGAGATCATCCTGCAGGTGGGTGCAGTGAGTGACTGCACCTGCCTGCAGGAGGATGTCTGGGGGTCCATGGGACCGCCTTTATACTTTACAGAGGGCTCCTTTCAGGAGGCACATTGGCAGTGCACCACCTTTTTGTGGTGCACTGTTGGTGCATCTCCCAAGGGTATATTTGCCTCTGTGCTTGTGTCTGTAATACTGTGCGGGAGTAGAGGCAAAGTGACTCATGGAAACACAGGAAAGTTCTCTCATGATAGGGCAGGTGCTACATGTACAACAGCACTATCAGTATTACAGAAGGGGCCTCATGGGTGTCTGTGGTCCCTTCTGTATTACCAAAGTGCACCAGTGGTGCCCTAAAGCAGGCGAGCGCCCCCGATGCAGCCCCCTCCCCCATCACTTCCCATAATACATCCTCAGGTATATATATATATATATATCCACTATTCAAATGAGTAAATGTTTATAAATGCATGGATTATGCTTTAAACAGAGACTACCATATTGTCTAAATTATGCACTATTTTGTATTCACAGACAAGTAGATGCACATGTAAGTTTGTTTAGCTATGCATACAAACGTATACGTTGCACAGTGGCAGTCACTCAGTCACACTTTCCCGAGCTGCCCGAGGGCCCGGACTGCGGCACTGAGGGCTGTGTCTGCTGGAGTGGGCTGCACGCGCTGTGCCCCGACCAGACCCGGCCGCGCCCCAGCCCGGCGACCTAGGAGAATACGTGCCGCGGTCGGGCACACGCGCGTGGCGTGTGGGACCCGGCTCCTCGATCTCCTTGCCTGACCGACGCGCTTTCGTGGGGACCGCGCTGGGCTTCTTTCGACAGGACGCGACCTCCTGCCCCCGTCTGGACCGGACGCCGCCCGCACCGGGGCCTAGGCCGAGCACTCGGGAGCGGTGTCGGGGGCCGACCTCCAGGTTGCAGTGGAGACCCAGGCAACGGAACATACAACAAACGGACACCAGTCAAATCAGTGGCTGCAGACACTACTAGAAGTTAAACAACCAGTGGCAAAACGCGCAGCCTGAAAGGATGATAAAAACCACAGGATACCATGAAGGATAGGAGGAAGGCAACAAGAAGGAAGGTGAGCCGGGAGTGGAGCGGGCTCATACACTAGATGCTCCTTGGGTGTACTGGGCTGAGGGCGCAACAGCTACACAAGGTGAATTGCCGGTAACTCTCCAAGTAGGCGCATAATCTGCTTTCTGAGGCACTACCTCCGGCCCACAGATCCTAAGCGCTACCAGCCGCATTAACAGAGCACTCCCTCTCATTCGGTGCATTGCAGGGGATACATCTTACATGCCTGATCGTATCCCGTAATACGGCAACGACGACTAGTCGCTGAGGAAAGCCGTGAAGAATCAAACTAACACATGGGAGACCCAAGTGGCCCTCATCAATCCAAAATCGACAGTAAATACAAGGTCTTTCCCTGGGACACATATCAAGTAGAAAGCCGGTATCCTTAATTAACACGATTCGGAAGGCCCAGCAGTGAGCTTAATCAGCGCAGAACATATCTGCACTTCTGACAGTTCTGAATTGCCTGCTTGTTGCGCTGGGGCCCCCGCAGACGTCCTACCTGTACCCCCTGGCATCTTCATCCAACTGGGCCTTGACTCGCGGATCGGGCGGGGCAGCACTCGGGAAAAGACATGGTTAAGCCAAAACACCCCAAACCAGGGATATACATGGGTGGGGACCCACCCCCGCCTGCAGCTCAATCGGACATGCAATCAGCAACACTTCTCCAATTGAATGAAACTCTGCGCATGCATTCCCTCCAATTTGATAAAATCATGCAAGCAATAATGGACACTGAGGGCCGGATGTAGCAAGCAGTTTTGCCCATTCTGTGTCTGTGGGAAAATGTGTTCGTACATATGGCCCTAAATCCTCATTGGAGGGGAAAATCAACGCTGCGGTACTGGAAGTCCCACTGCTCCGCGCTGACCACCGTAAATTGACAGAAAGGGTACACAATACAGAATCAGCATTAAAAACCGTCCAACCAGAAGTGGCAGACATGAGAACCAAAATCCAACAAATGGAAACGGATTTAGCTTAACTGCAACGTAGGGCTGAAGATGCGGAACGTCGATCAAGACGCAACAACATCAGATTCCTCGGCATACCAGAACGACTTGAGTCCCCTAAAGCAGAGGAATTCATAGAGAATTGGCTGCAAAACATACTGAACACACAAGACTCCGCTAAAGCCCCAGTGATAGAGAGAGCTCACAGAATTCCGGGCATACCCCCTCAGCCCGGAGCGCCACCTCGCCCCTTGATAGTGCAGTTCCTAAATTATAGAGAAAGAGACACGGTCCTCCAACACTTTAGAACCTCAAACCCAATTAGCCTGGAAAATAGCAATGTAATGGCTTACCCAGACTATACGATGTAAGTACAGCGTAAAAGAGTTGCATATGTTAAGATCAAACAACTATTGCGTGAACACAATATCACCTACTCTCTTATGTTCCCAGCACGCCTGCGAATAGTAATAGATAAAAAAAACTCTTATGTTTTCCACACCAGACGACGCATGGACATGGATCCATGCTAAAGGATTGGTAGACCCAGCCAAGGAAGATGCAGCGAACGAAGAATGGACCACCACCAGCTCCAGAAGGAAAAATAAATCGAAAGCAATGTCGCGCCCAACCTAATCACAAATGGCAGCAGATCAAGCACAAATTTTAAAGGAAACCAGCTCTTTCACCCGATCATTAATGGATACCAGGAGCGAAACAGATACTAATGACACAAACTCACATGGAGGGGACTCCAGCCCATCCCCCTCCCCGCTGCTGGTCGGCCCTAGCCTCACTCCGCGCTCGGCTGATGAACTCTAGGGGACCGGAGTGGGTGCCCGTCGTGCCTGTCCAGGCGTGGCGGAGACCGGGGCGAGATCTCCCCCCCCCTCCGCAGGTGCACACCAGGGTTTGTGGCGGTCTTGAGAGGGGAGCCAACTGATAGCCGATCTGGCAGCATTAACTGTCATCCACCATATGACACGGCCACACACAGGATCACGCAGGGAAAACATCATCCTGGAGGTGGGCCAACCAGGGACCCGACCTCAGTCAATCTACGTCCCCCATTACCTGAACGGTACCCGAATGGAACTGAACTGCCAGGACGCTAGCTTAGGCACCGGTTGTGCCACTCTGTTTAAAACCGGGATCTGCCCGGAATATCCTTTTTGTTGTTATTCCTTTTCTTTTTCTTATCTTTCTCTCTCCCATCCTGGGATTATTCCTCCTCTTTTGGGATCGGAGTTGGGGACAGGCAGGTGCAGGGGGGCAGGTGGGACAGCTGGGGCGCGCACTTTGGACTGGCGGCAAATGGCGGATGAGTGCAGGACTAGGATCTTGGGAACATCCCACATAGTTCTTCATAACACCACTCAAAATGATGAATAAAGAACCAGTATATAATATAATAACGTGGAACGTGAAGAGTATGGCAGGAATAAATAAAGGTAGTAGGATACACGCATATCTAAAACGCCACCATATTCACATAGCAATTCTCCAAGAGACTCACATTACCCCAGAAGATATTATACGGCTAGAAAAGAGATGGGCGGGACGAATCTATGGCTCTGGTAACTCGTCCTTTGCCAGACAGGTGTTGATATGGATAGCCCCAGGGGTTCCCTACACGGTACAACGCAGCACAACAGATAAGGATGGCAGATTTATACAACTGCTGGGGCTGCTAGACAGGGAGGCATTAATGATAAATGGCCTATATGTCCCGAACGTTAGACAAGGTGAATTTCTACAAAAAACGATATCACAAATAACAAATGATCTAACCATGTCTTGCATATGGGGAGGGGACATGAATTGCGTACCGCAAATAGAGATGGACAGATCACATCCCCCCTTGGTGACTACCCCAATAGCGAAAAATTCTCAGACGCTACAATCATGGATGACAGATCGACGCCTGATAGTTATATGGAGACACCTGCACCCACATGATAGAGAATACTCCATACTCTAGAGCTGTTGAGTGGGATGCACACAAGGCTGTCATAAGGGGGATATGTATATCAACAACAGTGGGAGTATGTAAAACATTGACACGCGAGCTCCGTAAATTAGAGCAAGAGGTACATTCCTCAGAGTGCAACTTTGCAAAAGGCACGACCACACAAGTGGAGCTCGCCGATATTCGTGGTCAATGAAACGAGACACACAACCGACTCAGGCACTTCGACCATCGACATTACATGGCCTGCACGCACGCAGAAGGGGACAGATCCGGCAAATTACTAGCTTGGCTCATAAGCAATGAGCGTCGGAATTCCCCTATAGGCGCCATCCGCCTAGATACGGGATTAATAGTCAATACACAAGCGGAGATAAACAGTGCCTTCAGAGAGTACTATGACTTACTATACAAAGCGCGACCCCCTCCTACAGCAACACAATTAAGCGAGTTCTTTAACGGCATTGCCCTAAACCGTTTAACGGATAACCAGGTGGCAGACCTAGATAGACTGATAGATCTTACGGAAGTACAACAGGCGCTACAACAATTAACACATGGCAAGACGCCCGGTAACAACGGTATATCCATCGAATATTATAGTACGTTTTCCTCCCATATCTAGCAATGTTAACAGAAGCCCTAAGACTAGGCCAGCTTCCCGACACTTGCCGAGAAGCACTGATAGCGGTGTTACCCAAAGCGGGACGCGATCCATTGGATGTACACTCATACAGGCCATTATCGTTGCTAAACATAGACTGCAAATTACTGGGTAAAATTCTAGCCAATCGACTGCTCCCATACATATCAGAACTGGTCCATCAAGACCAATCTGGCTTTATTCCTGGCCGCAACACTTTCAGCAACATTCGGAATTTACTGCACCTAAAGGAAAACTGCCCAGTGGGCGATTATCACCAGGTTGCAGTATCGCTAGACATAGAAAAAGCGTTCGACACATTAGGATGGCCCTTCCTGATTGAAACGCTCCGTTGCATGGGATTTGGACAGACTTATATTGACTGGGTGAAAGTATTATACGCTAATCCAATGGCGAGGGTCAAGACAGGCATAGAAAGAGGTACCAGGCAGGGATGCCCATTATCCCCGCTCCTGTTTGCTCTGGGCATTGAGCCACTGGCTGCTTGTCTCCGTACATTGGCCCCGTCCTGGGGAGTCCATGATGGCCGGTCACATCGGATAGTGTCCTTGTATGCGGATGATGCACTAATTTTCCTCCGCGATCACACAGAATCCCTACCTGACCTATTGAACCTACTTCAGCGATTTGACTCTGTGGCCGGGCTGAGGGTGAACTGGTCAAAATCATGCATATTCCCCATGCGCCCGGTTCCTGAAACTCACAGGATACCCTCCATACCGGGTGACTTGTAGTGGTGTCACGCCACCTTTAAGTACCTAGGAATAAACATATATCACGAAAACCGGGACCTAAGGGACGGCAACCTCGGCCAAGCGATCAGATCCATAAGCCTTTCTGGTGCTCGCTCCCACTATCGCCTATGGGCAGAGTGGCCATAGCAAAGATGATAATATTACCACGCCTCTTGTATTTCTTTATGGCCCTGCCGTTGGTACTACCTGCTTCTTTCTTCAAACCCCTGAATAGTTTACTGACTGCTTTGATATGGGGCAATGGTCGAAGACAGGTAGCATTATCCAAAATATATCAACCACTTACTCTGGGGGAACTAGGGGCCCCCAGATTTGAATGATATTATGCAGCCGCTCAACTGCAATGGATATCTACTTGGCTCAGGAACCCCACCAACGCAGAAACACAGATGATTCTATCGGATCTCTGCAATACCGAGGTACTGCATTATCTCTTGAACCGCAAGTGCCCTAAACACCCACACAGTATCCTACTGACTATTGCGCACTGGATATGGGGCCGATTCGCATTATTAGGCGATAAAACTCCACAATACTCCCCTAAGATTCCACTGTTGGCTCTCCCGAAGCTTGCAAAAATAGCAACCAAGGTGGGTTTGCGCGCATGGGGAGACAAAGGCGTACGTACAATCGGTGACATATATAATGACGGGCAACTCCAAACATACGAGAAACTGGACGACAAATATACCCTAGGACAAGGTCGCTTCATAGCCTACGGAGCAGTGCGACAAGTAATACAGTCTCGGTGGAGAAGTGGCAATGCGGAACCTAATGTCTCCCCCATTCTCCACGACTTGTTAGAAAGCACAGCCGCTCCAATAAGCGTATCAAATACGTACAAAACTCTCACCACACATATCGAACATACACAGGAACAAGCAAAAAGCAGATGGGACCATGTGCTATCAGCACCCCTAACACAACACGCATGGAACCAAGCCATGAGAATGATCTATAAAGTATCCCGTAACCCCCGCTTCCGATACACACAGTTCAATTATGTGCACCAAACATACCAGTCACCGCACCGCATAACGCCCATGTTTCCTCAATCACCGCAAACATGTCCCAGATGCGGAACCACAGAAGCGACTTTCTTTCACATGACATGGGACTGTCCCCCAATTTGAAACGTATGGAATGACATAATAACCCTGCTAGCCGAATGGACAAACACTACACTAACTCCCAGCCCCGAATTATGCTTATTGGGAATAGGGCCGTGCCCCAAAAAACACAAACACACGTTTCGATGTATCGCCCTAGCACTGGTGATGTATAGGCGCCTTATAGCCATGCAATGGAAAGCACCGAGCGCCCCAAGTATTGCCCAGTGGCGGGCTGAGCTGTTGCGGTGGGTAAAGGCTGAAGCACAGACGCTGCAGCTCCTATTGGACAAAGGAATCCTGGTCAAGGGCCTGGATACTTGGAACTCTTTTGTGACTACTGTAGAAAGCAAGGATGACGAGCGTCCTCCCTGAAAAGAGTAAATATCAGATAATACCCGACACTTAACTTATGACTCGAAGACGCCAACACAAGTGTTCATTGACACACACACCACAAGCCGTAAACCAACTTACGTAACTAAGAGATGAGATACGAGGACATCCCAAGTACACTGCTAAACAAAATGTGAAAAAAAAAAAAATATATATATATATATACCCATAATGGGTCTCTAGGGATGACCTAAACTAAGGGGACTGAGCACCTACTTATACTATTTGTGCGGGTGGAGCCGGCTGCCGCGGGTGCTTCCTTTACTTGGGGACTGCCATACCACCGCCTTCTCTCCGGGTGGGAACCGGACCCCCGGCCCCTCCCTGAACTACTATGGGACTGCAGGTATTGTCGTGCGGCCCTGGCTAGGGGGCTGACTTGTCGGACCTTAGATGGGGGGGTCACATTCCCCCTGTATCTCGTCCTTCTCCTTTGCTTTCCACCCCTCCCTCCTCCCCTACGGTTCTCGCTCGACCCGCTCCCACACTATTCTTTATGTTTTTCCTCTGTACCTTAAGTTTTTCTATCACTATCTCACATGGTGTGCCAATTATGCATTACAAATGTACATTGTCTCCTTGCCCTTTGGCCCGCGCGAACGGGGGGCCAAGCGCCTGGGCATGCATGGGGGGGGGGGGCTTCTGCATTGGAGCAGGAAATGTGGCAATCAAGAAAACTTCAATGCACCTATTCCCTGGAGCAAATTGTATGCACCTGTATCTCTCTTAAGTGTTGCCTGTTGGCAGATATAACAATAAAAATATATTTAAAAAAAAAAAAAAACTTTGCTGGTCACGGACAGACCTCAACCAAATTTGGCATTAACATAGAAAATGCAAATTAGATCTGACATTCCAATTTTTCAATTTTTTTGAAGTTCCATACAAAGCAAAAAAAGATAAAACAAGGGACGAAAAAGACATGTTTTGCATGTAAACCCGACACAATATTTTGGTTGTAGCTCCAGAAAAAAATGCTAATTAGACATAAGACAAACTTGGCATGAAAATAGACATTTTCTCAGAAAGCGTGCTATTTGTGGTTTGATGTAAATCTGTTCATTCGTTTTTGAGATATTAGCATTTGAAAAAAGGTACTTAGTGTGCTTTAAAGGGTTAACACTTTTCCATAATTTTGTTCTTTAAATTGTGATTTCCAAAAACCGAATTTCTGTAAATCAAATTTGATTTTTTGGGGGTAAATGGGGATTTATTTTTTACAGTCATCTTGAAAATCATGATTTTGTACTGAATCATGAATTTCATGCTTTGGAAATAAATTTCTACAGCAAAGGGTGGGTGGGCACTAAGAAGGATACCTGACCCCCACAAAGAAAAGTTAGGGGACACTCAGATGAGTGGAAAATTGTGACAAATGCACACTTAAAAATTGCTGCAGTAAAGGAGCAATTTTCATTAAAATATGTGTTTGCTATTTTGTATCTGTAGTAAAGGCACTATTTAGTCACAAACTCATGATTCTTACAAAACTAGGCTGCAGTTAATAAAAACCATGGTAAAATGCACAGGGTGGTGAAGGTCTGGCTGAAGATCAGGCCCTGCAGCCACCTCGTGCTGCACACAACAAAGGTTGTGTGTAAAGGAAGTAAGCTGCAGGATCTGACTCAGGCCAGGCTTTGCAGCCTACCCCTATGCCAAATGGGTACATGACAGGAGAAAGAAGTACATACTAAAAACGAAAATATACAAATTCACTGAAAAATCAAGCTGAAGAGTTAGTTAGGGTTCGGCTAATGCAAACCCTAAAACATGAAATGTGTCAGTTATGGCATGCAACGCACACCATACCTCACTCCACCACCATGTTTTCCTCTTGGTAGTCAGTTGTTTTTCCCTCTATACCAATGGTAAAGTGTACATTGAGCATGATGGGCGGCATGAGCTATGGTGTGTGTTGGCTTACGCAACTGGTGAATTTCAATGATTTCGGGTTTGCATTAGCTGAACCATAACCAACTTCTAAGTGGGTTTTTTTCAGAGATCACATTTACATTCTAAGATTTAGCAAGTACTTTATCTCAGATGTGACTGCAAAACCAGACCAGTTCCTTTTAGAGTATCAATGTCTTGGGGTGTGACATCACTTTTGTGCTGTCACTGCATCTGATGTCATTGCAAATTGCTTATGATATTCAGTCCCCCACTATGTTCAGTAAGCTGAATGTGCGTGTTGTTAATGTAAGCAGGAGTTGTGCTGGGATTTGGTGTGAGTTAGGTAGTGTTCTGTGCATTGGAGAATATGGTTTGCCATCTTTCACAGAGAAAACTATCAGCCATTTGTTACGTTTTTAAGATTCTGCAAAGGCCGGTCATGATATTTAAATATTACTTTATATAAAATCACCCTATATTAATTTTCAATATGGCTTTTCTGTCTTTGTTTACTTCAACTAGCAGTCGTGGATCATTAAGGCTGCTCTAAAGCACTCCTTAAAGTGCTTTCTTCTTTTATTTGCTATTTTAAGTATGTACTGATAAGAGGATAAATAACAGCCTTAGGTAACTTAAATAATATTTGTACTGCTAATGCTAATTAAAAAAAAAAAGGTCAACGTAGAAACCTATTTATTTTATGTGGTTCTCTTAAACCTTGAATATGACTAATAACATTTAGAATCCATTGCTATCTAATAAAAATGCCTCCATCAAATTAACTCAGTCAAGTATTTCTTTATTCATCACATTTCTGTAGCATAAAAGGTTAAAGCATAAAAGCACAGCAATACATACATAATAAATATAATTCATTAAAAACGAATATACATCTTAACTGAAAGCAAAAATTCACAGTATTACACATTTTTTTAGTTTTAGTGCATGTCAGATAAAAAAGGCAACCGAGCAGCAAATCAAAGAGCAGTGTCATTGTGGTAAAAAATAGTTGGGCTGGTCTGCATTGCAAAAATGTAAAAGCTTTAAGAATTGGCAACAAAACCTTCCTTCTGTGTGCTTGATAAAAGGAACATAAATTATGTGCATTGTAGACTGAATAGAGCTCCCGTCACAGGGGCAGGGGGGCAGATTTCATAAAGTGCAACATTTAGCAGGGAACCTAACCAGCAGGGGTAAGAGACTGAATCAAAACCTGGTAAGAACATACCGCTGCTGTCTGTTTAGGATAAAAGAAAGATACTGTTGAAGGCCATCATGTACATGAACTAAGTTGTAAGAACACACTGTTATTTTTTTATTGTCAGATGTAACTCTGCACCATGTAGTCTAGTCATAAAAGAGTTGTTTTACTTTCCTTGTATCTAGTCTATGACAAGACTCAGGAGTGGCAAATAGTTTTGAGTGACCAATCTTCTCACAGGCTGTTTTCAAAGACATCAGCCAAGAAATATCTCCGGCAGATGGGAGGCAAAGACAATCCTCTATAATTAACTTATCAAGAACAGTCTCCTCCCTTACCCAGATGGTGCGCCACCATAGGAGGGGAGCTAATTTAATTCTGTCATATATATAGGGGATACCCAATTCAGCATGGCACATGGCATTAGGGCAACTACGTGGAACCACCAGTAAGTTCTTCAGAAAGCTGTTGCATCTAAAAGGGATATGGGGCTATAATTCTTTGGCTGGGCTTTATCCCCTTTTTTAAGGATGGGAACTATGACAGATCTATTCCATGTGGCTGGAAGGTGAAACTTGGCTACAGCATTAAACACATTAGTTAGCAAGGGGCCCCACAAATCCAATGTATCCACAAAGGTATCAAGGGGAACCCCGTCTGGGCCTGGTGCCTTACCCTTCATACTTTCGGCCACTGCTCAACAGACCTGAGCATACTCAAACACCAGTGGTGGATTGGTGACCTCCGAATTTTCCCTTGGACAGTTAGTCCGCTGGAGGACATGAGTATAATAAATATTACTGAAATAGTCAACCCACAGGTGTGCCAGAAATGTAGGCATCTACAGATGGGCCTATTCTGTTACTAAAATATGGAGCATTAACCACCTGCCAAATGGCCTCACTAGCTTTTTGTAAATTGGCCTTGCGTAAATCTTTCCAAGCGTCCTCCTTAATTGCATTTTCCTTGGAGCCAAGGCATATTTATAAAAGTGCACATGTTGCCTGATTGCTTCCCTTGTCCGATTAACTGAGTCAATTAGAGTAGCTGTGCATGGTGTACAGTTCTGCTCGGAACTCACTTGAAACAGTATAACTTCAGAAGAGTGGATCAATGTGTTCAGCCTTTTTTTCTACTTTTCATTAAACATCTGTTTCAAGTTACATAATTTTTACTTTTTTTTTTTTTTTTTGCGATTTTCGGGAAAAAGAAATAAATAAATTCTTCCCAGAGTGGCCGCCTACTATATGCTGCACACGGCCGTGTGGATTTATGAGGTTGCACGTCACTTTCAATAAATTATATTAGAATGCAATCGACAGTAATGATAGGTAGTCAAATAACTAAAATATAAAAAATGCAATCAAACAACAATGGGTACCCAGACAGAAAAGGCATTCCAGAGAACACATGCCAGTGTTTGCACAGATTTGGTAATCAATATATAGCATACTTACTTCATCTAACTGGTTGTTTACACCTTCTTAACCCTAATATCCTCCTGAAACTGTTCAAGAAAATAACATTAAAGTGATGAACGTTTGAAATCAGCTTGACCTGTGTTAACATAATTTATTTGCTGTAGATCAGTGGTTCCCAAACTTTTGACTTCTCTGGACCCCCACTTAATGATTACTGGAACACGGGTTCCCCACTGAATCATTATTGTAGTCTGTGGACCCTCACTAAGTCATTACTGAAAGCTAGGGACCTAATCTGTTGATATTGTTTAATTTTCTAAGCAGTCGCGGAACCCCAGGGGTCCCTGGACCACAGGGTGGGAACCACTGCAGTAGATTCTTAAGCACGTTCATAGAATCGTTTGGTAACCGTCTTTCGTACTTGAAAGTTGCTTTCTAAACGTTAGGTCGAATGTTCGGTCTGATTTTGTGTTGCAGTTGTTGCTTTTGTCCGTCCTCTAGACGAGGCTGGCTTTCACTTTCCGTCCTTCTTTTGTTTCCACGGCCTGCCTGCCTACACAGCCTTTCGCGCGCCGCCTTGCGGAATGCCGCGATGACGACACGAAGAGCCAGCCCCTCTGCTGGCAGCCTGAGGGGTGGGCGGGGCTTGGTGGCCGGGGGGCGGGGCGTTCCATCACTCCTGGAGACAGTCTGAGCACTGGCTCAGGGAGGAAGAGGCGGCGGGCGGAGGAGGAGTAGAGCCCGGCGGAGTCACAGCCCGGGCACCAACGGTAAGCAGAAGGTGCTGTGAGCCGGTGACAGGTGGGTGGGGACCTATCAAGTCTCTAGGGACTGCTGGCGGGGTCCGGCGAGGTGACCCTCCCCATGTGGGCGCTCACGTTACCTCTGACAGGTCTGGGCCTGAGACAGGATAGTACCCTTGACCGCCAGCTCCCAGGCCAGTCACACCAGCGTAGTGCCACGCTGGACATGTATGTGCTTCCTGTAACTGCACAATGCCTCCATGCGAACTTGCCACCTCTCTCGTCGACCAGCTCCCCCAAGGCCTCGGTAAACCTACACAGTGCCCCCAGGCCACCTTCGATCTGATGCATAGCTTGCCATTTACTCCCGTTTCAGGAAGATACTGTGTAACACTGCACACAGTAGGGCAGCGTCTTGCTCCCGCTCCTTCCAGTACGTGCGTAGCGTTTCATATGTCACCCCAAGTCTCTGAAGGAGCCTCCGTGCCAAAGAATGTACTTGATGCCAGCACATTTCATTACTCTGTTAATAGCATACCTGGCCTCCCTCTCGTCATGGAGACAAGCAGTATACACGTCCGTTGCCTCCAATCGCCCTTACTCCCTGCCCTGGCCTCCTATAATCAGTGGAGATACCGATCCTTCAGTCTTCTACTCGCAGATTGCTCCCAGCGTTCCCTGTACCAGCAAAGACGACCGGTTCTTTTTCTTCTGTCACATGACGGCATCATACCAGCAATGCCTTGGCATCCGTGCACCGGCATGGAGCCCCTGCTCGTCTCTTGCCAACAGATATCCCAGAATCATGCTCCCCGTGAGATGAAAACATTTTTCACTCTCCGTGCCTGTGACTTCCGTGTATCATCATGGTGCCCCTGCGATCTTTATACCAGCAGAGATCCCAATATCCCCTTCCTGTTCTGTAGGATTGCAGCATTATAGACGCAGCACCGCGGTCCTCCTTATAGTGAGTGACACGGTGCTCCTGTCCTCCCTGTAACCCGTATTTGTGAAGCGCTTGCCACACACTTGATGCGTCTTGGCTTTAAAGACCAGGAGTTTGTTGTTACCCAACTCAGTAGTACTGATTTTATCGATCTCGGGAAGGGTAAGAGGCCGAGCAGACTCTCTGGGGTTTGAACCAGTGACCATGACATACAAAGGTTCGTAGGGTCGATGCGTTAGTCCACAGAGCTGCTACACCCACCGAAGATCCTCCAACCTTCCCCCTATCAAATGATAACATTACATTAGCAGTTACCGGTGCCTCTTTATATTAGGACCGCACAGGTCTGAGGCCTCGCGTGTCTTTATTTTTTATGTTGGGGCTCATTATACTACCACTGTATGTACCAGTATAGTCTCACTGGCCTTTCTGAACCAACTAAGTGCAGCTGCACCCCATTCCAACAGCGGTGCCTGGACCGTCCTTTTTTTCTTTTCATTAGAGAACCGTATTGTATACCAGCACCTGAAACAGCCCCGCATGAGACCAGAGTGCACCCTCTGTCCTTGGTGCTGGCACAATTTTTAGAGTGGAGATGCTGGCTGATAAATCACCTCAATGAAGCTAATAAGGAATGCGTGACGGTCTGTATTTGAAAATACAACAAATGACGCTTATGAAGGGCCTCGCAATTGTCCTTTCTCCACCCATACTCCCAGTAGTTACGGAGTTACTCCAGCATCCCACGCGCTAGTCTCACCGCCACTGCCATGTGTCATTAATGATAAGACCTCCTTATGTTGGCAAATTGACATTTTTCCTCAGACCAACACTCTGCCTTAGTAGAAACTCTATCTGCACAATTCAGACAGCTTTATATCGACGCTATACTTGGGCCTTGTTATACTGTCGCTGTGTCCTTGCTTTTCTTGCAAATAATCTGAGTCGTTCTACTCTATCAAAGGACTGTATTATAGTATCAGTCCTTGGACATCCACATAGTAGCTGGGTTCCACTGCAAATCCCATGTCAGTGTTAGTTAGGCTACACTATATCAGCACATGTACCTTCACTCCGTGGACCAACACACTGTTTCCTGTCTTCCATTAATTGTCAGTGACACCTTTGCATCAGCACAGTGACCTGGCCTTTTAACATTGGTATGGTGTTTGTCCTGTATGTGCTGGTGTAGTGACAATCCTTCCCTCTTGTCTCAGCAGAGATCCCAGAATCTTCTTCCTATGACAGACGATCGAATTACTCCAGGTGTACTTGCGGCGCCTTCCCCGTATCGGGACAGTCCCTATACCAAGTGATTCTCCCCTAGAACCACCTCTTACCACAATTGCCTGTGCCAGATTTGCCAACCCCAGCATATTTTTTCTGACCAACAGAGGTGCTCAGTACCACCTTTCTTTTTCAGATTAAAACATTATTAGCACTGTCTAGACCCATGCCAACCATCATACCAACACAATGACATATTCTCCATGTAGCAACATACTTCCTCATAGGTTCTGTTCTGTCAGTACCAGTTCTACACCAATACAATGCCATGTCCTCCGCATACCGTCACAGAGCATCTTGGCCTTCCGGTACCACTTTCGAACCCGTGCCTCCTTCCTCTATTATTCTGCCCCACTGGTCTGGCCCTCCCTCCCTGGTTTGTGGGCAGCATTATCCAGGGTCTTGCAGTACCTTCCCCACATCAGCAGAGGCCCATTGCTTCTTTCTTGGTTTGTGGCCAGCACCGTGTCCTATCCCCAGTTACATGTTTCACACCTGGAGGATCTTTCCAACACGGGACAGTGAAAACAGTACTTCCATATTTTCATAAGCACACTTCTGCCCCCTCATCCGATACCAGCACTATGCCTCGAAGCAGTCCATGGTATCCTACTGCCTTCTTTTCCTCTTCTCCAGCATAGTGCCATCCGTCACTTCTGTCATAGCAGTTGACCCCTAGTCATTACTACACCAACACAGTGCACTCCTCATAATGCAGCATAGCACTGTGTGTCCTTACATGCTACACCATCATTAGACCCCCATGTATCTCTGTTCTAGCACAAACCACCCCCAGACAATTATCTCATGGCAACAGTAAGCTGGAGCCTCCGAGTCCAATATGTAATATCCGGATACTCTGAGCAGTTACCATATTCAATGACTAAGCAATGTTCCCTCTTTTTTATGTGTTTCTAATAAAACATGATATGCACCAATAGCACTGAGTAATTTATGCATAGAATAGATAGTTAACAATCCACCCTATACGTTTTTTTCTTGTTATGATCATGAACAATTAATGAGTAGGCCCTGACATATACGGTAGGAATACCACAATGTGTGGGTAAGCATGAACAGCTCAGTACATTATTGTTTGGAGAAGGTGATATAGTAAGTCAATCTCCGTTTACTGTGACTTGATACAATTTGCGTTTTAAGGAGTGGTCCTCTACACTGAAGTTAAATAACTCGTGTTGCGGGGCTTAATGTTGACATGAAAAGGTTATGCCCTGCACAGTATTACATATCCCATGTCTATCAAGCAACTATAATGATGCAGTGGTAAACAAACTGTGTACAACAATCCACAATGATGTGCACAGTGGTGCATACGTTAATGTGCTTAAGACAAGGAGAATGTTTCTTTGTAGTGCCTTTGTGTTACTCGAATCCATATTGTGCGCATAGGATCAGATAACGTCTTGAATTATACAATACCAAGCCACATGTTTCTGACAGTCACAATTGTATTGTAATTTTATAAAATGAGCATTATTAGGTAGCGATGACTTTGAGATTTCTTATGCACGTTTGGATATTGCTTTTATATGATTCGTAAAGTTAGTAATCATACAACCTTCAGGCCAGGAATGCCTCCAATGCTCCTCAATGAAAAGATGCAAATCAACTCAAATGCTATTGTTATTGGTGTAGACCTCTGCTGAAGTCAACAACAGTACAAAATATCATAATTATATAAAATACACCCACGAAAAGATGCAGCTGTTTTGAAGATTATAGAATGTCAACATCACTTTTATAAATACAATGAGAAATACACACTTCCCTTTACGTACAAGTTTCACACGGCCCCAACTGTTTGTTTGGTCGGAGGTGGGTGCATTTAAGTGGGCGCATTTAAGGTCCCTGCTTCTAGGCCTTTGCTTTATTCTCCATGTAGAAGTGTGTTAGCGCCAGTCGAAGAAAATACTGAACTGATATTTCAAGAAGTATGTCCAAGAACAGAAGTGATGCATCACGTGTGCCGTCACTGTAATCATGACGCACTGCGGTTTTATTTACGTCAGTGCTTGTCTGGAAGCAGCATGATGTTGGAAGTGTTAGAACGTGAGGGAACTGACGAATGAAGTCTATTTTTTTTTTTTTTTTTAACCTTATCGAACAACTGTTTCTGACGTAAGCCCATTCATTCGTGGCATCGGCCCTCAAGCTTCTAGTGCCTCCTGTGTTTGCGTTTTCCCCGCTTCTTCCCCCAAAACGGCGTCCACTCGTCCTCCATTGCTTCCACTCTCGCTGACATTAGTGATTAGTCTTGGATTGCACCTTCACACGTGTTGTGGACTTGGACAACTGCATTTGTGCCTTTCCTTTTTAGCCTTCCTTTCCATTACTAAAGAATAAGCTGTGTATGCGCTTTGAATAATATTGGAACTGAGTAAAGGGTTTTTAAATTGAACTGTTTCATTCGTCAGTACAGTTTTCATTTTGCTGTGTGGAGGGGAGCAGTTTGTGTAAGACGTGGTCGATTGATAGGAACATGTTATGACTGGCTTCCTGGACCCACGCCGTGGAGGAAAGAGAGGCTCTAAGCACAGAAACTGCAGTACTGAGCATTCCACGGCAGCCATAATCTACAGCATTTACAACATAATAGTTGAGTTCTGACCTACAGAACTGGTATCATTACACTAGAGATAGCATCCCGAAGTGCACACATGTCCGAATGGAACGCAGTACACAAGAGGTAACCCACCTGAGCTTGCACCACATATCTAGCTAGACACATTATATCTGAACTGTACACATCACTACAGATGTGAGCATCAAAACTAAGCCCAATACTCGAGATTAGGCCTCCAGAACTGGGATCTGCCTCTGATAAGAAGATAGTGCTTCAGAGGTAGCCTCCTGAGGTGGGATCAGTATCTCGGAGCTTCCCCTAGGTCTGGGCACAGTATACCACAACTGAACACATATTCCAGAACTAGATCTATCACTGTCGATGTGAGCTTCAGAACTGAACACAGTACCCAGAGGGGTCTATGGAACTAGGTGAAATGTTTAGAACAGGACCAAGTACCTTGGAGAAGGGCTTCAGACTTGTGTGGAGTTTAGCAGAAGTGGTCTTACCAATGACTAGTTTAGTGGTAACACGCATCAGTTTTCTGCTGGCTGTCTCTCTCTCCCGGCACACTTCCATTCCTCATGCTTTCCATCAGTCTCTTTGCATGAGCATTTTAAGGTCGGTGCATGTGAGAATTTGTATATGATCGTGGACAATGGTAGTCTACATTTATGCTTTCTGTGCCCTATATGTTCTGTCTCACTGTAACACACTTACACCTCTACTGCAGATGCTGTGCCTGTCTTGTGCGTTTGGATAGCTTGCACCACCACTACTCTGCTATTCTATAAATTATGTTGGTAAAAGATAATCTTACACTGCTACTGACTATGCATGTGCTGTGTTTTCGGAAAGTTTACGTTTATAAAGTATAGGCGCATTTTAATTTATAGAGGAGCATTGCATGTGCAAAATAATATAGCATGAAAAGCCCAAAAACATTTCTTGGTAATAATGGGCAGTTAAAACGTAAGTGAGCCCCCATCCTCCATGCATTTAATTCTGCTAAAAGGTAATGGCAGCAAGTGCTAACTTCTGCATAGCTCACCTTATAAAAGGTGACCGCCTCCGATTTGTGGTAGCGTGTATCTTGTTTGTACTTGCAAACAATACAGGGGTTGGCACCCTAAAGCAGCGTGCGGGTGGCACTTAAGAAAACAGCCACAAGTAAACAGCTTCTTTGAAATTATGTTGATTGTGTAGTGCAGATATTTTGGAGAAAATATTCTAAAACGAACCTTTCCCTTATTATTAAAATGTTCAATGTTAAATGGGCGGCCGTTATGGACGTCTCAGCAATCGCCTCCATGATGAAATGCTTCCAGCCGCATCCATATGGATTATAAACCCGCCTGTAGGTGTACACCTTTTACTGAAAGTTATTTTTGTGCTGTGAAAGCAGGTCACGGGACTTGGGACCTTTCACCAGTGAGGTAATGACTGCGTAGAAATTGTCCCTTTTGACCCTTGAGGTGATTTCTGGTGAGAGAAAGAAGGCATGGACAGTCCTTGTAATCTAGTTAATCCGCGATTATTGTTCGCCAAAACTGAGCCTTCTCTTTTCACCCTAAACTATTATTTCTTGTGGTGTACCCGCAGATCCAATTTATGTGTTTCGGTCCGCCTTTCAGTTCCCTGGTTGAATATCTTCAAGATTTCCCTCATTGAGTTTCCTGTGCTGCCTTGCTGGAAGGCTGCCAGCATGGTCAGATGACACCCAGATGTTGCCAATTCACAGGGGCCAGTGTTGTGCCAGAAGCTACTGCCTTTATTTAGAGTGGGAAACAGTCATTCTTTCTCGGAAATAGTCGTTGCTTCTCTGGTAGTAATTGTTGTTTGTGCTTTAGTGGCATATTATTTCCACTTACTTTTCATTCGGCATTCGAAGTGATGCAATAAGTAGGATTGCCAAACATAGCTACAAATTATCCCCGAGTCCCTTCCCTGTTATGACTCTGCTATTAAAATATTTTGTCAACGTTTTCTTGGCTTAAATATATCCCGTTTATAAGCATCTAAACCGAACTGTTCGAGGGGGAAAATAAGTCAGTTTATGTAACTAAGCAAACAATTCAGTTCTTTCGAAATAAAGATCAAGTCCTTTCATAAGGAACCAGTGGGCGATATGTTGTGAAATATTAATCTTTATTCTTTGTCGTTGTATACCAGCCGCGTAGAGAATCTGAGAGCCTGTGTCTGTGTACAGTGCAGTGCTTTCTTTTACATTTTAGAGGCCTGCAGTGTTTGATTAGGTTTGGAGTTCCAGGTTTTACTAAACGAGTTTGTTGGATGCAGAACATCTGCAAAAAACAACAAAAAAACTGCAGATGTCCCTTCTTTAGCAACACAGAAGGATGATGGATGGAGTGCTGAAACTTTTCAAACACTCCACCAAGTCACAGATCTGGGTTAAATCCATTGTTCTTTTGCTCACCATGCCATCCCAGTTTGACCCAGTCATATGCAAACCAGTCTTTTTTTTTTGTCCTCATACACCTCACAAAACTCCTATATCAGCCCCATAGTTGATCTTTGCATCCTTTCCAGAGTGAAGCTGATCATGCCAAGGAGCCCCATTTCCTCTCATATAGACATCGAATGGTAGATAGAATACCCACACCAGCCAGTCTAACCAAATAGGGGGAGGAGGAGAAATAATCATTGGATGTTAGTATACAAGACCTCACTTTATACCCTCCCTATTGCAATAAAGCTGTACTTAGCCTCCTCGCCACTTGAGCAAAGGGGCCCACATTTCCTCTTACTTGAGCCTCCCACCGCCAAATCCATTCTTGCAATATAGAACAGGGCCTGCAGCCAATCCTTGGGAAGAGGACGGGTATTCACCATCCATTTTCGACATATTTCCCTCCTGGCCACCAAGATAGAATAGAAAATTAAGTTCTTATGAGCTTTATGTCTGTTGTGACTTTCACCACCTACCCCTTGTGTCTGCCCAAAAATAATCAGAGGGAGATTTACCGGAATTTCCTGTCCCAACACGCTAGAGAGAAAGTTACACACTCATCAGTCTTGATCCTGCTCTCCATGGGAACTGTCCAGCCTGAGCTTCCAGGCCAGGTCCTCCCTGAACTGGAAACAAGCATCCTAGGACTGGTTTCAGGGTATCGCCCCTCATCAGCCAGGCTAGCTTGAATCCAGTGGCACAGTGAGCAAGGGACCCATGTCTGGGCATACCCTGGCTACTTAGGGCGACTTTAGAACACAAAAGGATGATAGGCGGAGTGCTGAAACTTTTCACTCACCTCCAGTCACAGATCTGGATAAAATCCCTCCTTTCCTATTTAGAGTGTATAAACAGGTATACAATCTAAAGAGGGTGGACAGGACATTCCCGTTATTTGACAGATGTCCTGAGTCCACCAGACACATAAAAAAAGGCCCCTTGCTCTCAATACGGTGCAGTAGTATGGAAATATTTATTTGGTTCAGGAAATCTTTGGACCATCATGAAGAATGCACTGGTTTAGTTTATTTCTGTACCTGTTCCTCTTTGATAATTAAACCTTAATTAAATCTTATTTCTTTATTGAAAGAGTCATGGATATTAATTAAGTATTAAAAAACATTAGTTGGAGACCATTTTTGAAGTTTGCGCTTTGCATTCCCCAACAGAGGGCCTTTAATTTCACAAGATATATAAAGCTCATGCTGTCTGTAGAGTGTCAGTTGAAGTGCCTTATTTAGCAATTCCCTAACTTTTAAGTTGTCACTGAATATCTAAAATGTAAATTTTATCACCTACTGTCACAGTTTCTCGCAAGTGTTATACTCTTAAACGTCACACTAAAGCAACATTCCAGCAAAAATCACAAATTAGTTTTTTTTTTGTCACAAAGGAATTTTTTGTCAAACTTTCTTTACTGAATGTTCAAATTAGAACATATGCAGGTGGTACACTTTCCATGAATTGACATCCGCATTAGGGTTCATTGCTAATGAGTCTCAGTTTCGAATACAATCTATGTCAACAATCAAGTGAATAATAAAAGTGTTACCTGTACAACATATCGTTTCACTCTATTTTACCTTGTCACTGCTTCATTGCAACCCCTTTGGGGGTCTCAAATATATGTAAATTACAATAAAAGTGAAAGAACAGAAGACCGAAACATAGAAAGCAAATCAAGAAAAGAAAACAACTTAGACTATGAGTGCTAAACAGTTGGTAGTTGATCATGTAGCACACTAGAGCTTGCACTTGTTTAAGAAAGGAATTTTTAAACAACAAAATCCAGACCAATTAGCAGTTCTGTCACTCTTTTGCATGCTGAAAATTGCACATTGCTTTACTTCACGGCAAACCTAGAGCTGGTCTAGAGATTTGAACAAACGAATGTTTGGGTTTTATCGCTTAAGCGAATATGCAGCTATACCTTTTAATGCTATGGTCCATTAAAAGATAATGGACATTGGACTCGCTGTTCATGCAATCCTATTTGATGTTGACGCAGACAATTTAGTACATCTGTACCTTTCAAGCACATTGCTTGAAAATGCCCATTCGACCCTCACAAATATGCACGCAGTGAAAAAAAGAAGTAATGATGTTTTGGTTTGTTTTTCAGCTAGCTTGATATTTTTTTACGTTGTGAAATCTTGTCAAGCAATGTTAGATTTTATGGACGCTTGCTAAAGTAATTCAGCACATGTGCTATCAGAATTGCTATATTTTCAAATAAATCTGTTTTGAAAAAAAAAGCTATTATCGGAGATCAGCCTGGACTTAACTTGTCTAATGTTGCTAAACAGAAATAAGCAATTAGTCTCCCTGATCATATTTCTTCTTTTAGCTGAAGCTCAGCGGATTTGAGCTTTAGCGGGTACTAAGGCTGTGAAAGTCCATGAAATTCTTAATTACGGTAAGATGAAAAAGTAATGCCATTGACTAAAACAATTGATGTTTTCAAAGCACATGGTAGTGTGTACTATTGTTGAGCTAGAAATATCGTCCTACGTTTTGTTTGACTGTCTCGCTGTTGCATCAGGCAGAAGAATAGTCACCTATTCTATTTATACTGAGTGCCTCGCAGTACATGTCTGCTGCTTCTAAGCACTGCAACCAAGAAGTGTTGTCACTCACATTATGGTGCATCATTTGCTAACTGATGTAAAAATGAAAGGTAGGTTGGGCTTGCTAGGAAGAGCTGAAGCTAAGTCTTTTTTGGTGTCGAACATTCAGCTCACTGAGCCATCCTGTTAGCACGATGGTGAATATTGACGAGTCAGCTCAGAAAAGGGTTGAATATTTTGCATACTTAAGAACGGATTTTCTAGGGAGGTCTGTAAGTTTTCAGTACCAGACCTTTGTCTGTGTTGTGTAATATTTTCAGTCCTATCACCCTTAATAGCTTTTGTATGTTGGAAATGAAAGCTTACAGCATTATTGCAATTACTGAATACAGATGAGCAATCACATCTGATATCTACTTTGCATGCATTTTAGCTATATGTCTTGCACATAAAATGAATGTTCAGAGCCTTTAATCCAAACCACTTATAATTAAATTAATTTGAAATGCAAAAGGGAACATAGCACCGGTGTTCCCACCTACCGCTGTTTGTTTAGTGTTGTGTTTGGATATCTTACTGGAGTATAGAAATATATTCTAGTATAAAATGTATCAGTGGAGTCTAAGGGAGCAAGGTTTTTTCTGAGATTTCTGAATGTAAGGAGCATAGTTTGCAGCTATTTTAGGATACACAATCAACTCTACATTCTTTACACCAGTCTCAAGAATGTGAATCTGCAAAAACGACTTTCAACACTGCAATTTGTATAGAATGGTGGAATCTGGTATGTGGGACTGTCTCTTCACGGATAATCTTCCAAGGTATTCCACTAAAACCGGAAACATCCTGTTAAGTGAAATGAAGTAAGATATGGAAAGGTGGAATTGTATGAACTTAGTTTTAAGAGGAAAATAAACCCCATTAGGGTAGTCTTTCATCATAACCTGTGTATTTAACAAAACATTCTTAAGAATCTTTTATTACTTTTGTACATGATTTTAGTGGGCCAGTGCCCTTTTCCCAGCTTCACTGAGTGTCTGTGTCTGCAGAGTTAAAATTCAGGGTTCTGTATGTGCGAGCAATATTCCCTCAAGTGAGAACTTGAGATATGCTCGGTTTTGCCTCACGAGCACTGAAGTCAGGTAGGCCTTTTAAGGCTGTAGCGTGTGAGGTAGTGATAGAACTGTATTTATAGAAGTCCACATTCCTCCTTGAAATGAAGTGAAGGAATTTAGGGCCAGATGTAGCAAAGGGTTTTTCCCATTCTGTGTCAATGGGAAAATGTGTTCGTACATATGGCCCTTAGTGTTCTTTCTCATTAATGAGATCCAAGTTATTCCCAGCCCTCAAAACCCTACAGTGAGGCAACCTCTGATAAGGTGGTAGCCATCTGTAGGGGAGTTTGGCCTATTGTACTTTTCTGGACCAAGTACTTAGACTGTATGAGGCCATTCACATACCCATCGCCACCTTTGCTGCTGGGAGTACTCCTGGTGGGAATTTCACTCTATAAAAATATTGGATTGGAGAGCCCTCACCCATTGACCTTAGTTGGGTCGCATATGCAGGCTCTGCAAGAGAACCTACTTCGGATGAGTAGTTCCATTTATTTTATGTGGATCACAGGCTCTCAGCTCTTTAGTATGAGGCAGGATCAATCCTTTCCAGGCAACAGTCAAATGTTGATTTGCAGGACATGGTGAATGGTATTCAAGGTTGGTTCTTGTGCCACAATAAGGTCCTCAGCAGGGATATCAACGTAGATAGCAATCAGAGTGGGAGGTCAGAGGGATAGTTCTGTGGTGTGCAAAGGCTTTTAGGGAAGATAATCCTCTTTAGTAGTGCAATTCTGCCCAATATTGACAGTGGTGAAGATGGCCAGACATATATATCACTGCAGATGCATTACTTTAACTGAGATATGTCATCTGTTTGTGTTGTCTCCTCTATATGAGAAAGCTGAACACCCTCATATCTGACACTTTGCATGTTCACACGAATCCCGATGGCCTCAGCCCAGTGTGAATATCTGTTGGCGGGAATAGGTGGAAAAGCCTAGTTTGGACCAATTAGCTATCACCCACAAGTAGTGACCACATTCCTCTAGTGTCTCTGTCAAGGCTGGGCCAAGGTCTAGTGGATATCTTAAGTATGTATGTAACTGTCCATGTATCACAATACTTTGCTCTCCAAAAACTCAGGCCATCTGAATACAGGTATCCATTTGTTCTGTATAATCATGTGAGCCAAAAGTTGAATGGCAATAGCAAATAATAGTGGATGGAATGGCTGCCTTGCCTCACCCCTTTTTCTAACAAGAAGTTGTGGGTCAGTGTCACTCCAGCTCAAACTTGAACCCTAGAGTAGAGCATGCAGGTGTAGGCTAGAAAGCATAAGCCAAAGCCCATATGGCCCAATATGGCGAAAAGGTAATCCCAAGAGATGTTGTCAAAGGATTTCTCAAAGTCCACCAATAAAATGCTACGGGTTTCTTCAGTTTGCTGCCCATTGTCAGGGCTTTAAAAGTGCAGCCTTGCCGCTTCAATAAGGGTGTATTAGGTTTGCTATAAGTGTGGTCAAGTAAGTCACCAGTATCTGAGCAAGGATTTTAGCCTTGATATTGTATCAGCAAAATTGATCGTTATGGCTCACTTTCTTCTGGAGGCTGGTCTGGTTTCAAGATAGTCACTATGTCCACCTCGCTCAGTGCAGACAGGAAGCTACCAAAGACATGGCTTCTTTGAACAAGTCTAAGAGTGGCTGCGCCAGTAGGGTGACCAGACATTTGTAGAACTCTGCTTGGAATCCGTTGGGGCTCAACTATTTGCTTGAAGAGAGTTGTTTGATTGCCTCTAGAATCTCCTATACTGATATGGGATTGTCAAGTTGTATTTTTCCTTTCTCAGACAACCCTGACATTAACATGGAGGTCACGTAGATGTTGAAGTGAATGTGTGGCATACACTTTATACATAGAGCTAAAATATTGTGCAAACCCATTGGCACCATCCTGTGATTGGGTAAGGATGGTTCCATCTCTTTCTGATTTGTTTAAGTTGCAGTTTTATGTGGGTAAGCTTGTGCAGGCAAGCCTCGGTTGTGTTAGATCTGCAGTCCTTCTCCTCCTCTTGGACTGCCACCTCTGATTTGTTGAGTTTGTGCAGTTGTGCCCCTTTGATACTTTACTGTACAGATCGATTGTCTCTTTATAATCACTTTGTAGACCTCATGTAACACTGTTGGTGATTTCAGTGTACCATTATTGACAGCTTGTAGGGAGTCACTAACCACTTGCTTTTTAAGCCACTACAGGCTCATTCGTCATCTGTATGGGGTAATTTACCATGAAATTGAAGTTTGCTATGGGTGTGGTCCAACAAGTTCCTAGGAGTGTATTATTCTTATGTTGCCTTAAACCATCAGTGGGCCCTAGAAAGTAATCTCCTTAGGAAAAAGGCCTAGGCTTACTGGAGAAAAAGTTGTATTCCCCTTGCAGAAAAACGATGGTGTTGCTATACATTGGTGAGCCTCATGTATCCCAGGAGTTGGCAGGGTGTCGTAAAAAAGTGGTGGGCATGATCTCTCTCTCATTTAGTGCTTGAGCCTATTGAAGTCTCCTCCCACAACAGTTAAACCTGATTGAGCCTCCAACAGGACAAATCCTACAGGGGAAAGAAAACCCTTGGACAATAGGGGTGGTTCATAAGTGTTGCATAGTGTGTTCTAATTACCGTGAAAGGTACCTGTCGCCGTATTCGGACATCCCCTGGTATCTCTTTATATTTGTGCAACTTCTAGTGGGAGGTGTTTGTTTGCCAGTATCGCTATACCTCTTTGGAGCCATGCCAGAAGCAGCATGTGACAGTGTGAGGAAGCAGCAGATATTAAGGCATCTACAATGATGACCTTTTAAATGTGTTTTTGGCGGCATGAGTATTCCAGCCCCATATTGTCTAGCACCACAAAGCATTCTCCCTCTTTATACCTTGTCCAAATGGGCATTTACATTTCAAGAAATGCATCTCTCCAGGGCCTGGGGTTGTGATTATGTGGAGTCCTCTGCCACGGAGCATTGCATTATATGTAGGTGCATTTGGTGTCATGTACCCGTGTGTTAGGTGTCTAATCAACTTCAGCCAGATAAGTAATGAATAACCACTTTATCCCCCCCCCCCATACCTAGGAACATGAACCATCTGCCACAAATTGATGGTCTACTTACCATGCCAGAGGGAAGTGGAAAAGTGCAGAAAACACGGTCTTCTCCCTTCAACCCAAACACAACTCAAGAACCAAAAAAGAGGAGGGGAAAAATAAAAACAGAGCTGGCTGAGCCAGTCCTTAACTCCTGCAGAAGGGTGGTGGACCATACAGGCATGAAGGTCACTATCTCAATTGGGCCATTGTAAAGAATAATGTTCTGGCAAATCACTGCAGTTTTGCTGTGGAGTATGTGCTTTTACCTCTCCCTGCAGTGTAGCTGTTCATTATCGCTGGGATTGTTTCTGATCTTTTCTTTACTTCTCATACTGGAGAGTTCCATCTTATCCATGTCTTCTTGCCTCTCATGAGGCCCCAGTTACAACTGTGAACTGTCTCCTTCTGAGGCACTGTCCGCTTCAGATTCTGTTATTTACTGTTTGTTTGGGTCGACTTCTGCTCCTCCTGATCCAGCGCTGTTCCCTTGGTCAAGTTGCTGTCTCTCTCCTTTGCTCATCTCATACTTACTACCCCATTGAAAAAAGCAGTCTATGCTCTACTCCAAGATAGCATCAGTGCTAACCAAATCCTGGACGATAAAAGTCTGGCTTCAGATCACGCTGCAGCATGGAGACCACCACCTTACACATTGTGTACCAATGATGCCCTCTTAACACTGATGAAAATGACCCCTGCCTTCTGATATTACTGGACCTGTCAGCTGCCTTTGACACAGTTGACCATCCCACCCTCATACTCACCCTGGAGTCGCATATGAGTTTCACAGACTGTGTCCTTTACTAGTTCCTCTCCTACCTTTCCAACCAACACCAGTTTGTGCACATGGATGCCTCCAAGTCACAAAATATCCCTATTGCATCTGGACTGTCTCAGGTTCCATAGTGTCTCCGGTCACCCTCAACCTTTACATTGAGCCACTTTGTGCTCTACTCACAAATAACAGTATTACAATTCACCAATATACTGATGATGCATAACTTTACTTGAAAGTCTCATCTGTTTAAGACATTCTTCACCTCAAATACAGAATGCACATCATCCAGACCTGGATGTCCAGCACCTAGCTGATGCACATCTCACCCAAGACACAATTCCTTTAACAAGATACTGTACAGACCTGGCTCAATGACATGGACCTTGGCTGCTACCTCCGATTTGTTGAATATGTGCAGTTGTTTACATTTGTGATACTTTACTGTACTGATCATTTGTCTCTCTTCATAATTGCCCTGTAGCCCTTCCATATGGTTGGTGCTTCCACTGTACCATTATTGATTTCAAATTATTGTGTCAAGCTGGTAGATGGGAAGTCCCTATCCTCTTGCTTTTTAAGCCACCACAGGCTCATTCGCTGTCTGTGTGGGTGGTTGCCACTCACTAGAGGTATGGTCCATCAAGCTCCTAGCAAGGAGTGTAACATTCTCATGCTGGTTTAAATGTCAGTGGTCCCTAGAAAGTAATCTATGCAGGAGAAAGACCTGTGCAGCCCAGTGAAAAAGTTGTATCCCCCCCCTTAGGAGAATTATGGTGTTGCCATACATTGGTGAGCCCCATGTATCCTAGAGATTCAAACAAAGGAGTTGACAGGGGCATTGTAACAAGCAAGTTCACCAACTTGCACCAAATGCTGAATCACTTGGATTCCCTATGGACACCAACCTCCCCCTTAAAAAGTACGTTACGAAAAAATATAGGTAGAGCTCTCTTCTAATAAAAGTCAAACTGCTTCATCCAGAATGTGGCTTTAGAACTGTTGTTCAAGTCGTTGTCCTCTTGTATCTGGATGGTGGTAAAGACCTATTCCATCGCCTCCCAAACTCCACACTGGCACCCCATAAGAACATCCTACACGCTGCAGTAAGTTTCCTCCAGGGCCTGAAGAACTGTGATCATATCACCCCCCCACCCAGACGGCAATCCATTGGCTTCCCATCTTCAAAACTAACTGCATCATTTGCGAAGCCATCACCCCTGCTTATCTTGCAGATAAGCTCACCATCTTTGGGGGTTCTTGACACTATAGCAACCAGGACACCACCAGTCTGCAGACTAAGAAGTGTAAAAAAGGAGAAAACAAGACAGCAGGCCTTTTACATGCATGCACCTAGCTCCGCTGACTTTTGGCTAGGTTTGCGTTATATAAATATCATATACATACATACTCTCGTGGGGACGCCAAGGTTTCCAACTCACTTCCAAGCTTATTGAGGGATTTCCAAGAAAAAGGTACATTTTTGGACTATAACTTTAAGCGTAGGAGGATAAATCAACATTTACCAGATGTCCATTTCCTTTAGCTTCTGATTTGCTTAGTTCTTGAAGGTTCTTAATGAAGTTACTAAATATGAGATAGATTGTGATTCTGTAGAGTACTGTTCCCTTTCCTCTGGCCACTGTCAGAATTTCAAACCCATCTTTATAGTTCAGTATCTGGGTGATAAGCTGAGGAAATGAGTTGCTAATCTGCTAAACTAAGTCATTTGTGTGTGTCCCAGTGTTGGTGTTCTGTCCTGCTTGCAACCTGTCCAGACTAGAGTCTCAGAGTCCGGCTGAGTGGTTTTCACCCCAGGGGGAGGTGTCTGGAGAAGATCAACTGCTCGTCTCTTAGGTCAAGTCCTGTTGTGTGTCCCCCATGCTGTCCATCAGGGTCCCAGTCCAATCTAGGGTCGCTTGGCTAAGTTGGGTGGTTGTCACCTCAATCTATGCAGCCCTGTTTGCTGGGTTGCTGGGTTTCGCGTCCCAATCTGTCCTAAGTGTATGCTCCAATCTGTCCTAAGTGTATGCTCCAATCTGTCCTAAGTGTATGCCCCTTACTTCTTGGGAGGAGGGCAAAGATCCACCTCACCCCTGACTGAGAAACCCTCAACAGCCAAGAAGAATTTCAGGGACGGGATGAAAGCAGTCACCACCTGGATGAAGAAGAGCTTCCTTAAGCTGAACTCTGACAACACCAAGATCCTCATCCTGGGACCTTCCTCCTCAGCCTGGAACGACCCCTGGTGGCCCTTAACACTCGGCAAGACCCCCACCCCCATCCCCACAGACCGTGCATGAAACCTTGGTGTTATCCTCGACTCAGCGCTCACCGTGACCAGACAGGTCAGCTCCATCGCATCCACCTGCTTCCACGACCTCCGACTTCTACAGAAGATTTTCAAATGGATACCAACGACTGCTGAAAAAAACGTGACATGCGCCCTAATCACGAGGAGACTTGACTACGGGAAGGCCCTCTATGCCGGAATCTCCAAGACAAACATGAGCAAGCTGCAACAAATTCAGAATGCCGCCACCAGACTCATCCTGAACATCCCCCACCGCGAACACATCACAGAACACCTGAAAGACCTCCACTGGCTCACCGTTGAGAAGAGGCTCAACTTTAAACTTCTTGTACACTCCTACAGAGCCCTCCAGAACATTGGACCCAGCTACCTCAAACACCGTATCACCTGTTACTCTCCTTCAAGACCTCTCCACTCCTCCCAGCAGTTGCTTGCCAACGTACCCCACATGAAGTTCTCGCCTGGAGGAAGATCTTTCACCTACCTGGCAGCAAAAGGTTGGAACACCTTACCTCTTGACCTCAGACAGCCGCCATTGCTACCTCAATTCAGGAAGGACTTCAAGACCTGGCTCTTCGACTAAACTCTGCGCCTTGAGACCCTGTGGGTGAGTAGCGCGCTTAAAAAATATTTGATTGATTGATTGACTCCTGTCTTGTTTATTCAGTTGGCATGGTACCCCTATCTACTTATTCATTAATCTTTTGGCACCATGCCTCTGAGAAAGCATTGTACCCTTCCCTCTTTTCATGTCTTCTTTTCCTGGGTGTTAAGCTCTTGTGAAACAGGGGTCGATCAGCAGTCATGCTCCTCTCTCACAAGGCTACCCCAGGCAGTCAGAGACAGAAACGCCTTGCATGTTTGGATCCTCTGCATCCAGATCAGCACACTCCTTCTGGGCATCTCACCTGTTGCAGTGCCCCTGGGCTCTCCACCTCACCGAGGGTCCCTCCTTTCCCACCCCATGACCACCTTTTTATTACACTGGGCCTTCTGACACTCTAATCCAATTGTCCCCCCAACCCCCTCCCCCTTGCCTCCCCCCTCATTGCCGATCTGACTCTAGCCTTGTCCTGGGTCCAGGAGGGAGCTTTAGGGTCACTTTGGTCTCTCAGCTTCCAAGGTCCTCCAAAATGGCCCTCACAACTGCCCAGTGCTGCTGCGTTCACTTCTACTGCCCCCCCCCCCCCAATTTCACAGGATCACTGAGGTCCTTTAGGTCATTGTCACTGGCCCATAAGGTGACTGATACCCTTGTGCAGATGCCCAATACAGGATGATGTTAGATTTATTTGTGCACTACGAAGAGCTCTACAATAGTGCATCCGCCATGATGGCTTCCCTTGCCACGCCTCAGTTTATTGAAGAAATTGATAATATTGTACAACAGCTTGAATGCTTTACTGGAAAACATCAATTGGGAGTGCAAAATATTGCAGCCTCGTTAGAGAATTTATACTCTTTTTATACAAGGGCTGTCGTAGAGCATCTTTTATTAAGTAATAACTGATGATGATTTATTCAGTTGGGGGCAAACATTGAATCATACAGGAGAATCTGGGCTGACTTTAGGTTTGAAACTCTCCTGATATAATTTTTTTTCATTTTCGTTCTAATTTGTTATTGAAGGAGCTGGATCAGGGTTAACATAAATGAAGTCCATATGAAACAACAAAGACTTGTATGAACTTATGTGACAGGTTTATAGAGCAACATCTATTGCACCAGTTTCACTATGTGTCTTTTTAAGTGGTGCCTGCAAGTACCCTCAGGGTGTGTACATCAATCTAGTTGTGTCAGCTTCTCTTCCTTGAGTCCTGAACGACTACTGTTTGTGGTGGGAATCTTTATTTCATATCAGCTTGCAGCACTGCTTCAAAATGTTTTTTATATGGGTATGCTTCTGAAAATCTGTAATTAAATTGTTTATAAATTCTTATTTTTCATGCACATCTACGGAAGGTACAGAGCTACAAGGTTGGCTGGTTAAATGTTAGCCTTATTTTATGTATAGAATTTTATGGGCAACCGTGAAGCATCATTTTTGCATTTAACTCTCAGTTGAAGCAGAAGTTCAGCATCTTCCACTTTCTTTTATGTAAAGAAAGCAATATCAAAAGAGTAGCAAACCAGAAAGTGACTTCTTAGATCCCTCAGCAGAACAAAAAGTAGATAATGTTCCTGCATAGTAGCAGTATGGTAAATACTCTACAGCATACTTGACCAACCTGGAGCATGAAAAATGACAAATTAGAAAGGATTGTACACTAGAGTGAACTCTTTCTTCAATACAATTAGGATTCTTCATCATGGTTTACTAGGATTATCTGGGGTATTTGGCAAGAGCAGAGGACTTCACATTTGACATGTTTTTAGGCATAGTTATTACTGACCCTCACTTGTGCAGTTGGACGTGTCAACTTCAATATATTTGGGACAACTTTACTATTATAGCTTCTGTTAAGGAGCAGTCAATTAGTTGTTTTGCAAAACAGAAGTGTCCTGCAAAAGAAGCACTGTGAAATAATGTTGTTTGAGGGATATATCACTGAATTTAATTGGAACCTCTGAGATTGGTAGTCGTGCTGCAAACACCATTAAATGCTTTGGTACACACAATTGTAAATTATCACAAGGTAAGAGATGTAATTAGGAAAATATCTAGAGCCTTACAGTATACCAAAACTAGCCCATCTGGGAAGAAAAATCAGTGTAATACCATACAAAAATAAATTTACCATAGTCACATAGGTTATATTTTTTCTAAGGGTAACCTGTGAGTTTCTGGCCAGCAAAAATATGTATAAGACGACAATAAAATCTTTTGGGATCTATATGTTAGGCAAATTATGTTCTTGACTCTGACAGTTTTCATTAGTCGATCTGTCAACAAGCATTTTCCTAGCGTCTTTGTTGATTTTGTTTATTATGATAACACTGAAGTCTTTCTGCATGTTGCTCACAATATAAATGCTGAGGTGTTTATTTCCTACAGCACAGTGTTAATAATCAAGGGCAAAAATAAGTGAACACAAGGATTAAAAAAACAGATTCAACACGTTGTTTTAGGTCCATCCTATCATAAAGGCAACTGATAATCAGATACATAAATAGGGAGCTAAGTGTGAAATCTTCCACCTGTTTTTTTTTTTTTTGTTTAACTCTGATAAGCATTTAGGCTTTTGTGCTTTCAGCCTCCTTCCAGTTAGTGAGAGAAATGGGTGTGAAATCAATGCTGGATCCCAGAAAGAAACATTTCTGAAAAGTAGACAAAATTCTGAATTCAGCAAGGGATAATTTGTGTAGATCCTACAAGGGTTTCCTAAAGAAAATAACAGCTGGAATAAAAAAAATATTGAAATTGAGGTGAAAAAAAACCAGCCATTTTTCTCCCTGTTTTACTCTGTAACTTGTTCCTGCGATGTCAGATTTTTTTAAAGCAATATACTGATACGTCTGCTGGACTTTTCTGGTTGCAGGGATATATAGGGCTTGTAGGTTCATCAAGAACCCTAGGTACCCAGAGCCAATAAATGAGCTGCACCTTGCAATGGGTTTTCATTCTATAACGGGTATAGAGCAATTCATTTGCTGACATATAAAGAGTGAAAAATAGGTATCAAGAAAAAATGTGTATTTCCAAAATGGGCACAAGATATGGTGTTGAGAAGCAGTGGTTATTTGCACATCTCTGAATTCTGGGGTGCCCATACCAGCGTGTGAATAACAGGGCATTTCTCAAATGGACATCTTTTTACACACTGTCTTACATTTGGAAGGAAAAAATATAGAGAAAGACAAGGGGAAATAACACTTGTTTTGCTATTCTGTGTTCCCCCCCCAAGTCTCCCGATTAAAAATAGTACCTCACTTGCGTGGGTAGGCCTAATGCTCGCGACAGGAAACACAACATGGACACATCACATTTTTACATTGAAATCTGACGTGTTTTTTGCAAAGTGCCTAGCTGTGGATTTTGGCCTCTAGCTCAGTTGCACCTGCGCATTTTTTAAAACTAGACACCTAGGGAAATCCAAGAGGGTGTCACTTGTGGGGCTCTCACCAGGTTATGTTACCCAGAATCCTTTGCAAAACCCAAAATTTGGCCCAAAAACACTTTTCCTCACATTTCGGTGACAGAAAGTTCTGGAATCTGAGAGGAGCCACAAATTTCCTTCCACCCAGTGTTCCCCCAAGTCTACTGATAAAAATGGTAGGCCTAGTGCCCGCGAAAGGAATTGCCCCAAAACATTATCTGGACACATCAAAATGATCAAATACAAAACTACCTGTTTTTGCAGGGGGAGGGGGGGAGCACCTGCATTTTTGGTCCTGGGCTCAGCAGCCATCTAGGGAAACCTACCAAACCCAGACATTTCAGAAAACTAGACACCCCAGGGAGTCCAGAGAGGTGTGACTTGCGTGGATCCTCCTATGTTTTCTTACCCAAAATCCTCAGCAAACCTCAAATTTAGCTAAAAAAAATCAAATTTTTCCCACATTTCTGTGTGGGATCACCACACCGGGACACATTTCCTACCACTCAACATTCCCCTCAGTCTTCCAGTAAAAATGATACCTCACTTGTGTAGGTGGGCCAAGTGCCTGTGACAGAGAAGAGCCAAAAACATGTCAAAATTAACGGGGAACCAAAGCGGGTCCAAAAGGGTAGTTTGAAAAAAACAAACATTTTTAGGCTGAATTTTTATCGGTATAGATGAGACAATGCTGGGTGGTAGGAATTTGGTGGATTCCTGCAGATTCCGGAAGGTTCCATCACAAAAATGTGGGACAAATTTGTGATTTCCAGCAAAGTTGGAGGTTTGCAGGGCATTGTGGGTAAGAAAATGGTGCGGGTGCATGTGAAGCACACCACCCTGGAATCACCCAGCTGTTTAGTTTTCAGATATGTCTAGGTCCTGTGGATTTTTCTACGTGGTAGCATCCCAAAGTCCAAAAAGTGCAGCCCCCTCCTTTTCGAGTGGGATGATTTTGAGAGTCAGCCTAGCTCTCATGGCCCAAATGTAAAACCAAAAACCAAAATAATCAAATGTCCTCTTGCTTGCAGTGGGATAAGATGTTTGTGTGCGGGGGGAGAGCTGAAAGACTGTTACCCAATTCAGTTGAGGAGGGGGCATAACCAGGCCCATACTGGTTAGTAGCCACCACCCCACTATTTTTTTTTTCTTCTTCTTTTTTTTTTTTTTTAATTCCCTGGCCATACCCCGCCCTCTTATTTTGGAAAAAAAAATCTTCCCTGGTCTCTGGTGGGCTTTCTGCCCCCATTGGGGCAGATGGGCCTTCCAAAAATAGGCCGATCTTCCCCCATGGGGGGCAGAGATGGCCAACAGTAATGTGCCCCCTCAAACAAAACACACACATACACAGAAACCAATCCCTTGTGTCTGGTGGTTTCTTCCCCCTTTGGGGGCAGATTGGACTAACAAAAATAGGCCGATCTACTCCCACGGGGTAGAAATGACCTAAATATAATTTGCCCCCCAGGAGAGTGACCCTTGCCTAAGGGGTCACCCCCCATACATAAAAGCATAAAGTAAATAAAAATTATATATATATCTCCCTGGTGTCTAGGGGTTTCTATTTTATATTAGGCTGATCTGCCCCCAGGGCAACAGAAATGGCCTAAAAATAATTTGGCTCCCTGAGGAACGACTCTTGCCTAAGGGGTCGCTCCCAACATATAAAAAATAAACAAACAAAAAATTATCCTGGTGTCTAGGGGTTTTCTGTCCTCCATAGGGGCAGATCGCCCTAATTATATTAGGCTGATCTGCCCCTGAGGAGGCAGAAACGGCCTAAAAATAATTTGGCCCCTGGGGAGCGGCCCTTGCCCAAGGAGCCGCTCCCCTCATGACAATTACCAGCATAAAAAAAATTACCTGGTGTCTAGTGTGTATTTCTGCTGCCAGAACGCATCGCGATCGGGCAGCAGAAATGCTGAGAGAGACATGAAAGGAGAGGAAAGGCTTTTCCGCTCCTTTCATGCCTCTCTGCCCCTTCCACGTGATCGGAGGAGAAATGCTTTTTTTAATATGCGGTGTTCAGTTTGGATGAAGGGCGGTATGAGGACATTGCCCAGGGGGACCGCCCAGGTTTTAATAGTGATGTCACCAATGCTTCCCTGTTAGTAGGAGGGAGCCATTTTCGCGGGTCGAATTAAATAGTCGTACTAATTGTGGACTCAGTTCAGTGGCGTATGTGGTATAAAACTCCACTGGGAGCCGATCAGACTCCGGTGTTTTATTGCATGCCATTTCCTTGAGGGCTCCCCTGATCTAATTTACCGTGATGGGAACGGAGAGGGCTTCTTTGTCGGTGCCCTATACTTTAGGAAGTTGTGCCCGCTGCAGGTACTCCTGCATAGTGTCCGTGTCAAAAGGATCGTAGGGTGAGTATAACTCGGTGTAGTAGACTCGAAAGGTCGTAATAATCCCTAGCTGGGTCATCACCGGGCCCGGGTTGGGGTGTTGATTGCCAGGATCAGTGTAGGGATGAGTCGACAACGTATTAAGCGTGCAAGGAGTGTGACCAATCTATCTGCTTCAGCATGCACCCTTTGTATCTATATATAGACAATACTCTTTCACCCGGAGATGTTCTAATAATTCAGCATACTGTTCTCTAGCTTCCTGTAATTGGGTCACCATGTCTGCATTACTAGACATTGCCTTTTCCAGGCGGTAAGCAAATCCTTTTTGTCTTTTTTTTGCATTATCCCCATGCCCCGTTTAATCCATGTCATTAAATTATACTGTTTAGTTATCAATGTCGTGTATTCTTGAGTGTTGGTATAAGACACAGAGCTCTTCTCACCCAGCATTTCCCCTATCCCTCCACTCCCGGTGACACAGCCAAAACAGTTGTAACATTCTCTAAATACTCGGTCCGGCAATTGTCCGTCGTTCAACCAAACCTGTAAACAAAAAAATAAGGATACAAACAATGAAAACCAGTGGCATGCGCTTTGGGGTTGCATGCAGCAAGATTTACAACAGTCGTTACTATAATGTTGCCTACATTAAAGGCTACTCTTGAGCCACCCGGTGGCTGGGCCTCAACCCAGTACAATTCCGAAATAAAAGGATATATATCAATGTTTTGTCAAGGCTTCTCAAATGGCCAATTATTAAAGATCAGCAAGCACTGTGTGTAGGAGCATGCAGTGAACAGCATCGGCCAGGAGTAAACGATCTTTGAGGGGCAAGTAATGGATCACCATTGGTTATCAGTATGGTACTGTTTTTGATATCTACGCCCCTGGGTAGTAAATATGGTGTGGAGCCTTCTTACAAATCCTCCGCAGAGTTACTGTTTGGAACAGCACCACAATCCCATTTATTTCAGAGCCAGAGGAACTTTCTTATGATGAACTGGAACTGATGGGCTGTCATGGGGTCCTCAGAGTAGTCGTCAATGGTATAGCCTCCAGTTGTCCTTCCATCACCAGCTGGGTGGGAAGGAACCCCCCCGTCCAGTTCCACCAGGCTGTGCCATTATGGTTCATCTTTGGTGCCTAGTGGCGTGTTTTGCTTTAGATGACGTGGGGCCTGACTGCTCTTGTTTGAAGGAATCAGTAAAGTGTTGCTCTAACCAATGCACAGCGTCCTCTGGAGTTTGTAAAAAATAGCACGTTGATTATGAGGTACTTTTTAGTTTTGCAGGGAAAAGGCGTGAATATGTCAGGCCCACTATTCAAAGCATCCTGTTGACCTTCTGAAAGGAGGCCAGCTTGTGTTGCATGACAGTGGTGTAGTCTGGAAAGAGGGAGACGTTCATATTCTCCACTAAGACAGGTGCTCGCTCTCTGGCGTCCTGCAAGAGTGTAGGAAAGCACCCTTTTTGACATGGATGCCCCCCACTTTTTGCCTGGTTTCTGATGTGGGTTTGACTGTTAGTGCACTGGGTTCCTGCTAACCAGGTCTGCAGTCCCAGATCTCTTTCCTCAAATCAGCACAGTTGTTTTGATCAATTGGCAAACTCTTTAGCTACCACTGTAAGTACCTAGTGAATGGTACCCTTGGTACCTAGGGCCTGGGGTTCTAAGGAAGGCACCTTAGGGCTGCAGCACTAGTTGTGCCACCCACAGAGACCTTTCACCAAACCCCCACAGTGCTGCCATTGCAGACTGCTTGTGTTGGTACAGGCTAAATTGAAAACATGACCTGTTGCACACCCCTGTGTGCCAGGCCCCCTATCACTGCATGGGCCAAGCGTAAGTCACCCCTAAGGCAGGGTGCATCAAGGCACATGTGAGGGCGTATATGCATGAGCAGATATACCCCTGCTATGTCTCTGTCGATTCTGAGACCTAGTAAGTGAACAGAGAAGCCATTTTAAATTAATACGCTAGACACTAGTCATTATGAGTTGTCCAGCTACGTGATGGCTTTTCTGAATGCTGAGATGTTTGGTATCAAACATCTCAGAATAATAAACCCTAACTGATCTCAATAATGGATTTATTAAGAAATGCACACAGAGGGCACCTTAAAGGTGCCTCCTGGAAACCTACCAGCTACTAGTGTGCTGACTGACTGGTCCTTACCAGTTCAGCCATCACAGACACTTCCTGTCAGGGGTGAGAGCCAACGCTCTGAGGGCTTGAGACAAAAGTTTGCACTGGGCAGAGGCGTTACCATTTCACTCAGCCAGGATGGATATTCCAGGGCGGGGAGCTTAAAAGGGCTTGCAGCCTTTGTGGTGCGACCCAGGTCTCTCTAAACAGAGGAAATGACCAACCCCCCTGCCCTGACCCCACTTTTTTGTCAGCAGCACCGGCAGGAAAATTAGTTAAACTAGGAGGAATGCCCACTTCATGCCAGTTCCTCCCCTAAGGTGCACGAGCTTAAGTTGACCCTACTTTCCAAATTCCTCCATCTTGCTTGGAAGGAATTAGGTTGCTAGAATTAGGTCTATGCCCACTTCGCAGCGGAGGTGGTTATAAGAAGGGCGTAGGGTGAAGGTGGTCAGCTCATTGGCTACCACCTGGCACTCCCTGTAAGACCCCTAAATTGAGTATTTAGGTGGCACCCCTGAACCTTAGTACTCAGATTTCGACAACCTAAGACCCAGACAAAGAAGACATGCTCCTGCAGAAGAGGAAAAGCAGAAGCAGATGACCATGCCTGCTGACCTCAAAGGACTGTGCCCAAAATGCCAACTCCTCCAGCCTTCAACAAAGGCTCAAGTCTCCTGTGAGCAGCGGACCTGCTCTGCAACAAGGAGCACCAAAGAAAAGACACTGCAGCTTCTGGACCACAGAAACCCGACATCAGAAGTGACCACTGCACTCTATGTCCACCACCGGAGGTGAAGCCAACCAACTGGGTCAACATGGGTCCCCAGCTGCCTAGAGACCAAGTCCAGTGTGGTTTCACCCATCTTGGACTCACCAAAGACGCCTGCAGTCTCTGCACGCAGACCCCCTCTCACACATACTTGTGGTGAGAGAAAAACCCGACACCCCCGGCAACCACTGCACCTGTCACCCCTGACCCCATCTGAGGTGGGTGACTGGTTCCAACAACGACCTCCAGTTCCTGAGAGCTTGAGTTTACCCTGGGTCCACCCGTGCCAGAGTCCCCGACGATGCTTGCAGTCTCAGCACGCCAGACCCCCTGGCTGCAAGTGCTCCTGGACAAGAAAACCCGGTGTCTACAGACACCCCTGCATCCATCGTCCCTGGGCACAGGAGGAGAGGACCAAAGGTGCACCCGCGTCCCTCAGCACCCCAAGTTTACTACTTACCATCTTGCTGTCCCTGACTGGCTTCCTAGCCAGAGCCTGCAGCCTGTTTGTCACGAAGTCCAACTCTCATAGAGAACCATTGGGCACCAGAAGCTTCACTGCACCTCTGCACCCGGCCACCCCAGTGCAACCTGGTTTGACCTGTTGGTGTGGTTCTGATCAGTGCCCAGTACTTACCTTTGCTCCCTGAGATTGGCTTTGTATGCCGTTGTTAACCCTGTTTGCTGAACACAGTTTTTCCTCCTTAGTGCAACTTTCAGAGTTTTCTCAAAGTTATCCTAAGTGTTGTCCTGTCTTTTTGTTTGGGAATTAAATCTAGTTGTTGGAGCATCACTCAAGTGACTTCTTACTATCTGCTATCGTCTCTCCTTCCCATCCATCTTCTTTCCTCCAATTTCTCTTCCTGTTGTAAAATAATTTTTACAACTGCTAGTCTTGTAAGTTCCGTTTTTCCTTTCATGGTTTATTATATTAATTGTTTTTGTAGAAAACCCAGCCCCATTTGAGCCCCCTCCTGTTTTTGCCATTCCTTCATAACCTTGGATTCTGGATATCAATTGTCATTTTCCCCACTATTTCAGCACTGTGACCTGCAGTTTGTGCATCCTGTCTGCATTATTTTTGTGTGAAGTAGAATTTTCATCGAAGGAGAGACTCTTTATGTTCCATGATTCTCTGCTTGACAGCTGAGTTTCTCTCACATGGAAAAAAACATATGTTGCTAGCTCCTGGGAGATCATGTATCCCTAAGTCAAGGGCTAACGTGGGGTCTCCAGATGAAACACAAATATAGGAAGCGTATTCTGACTCACTTACTCAGACTGTTTAAGTCTTCACAAATTGCACCTGTTTTATTGTTTCTGTAATGTGGACGAGGAGGATTTCCAAATTACTACCAAGACTCTGAATCTGGCATCCTCACAACAATTTTTAATTCCTGTTGTCCTCTGTAGCATGAGATGCAGCTTTCCTCTCTGGAGTTTCTGCAAGGTCCTTTCCAGTTTGGCCCTGTTCTCCCTCCAGCAACTCCTCAAAGTCATGCATTTACTATTGTGGAATGTTCAACATGGCTACCACCAGCTAATTCTCCATCCCCATTCCCGATGACTGCCCACATACTATGGGCCTGATTCTAACCTTGGCGGACGGCGGAGGCCGTCCGCCAAGGTTACGCCGCCAAATGACCGCACCGCGGTCACAAGACCGCGGCGGCCATTCTAACATTTCCTCTGGGCCGGCGGGCGCTCTCCAAAAGAGCGCCCGCCGGCCCAGAGGAAATGCCCCTGCAACGAGGACGCCGGCTCAGAATTGAGCCGGCGTAGTTGCAGGGGTGCGACGGGTGCAGTTGCACCCGTCGCGTATTTCAGTGTCTGCATGGCAGACACTGAAATACTTTGCGGGCCCTCTTATGGGGGCCCCTGCAGTGCCCATGCCATGGGCATGGGCACTGCAGGGGCCCCCAGGGGCCCCGCGGCACCCCCTACCGCCATCCTGTTCCTGGCGGGAGACCCGCCAGGAACAGGATGGCGGTAGGGGGTGTCAGAATCCCCATGGCTGCGGAGCGCGCTCCGCAGCCATGGAGGATTCCCCCGAGCAGCGGAAAGTCGGCGGGAGACCGCCGACTTTCCGCTTCTGACCGCGGCTGAACCGCCGCGGTCAGAATGCTTGTGGGAGCACCGCCAGCCTGTTGGCGGTGCTCCCGTGGTCGGTGGCCCTGGCGGCCACCGGCCGCCAGGGTCAGAATGACCCCCTATGTGTTGAACAGAAGGGAAGTTGGTGCATCATTAGCTTCACTTAACTCCTTCAGCTGCATATGTTCCCATCTACAAACCCCACCTGGCTCCTGCTCTATTCCTCTTAATCTTTGCTTCTGATCTCTATGCAGTGTTTTGTCTCTAATCTCTCAGTCAAAACCTAGGTTCTCAAGCAAACACCCACTATTTCTGGTTAATGAGAGAAAGAGTCCTGGATAGTACTGTTGGTTACTCTGAACACAGGCATCATGCCAGCCCCTACCGATAACTAGACACAAAGGGGAGGATTCCAGTACTTGAGCAGATTTGCAGGTGCACACCATATCTCTCTTGGTTAATTATTGCCAGCACCTGTACCATACTGCTCTCAAGGTTACCTTTCATATACATTTTACCTTCATGGTACAGCAACATTCATTTGTGTAATGCTTGTTAAAGAAGTAGTGGTGATGGGGTAAATGGAGTGCCACCTCATGTGCCAAACTTTCAAGTCAGTGATGTCTTTGAGCTTGGCGCATCCCACCACTGTGAATCTATTCAAGTAGGTTTAGTCCATTTTAATTTCATTTGTTAGATACATCATTCCAGCTGGTGGGATGGGGGGGTGGGCAGAGAGGGAATTGTCAAGGGAATTCACAACCCCCAGGACTTTGCTTTTGCATCCCTTAGTGTCTACCTTTTGGACCATACCTTCTTTATGGCATGTTTACTATGTCCTCTGAGGATTCTGTACCAGACGATACTGTGTTACTTAGTGTGAAGCCCTTCTTTCAAATTTTAGAGGGTTAGTGGTAAATGTAGTACATGGTGAGCACAATTGAAAGAAAGACTTAAAGAGAAAACAGGGTTGAACTTGTAATATTTCAATGAACTGCGAGTAATTAAATAGCTATCAGATTTTGGCTTGGAAGAGACATGATAAGCTCCGTAACAAAAACCTGAGATGTTATATTAATAGCTATTTCGTAAATACTGCTCTTCTGCCATGCCTCAGATTAGAGGTGCTGATATTAAGACATTTTACCAATCTTGAAAATAAGTCGGAGTAGCCTTGTCGAGATTCAGTTTTGTGTTTTGCGGCTCACACAGTTTCCATCAGCAAGCGTTTAACTCTCTGAGGCATCTTGCTTTTTGTGCAGGCCCTGTATGAGTGGTGGGAGAGTTTTGGGGTAATGCTGTGCCTGAAAGTCTTGTTTTCCTTTCATTTTAAATTAGTATTTGGCGAGAACGTAATGGCCTGCGAGTGGGTGAGCTGGGAGGTGGTGCAGGTGTTTGCCTTGGGAGTGAAGTGTCTCACTGTGGTGCACAGGCACCTTGATTCTCCTCGCTGAGCAGAAGTACCAAAATAAATGAGAAGAGCATGACTTTATCAACATAACACTTGAAAGATCATCACTGCAACAACTGTATAAAGAGGGAGGAGTTGGAATGGTCTGATACGGTTGCAGTAGTTCTCAAGAGCTCTTGCTGCTTACTATCAAGAGGCAGTACATCTCATGACCAAAAGCAGGGCCAAAATTTGGATAGGAAGTGCAAGTACAATTGCAATGAGAGCAAAAAGAAACCAGGTGCGACAAAAATAAGGGCAGGTTAAAAAACACATCCAGGTTAATCGGATAACTTTCAAGGCCTCGAAGTTGTGGTCCTCACTGGTACAAGACCTACTGTAGGCGGCACCTCAGCAATCTAGAACCACTTCTCACCATTTAAAGGATAAGTTTATGCTAAATGTCAGCAGTATTGCACCAGAGAACAAAACCATGCCGCTGGAGAGTAAAATGCACTGCATGGGTAAACGAAAATCACACAGAGAGCTGAGTGGCAGAAGCTTTAAAAAGTTGAGTTCAGTGTTAAGAGAAAGCAGAACCATGCCAACCCTAGCGTTTCTGACTCTTTAGATTATTTCCGGTAGACATACACACAATGCTCCATTGGCTCTGAAAGGTAGATATGAGCTTTGCAAATTTACTAAATAAAATAGAATAAACATTAATTTCTGAACTTCTGAGTAATATATTATGTATCCTAGTGAATTACATCATCCGGAGTACTGTGTCTTCCTATTTCTCTGTAATGCCCAAGAGCGGCTTGTAATTCAGTTTCCATTGAGATTTGTTCTAGGCTAGTGTTATCCGCTGTTTGTCCATTGGGCGACAGGACAAGCTACAGGTCACCAATGTTTGCCATTTGATGTATGTATGAATGTTTAGCTCATTGAATTACTGACAATCTAAAAAGATCGCACCACATGGGCTAAAGTTGGACTCCACGCTAGAAAAACCTGTCATACAGAGTCTGAACTGATTCCTAGTCCTATTGCATGCTTTGCGACTACCGGCTGGTTAACATTTATCAGTGAATTGGTTTTGTTACCTTTTATCATACATGCATGGTTTTCGAACTCCCTAAAATTTCTACTTGTCCAGTGGACGAGATACTTTAGAAATGTACTTGTGTTTAAAAAAAAAAAAAAAAAATCCACATCATTTTGGTGACATGCATTGGGATGACAAAATATGGCAGTTTCTCATTATCAAAGCTGACTGCACCTTTTCTGATTTATGTCGTAATCATATTATATCAGGGTTTGTAGTCTAGCAAGGCTCTGATTTTGCCACCTTTTCGCAAAGCCACATACAGGAGTTTGAAGTAGTTGAAAGCAGTAGTTCCGAAGTTGGAATGCTTTATGAGTCTGTGCACACCAACACATTTTAGTTTTTTTATGTTTAAGAGTATTTAAACGTTGTACAGGATGGGGAAAGGGTGGTATAGTTGGACTGAATTTCCAATTGCCGAGCAGAATTTTGCATGAGCAAATACATGCATCTTAACTCATGCAAAAAGGGAGTTTACAAAAGAATTGCTATTCCATAATGTGAATTCCTGAAAGTCGTAACTGTCCATTACTGCAAGGACATATAGCTGCAGGTGCACTTTTGGGATCTTGCTTAAGAATTGGGCCCCTAATTTACTTTCATGTCACCTGTAACGGTTTTGCACCATTTCCCCATTATTGTTTTTTTTTTTCTCCCAGTAATGATACCTCCGAGAAACGGTCTCTAAAGTTGCACATTAGTTTACCAAAACAATGTGTTTATAGTTGATAATTTTTTTGTGTACAATTTAGGATGAAAGCAATCACCATCATCCGGGTTTCTGTGTATTGTAGTAGCATATAATCATGGAGTATTCCTTGAGCCTTACAGGTAGCCTCAAATAAAATGTGCATATATACGCATTTTTATTCTGGAATTACTGCAGGGTTGGCGGCTGAATATAAGCGTCAGGGTTCCGCCCTTCCACTTTTCGGAGTCATGTAGAATCTACATCTAAGATGATAACTGCTGACAGCAATTACATCTGCATTTCTAATATCTATGCCTGGCTGTCATTGTCTCTTGAACATGAAGGCAGGCAGTTTTCAGAGGCAAACCAGGCAGAACACATGTGCTACCTATGTTTGATTTATTTGTTTGGGGGGTATGTGTAGGTAGACTAAGGGCTGGCCTGTAATTCTCGGGGGGGCTGGTGGAAAACCTTCTAATGACATGCAGCTGTGTCACGCGTTAAGGCAGCCCCGGCTCTTGGGCCATCAGCCCAGTACTCCCGTGGACTGTACTTCACTCGACTTGCTCTGACTCCGTCCGATGCTCCCTCACAGCCCTTAAACTTTCCAATGTCATCACATGGCGGGGTAGGGTCAGCAAGCATCACTGCCCCACCACACCCTGAGACGACTTGGGAAGGCTGCCTGTGTACGAGACTCATGAGCGGGACCAATCCTTGAGCATCTGCCTGACGTCACAGCCAGAGAACTCACAAATCATGATGCTGTTGTGTTGGATACATATATAATGTATGCAGAGACACTGTGCATGCTTCTGCTGTGTCACGTGTATTTGTTGACAGCATTTCCAGAGCTTCGAAGTGGCCTGCACTCACCAGGCAATCCAATTGCATTGAAGCACTGACGGCAAAGGACACGCCACATGCCAGAAGTGCCCAGCAGCCTTCCTCTCCCTCTTCTCCCTCTTTTCTGCTGGGGAAGTAAGCCTGTCTGCCTGCTACTGCCAGTCTGCATCTGCCTAGAAGTCCAGGATGTGCTACAAAAGGGGCCATGAAATCAAAAAATTCTCATGTATTTCAAGGCGCCTTGAAATACATGAGTTCAGGATGTTCGCTGTACAAAAATAAATTCGTTTTGTACAGCGCACATCTAAAGCTCATGTATTTCAAGGTGCCTTAAAATACGAGCTCGGGATCTGTACTGTACTACATATGATCGCAGGTCGTGCTCTGCAAAAAGAGGGCGTGTCATGCTTTGGGCCACCCAGTGCACTACAAGCACTAAGAGGGTGGCTCAGTACTGGATATTTGACTCTGAAACTAAGGCAGTCCAGCTAATGCTAATAAATCAACAAAGAGAAAAGTGTTGTTAATTGTTAAGATCTGATGTCACTTGTTCATGGTGGCATCTCTTCGGACCTGTTTTGCCCCTTACGGTTGTATCACGGATCTGTGACTGACCCCGGAGCAACACCACCTGGAGAAGAAGTATTTATGTATTCCAGATTTGCAAATGAAGCATTAGAACTTTGCAGCAAAATAGTGGCAAATTAAATTAAATGTGTTGGTTTTCTCTGTTGAACACACCACTGTTAAAAATTGGTGTTCGTACAAAACACGGAGATGTTAGAAACGTTGAATTTCCCCTATGGCAAATTCCAACAAGTGAGAATTTCCCAAGCTACAAGGTTAGATTTTTTAAATTGTGCTAAGTGTCACAATTCTAGATTCAAACATTTCTTAAACCAATGTCAACATGCATTATGTGCAGAATGTGTCACAAAATGTTGCAGGTCGCATTGAAGTAATTTGGTCCCCATTGCTTGCTCCAGTTGTTCCCAGACGACTAGATTATGAACCTTCATATTAATATAAATCAAAAAAAGCTTTGCCACCCCCCTTTGTTTCCTCCGCCCCCAACTGTAGAGTGGACTCGTCAGTTTGTGAGCGCACATCCAGAGATCATGTAGTTCAACGCGCCTTGAAATAAAAGAACTTGGGATGTGCGCTGTAAAGCTGCTGTTGGTATTTTTGTCCCTCAACCCAAGAGACACGAATAGCCAACATCAGTCAGCAAATATGAGAGCACCTAGAAATGCATGAGCTCAGTATGTGCGCTGTACAAAATGGATTCCTTATACATCTTGTTTTTAACTTTGCTGCAAAGACATTGGCAACAAGAGCAAATGTGACAGTAAAACTATTCTGGCTTTTTTAATTGGTCAGAAATGTCACCTGCTGCTGGAATTTTCTGTGAGACCCATAATTTCCATGCTATATTCACCATAAGATAACTCTGGTGGTTAATGCACTTGCTCAAAAATGCGTTCTGTCTAATTACTGTTAGGAAAATCCTAGAGCGTTAATATGCCTGTTTAAAAGCACAATGTATAACATGCAATTCACAGATTTGTATTTTGTGTAGCTAGAACAGCCCTTACTTATCGCTACTACCCCTCCTGGGACATAGGGCATCAACTAGGACTCTCCAGCCATCTGGCTTTTCTTTCAATCTAACACCAGTTGTAACCCATCTCATTGGAGTCAGCTTCGAGGCCTTGGCACCAGGTGCTTCTTGGCCTTTCTCTAATACTTTTCCCTTGAGGGTTCCAGGTCAGGTCTTGCCTAATGGCGTTTGATGCTGGCTTGCGAAGGGTGTGAGCTATTCAGCTCCAGCGTCTTTTAAGGATTTCTTCATAAGCAGGGATTTGGAAAGTCTGCTGCCATTGTTGTTGCTGATGGACAGATCAGTGGGTTACTGCTTTTGTCACAGAAATACTTTTGTTACTCAGCAGTTCATAAATTATAATCATTTTATTATAGCACAGGAGCTGCATGCAAACTACAAGGCACAGATTTACAATCTTATTTTTCCAATCATCTGTAAATAAATGATTCCTTTGGATAATAATAAAGTCATGTTAATACAGACAATCCCAACCATTGCATTATGTATCTATCCTGACTTTGTGTTAAATGCTTGGCATATAATGCCTACCAGTATGGATGATGTGTGACTCCTATTTATAACCCTTATTGTTCTTACAACAGGACAATTTATTACAAAAATGTTACTCCATTTTACACTATCCTTTTAAGTTTTTCTCCGGGGGAAGAGCCCCCGAACTCCACTGGGAAAACATTCAGCTTGCTTGCTTCTCTAGCCTGCTAAAGTTTAAATGGTCTTATGCCCCACCATTTTTCATTTCCACCAGCTGCCAGTGAACTAATGAATCTGGCTTCGGCTGCAGACAATCCTCTTTTACAGAGCCATACTGTGGTACTGCAGACTGGAAGCAAAGAGTTTGTGCATCAGGGAGTTGCCCTACTTGTCCAGTGGCCAAACCATACATTAAAGATTGACCCCCATACTATATATCCTGAGTTTCAGCTGTATGAATTCGAGCCCCCTGATATTTCATTGCCAAATCGAACATGAGCTGTTGTCCAAGCGTGACACTTAAATGTCATTAAAAAGGCATACAGGAGAGCCACTGAGTTGAGTTTTGTAGCCATTTCCAGTAGGGGGCAATACAAAAGGCACCTAGTGCGTGTTTGCACAGTTCAAACTCAAAATACTGTAAACCAGATCAAACCCATTCTTATGAGGCAGGCCATGTTTATAACTATTTAGGTATTGCAGACCATCAATCATAATAGAATTTCATGTCTTTTCTTCACATGAGACCGTACTTTGAGAAGTTTTGATTTAAATTGTTCTTCTGGGACGTCCAAAGTTGAGAATTAACCTGCATCTGTTTGCTAAACAGAAAAAATATCAAACCAGTGATGAATCACAATATCTATGCTACCAATACTTCCATAAAGATAACACATGAAATTTGGAAAATGAGGAGTAATGGGAAATATCTGAGAAGAATGATGTCAAAGTCTGCATGTGTGAGTACAGTATTTTCAGTCATGCAGTAGGTTGTCTGTTAGTAATAATGTATTAAGCAGCTAGGCCAGATACATTTAATCTTGGATTGATAATTTTAGCTAGAGGCAATACTCCATTATTTTATATTCCATGCTCGATACTTAGGTCTTCAAATAAAAGTCCTTCCTTGATTCTGTTCCAGTACTGCCAGAGTAGTGACAATCATCCAAATGAAGTGTCACTCAACTTTCTGTGATCTTTTCATCCCCATTCTTAAATTTTGCATCTCAAGGGCTATGCTTGCAGTTTACTAAACATGTTTTGTTGCATATAAACAGCAGAGCTGGAAGTCAGCGTTCTTCTTGGAGATTTGCAATAAGTAAAATGACACTTTCTCGGAGGATTGCTTTCCTCCCAAGGCCAGACATATGAACCAAAGGCAGACCTGGACAAAAATTCTCAAATCACCCCTCTCGCCACCTTTCCATTCATCCATTCTTTTTCCTTCTTTCCTTTCACTTCTCCCTTTCTGATCACTTTGTGGTGAATCCATTTTAGGTTCCTATTGGGCACCAGAGTCAGATTATTCTTTGGCTTGCAGGCCTGTTGCCCCTGTCACCTAGTGACCTTTTACCCACTTAGCATGCTATGTTTTATTACAATTATTTTATTATTTCTTTTAGCACTTTGCAGCTGCCTTAATTTTAAAAGCAGTGTTTTGCTTTTGCTTATCAGTGACATTCTGAGAAGGTGTCATTACCAGTGATGTACTAAGGTATTGTCATCCTGTCCCTTTCTCACTTACGTTTGACAGGAACATGATGCCCACTTGTTGGGGATTGTTTATGTAATTGCCGACACAAGGCTTCCTCATTATCAGCTGTTTATGAACATACCTGCATCAGGGATCCTACATGATCAGTATAAATACACCTCACATGGACAAGGTCTTTAGAGGAGTTCCTTACAGATGCCATCTATGCTGCACATCAGCTTTCTGCAGAACACAGCCTTTGTGTCTTCACAGAGTCTGATCGAGAGACCTCATTCCAAAGTGCTGAGCAATCCCCCCTCATTGCTCGTCACCCCCGTGGCCCCACCCCTTTTCACCCAAAACTATAATAAACATAGTTGATTATAGTTTTTGGGGAAAAGCTTTGCTGCTGCTGGCAGGGGGGAGTGTGAGTTGGAGGTGGGGGGGGAGTGGGGAGTTGGTGGGGGAGTGAGGGGGTGGCGCTCCTCCGTCCTCATGGAGGAGCCGCCCCTGGCAACATGCTCCTTTTGCTTATCATTTGATCATTATTTTACCATGTAACCAAAATTTCAGATTTGGAGATAGCTTGATTAGCTATCCATTTACATGTAATTTACCTATACAATACTGTACCAGTAAGAAACCGTTCCCTGTGCAAAAGCCCATATTCTAACAATGATGTTAAAGTCACACCAGTGACCGGGATTAGATTTTCAAAATCTCACATATTCAGTCCACAAATCAGTGATATGCTGTATTATGGAATTAGCTGTACATTTTATTTACTTTGGTGCCTTTCTTTAAATACATTCAAAATGATAAAACAAATTTGAACATTTTAAACATGCGTTCAAAAAATCAATTGAGTCTATAAAAGTTCCTGCACATTAGAACTGGTGTGGTTTTCCTCCACATTGCCTTAAAGTGGTTACTACAGATTCCAGTATGTCAACATCTGTGATAAAGTACTTTGGCCCTTGATGAAATGAAAAAAAAAAAAAAAAGTATTCAGTGGTGCTCAAAACTTCAACATTAAGTTTTTCTTTTTTTGGCTGACACGAGAATATTTGCATGGGACTGTCCATAGAAACCACTGGTCCCTGTGGCTAGCTAATTTAAACGTGTGTGTGTGTGTGTGGGGGGGGGGGGGGGGTGGGGAGGGTGCTGTGTTTCACTGGTTCTTTGGCTTCTCATGTCATAGTGTGGCAAGGTTGGTTGAGGAGGGAAGGGAGAGAATGAAAGAGGACATCCCGTTGCCTGTCATTGTATTAAAGTGTCAGTCAGCCATGAGCACTTGGGCTACACTGGATCATAAACTATAAACAGACAGTTAATCCACCCTACTTTAAAAACTTCTACACATACCAAAGATATATTCTCTTCTGAGCATTTGTATTGTCTTTAACCACTGTCACACTAGTTCCAATACTGTATTACACATCCTTTTAACTACAGTTTGGAAGGAATGACAAGTTGCAAGTAAGCATATCTGCATGTAGTAGCAACTAACTGTAATGCCATCTTTCTTTAGCTGTGCTCTCAGTTTTGAGATCATGCTCACCCAATCTACCACACCATATGCATTACACACTTATGGAAAGAGTTCACAAATGACACAACACTCTGTATGGTGCTCGATGAGCTGCCCAGTATAATAAACACTAGTGAGTATTGCCAACAAAACCCTGAGTTAGTTCTGTTACAGTGTTATAGGTGTAATCTGTATGTTTGTTAGGCTAACTTGTATCGTTGCATCATTTTACCAACCCAAATCCATTTGCATCCAAATGCCAAGGTGTCACCAAGCAGTCCCACACTTTTGATTGTTGTGCGCATAGATGCTGTTCTTAATTGAAATCTTTCTTTTAGCACTATTTTAGGAGTGCATAGAGCAGTTTCCGAATGTCTAATCTGAAGAATTTGATGTGATAGAGACTTCTAGCTGCAAATTCATTACCTTTTGAATTTTTCCAGACGCCAGACTGGATCCATTAGAGTATTGCGTGAGCAGTACCCCTGTGCACTGTCGGGTGACTTTGTTTGGTTCCATGCGTCGACTCCTTGGAGGTCTCGGTCCTGATTGAGGAAAAGGTCGCTGAGCCGCTCCAGGAGCCTTAAGTTCTATTTATCCCATTCTAAATCTTTGGGACATTCGGGGAAGAGGCACAAAAAAATTAGAAAGTCTAGGTGGTCTTAGACTTCTTCTTGCCATCAGCCGACGCACCCAAACTTCAGAACATCGGCATTCCAAGCACGGTTCTGCAGAGCCATTGCCAGGTCTGACTCTGCATCTCTCCCCCATTTCCGGAAGCCAGAGCAACCCCTGCTCAGATGAAGGAGTTCTACGAGGCCATGTGCCATGTATTTGAGTGGGCCGACCCATCTGGAGCACCTTCGGGCCCCGTGGGGACTGAGGAGGCCCATCAGATTCTGTGGCGACAGCTCCATCCTAAGCTCGGATGGGGTCTCGTGGATCCAGTCCCGGATCCAAATCAGCCCGGTTGTGCCGACATGACCTTCTCCAGGGCCAGTCCTGATGCTGTGGTATCCACCAGCGATGCCAGCCCCATTCGAATCCCAGATGACTCGCAGTCTGAATGGCGTTGCTCGATGTTGATTCCGGTGCCGCCAGGGCCCATTGGTCCTAGGTTATTGCTTGATCATTTTATAGAGCAACCAGGCATAGGGGAGAAATGGGAAGGGTTTGGGCCCCTTGGAATACTAGTTAGACACCCTAACATCAATTTCCCAGGCTTCAGACTGCATCCAAAAGATTTTTGTGTGAGTAGTACCCCTGCACACAGTAGGTGGCTTCAATCGGTTTTGTGCGGCAGCATCAGCGTCATACACTCCCGAAGTGATGTCACGGTCATGCGACCATTAGTCCTTTTCTTTCAGCGCTAGTTAGCAGTGATCTGGAGAAGAGCTAGCCTGCTCTCATTTTTTTGAGAGCCTTTTTTCGAAGTTTGTTGAGTTCTTTTTAGAGGTTTTACCTCCTGGTGTCAAGGATGTCTTTGAGGAAGATGGGTTTTAAACTGTGTGGGGACTGTCACAATGCAATGTCTGTTACGAACACCGTATAGCCTGTTTGTGGAGTCTCTAGCACAACCTCGACTCCAAGTTGTGCTCGAACTCTCGGGCCATGGCACCGAAGGCTTTGAGGGACCAGTCCCTGAAGCTGATAGTGGCCAGTCAGGCAACATGTTGCAAGACTTCTAGAAGGTTTTGATCGAGAGGAAGATCACGGAACTGCTGCCGGAGCCCACTCTAAGTCCTCGGGACATTACAGGAGGAGGCAGAAGGACAAGAAGTCGAAGTGTGCTTTGTCTTCTCGTTCGTTGGCCGACAGGAGCCAGAGCAACCCCTGCTCAGGTGAAATAATATTATGGGCCATGCGCTGTGTATTTGAGTGGGCCAACCCCTCTGGAGTGCCTTTTGGACACATGGGTTGGAGGGGCTCCCATCCGGTTCTGTGCTTGCGGCTGATGAGCTGCTGTGGTTCTGATCAGATGGATATCGGCACCGGTCCTGCCACTCCGACCTTCCCTGATTTTGGCCCCGACTCACATGTTCCTGGCACCCACTGGTGGTCCCAGGACCATTTGGATTCCCCAAGCCGGGGCGGAGATGACCAACTTCAATTCCAGTGCTGAAAGAACCCACGTGTCCTAGGTTGGTACCTGCTAGGCCTTGAGGAAGAATGATGGGGTGGGAGGGTCCCAGGACCCGTTAAAATAATAGCTATAAGGCCAGGGATCCATGGACTCGTGAGAGGTTTAGGGTGATGCCAGTGGACTGGATGCCTCTCCAGATACTGGTTTGCTTTCGCCCCCTACGGGCTGTGGAGGAGGGAGCATCATACTCTATGGTGGTGAAGAGTGTGACTGAGGTCCTGGACCTTGAATTACCCTCTTGACAAACATCTTGACAGAAGTGCTTCCGCCGGGAGCTTCCTCTTCCAAACCCTTGCTCCCTTTTAACAAAGCACTTACTGATGTCCTGCTGGGAACCTAGTCAAAGCCCAGCAAAGGGCCTCTTGCAAACAAAACCATTGCCTGCCGTCATCGCCCTGCACCTGGGGAGTCATCTTTCCTTACCCAATGCCCCACCCCGGAGCGCTTGGTTGTCCAAGCCTCAGCCTTTCATGGCTCATTCCTTGCCACTCTTCCGGACAGGGAATCCAAGAGGCTGTATACTTTAGGCAAGAAGATGTTTCTTCATCAGCCTGGCATTGCAGTTGGTGAAAACTGCATGCTATTGGGCTGCTATTCCTACACTTTGTAAGACACGGTTGCACAGGTTTTCCCACAGGTCGTGGAGGAGGCCTGGGCCATTTTCCCCCTAGCGGTCAAGGACCAGAGAGACACAGCCAAGTTTACCATTAGGTATGGTTTGGATCCCACCGACTCACTGGGCAGAGCGGTTTCCTCAACGGTGGCGCGTCAACGCCATGCCTGGTTGAGAACATCTGGATTTTTGGGGGATTCCAACCCTTTGATGGTACCTGTCTCTTCAGAGAGAAGGCAGACTCTGCGCTGGATAGCTTTAAGGACTCGCGGGCTACGGCCAAGTTCTTGGGCCTCTCAGTTGTCCCGCGGGCCCAGTCTGTCTTTGGCCCCTTTCGTGACTACAGAAGGGGCACTCCACTGCACCAACCCTATGCAAGCCACCATCCTGCGCAAGCTTTCAAAGTTGGTGAGGGCGCGGTGCACACCGGCCCTACGGGTCAGGTAGCCAGAGGTCTGCCACAACCTCATACTCCCCCAGCAGCTGTAGTCCCCAAGCCCTCCTAATCTTGCCCTTCAAGATCATGGGTGTCCAGTTTGTGGGAGAATCCACCATCCTCTCCGCCACTGCCAGTCCATAGCATCGGACAGGTGGGTTTTGCAGATCATTCGGATGGGCTGCTTCCTCCCCTTCGACTCTTCCTTTCCCCCGTACCTCCAACACAAGATTGGTTGACAGAGGATCATCTATCCTTGCTCTGCAAGGAACGTTTGGCACTCTTGGCCTTAGAGAGCCAAAGAGAGGGTTCCAGCATCCGAAGTAGGCAATGGTTGCTATTCCCGTTACTTTCTAATACCCAGAAAGAACAAGGGTCTTAAGCCTATTCTAGACCTCTGAAGGAAAGAAAAATTCATCATGCTCACTTTGGTTCAGGTCTGATCTGTCCTAGACCAAGGAGACTGGATGGTAGCATTGGACTGGCAGGATCCGTATTTCCATATTCCCATCCTGCCTTCCCTCAGTCATTACCTGTGGTTTACAGTAGGCCACAAGCACTTTCAGTTAACCGTGCTCCCCTGTGGCCTTACCAGCACACCTTGGGTGTTCACCAAGGTGGTGGCGGTGGTCGTGACTCATCTGTGGAGATCAGGGGTGGCAGCCTTCCCCCTATCTCGACGACTGACTGTTGAAGGTGGGCTCCCCTGGGCTGTTGTTTCCCGCCTGCAGAATATGGCGGACCTCCTGCATTTGCCAGGGTTCACTAAAATGTCAAAGTCACATGTGACTCCCTCTCAGACGCTCCCTTTCATCTGAGCATTTCTGGACTCAGTGCAGTTTCTGGCTTATCCTCCTGAGCAGTGAGTTCAGGATATTCAGGCCACTATACCAAATTTTCAGCCTTTGTGCTAGATTTCGGTGAGACTGACTCTGAGGGTGCTGGGCCTCATGGCCTCCTGCATCCTGCTAGTTACACATGCCAGATGCGATATGCGGTCTCTGCAGCGGGACCTGACAGCATCGGGGGAATCTCCCCGACATAGTCCAGATCTCGGAGAGAACTGCAAAAGACCTGCACTGTTAGGAACAAACCAAAATGAAATCAGGGGCAGACACCTCTACCTTTCCCAACCAGATTTCACAGTAGTGACAGATGCGTCACTCCTGGGATGGAGTGGCCAACTGTGAGAGGTGGAGTTCAGAGGACTCTGGTCTCCGGAGTCGGGCCTCACATCAACTTGCTGGCACTCCGAGCGATCCAATTGGCATTGAAAGTCTTACTACCCTTCATCAAGGGAAATCTGGTGCAGGCGTTCATGGACAACACCACCTCCATGTGGTACTGCAAAAACAGGGCGGGTAGGGTCGTGGACCCTTTGTCAAGATGTCATTCATCTCTGGACATGACTGAAACAACAGGGCATTTCCCTAGTGGTTCAATACCTGGGAGGTTGTCTGAACTCTAGGGTGGAAGAACTCAGCCTTTGATGCTTAGCAGATCACGTGTGGCATCTCCATCCAAAGGTAGTGCAAAGTCTCTTTTCAACAGTGGGGTGAACCGTGGTTATTTCTGTTCAACTTCGAAGAGAACGCGCAATGTCAGCAGTTTAGCGTGCTGGAGTTTCCAAGGTGGCTATTGCGCAGAGATACTTTTTGTCTCAAGTGGAGTTCAGGCCTGCTCTATGCCCTTCTGCTCATACCATTCCTGTTTCTCCCCTTCACCTTTCATTATACCTCAGTAGAACCTTACCTTTGTTCTAACGTTCTCAATGTGTGCTCCTTTTGAGCCTCTCCACAATTGTCCCCTCTGGCTGCTCATCATCAAGACAGCGCTTCTCATGGCAATAATATCTGCCTGGAGGGTGAAGGAGCTGCAGGCTTTGTCATTCAAGCCTCCATTCCGGTCTGTTTTTCCAAACTGGTGCTTCGCATTAGGGCCTCTTTCCTCCCGAAAGTGGTGACTCCATTCTATATGGCCCAATCAGCCATCCTGCTCACCTTTTACTCTCCTCCACTCCACCATCTACACCCAAAAATCGCATCTAATAGGCTTCTATCTGCAGATTCCTTACCTCTGAATTTCTCACGTCTGGAAACTTTTGCTTGAGCAGTACCCCTGTGTGTTCTGTTAGGTGGCTTAATTTGGTTTTGCGCATCATTGTTGTTGGTACCAGATGTGACATTGCGGTCACCTATACAGGTGCCACCCAGGTGCGCGGATGTCAGTTATTTTCTTTCCGCTCCAGTTAGCACAGATCTGGAGAGAGTTACTCCTTTGTCTCTGATTGACAGGCTTTTTTGACTTTATTTGAAGATTTTCTTTTTTTGTTTGTGAGTGTGTGAAGATAACATCTAGGAAGGTAAGGTTTAAGCTGTGGCACCATCTTGGTTACAGACCCTCACCTAGTCTGCCCACGGTCTCTTGAGCGCATCCATGACTCCATGGCGTGCTCGGACTGCTGCTGAAGGCTTTGAGGGAGCAGTCCCAAGCTGCTTGTGTCCCGGCAGTCAGTGTCATCCGGTGCGATCCCCTAGAAGGTCCCGGTCCCGATCAAGGAGAAAGTCGTGGGACTGCTCCAGCAGCCTTTTTTTTTTTTCCTTCCCCATTCAAGGTCCTCGGTAAAGAGGTACAAAAAGATGGAGAAGTCTAAACGGACTTCGCCTCGTCCGTTGACTGACGCAACGACTTCGGGACATCAGTATTTCAGGCACGGTTCTGCAGAATCGATGCGCGGTCCGACTCCACACTTACCTCCATTTCCAGGAGCCGAAGCAACATCCCCCTCAAGTCAAGGACTTTTATGAGGCCATGAGCCATGTTTTTGACCATAGGTGCCAGATCGTTGCCTGAGTCTTATTTTCAGCATCCAGACATGGAAGAAGAGTTTGAGGGGGTCACAGAAGCCTTTAAAACACCTGTTCGAGAGGTCTGTGTACTGGTATGAGGATCTAAGAGAGGCCAGTGGACTGGACACCTCTCCAGATACTGGTTTGTTCTCTCCCCCCTCTGTGGCTATGTAGGAGGGAGATTCTTATGCAGTGGTGGTGCGGAGGTCCTCAACCTCGAACTGCCCTCAATAGCTATTAAAACAAACTTATTGATTGAAGTGATTCAGCCTGGTGCTTCTACTTCCGAACCCCTTCTGCCATCTAGTGAGGCACTTGCTGAAGTCCTGCTGGGAACTTGGTCCAAGACCAGCACAGAGGCCTGCTGTAAATAGGACGATTACCCGCTGCTATCACCCTGCAACGGGCAACCGTAGTTTCCTCACCCAGTACCCCATTCCAGAGAGCTTGGTAGTCCAAGCCACAACTGCCTTTTGTACATTCCGATCCACTCCCCCGGACAGGGAATCGAAGAGGCTGGACCAGTTGGAGAAGAAAATGTTTTCTTCCACCAGCCTGGCATTGAGGTTGGTGAACACCTCTCCCAAGTGGTGAAGGATGGGAGAGAATCACCGAAGTTCACCATTTGATGTGGCCTGGTTACAACAGGCTCGCTGCACAGAGCAGTTTTGTCAACGGTGGCCTTACAGCGCCTTGCCTGGCTGAGAACATCTGGCTTTTTGGGGGATGTCCAGGCAAACCTTATGGACATGCCCTTTGAAGGGACTCGCTTGTTCGACGAGAAGGCAGACTCTGCGCTAAAGTGCTTTAAGGCCTCTTGGGCTATGGCCAAGTCCTTGGGCCTCTTGGCAACCCCTTGTCCATGTCTGACTTTCGCCTCTTTTGTGGCCACGAAGGGGTGTGCCATTGTACAACACAATCTCCACAAGCTATCCAATGATGTGGGTGTGTTGTGTTAAGACCTAGAGGGTCTGGAGGCCAGAAGTCATCTGCCACCCAGCCCTTGGCAGCTGCAGCCTTGGAGCCCTCCTAGTTTGGTTATGAAGGGCCATGCTTGCACAGTTGGAGGGAGAATTCAGCATTATCTCCTCCACTGGCAGTCCGTTACAATGGACGCTTGGGTACTGTAGATCACTCGAAAGGGCAATGCTCTATCTTTCCAATCCTTTCCTCCCCCAATACTGCCAACACTTGAATGACTGGTGGAGGATCATTTGTCTTTGGTCTGAGAGGATGGCACACATCTCCTCGTCCAGGGAGCTATAGAAAGGGTCCTGATATCAGAAGTAGGCAGTGGTTCTTAATCATGGTACTTTCTGATACCCAGTTTTAGCAGCCAGGTGTTCCTCCACACAACAGTACACGCCTGCCGTTGGCAAAGATTTGTAAAATATTGTACAGAGAAGTCTTAAGATCCTCTTTCTGCTTCTCACTCTGATGATCTTCTTTTTATTCTCTTTTGCCCAGCAGAACTCTGCTCTGGGCACTCTTAAGGGCTATCTGTCTGCCTTATTCGCTTTTCTGTGGCAGCCTGATCAACCCTCATTAAGTCCTCTATTGTAAATAGGTTTCTAAAAGGGATTGTATATATGCCCCCCCCCCCTTTTGCCCATTATTAAGCCTCAGTTGGATCTAAACCTAGTTCTCTTGTACCTCATGTGTTTCTTTCCAGCTGCTACACATTTCATAATTGTCCCCTCTGCTCACCATCAAGACAGCCTTCCTAGTGGCAATAACCTCTGCCTGGACGGTGAGTGAGCTGTAGGCCTTATCATTAAAGCCTCCATACCTCACAGTGTTTCCTGACAAAGTGGTGTTTTCCACTTGTGCCTCTTTCCTCCCAAAGGTGGTGACCCCGTTTAATATGGGACAGACTGTCACTCTGTCCACCTTCTTTGCGTCCTCCATCCCTCTAAGGAAGAGGAGCGGCTGCACCGAATGGAGCCAAAAAGAGCATTGTCATTCTACCTTGACCGCACAAAAGAGTTCTTGGTGAATGACCAACTCTTGGTGGGATATGTGGAAACAAAGTAAGGTGGGGCAGTACAGAAACAAACCATTTTGTGCTGGGTCATTCCCTGTATAAAAATCTGCTACGCTCGCACTTAAAAGCAGCCTCCTCAGGGTTTACGGGCCCACTGCCAGGAGGATTTGGTGTGGGTATCTATTCAAAAGTAAGGAATCTGCGGTTAGAAGTCTCTTTCGTAGCGCATTTTCTGGTAGAGACTATATCTAGCTGCAGATTTCTTTCACCCACCCATGCCTGCCGTATGGACAGATTTCTAGGGTCGAGGTGATCCCTTTTCAGGGCCCTAGATTTGATACACAATTGTCAGTTAGCTTCATGACTCTGCGCTCCTGGCGTGGAAAGTCATGAAGAAAGTAACTGATGTCCGCGCACCTATGTGGCACCTATAATAGGTTACCTTGACGTCTGATCCAGCGCTGCCGATGTCACTCAGAAACTAACAGAGCCATCTGATGGAAGGCGCAGGTGTATTGCTCAAGCAAAAGTTTCCAGAGCCAGCCTGGGAAATTCAAAGGTAAGGAATCTGCAGCTAGATGTACTCTCTATCAGATAATGCATTACCGAAGGTAAGTAAGTTGTTCGTTGTCGTTCTACCTTAATCACACAAAAGAGTTCCGGGTGGATGACCAACTCTTTGTAGGTTACGTTGGAGCAAAGAAACTTTGCGCAATTCAGAAACAAACCAATTCATGCAGGGTTGTTCTCTACATAAAAAGTTGCTACCCATTGGCCAAAAAGCAGACTCCTGAGGGCCTAAGGGTTCATTCCACCAGAGGTACATTTGTGACCACTGCGTTAGCAGGTGGAATCCAAGTCCTGGACATCTACCAGACAGCAACGTGTGGGCATATCTGCACACGTTTACCAAACACTACTGTCTGGACAGTCATGTCCGCAGGTAGGGGAATTTTGCTCATTCGGTTCTGCATGACTTTTTAGTCTAGTGAATTTGTCAACAGCCCACCGCCAGTGACAGTATTGTTTGGGTATCCATTTAAATGTAAATAATTATTCTGCGGCTAGATGCCTCTATCTGACGAACAAGTTACATACTTCGGTAACACATTATCTGGTAGAGGCAATATCTAATTGCAGATTCCTTATTGACCCACCCATCCTCCCTGGTTTGCAAATAGATTTCTAGGGTCAAGAATGTTCTCTTTCAGGGCCCTAGTTTGGACATACCAGTGTCAGTGCACTTCATGGCTCCATGCTCCTGGCATGGAAAGTTGTGAAAAAAGTGACGGACTTCTGCGTGCCAAGGTGGTGCCTCTATAGGTGTCTGAAGCGTCACTTCAAGTGCGTAGGCCACCAGCACCCCCACATGGAACTGATGGAAGCCACCTATTGGTGTACAGGGGTACTGTTTGCGCAAAAAATACTCCGGATCGAGTCTCGTGCCTTGGAAATGTAAAGGTAAGGAATCTATTGCTAAATATTGTCTTTACTAGATAATGCGTTACCGAAGGTAAGTAACTTGTTCATTAATATGTATGTTGAAAGGTGTGTAGTTAACTTCCTTTGATACATTTAAGCTATATGAATCCCTAAAGGGAATCAACAAATCATCTAATACTACATCTGCATGTGCAGCCATTTGGGCCAAGCATGGACAATACATATTTTTGATCAACTGGCAACAAAGTATCGAGGTACGTTTGTACAACGCCTTTTCATCATAACACATTCATCTATTTTATGTTGTTTCTTCAGAAAGCCAACATTATCTGCGTTACATGCAGTAAACATAGAAACAAACCACTTACCCCAGTTCTGTGAAAAGTTAACATTTAAGAAACCTTCGTCTGACCTCGCATCCAAAACACAAATCAGAAGGATTGACATCTGAGTCGCCGGAGGAGGGAGAGAGGGAGTTGGAGGTGGAATAGTGGGGGTGGGGGGCCGGGGTGTGTCAGGTGGTTGGGAGTTGGGGTGTCAGGTGGTTGGGAGTTGGGGTTGGAGCTGGGGCTGAAGTTGATGGGTCTTTAGTTTGCCCGCATATAGACCTTCTCCATGGTGAACATCGCTATAGACCGGGAAAGCAGGCTGCATGTTCTCTCTATGCCTAACTGCAGCCGCACCCGCGCCACGTATGTCATCTGCGTGGACAGCGGGGCCGTTGATCGCACCTCTGCGCATGCACAGCAGATTCTTCATCTAGTAATGACATCAAATCATCAAATACCATATTGGGTAGGGACTCACTGTTGACCAGTGGATTACTTGATTTGTGAGAAAGCCTTGTAATCATTGTCTTGATCGTGATGTAAACTCTCGTGTTTCACACAGTCGGCAATATAGACGTTGTTAGCAGCCAAAAAGGGGGATACTGGGGGCAAGTATTGGCTCAATAGATAAACCATTTAGTTATTGTGTACAAACATCCACCGTCCTGAAGCACATTCCGGAATTTCTCTCATATTGAGTGTGAAATCTCTTGCATTTTAAAAAAAAAATTCTGATGTTATGACCTTATTGGAGTCTTTCCAGAGCCCTTTTGTACAGTATTCGATTCATTCTAAATGTTGGGTTTTATTACATGTGTGGGTTAAAGGTGCTCAGAAGAGGCAATTGGTGGTACAGGTGCTCTGCAAAAATAAAACAGAATGCTTTGGAGTTTTGTGGGAGGGTGTAATTGTGTCTGGTGTGCACCTTAGTCTCTGAGCAACATGTCACATTTCAACAAACGTTGAACTGTACAAAATACAATGGAACAGTTCATGGACAGGCTGCATGGATATTTAACTGCTGATCTTAGGGCCCCAGTTTCATTTTGTTGGATAATTAACAACTTGATAATTTTCTAAGGTACATCTTTCCTGGTGTTCTGAAATGCAGGATTAAACCTCCGTGCAGTTGTAAGAAATTTGAAAAGGTGTGACTGTGACTTTTTAGACTTATTACTACTTCTTAAGCCTTCTGTGGCGTTCCTTTGATAATAGGTTGAGTTTCACACTACATGGATGCACGCAGATCTAGAGCGCAAGAATAAATATCAAGGTGTGGCCATTTAAAGCAGCTGAACAGGTTACATTTTAATTTTAGCTGTGGTACGCCCAACTTGTTTTCACTTGCACCTGTACCTTCTCAGTACTTTTAATTTTCTTTACAACACTTTTTCACTGCAGTCATATTTTCCATTTGTCACAAGTTTAAGCAGTGTCATCAAGCTTAGATTTTCACATAGTGGCCTTTTGGGGGTACCATGTCGAGTTTCAGTTGCCTGCAAATACACATGCATGGTTCATGGGTCATTAACACATCAAATATAACAGGATATTATTGGAAACGTCTTTATAGACTGCTAAATTGAAATTCCAATCATTCATTAATATTTCTCCTATCGTGGGGTTCATAGCACCTTTTTCATTCTTTTACAAAATATGTATTTTTATTCTACTTTTACATTTGTACTAATTGCGGAATTTGTGTGTTCTGTTACATGTATAATGGCATCAGTATAGTAGTCTGGTGTGCTAATCCCATTCAGAAACTTTAAGGTTTGTGCCCTATTATAGTTTATTGCATTGCAGCATTTACATGGCGCTAAATACCCCCTTGTGGGCTGCCGAAGTGCATTATTATTGAGAATTATAATGCTTATTACAGATATTGTGCCCTGGAACTGTCCTTCATCGTAACAACTTGTTTTTAGATAGTGCTTTATAGCATTCTGTTGCCCTTTTGAAGTGTTGGAAAAACAATTGTCAATATTCCTCACTCAGTTTACAACTGTGCATTTTCATGCTCATAGCACTTTGAGGAAAAGAGTGCTGTTGATTGCTATTCCTCGGATAGCCTTTATTACTGGAGTTTTGTGAATTGTGCCTTTGTAATTATTGGTCATTATTTTGAAGAGATCAAAGATCGGATGGGCATTGAGATGTATGCATTCCTTTTCTCTGTGGAAGTAAGAAGCCAGTGATTAAACTGGCAATCTTGCGCGGGTGCCTGTGTGTCTGTTGGACGCTGTGCATGGTTGCCTGTACACAAGGTGTGCTATGTCTGCAAGCCAGCCTGTCTGTAGTGTTTGTTTGTTCTATTCCAAAGGCAGACCTGTTGGCTTTGCCATTGTTTATTGTGCTGTGGATACAATTCAATCTCCCCAGAGATTATTTAGGGTTGAGCGTGCAAGCGTTGTGGCCTGTTGTAATCTCTCTGTGGGCTTTTAACCATGCCCACTCTTGCTATTCATTCTTTGTTGTGCTTGTCTTAAATGCTTCATTTTTATTGGTGCATTTTGTGAAATGTGCCTTCTTTGTGTGCGGAGTTCCCTCTTGGGCGGTTTCACGAAGTGAACATTTTTGTTGGCCATCACACTACATCATGTTTCCTCCTGTTACAGCATGTGATGGCCCCTCCTCTGGTTTTGGTTTGCCTTTCATCCCAGCCGTGATCCTTTCTAGACATTCACGCAGGGAGCCAATAACTCTCATGCTCACGCTCATGGCGGCCGTGGCCCTTTGAATCGGCTCAACTGTTTTCTTTTTCTTTTTCAATTTATGTGGCATGAAACGTCCAGTATGGAATTTACAACGCTTATAGCTCTAACTCAAGCAAGCGCAAGACCCATTGCATTGCAAATGCTTGTTTTTCTATGCTGTTTGCAGTTCATACGTCTTCGAGCAACCAGTCTGCTCTAAGTAAACGGTTGAGCCTTGCTCCACAGCGAAGTGATGGAAAGGAGTTACTTAAGCAACAAAATTTGCCATTGTAAGTTAAGTGTAGAAAGGTACATGGAAACATGTTACTTTTCCATAAACTTTTTTGTAAGCAGCATCATCTGTAGAACAGATAACAACTTGCTCCTTCCAGTGACTGCTAATGAAGTATTCGGTTACTTCTACATGTTTTCAGAATGGAACTGGAACTATATATAACTTAACTTTGCAAGCTACTGACCTCGCTTGAGAAACCGAACAGTCTTTTTGCCTTATGTTTTTGCTGTTGGCAATAAACGTGCTGGGCAGTGAAACAGAATTAAGCAACCACTGTTTGCCTTTTGACTTCCTGACTGTGTCGTGGACGTGTTGCCAATATTTCTTATGAAGCACATCCGTTGTGTGACTAAGAAAAGGCAGCAAGCAACCTCAGAAGCAGGATGTTTTCCTTCACACTATGATGAGCTCATCTCTTCGAGAATTCAATAACAATGAAAGTCTCCTCACCCAACTGCTGGGTTGATTCGTTCAACAGAAAAGCAGACTTTCACTTCGTTTTTATCACATAAAGAATTTTTTTTACAATAACGAAAAAGTAATTGTTATTGGCTCCATATAAAAGCTGTAACGACATTAATGGCCTGCGGTGCAGGTAAAGGCCCGGGGGAGATGGGTGGGGGTGGTCTTGGTTACATAAAGCTGTTATTCCACGCAGGGAAGGCACTTAGGCTACCAGGAACTTCCACAGGGAAACAAGCATTTGCAATGCAACGGGTCTCGCGTTTGCTCGTGTTAGAGCTGATAGCGTTGTAAACTCCTAACCCGACTTTTCACTGGTAATGAAACCTATCGGCAAAAGTGCATTTATGTACTAACCGGAAAAAGTGCAATTAACTGTGTAACAGGGTCGAGATTATGTAAATTGCTCGACTTCTGCCAAGCGAGATCGCGCTGGGAAAATAGAGAAAAAGTAGTCCAGGAGCCCGACGGAAAACAGCGAGCCTCGCATGTTTTCTGTACTTGGTCGATGCGCTTGAGGAGGGCTATCCACTGGAAAAGGCATGACGTATGCATGCCTTCCACTAATGAAATCAAGCAGATTCTAGCAGGCAAGCCCACGAACCAATGACAGACACTGACGTGACGTGGACGTGGCTTCGAGCCCTTTTTAATATTAAAACGTCTCGCTTAGCGAAACGCATGCGCAAGCGCATGCGATGCAGGCTCGACCCTAAAAATAGGGTCTAACAGCCTCACAGTGGCTGTGCGGGATTTAATGTGCAATCAAACATTGGAATTGTGCATGGAATTGTGGAGGGCTCCTGATCCTCTATGAGATCCTGTTTTGTCTCAGAATGGATCAATAGGGTGAGGGACATATAAAAAACTCAAGATAAAAAAGCTCGAGATGCTAGAGCGTGACCAAGAAATGGAAAAAGTCACACTCTTTGCTCTGCCAGACGCCAAGGTGCTTCCAGGCATTACTGCTTCAAGCACCGACATTTCCCGGCCACCGTCCTTAAAATAAACTCACTGGAGACACTACGATTCGAGGTGAGAGATCTTTCTGCTCATCTGAACTCAAGTAAGGTGAGAATAATTGGGGAACTGCCTCGGGGACCAGGGACTGGCAGCTTTATATAGGTTCTGATTGGACTATACACTAGTTTATTAGTCGCCAGGTATCATTCCGATTGGCTGTCCAAACCTGTACGTTCCTTTCCAGGTGCTAAAAGGATTTTAAAAATAACTAATAGGAAGGAATTTTAGAATTTTTGTGTGTGTGCGTGTATCAGGTTTAGAGTGCAGCATAAATTATGCATCCTGTTTTCCATTAATTCTCAAGTCTAGGCGGAGAGTAAATCCTTTATACTTATCACTCCTCAACACCACAGACACTCTTAATCTGATCACCTGAAATGTCTGCATTTCTAAGAGTTTTTAAGCTTAGGGATAGCATAGTGCAGTTCACACCGATATTTACAGTAAATCACTGCCAGGAAGTGTAATATTTTAAATCAACATGAAAATCTCTTTCACAAAAACACAACTTCCTCTCATCCGATTTCCATCTAAATACCTTAAAGGCATACATTTTTGCACGTGTTCCTAGCCTAACCTGAACCTTCTCTCTTCAAAAACTCCGCAATGCATAATCTGAAGTGACTCAAAATAAGGACTCTGGTATAGTGTTTGGAGAACATCACCAAAAAATGTTCCCTTCTCAAGACTCCTTGAAACCCATGGATAGCCCAACAAAATAGGATTCATGCAGTCTTCTCTGCCAGATCAGCTTGTACTAATTAGTAACTGCTACAAAAGGGCATCGTAATGTAAAGCAGTGTTGGTCAGTTCTAAAATTGTTTAATTTTTTTAATTAGTATTCTAATTAAGAAAGTAATGTTTTAATAAATGTGTAGTTAATGGAAAAACGTGTCTGGAGATATACAGCACTAGCTGCACCCACTAAGGTGAAAAACTACAGACCATAGATGAAGTAAGCATGCATGTGTACTGCATTTGCCATAATGCAATGGGGCAAACTGCACGCTGAAGTGTGAGGCAGTGTGCTCCCAACTGTACCCTATGTGCTCAGCAAGTGCAGCTTGTCCTTTAGTGTTCTGTAGTAGAGTGTAAAGGTAGTGATTTAAGCTTATATTTTGTCATTTAGGTGATCTGGCCATATATCCAGACCTCAACCGTTATGCTGAGGAAGCCATTTACATCTGTAGCAGGGATATTCTTGAAATGATGTAAATCTTGGCTATGCAAAGGCAGATATTTTCCTGGTAGTCCTGATTTCTTTAAAGACGAAGGCCAATGTTATGGACTCGAGTGCACTTTTGCAACCACCAGCCTCAAAGTTATTCAAGTAGATTATTCCAACCATGAGTAGCAGAAGACATTTTGTAAGATCATAGAATCCCAAGCTTTGAAATGCCAACAGTTCCCTACACGTTGAAGTCCATGATGCTTGTAAGTGTGAAAATGCCACCAAATTAATTTTCTCCAGGTTTTCTTCTCGTGTCACCGGTCTCCATAAATGTGACATCACCCACTTTGTAGCATGCGTCTGAATGTTTGAATTTCTCATGGTCTTTCAAGCTGCAAAGAGACACTGAAGTTTTTGATGTGCAAGGTTCAACATAAAGGAAGAGGCAATATTAGCCTGTTTGTCTGAAGTACAATCCTAATTTTCTTCCCACCTACTTTGGAAAGGTCTCATTTTATTACAAGCCACTTAAGCCTGGTAAAGATGTCAAAGGTCTCCCACCTCTCTCATCCCTTTAGCTGGCAGACCAATGTTCAACAGATGTGAAATATGAAATGGGAAATACCCATTCCGTAATTCAGAGGAAGTACAATAAATTGGGTACAAGTAGCTTTTGTTTTTTACAGTGCTTAGAAACAACAGATACGAACACAGTGCTGCATATAAAAACTTGTTAGTTCCGTTAATAGTTCGGAAAAGGCGTCGTCAAAAAATAGCCTTTTAAAAACAGATGTTCACCCTTCCGCTACTCATAATGCATCTGAAAGGAAATAAATGTTTAATTGGCAGAGATCAAGCATTGAAGGGTTTTGTCTGGTTAGATTTTTTTTTTTTTTTTAGATTGAACTTGTGCTCTCTGTTAGGTAAAGCCGTATTGTCCACTTACCAAGGCTTACCCCCCAGCCCTTGCTAACCACTGGTTGGCTTTTTGTCACTTTCATTTACTTGCTTCTTATTCGATGGTTTACCTTGCCTATCTTGTGTTTGCCCTTTCCGTGCAGCAGTTCCCTTTTACCTGTGCCCTTCCATCCCTCACTTTTAGAGAGCTGCTTTTTTTTCTGTTCTGCGTAAGCTTTCCATGAGAGTGCATGGGTTTTCCAGCTGTCTCTCCCGTGTGCTTGTCTCCCCGCCCAGCTCCCTGTTGCTTTCTCGTGTGTGCGTGTCCCTCCTGTCAGTTTTCACCTGACAGCCTTTACCTTTGGAAAGCCTTTTGCATATCTCTCTCTGCCTTTTCAATGAAGGTCCCACACATATTTTTGTGTTCCATATTAAAGCACTTCTAAAAAGAGTCCCTTGTGTTCCTGCGTCATCTTCATCGCTGGCCTCGTTAGCTCAGAATCTATATTTAGCAAGATGCCTTTGCATCGCACTGCTGACATTAACTCATTTGCAAGCAGGCACAACTCTTGCTGAAGGCAGCTTTTTAGCAGCAGTACATACAGCAGCACCCCGCATATCCCGTATGTGCAGGCCTCTAGCTACGCAGATGGGGTAAGAATATCGAGGCCATTCGCTCAAGTTTTCTTTCCCCGATCAGCCTTTTTTCAGTGCCCAGCAAACACTTCACGGTGCAGCCATGGACGCCAAGGCACAGAGGGGCACCTCGGAAGACCTGTTGGGCGGCCCTGCGAAGTCTAGTGCCACATCCTAGTCCCGAAAAAACTCCACCTGTATCCTTTACTCTTTCACTCTCCTTCACTTTATTGGCTGGGTTGGAAACTAACATCAGGCCTGGCAAAAATGCTCAAACATTGAAACCTGGCTGCCCACCCTGATCTGAAAGCATTCGCCACGGAAATGCCAGAGTGGCAGGATGCCCAGTCTGATCCTGCCTGCTTTCTGCCCCTCCTTGTGGCGCTTCTGCCTCCTTAGTACCAGGCCCACGAGTCTGTCGTGTTGGTCTCGCCTCATTCTTTTCTACGTAGCCCAGTCTTTGTTCATCTTTCTCCATATATTCTTGCACCCTCTGTTCTCCGGTGCTCCCTTTGCCTTCTTTCTTCTGGTCCCTGGTAGCCACCCTTTTCTGCCAGTTCTTCCTCCCTCCTGCCCCTCCCTCTCCTGTATGCTCTTCCCCTTCGTGTAAAGCAGCATGGTTCCATCGGGCCGGCTTTAGCACTGATGGGGCCCGGGGCGACAGTGTTTTTTGGGCGCCCCCACCCCATGACCTCCTTCTCGAGGAATTCCCTCACTACCACCCGCCTGCAGTGCCCTCATCTCTCCATAACCCCTCTCTGCCATGCATTTCATTTTTCTAGAGCTACCCATAGCTCAAACACTAATTTCGGTGATCTGCATGGTACACATTCTTCGCAGCAGACTCTTTAACCCTCTACGCTACTTTATAAACTGTAAACTTTGCACTTGTATAGCGCACTACTCACCCGTTAGGGTCTCAAGGCGCTGTACTCATACCGCTATGGAACCCCTCCTGGCTTTTCCCTGTGAGGTGCCCACTCCTGGGCACCCCCAGGGTGAAGCCAGGCATCCAAGCGCTGTTGGGGCCGTTGTGGAGATTAAGCAAGCTATTGCCCAGAGTTGCAGAGTGGGACCCATTAATTAGATTAGGCACTGAGGCGAGAATTATCTGGTCCAAGGGAATTGAGCCCAAGACCTGCCGAAGCAGGACTTGAACCCTGGTCTTGAGCCAGATCTCTGCTTCAGGGTCTGCCACTCTAACCATTGTGCCAGTGAAAACCGCCAGTGGACACACTCCTGTCTCTCCAGCAGAAACATCGATCACTACAGCTATCTTGACATTTTGATTCTTGCCTGAAAACTGCCTGACACGCAAGAAACTCTGCCGCCTGCTTTTAAATCGCTAAGTAACCACAGCACACTGGTTGCACCGCCCTAAAGCCAGACCCGCATCGGGCCCTTAGCACGCCACGGATGGCTGCTCCATCCTTCCTCAGTGTTGGAAGTTCTGTCTTGTTTTCTCCTGCTCTGCGCTTCATCAGCCCTTATCCTACACACCCTGACCGCTTACACACGTGCATCTAGCGCTTACACCGTGCTCTCCATAGCACCTTGCGCTCCGCCTTGCACCGTGCGCGTCTTGTACCGTTCTCTCTTTTACTCCACTTTTCCCTCTTTTACCCTGCGCATCCCTCTTTTCTCCTCGGTTTCCCTTTTTTATCCTACTTTTGCCTCTTTTACCCCGCGCTTCCCTCGTGGACTCTGCGCTTCCCTCGTGCACCTGAGCTTCGACCTCGTGCTTCCTTCTTGTACCCAGCACCTCCTTGCACCCCGCACTCTCCCACTTTGCATCTCTTCCATTCACCCTCTTGCACCAAATCCCCAGTTATTTTGACTGTTCAATATTGAACAAGCGACTAGTTCAACATTGTACAATCAACTAGTAATCCCGACGCCATCTCTGTCCTATATACGTATTTTCACACCATATTGCTAATGCTTCATTACTTTACCTGCTGGTGTGGATGAAAGGTTTTCGGGAAAATCATTCGTTTCACTGTGCTCATTGCTCACCCACCTTACTGTTGTTTTTCATTCACCTACTATGACCCTATTTTCTTTTTCTCAAACTTCTGACATGAATTCACTACATTAACACCTACTGTACTGTTCGTCGCTCAGAACACGAGTAGACCCTCAGACTAAGGCTCACAAAGGCCCAGGTTTACAACACGCCCTGGTAAAGTTAAAGAAAACTTAATCCACTAGGATTCCTCCTATGTTTGGTTTTCACATGTGACATTTGATTTGGAATTCAAAGTATTTCAGCAATACTCCTTGACACCTAACCGATTCCTAGATATGAAATAATACTCTACGGTAACTAAGTCATAGAAATATAAAATAAATAAACCAGTGTTTTCCTCTTTTCTTGCCAGGGGATTTATTTTTCTCTAGAAAGGGTTACAATTCTTTAAAGCTCCATTAATTATGAAGGTTGTTCCCCTCTGCTCTCATCCGGATATTGCAATTAATTCTGACCTATAGACAAGTGTTTTGATGGTGGAAAGCTATCTGCAAATTGTTGTTCGATACACAAAACCATTTTTTATGGATTGACTAATTTTGGCTCACCTGCAGGCCAATCTCCTCATCTACATTTCATCACTCTGAAATTCCACCACATTGGTCAAATTTTCGAGTGGGGGGAAATCCAATTTGTGAAGATAAAATCTCACAATTGTGAAACCCTAAATCAGGAATGAGGTTTTTACTCTGATACATGGCATTTTTTTCGCACCTTGAGCTTCATTGCAGTTTAAGAATCGAGCTGAAACAAAATGAAAGTTAGACCGTGCAAGACTGGAAGTTGTTAGTTAAACCTCCTTTGTTGCAAGAAGTATCTTTTGTGGTAGAGCTACTGGGCAAAGTGAACAGGAGTTTCTAACTCGCACATACTATGGTTCTCATCCTCTTCATAATTTTTGGTATCACCATCACAATATATGCAGGAAAAAAGACCATGATTACTGATGATATCTGAGAGCCATTGAGTGGCCTCACTACTTTCAATTCAAATGACGGCTGTCCAGTGCTAGTCTACAAGGGTCAGGGCCATTCTAGATTTTCAGGACACCCACCTTAGACAAATCTACACAACATCAATCTTAATTGGAATCAATAATATTGTCAGTTTCTTGAAAACCCTTGGCGCATGCTGCCTTATCGAACCAACATTGGGCGCTCTCTTTAATGTCTGACCCCTCCGTTTTATTATAGTTTTCCTTCTGTTCGTTTCTTACGTATTTCATGGATTTGAGTATAGTTATGAAATGTGTTACGCACTCATAGGCTCTTATCAGCGTCACAAAATTTCCAGGCATAGGGCTTTAAAAAGGGCTGCATATCAGTGGTAGGGTGCTGGCTTCTTATAAGTGACTTCAGTTGCCCCTTGTCATGTCACCATGCCTGCAGGTAGTTGATATTCCACCACAAGTGAAAGCCCCCTTTTTTACTTAAAAAAAATATGATGAATATAAAACATTTCAATATTGAACCTAGCTCAAACTTATACTGAGTTTAAGTGGACTTACAAAAGAAGTAACAAAAATGCTGAATTTGTGTGGGATAATTAGACTACTGTTTTGGGACAGAACGAAGTATGTCGGTGAGCCTGACTGATACACAACTCCTTAGGCCTGGCAGGCACCAAATTCTCTGATTTCTCCACAGGCCTGGTCCACTTGATATGCAAATTGCATCACACCATTTTAGCCCCTCAGGCCTTTTAGTGACTATTTTATAATCCAATGGATTAAAATTGTTCACACACTGCCGTTCATGTTTGGTAAAGCCCAGTGGCACACACTTTACAGGAAGGGTTGGATGGTCCTGTCAGAAGGATCTCAATCACGTGGGTGGTTTCATAGGAAACTGAGCTCACATAGTGCCTTCCTCGTGCTTCACTATGTTATTTGGAGAATTAACGCATGCTTTGGAAGGAATTCAATCTTGTGATTGTTGGACTCTAACCGAGTTTTGTGATCATACACAGTTCATTGAATGCCCCCAAGACTCTTTCCTTATCTGGACATTTCTAATCACCCACTATGAAGTGCTGAAAAGTCACGGCATTGTTATCACAGCGACTGGGGACTTTAATACCTTGGGTTTTTGATGATTCTGCTAGCTCTTGTAACAAAAAGTATTCACAGTGTAAGTGGCTCGGCTTGTGGAAGCAGGAGTAAGTGAGCAAGCATTGAACTCCTTTCATACTTTTCTGACTGGTCACAGTCCTACTTTTTAAATGCCCCCTTTGAATCCTACTCTATTTAATTTTTATTTGGCCACCCTAACAGCTTTACTCAAAGACTATCAGTTAAGCGTTTGTTAAACTGATGACAAGCAGATTCGTTTTAGGTTTGATGACAAAGGTAATGCTGTCCATAACAAATGTAGCTAGGAGCATAAGGCGGTGGCCGACTGGATGTCTGCTGTGTAAAGCTAAGTTAATGGAAAACAGAGGTGATGGTATTGTTTGGGGTGATTCTCCTTCCTTTTGAACTCTGGATTGGTGGCCTGACATCCTTGGCTAACCACTGATTCTGGTCCAGTCTGTTAAAAGTGTAGGGGTTGTGTTTGAGGTTCTTTCTTTCCATACATCGAAAACGTTACATTTTGATTTTTATATTTGAAGTTGTTGAAAATACTTCCCTTTCTCCCTAAGTCTACTCACTATCTCATTATACTAGCTGTGGTATGAGTTTGGCTTGTCTTTTGTATGTATATGGTATTTATGTAGTGTAGACGTAGCCAAAAAGCAGAGAAGAGCTGTACATGCCCAAAGATGAGCATAAAGTGAACGAGTAATAGGAGAAGAAGCTGGGTTGTGGACAGTTGATGTATTGTGATATAGTGTTAAAGAGGGGAATCCTCAACTCTTTCCTAAATTAGAGCAGTGTTGGGCCAGTCTTGAGGCAGTCTTGATGGGTGAGGGAATGTTGTTGTAGGTGGAAAATTCCTGATGTCTTTTTTTTTCCTTTTTAAACTTCTTAATCTGCAGTCTCGTTGTTTACTGGCTACAGGTTTGCTGAGAACCACACCTGAGCTGGTGAGCTTATCTGCAAGAAAAGCAAGGGTACTGTTTGCAATGGCTTTGTAAATTATGCAGCTAGTTTGGAAGATGGTACAGACCGACAAAGGGAGCCACTGGAGTCATGCGTTTATTAATCATCACTTGTAGATCTTGCACTTCTCCCAATCCTGAAGAGAATTTTGTTTAAAATCCTCTTCCTGTTTTCTTATGTTTAGGAAACAGTTTAAGAACTGGTTATTTATTGTATAGGGTACTTCTAATTGAGATAGTATATTCTCTTAGTGCAACAAAGCCTTTTTGGCAATAGCTAGCTCTATAAAAACTGTAATGAAATAAATAATACAGTTATGGTACTTGTATGTGTTGACGTAAATGCCTTTTTTAATAGTGCTGCTCTGTGCTATACTGTTTAGGATGGCAGTAGGATCTACCAGCTGGGAGCTGTAGTTAACTAGTCTGCCCCACATTCTTGAGGCTCAAGAAATCACACTTTTCATTGTGGAATGCTTTATAACCCCAGGGATGGTAACCCAAAGGATTTCCACGGTTCATTGAAACCCCTAGGCCTGGAAGACCCTTGGAATTCGCCTGCTCACTGTGACATCATCTTGCATACACACAATTACATCAGCTCTCACACACACTCATTCCAGCGTCACAACCTCGACCCATCACTCACACTATCACTTATACACTGTAAGAGGAGCTTGCACTGCTGCATCCCATGATGGATGTGCTCTGTGTGTGGAATTCGTGCACAGGATCTGATTGTTTGCTTCTGTTTCTCATGCACTGCATGTTTTGTGTGTGGACAAGATCCTGCGCTTAGGAAGCTCACATATGCTGTTGGTTCTTTTTGTGAACAGAAGCTTGCACTTAGAATGCCCATGATTGTTGTGCTCTGTTTGGTGGGATGCTTGGCCTGCTGATAACCATGATCACAACTGTTTGTTGTGAGCGGGGAGCTTGCACTGCTGTTGCTCATGCACTGCCTGTTCTTTGTGTGGACAGAAGCTTGCACTGCTGATGCCCATGTGCAATTAGGCCTGTGTGTATATAGAAGCATGCACTTCAGATGCCCATGTTCTGCTTGTGCTGTGTTTAGAGGGAAGCTTTCTCTGCTTCTGCCCGTGCCATATCTGTTCAGTGTGTGGAGGGTGCTTGTACATCTAATACGCATGTGCTCCCTTGTACTTTTTTAATCCCAATTTTGTATCCGTTCAGTGTTCTCTGTATTCTTTGCCAAAACCTGAGATGGCCTTTTCATTATATGAGGGCCATAATGATTGGTATTGCCAATGCCTGTTTTTCAAAGCACATCTTTGAATCCTACCTTCAACCAACAGCTGCCTTGCACGTCCTCCGTGTAGTGCGTTACTTGTTATTGGTGTCTGTAGAGTTTGATGAATGCCTGCTTTTTGTTACCACGTTGTTGGAGCCTGATGAGGTTTACTTATTACTATCTCTTACAAATGAAAATTAACCCAGTGGGAGCTTTCAGGAGACACCCCTCCACAAACAGCATTTCTGCCTTCTACAAAAGTGTAAATGCATAGGGTGTGCCAGTGATGAGGGGGCATTGACGCTGCTGTTTGTGGGTGCTATATTGTGACATTTTACTCCTGAGCCTCACCTTCTGCAGGGAAGGATGGTCAGTGGCCACCTTGACAAGGTTCTCTGTGCACTGTGACTGTTCGGGTGGGATGCTGGATCTTACCTAGTTGTAGGAACAGATCCTATCTAGTTGTAGGAACTGTGGTGGTGGGAGAAGAGCTTACGGAACCACTTAAGATGAAAGTCAGTTGCACACTGGGTAGAAATCAAGGGAATCTACTCGCTCTACAGATTACTTTCCCCACGTACTGTGCACATGCACTCCTGACTCCCATGTGCCCTCAACACACATTGACATCATGTGCCTCCACGTAGACTTTTGAACCCTCTGCTTTCTGCTATCATCAGTTTGTCTTTCTTATGCAACCTGATTCTGTCAAGAAAGCAAGCTTAGTGTTCATTGTAAACGTAAAAGGAATAAAGCATGTGTACCCTGTATTGCCATGTAAATTATATCAGCGTTCTTAATATTGATAATAGATAACTGAAACACACAATACGTATTTATAGTATAATTTTCATCTTCATGTTACTATTAGTGTATGCTACCATCACTGGCATTGTAAGGACGTATAAAAGGAAAGGGAAAAAATAGAAAAAATATAACATTCTTACTTTGTCCAAATACACCAGAGCCTTATCCAGACTAAAGGATACTGTAACTAAAATAGAGTAAAAGATGGAGTTATTACTGCGCTTGAAGCGAGTGATGGAACAATGGGTCTACATCAGAAATAAGGGAGAACATAGTTGTTCTAGCTCACAATGTGATGTCCAGTGAGGCAGGGAGCCACCCACCAATTCACAGTCTTGGGATCTTGATTTAAATTCCAAGGATTGGCATGCTGTCATGGTGCAACACTTCATACTTTCAGTTCTAAACACACTCACACCACCTTCCTTTTAAAATCATCAAAATAAGAAGACATATTTACAAGTTACGATATAAAACAGGCAGCTGTTCTGTTTGGCATCTTTTTCCTAACCCATTTGCAAGAGACAGTCTGTCAAGCGCACAGCTTTTCTGCTTTTTCACACATTGTCATCACTCAACCCCACAACACTCCGTCCTGCCCTCACCAACCTTGGTTGCTTTGATCACCTTGCCAGTCCCTTCGTCACCAGCTGTGACCGCCTCACTCTCCCCCATTCTCCCACTTTGATTCAGTTAGAATTATCCCTAACTCTTTAAGTTAGGAATCATTCTTCTTTCCCCTCATCTCATAAGGTGTTCTCTCCTCATTTCAGTGTGATGTAGTGGGTTGTGTTATTCACACAGCATTGTCTGAGGAAATTGAGTGGAGAAAGGCAAATTATAAACCTTCTTGCAGCACCCGATTCCAGTGTTCCACAAGTCGACTGCTTAGGAGAATAGGAAACTGTCTTGAGCATGTGTGTGGAGCCTTCACACAAAAATGTATCTCCAGAGACATACATTGAACGTTGTTCTCTTCGCTAACCCCTGTGGGAACTCTGTCAACTCCTTGGTTTTGATATGCTACACATTTATTTTTGGCCAACGTGAATGCAACTTTGTTTCTGCGACTGTGACATACTTGGGTACACCCCTAAAGTGCCACATGGTCCGAAATATACAAAGCAATTTTCTTTCTTGACCTTTTAGTGTTCTCTGCTTTTTTTAAAGGACAAATCGCAGTCTTGTGTGACTTATCGCTATAGATACACAGAATATATTTAAACACATTGTCTTTCGGTCAGTATCTGACCTCCATGGCAAACAGATCTGTTGGTCGCATTCATTCCTTGGCGACCCTCAAAGTCTAATGTTAAAACATGCGCACCTGAACATTACTAACACTCTCCCTTTAATAAATTGTATTGAAATTATTTTGTTTGTCTCAATAAAGGATGGTAAATGCTCCTCCCCCACACCTTTCTTCTCAGGCCTGTATTCTTTAAAACAAACGAGGATACCTTTCTCAATATTTCATCCTCTTCTGTTGCCTAAAAATTCCACACTGACGTTTCGTTTTTCATAGAAGTCACACACCCATCATCCTTATTTTTTTTCTAGGTGTATCCTCGTGAATCCTAGAAAGACAGTCTGCCATGACGTGTCTTATTCCCAGGCACATATTCCAATCGAAAGTTTAATTCCTGCAGCCTCCTGTGCCCTAAGCAATCTTGGGAGTTGCCTGCCTTTCACACACACCCCTGTCATGGTAAGTAGGTCAATTAAAACTTTATGATCAGTCCTCACAGTAAATGCTGTCCCCAGAACATTACCGGTTGTCGAAAGCAGAAACGCTCCTCCAGTAAACCAATGCCCCCTTTTTTTAGTAGTTAAAAAAATTAGCTCCACTGCCTGAAATAGTCTTGAGGAATACGCTGCGGTCATTTCTCTTTATATCCTTTCTTAAATCAGTCTAGCTACGTTGTTGCTGACATCGGTGATTTATGTCAAATGGCTTTAGCACTGGCGGTGAGGCTATATGTCCTTTTACAAGTAACGATCACCACAGCACTCAATCCATGCAAATGTATTTATTTTTCTAATGAGTTTACACATTTTCATTCCTCGAACTTGGCTTTGCATTTTGAATGGCTAGTCTTTATATGAAGGGCTGACTGCATCAACAGTGACTTTAACTTTAACTAATTCACTTTAATTAAACTTTCCTTAGGACCACTCCATTCTTACATTTATGACATCCTTAGTAATACACACTCCTTGGGCTGAGTTTTCTTTTGAACTTTCAAAAATGTATCAGATGCAAGGCCGTGTTCTGTTAGTTTCAGATATCTTCTACAAAGTGTGACATTTGCTAACCCCTTGCACGGTTTGTACTTTGAAACACAGCTGACACTAAATCGAAAGGGTATGTGCTTTTACCTGTATACTCCTTTTTATTGGTGCTACAAATGCTGGGTGCACCTTGAGGTTTGCACGCATTGCAATATGTTGACACGCTTATGACAAATTAAGATTGATATGCAATATAGCACCCTTGTAAGTCATATGCATATCATCGATACTGGGCGATGGTATCCAAGCTGCACAAATACCAGCATTCAAACCCGTTATCCACACTTAGCCTTGTGGTACCATTCGGTTTCTTGGTAAACTCCACTTGGTCAAATTATTATGTTTCGATTTCCTTGATGACAACGTCGCTATACTCTCCTTTTTTTTATATAATGACTTTATGTACATGAACAAAGCACTTGTAACTTAAATGTGGATGTGCTAACATCTTAGGAATTCTGGCACCATCCTGTTTTCTGACAGAATGTAGTATTGTTAATTTTAAAATTTCCATGTTGAGATGTGCGGGGCCTCTGGAGGCAAGATGTCTAGGTTTCCCAAGGTCTCAGTGAGAGCCCTGACCCTTTCTGATCCTGTTGCTCCTACATCCTGTGACGCCCAGCTTTCTGCATGGGAACCAGAACCTTCAGGATTAAATAGCCATCAACTATTTTAATCATAGCAATGTGCCTTATTTTATAAAGACTGTTGGTACCTGCACCAACAGAACGAAAATGGATTAAACCCACAGATGTACAATACTACACTGTGTGCAGCTACTCTGTCCTCATTCTGTATACCCTGTAGCAGCCTTTCAGATGCTTTGGGGTTCAAACTAGAAGCCACATGTCCTCCAAAGCACATGGCTCACCTTTCACATTTAGTGGCTGTAACCAATATTATAGTCCTTGGGTGGTGATTGTGTGGATATACGTACATAGACAAACGCACTCACACTTTCTCATTCATATTATATATCTCTATATATATACACACACACCAATCTAAAAATCAATTTTCTAAAGCGTTTATCTGAGTTCCAGTGGTTAAAGTTCTCCAGTACATGTCATTTTTCCTTCATAACCTATTTGAGATAAGTTGTATTGTATTACCTTTGGAACTGAATTTAAAAATAATCGAATTTGCCATCTGTCCTTAAAATTGACCATAATATCGTCAAGGTTGGGCATTGCTCATAGTTTAAGACCAGGTGGAAATACATAACACACTTGGGCTTTCCCATAAGTCTGTCTGCACTGGGTGAAAATATAGGCGTGTGTCTGAAATTGGTACCAGGAGGCCTGGTTTCTAAAATCTAACTTCTCCACTTGACCATATCCTGTGAACACTGACAAATGCTTGCTGCTTCTATATTCCCATATCTGACAAAGTTGCGAGCACTTTGATACTACATTAAGAGTACTATGAATGAGCTGCCATATAACTAATTGACTATTTACTACTTTTACAGTCTTTTTTACTTCCAGGAAAGGCCAAGCTTGGAGGCAGTTATTCTCTGATTCCCATAAACCTGTACTGTAAAGTTAGATGGCACTTGTAGGAATTGAGAAGATTGTGTGTTTCTCACTTTTGAAATCCGTTACAACAAGGCACTTCGCAAGGCATCTTTGATACTAGAAAAGTTGTCAATGCTTTTAGTTTGGAAAATAATTGGAAACTACATAAGAAGCAGGAAGTTGTTTCGGGACGGATGCCCATAACCGAAAATGTCTTAACACAGGTAGAGCATCACATTTTCTTGGTGCCGAGCTCGTCTTTTGACTGGGTGTGGGTGGCAATGAATTTATTGACACATTTGTTAATAGAGTCAAATGATAATTTTGTAAATATGTAAAATGCATTCACCATTTTATTGGCACAGATGGCTTTTTTATATGAATATTTAAGAGCCTAGGATATCTGCCAACAATTTGAATCCACTGGTTATTTTTGAATTATTTTAGGAAGGAACCAGATGCATAAAGACAGGATGCATTCTAGACTTAAGTTTTAATAAAGCTGAAGGAAAAAAATGCATGTAGATATGAGTTATTTGAAACCACAAACCTTGCCAAAAGGCAGTGGAGTGCTGTACAGGGTCAAAGGCAAGGATACAATTGAGTGATTGGAAAGGTAGCTGGTTTCTGCGAGCAGAACAGTGTACTGTTACCCCATCAGAATGCAACGTTCTTTAAGGAGGCGCTTCTTCAATTATTTTCTTAATTGAAGCAGGGTTTAGGTGGTTCTAATGGACACAGGGTTTTTCTAAAATCTGGATGCGTATGTGGAAATGCCTTTTCCCTTGCTTTTGCTGTTTTACATATCTTTGTTTCCAGTCTAATTGTGTTCTGGCTGCCTGTGTGTGTTGGGAGCTACCAAAGATGAAGATCTTGTCAGTCAGGTAGGCAGAAGTGCTGGTAGTGATGGCTTTGTAAATGTTGCAGCTGGTTTTGAAAATGGTTTGGGCCGACACGGAGATCCAGTGGAGTTCCATCAGGATGGAGAGTAATGTGATCATATTTCTTCAGGCCATGGGTAAGACAAGTTGCAATGTGTAGGGTGCACGTAAGGCTGGGCTGTTGTGGAGTCCGTGTTGCCATGTAGCAGGGTCGTTTCTGCCATCCCAATGTAAGAGTGTGAGGGCTTAAACATCAGGTTTAAAATTGCTTTCAAGAAGGAATGTTTTTACCTTTAGTAGAGAGAGGTGGTACCATGCTGCCTTTGTTTTCTTTGCAGTGTGTTTCTTGAGACGGAGGTTGTTTTCCAGGATAAGTCTATGTGATTAGCATTGGGTAGAAGAGATTTGAAGCTGTCAAAGTTCATGTAATTGAGGCAAGTTTTATTTCTTGCCTGTTGTTCTTGGTAGATAAAATGAATTCTGTCTTGGTAGGGCTGAGCTTCAGGAAGTTGCTTAATATGTAGGTCTGGATGAGACAGCAAGTGTTTAAGGTATTAGATTCATTAAACAATGCAGACTTTCAGGTGGAGTTGTGTATGATCGACATTTTGATTCATTTTGAATGTAGCCATCGATATGTAGAGCCCCAGGGTGCTCCCTGTAGAGCCTGAAGATGTGTGTTATGTTTCTTCAGTAAAGACTCCAGTTTGCTTAGAATAGCTTCTTCATTAATGTAGACATGGACACAAGGAACCTTCTCATCACAGCTCCCTCCAACTGGCAACTGATCTACAATTACAACTTAAAAATTATTCTATAATGTGGTACATCTGACACGTGGAATGCTTAGAGTGGGTCAGGAAGCTGCCAGTAACATCACTTTGTTAGAACGTTGGTCCTGCTCATCGGTATTGTGATGAGTTCCACAATTTAATCTCTTTGCAGAACATCCATCACTTACAACAAATTAATGTTCTTACTTTTAAAGGTTCAAAGCCCTATTTGTACTTCCCTCAGACAAGGCAGCCTTTTCGTGCCCCCTTTGCATTCTTCGGTGAAAGACTGGAAATGTTTCTCTCGAGTGAATGCAATCCATACCCAGCACCTGCATTATCTCAGTTTGCAAGGACAAGTGGAACTTAAAAGATTTCTTGCCGACAAGCTTTCTGTTTAAACAAGCATTTAACAACAGGAACAGCTTCAAGAAGATACAAAATGGGAAAGCATTTAAAAATGGTTGAACAACGTTTCACATATTGTTTTATGCTTTGACACAGTTTAATATGACATCATAACAAACCTGTCAGTAGCTCCCCGAGGTCATGATACTCTGTTGCTTTATATTGTGAAGTGTTTCATAATGAAAGGAGTACCCATATTTTTCAGATCCAGTAATCTTACCGTAGGGTAAGAACAGAGTGCATCAATTCACGCTTATCTTTTAAAGTGACATTACATTAACTTAAGTCACCACTCCTAGCACAGGCTGTTCATGCATTCTAGAGTTTGTGAGAAGGGGCACGACGGGTTACACCAGTCCATGCTGCAGTTAGAGGAAGCAGTGCGTAACCTTGAAACCTTCACTAGCTATGACCTGAAAGTGGTGATCTTTGATTAAACTTGGAACTAGGCAGCCAGATCCAACAGCCTTTCTAGGTCCTGGGCCATGTGAAAAGCAGTGAGCTTTGAGAGGGGACCTTGAGGACTGGGGCAGCTTTGGTAGATACCTGTTAAAAGACAATAGTGAGAGTAATCTGCAGGCCTGTAGATCCTAACAGTAAGGAAGGTAGGTGGGAGGGTTATAGTTTATCAGGCTGACCACATGCCTGAATCAAATGCCAGTTGTGTGTGAGAAGCAGATGATTTGAGAATCGGGCAGTATTTTATGAAAAGCAGTTGGGAATTTGCTACCTATGAACAAATATATGGGCACCTGTAGAGTGATTTCCCCTGTCAAAATTTGGCATGGCAGGCTCAGGAAACATCAGACATGTGGAGAAGTGTGGCACAATGGTTAGAGAGGCAGACCCTGATGCAGAGATCTATCCCGGGACCAGGGTTCAATTCCCGCTTCGGCGGTTCTTGGGCTCAATTTCCCTGGATAGGAGATTTCTCGCCTCGGTGCCCAATCTAATTCATGGGTCTCACTCTGCAACTCTAGGCAATAGCTTGCTTAATCTCCACAATGGCCCCAACCGCGCTGGGATGCCTGGCTTCACCTTGGGGGTTGTCCAGGAGTGGGCACCTCACAGGGAAAAGCCGGGAGGTGTTCCACAGCGGTATGCGTTCAGCGCCTCGATACCTCAGGGTCGGAGTGCGCTTTACAAGTACAAATTTACATTTACATTACATATAGGAAATTAAGCGCCTGATTTAGAGTTTGGCGGACAGAGTACAGTCTGTCAGGGTGGTTGAAGACATTATATTCACCACGATGGACTACTGCCCACCAAAATAAGAGCCCACCCCCAGTCACTGTGCCTTCGTAGGAACTGCTGTCATAGCAGCTCTGTTGAGGCACATAAAGTGTGTTGGATGTCCACTGTTTGTTTTGACTGCTGTTCACCAAACTTTACAAAAGTTTTTTTTTTCTCAAAACAAACTTCCAAAATGGTTAGTTATTGAAAAAAATATAACAAGTGACTCACAAGCCTAGGGAGGTTCTTCCCTGGGGTGTTATGCGTAACTCCCCAACCCCCTCTCACTGCTGAAGTTTACGATGCGGTCATACAAGGAAAAAAAAGGTCTTCGCACAGCCTAAATAAGGCTGGTGGGTTATAATCTTCTTCCGATGGACCCTACTGTGTTAGGCCCTTGGAGAAAGCTTTCTCCACAGAGCCAAGGGCAGCACTGAGAATCTGCAAAAAGTGATACCTTTTGCCGAAAGAACTAGGGATTCCTGACTTCAGTCCAGTAAACTACAGTGCCCTTAGTAACATTTGCAGGCAACAGTGGACCACATACCATTGAAGTCATGGAGGTGGGTGAGTGGGAATTAGAAGGGTCTTGGTCTCCTCGCATAACGTGGTCATGAAAGAGTGTGTGTGAACGAGAATTAGAAGAGTCTTGGTCCCTGTACAAGGAGGGATCTGTAGGCAGGAATTCTCTGAGTAGCTCACCTTCGGTGTAAGAGAATGAGAATGCATTGCAGGACTGTGAAAGATCAGCAGCATTGACCCAGGGTTTTTGGAAGCATACACGGGCCTGGCTAAGCACTGACCCAGCAGCCCCCATGCAGACAAGAGAAGATGTTGAGATGCAAAGGAAAAGTAGCTCAATCGGCCTGTTTTCGTCCACCCGATGCATGAGTATCACCAAAATACACCCCCCACCCCCCGTATGTTTCAGCCGTTCTCCTGCGTTGCATCTCATGGCCTTCTCTTGCTATGTCTCTACTCTCCATTATGGGCTGATTCAGAGGTCTGGCTGGTTTACCAAGTGACTGAATAATATGCTTTCTGTCGGTCTTTTGTGGTTGTATTGATTATATTGGTACAGGCACGGGTGCTGCTTGATTTGCTCGAGTCTGATCTTATGACAGAAACGTGTGCAGTGGAAGGGCTTGTGGTAATCCTCCTAAGTGGTAGCAAAGCGCTGCACTTGTGCTGGGGGGAAACAGTTTAGCAGACTTTGTTGTGGGCGGTTTCTTGTGGGAAGTGTGGAATGCCGTTGACTGCTGTCATTATTCGTGGCTGAAATTCGACGAGCCTTGATGGTTGAGGCAAACGGAAATGTTTCTTCATACACCATATTAAAAAATATCAAACATTTATGAAATTGAAGCAACTCTTGAATTGAAACGTAAAACAACTTGCCAAACAATGTTCTGGAAGTTAAACTTCCATCATCCTATGCTCCATTGATTACTAAAAATATATAAAGCAGCGTTTTCTGAGTGTTTCCTAATTACAATAAAGCTTGACTTTACAACAGTAAAGACGCTAGTGTGAACACTGAGGGAGGCTGTTCCTCTGCTGGATTCCTTTGGCCGCCTTCTGTGCGCTATCACCGCAGTTGGCTCTTACTAAATAAAATCCATTCCCAATTTTTCCAAAGGCTTTCAGTTTCACCTCCCAGGATGTCCACCAGCACCCTGTTTACTTTTACATTATCTCGGATGAAGCACGAAACGTTTTGTTTGCTGTGCTGTCATTTTAATGCGGTGCTAATCTAGCCCCAGCTAGTCCAACAGTGATTACTAATAATTCATAATTCCAGTGCAACACCACCTCATCCCAAGTGCAGGGCACATTCCTCACATCCTCCCTGGGAGAAGGATGTCCCTATAAACAAACTCTTCCATAAAGTTTAAACAATATTTGGTGGGCAGGAGGACAGGTAGAGGGGTCCACGCTTCTTCTCCACACTGGATACAGTTAAAGCTTGTGGCTTTCTTATGTAAAAGATACTGGTGGTACGCTTAGGGGTTTCCATCTTATTACTTCTATTAATACACATGGATTCCTTGAGATCCAACACCAAGGTGGAAAGCTGGTCTGTTCACCTGTGTAAAACATGTCCTTTATTATACAAGTAGGTTACTAGTGAAAAGGAAGAGTGCTCCACCAGGGGTAGTATCTACCCTGAGTAACCATTCTGTCTTCACTGATGAATTGGCCTAATAACTGATGCACCCAGTATTCCACATGACCTCACCAGCTCTGACTGAGCAGTGCTGTGCACACATGTTGGTGTACAAGACATTGGCTAAACAGTTAACTTGTACTGGAGTCTCTACCAATGGGATAACCTACTTTGTGGTGCACAATTTTAAAAAGTAGGTAAAGTATATCCATAATTCATGGAGCATTATTCACCTTTTTGTAGCTTTGTAAGGAGGCCTCGATGGTATATTGTGGGGAACATGCTGTAATGCCTGATGCTGTGCATTAAGCAAGGTGTGGAGAAATCGCTGAATTCTAGGAAAGCGTGTTCTCTCTATGGATGGTTAAATATGAATGAGCACTCTTGTTTCTGGGAATTAAAAGGCAGATGTAACTGCAAGCGATATAAATGCCCTCTTTGTTTTTCTTAGTAGCTATGAATTATTTTTTTATGGCTGTGCCTTATTTAGGTTTTGATGCAAGAGAAGAGAGGGGTAGGATTTTGGCACCTTGGGATAAAAAAACATTTATTCTAAAGGCTGTGAGAATGGCCAGTTGAACAGCTGCCTTGTTGGGTCAAAGATTAATATGACAAAGCTGGCAGTCTTTAAGAATTCCTGTGAAGTAATAGGCAGCAGGAGGCTGTCTATAAGGCTCTATCAAGAAGTCAAACCCCTTTTTAATACACTTCTTAATGTTTGATATATCAGTCTTGCTGTGGAGGTGTACATCGTTACACACATTTGAGTTTCTCTTTTGGTTGTGGGATGACTTACAAACCTTCGTTGGTCCTCTTAGTTGGCCCATTTAGGGCAGACTTCAAACATCATCCACAAGTCCCTGGTCTTGTTCTACAGCTGACTGCTAAGCACTCTTTTATTTTTCGCACCCCATTTACAATACTAACGGCACTTGGTTCATTTTGTGTATCCTGCTACTGAGTGACTGAAGGTTTGGAGTCCTCCGAAATCTGGAGTCCTTCGTATGTATCTGTGATTTATTATGAGCTGCCATGGGGAGTGTTTGTGCATCCCACCTTTCACAGTTTCAGGAGGAAGTTGCAAGCCCCTTGTTGCGTCAGCACTTAGGTTACACACAGTAAAAGCACCAGGTTGCTGAGAACTGTTTGCAGGTCTTTGCATCAAGCTGGGATTTACAGACTAGGAGATCTGATTTGTCCCTCAGTAGTTGAAATTTCTCTTCTGGTTGCTTTCATTTGAAGCCTGTTTTGTTGCCCCCTTCTTGGTGGTTCCATGTCTTTTTATGTCCTCATTGTAGTTCCACCTTGGATTCAAGACTGTATTGACCATACAGGATTAGGGGAAGTCCTAGTTAAACAGGTGAGCTGAACAATGGGCCCTGAAAGTACACTACGCATTCTTCTTAAGAGCACATGCATGATCTGTTGCTCTGCAGGAATAAGACTACTGGGCACTGTGCCATACCTTGAAGTTTTGGAGAGGATTGGGCTTGCTCCCTTACTTGCTTATAGTTCAAGAGGTACTCCAAATTGAGCTCTTCTTGCATTATTGCCTTACCCTTGATCAGTCTTCTGTGACTGACTTTAAGAGAATCGTCAAACATCAGAAGTATTGTGCTTTTCTGGTCGAAGTAGAGATTGGAGGAGGAGTTCTTCCATCTGAGTATTTTTTTTTTTTTCATAAGGTGGGAAAACCAGCCATTAGGATTCTTTCTCCACTCAGAACAAAGTACAGCCAACTACTCCTCTTTTAGGTGATTAGGATTCATTGATGTCGATGTGATTTACCAGTGACTCTTGGCATCAGTCCAGAAAGTGCAAGGCCTTTTTGTTTTAATAAAGCACATTTTTTTTTTTCTCCACAACCATGAAAACATTATGGCCTTCATTATGACTTTGGCGGTCTCTCAGCAAAACCGCCAAAGCCACGGGAGCCAGAAGACCGCCAGTGCTGGCGGTCTTCTGCCTGCCGTATAATGGGTACTGCTGGATTTCTGCCACACTGTGGGCGGATATCCGGCAGTAGCCATACTGGTGGGCGGTGGCGTTCTGGCGTTGCTACCACCTGCGCCATCCCGCCAGTAGGACGCCGCCAGCCGTATTAAGACCATTAATACGACCTGGCGGTGTCTTCCTGGCAGGGCGGTGGCAGCGCCCCTTCCCTGCCGGACTACCTCTTCGCCTGACAAAGTAAGTCGGGCGTCCGACAAGGGAGGGGTGGGATGGTGGGGGGTGTTTTGTGTGGTGTCTGCGGGTGTTTATGAATATATGTGTATGTGTGTGTGTGTGTGTGTGTGTGTGTGTGTGTGTGTGTGTGTGTGTGTGCGCGCGTGTGTGAATGGGACTGAGTGTTGTAGTGTATGCATGGTTGTATGCGTGTGAGTGAATGCGTGTATGAATGTTGAAGTGAGTGCGTGTCTGCATGTCAGTGTGGATGCGTGTTAATGGTGCTTTGGTCCCTACCAGTGGGAACTAGGAGTGACTTGTTCCAGTTTATTTTAAAGCCAGACGCTGACTCATATAGGGACAGTGTTTCTAGGATGCAGGGTCCTGGAAGATGTGGGTTAGTCTGAACGAGAACGGCGTTGTATGCCTTTCCTCCTTAACCCACAAGCCTTAGCTCAGATTTTAACTTGTGCAAAGTTGAATCGACCACAAGTTCAAACAGCAGAAGCTCCAAGAGGAGGTTAAGACCTTGCCCTTGCATATGGAGACTGCAGGTAGCCCTGGCCCATGCTGGGGCATTACCGGATCTGAGCACCCGCCTTTTAACTGATTTCGAGAAGGCGTTCGACTCCGTGGATAGGTCTTGTTTATTTGAAGTGCTAGAACGCATGGGCTTTGGCCCCAAATTTTGAGCCTACGTGTGAATGCTGTACAATGCTCTGATGGCTCAGGTCAGGCGGGGTTACCCTCTCTCCCCCTCACTTCTTTTTGCCCTTACCATCGAGCCTCTGGCTCATCTCGTCCGCTGTGATACTCGGGTTAGGGGGTGGCTGGGGTCCTTTCAGGAGGAGGACAGGATCACCCGCTATGCAGACGACTTCCTCCTCTTTCTCACTGACCCACATCAAGTGTTTCCTTGGGCAAGCCATAAGGAAAGTTGAACGTTTCAGGTTCTGCTGTTTTACAGCACATACATTCCAGTCCATTCTTAAGTTGGAAGTGACTGAAAAAAGGCCAGCTGTGTGTACCGGCTAGTCTGAGGTCGATTCAGTTGTGTATTTATCTAGGGGCTCCACCGGTGTTGTTATGTGTCCACTCTTGCAACATGACTGAAAATGGTTCTGCTCCTGGCACACGTCTTTGTCATATATCACCCATTGGTGTGTTTACATTAGATTGTATTTGAGGTTTATTTGGCTTTATTGGCAGTGCTTTGCATGTGTTGAAAATCTATCCACAAACTAGCCCCTTGCCTGTCAGAGAGCTGGTATGGTTTTATAAGCCCCCAAGAGCATGGCGCTCAAATCTGGACCCCAAACTGTTCATTCTTGAATGGGATTGCACTGGGCGCCTGATGTACTATTGGTTTCTGCTGCAGCAATGCCTACATGCACAGAATTGTAGGCTTTCCTACAGCTAAAACCATACTCACAATATTCGAAATGTAAATTGCATTTAACTCATGGGTTAGTGAACAGCGTTGTCCAAGTTGAGAGTCCTTAGGATTCACGTTTTGGATGTTCGGGGCTCTGAGACAGTACAACAGTGACTCTGGTTCAGTTTTTTTGCCCATTGTTTTATATTCAAAGTAGTATAGCGAATGAATCCCTTAATCTTTCTAATTTCAAAATGTAAGGGTAATTCAGGCAGGCTCCCCAAATGTGTTGCACTTTATTTTAAGCTCCTAAGAAGAGACGATTAAACGTGTAGATTTCAGTACATTTGAACAGTATGAATCTGGGGCATTTATAAATTCGTTATGTAGCATTATATAGTACTAACCAGTTTGATATGTTCTACTATTACTTGTACGAAGAAAGATTGCTCACCAATTTCAGCTCAGTCGATATTTTTAATATGCTACCTCTTTGTTTACACACAAAAACATGTTCGAATTTGATGGGGAAACCCGGCAGATTGTGTCATAACTGAATGGAGACTTTTTTGTGAGGAGAATGACCTGACTGAGAATGCGATTTTTTTTTAATGGAACTCCCTCTCCAGCTACTAACTGACAGCTATATCAACATGCATTGTGATTCGGTATTTTGCCACCGGGTCTTTAGATACCGAGGCTTGCGAGATTTGAATAGAAAATACCTGTTTTTTCTGTTTCTCGATGTTTTTCCTAGAGCAACATAGATTGTCATTACACGCCTTTCTGTATTGCCACGCTGTACTGGATAGGTGCAGATGTGGAACTTCTAAAATGAACGTCATTAGTGTAAACTGATGGTTAGTGCACCATGCCTTATGCGGTACGTGAAAACCTTTTGTTTGGAAGCACACTCATTTGAAGAAAAATGGGTTATCCTGTTAATCAAAGACTGAGATATCATGCTTGCCCTTATATTAACTCTTTAGCCTATGTAGAACATGAAGCGGCTCACTGGGGTGTTAATACATATGCAGTTGCTTCCCATAAATAAATAAGTGTATTCATGTCTGAGGGTGGCTTTATGCAAGGTGGTCTGCACCTGATGGAATCTTTTGTCCAGCACTGTTAGTGAACTCCAAGTAGGCTCTAGAGTTCACAGATATAATATTAACCCATTTTTACATACTTCTGACAACCAAAAATACATAGCATTTTTTACTGAAATATAAGGAGGTTGAGTGATGTCACTTTTATAGTCTCAGTGGTAATCAGTTTCTCGAATTTAAAAAGATGAAGCATTTGGTGGACTCTTGAGCATACAAACCTCCAACCTTTATGAAACGCAGAGTTCATTAACCCCCTTAGCTGTCATGGCCAGTTATTAATCCAAGGCAGCAGTTAACAGCCATAAATGCCCTATTATGTGAATAATGAAACTCCTTCAGACGATCATTGACTGCTCTGCTAGAAATAATAGAATTCAGGCATTAACTGACAGTAAACACCTTAATTCCATTACTTACTTTGTTCAGTCAGCATTCCTAAAAGGTGCCCTCTGACTAGACGTCCAACCAGAATTAGACCTTCGGAACCTTTGGCTGCATCAACCACAGTGGGCTGGCAAAGGTGGGGTGAAAATAGGCCATGTTAAGAAAAGACAAAGCCTAAGAGATAAAAGAGAGAGGAGAGAGTGCGAGACAGGACATGTTCCCTGTTTTATTTAGTTTGAGTAGGGTTGGTAGACCTGCCCTTTTCAAACGACCACACATGGAGTTTATGGTTTTTAATTGAAGGAATTTGTAGAATTCTCTGAGGTATGAATGCAGAGCTTGCAAGTCCCCAAAGGAAAGGGGCCTGCCCGAGAGTTCTACCTCTTTTAATCATTAAAATGCCTTTATCCATCCAAGCTGGCCAAAAATAGTTTTATTATTGATCTTCATTTTCCTGTTATGTGAAAGTGTCTATATATTGGATTTAGAGATGCTTGCCCTTATTTTTTTTAATAAAGCTAGAGTAGTAAGTTGGCTGTGTCAAGTATAGTATCCTTGGATTAATTTTCAACAAGTGGATTCATAGTGAGAGAATACACCATGTGAAGCTGGTGAACCAATTTATTTTTGATGTGTAGCCACACTGGTTGGTTAGGAGAGGGGCTATGGAACCATAGGACTTCATGCCCTCCTGGGAAGGCTAACTGGTAATTATTCCAGTTGGTGGGGATGGGGGGTCACATTCACTGAAATGGTATTCTGTGCTGAGCTTTTTGATTGAAATTCTGACTTTGTTGAGGAAAATAATAATATCCAGAAAGGAAAGAAATGCGGGTGAGAGTCTGATCAGAAGCCTGTTTGAGAGAAAGTTGTCAAGTGGTGTGATTATAATTTTTAGCATTTCAAGTCTTTTTCACCCAAGATACATTCTTGGGTGATGAAGTTTCTAGGAGATCTTTAATTTTGGCCAACATCTTCTCCTTGTTATGGTTCACAGATTCAGACAGTTAGTTCGAGAACCATACCTTAGTATTCAACTAATTTTGGTTGCAATTGTAGACCAGGCTTTTTTATTCAATCAGAGATGCATAGCACGTTAAGAGGGAGTGATTTAGTTTTGTCTTTTCAGGCAGTACTCTGGGCCTTCTAAATATTCATGAATTATGTTTAAAAGGATCTGGATGAATTTGTTTGCATTGGGGCGTAAAACCTAATCAGCATAAACTGCGGTTGTCGGTGTGGATGATTTGAAATTATTACTGTTGATGGCAGCATGCTTATTGATATATTGCAGAAGGGTATCATAAAAATAATAAGGGTGAAACGGGCAACCAGAGCATTTTCTGTACAAACTCTTGACAGGTAGGTCTAGAGAGCCTTCACCATTTATATAAAGTCATCACCTAATTCAAAATGCTATGCTGTAGTGGTGCAGTTAGAGATCTTGCAAAGGCCTTTTCTGCGTCTAAAGTAATGGCAGTTGCTCGTGAAGGGATAGGTATGGTCCGTTTGATTACATGGCACAACATGTGGGTGTTATCATTTGCCATTCTACCTTTAGCGAAACCCGATTGTGAGGGGTGAATTAATTTGGTGATAATGTTCTCCAACCTCCCACCCGAGATTTTCACATTCACTTGGACTTCCGTATTATTAAGCAAGATGGGTCTAAAGTTTTTTGTTTGGGTGTGATCTTTGCCCTCTTTTGGTATAACTTTTATGGATGCCTACACTACTGTGTGTGAGATGCTTCCTTCATTCACAAACTGGGCTAGCAACTTTTAAAAGGAGTCAATGATTATATCCGAACACGTTTTATTACAAGTCTTTTGGGAAGCTGTCAAGCACTGAAGCTTTTCCATACGATACTTAATGGGAGAGTTAGCTTTCTATTTCTCTGTTTATTTTATATATATTTTTATATAATATTTTTTTTCCAATGATTTTAACGTCTAACAGACATGTATAGCAGACATGTGAATCTCTTGGTAACACATAATTAGTTTATTATGAGATTCTACCTCCCGTCTAGATGTTTATTGACTTTGATTTCCCTTTAGGAATGTAGATACCTTCTCTAAGTTGGTTTGAGAGTTTGTAGCATAGAGGTTTGCATAGAAGTATCTGAAAATACTTGCATTCATTTTTTCTTTGAGTGGAGGGTACCTGATGTAGCTTTGACTGAAGATAGAAAGAAATTATTATTTTTAAATTTGTAGTAGCATTTTACTTGCTTCATTTGATGCAACCTTTTTGCTATTTGCTCTTGCACCCAGCATGGGCACATTTGTTTAAAACCTTTTGATGTGCCATTGTTGAGCTTTAAGCATTTTTTTCCACAAGGTTTAAATTTCCCATCAATCACCTCATTTTTAGTGGCTGATCAGTGTATCATAATGTGATGTTTATGGCATCCCACAGGAATACCCAGGACGTTTCAAGAGTGCAAGCTCTTCTTGAAAAGAAGTTGAATTGCCATAACTCTGTTATATCCAGATTCATAGATAGATGTGTTTTTTACTGGTGGTGGACCGACTGTCAAATTAATTGAAATACAAATGATCCGTTCTACTGTTTGATCAGAGATGTGCTGTAGATGTAACACCACAGCTGAAGTGTGTCAGAATTGAGTGCACATATATTTACAGTGTAAATGTAATTGCTCTGTAGTCGAGTAATCTTAATTCGATATCTGCCTCAGACATAATTAAAGATAGCACAGAGTGTTTAAAAAATTAAACTAGAATGATGACAGTTTTCCCTAAAGCAGTGGTTCCCAACCTGTGATCTGGGGATGCCTGGGGGTCCGCAAAGCCTCCTCATGGGGTCCGCGACTGCTTAGAAAATGTAATGATAGTAACCGATAAGGTCCTCAGCTTTCAGTAATGACCCATTGGGGAGCGGGGGGGCTGGGTTCCTGAAATTGATTAAGTGGGGGTCCCCGGGTTCCAGTACTGAAAGTGGGGGTCCACAGAAGTGAAAAGGTTGGGAAACACTGCCTTAAAGGACTCTGAGTAGGTAAGGCTGTAAATTCAACCACCACTTAGTGAGATGGCTTCATGATCTGGATTTCTGTAACACAATAATGTCTTCTTTAAGTTTGTGGTGGCAATCAAGTATTATCCTTTAAGTATTTGAAATATATTCGAAGGACTCTGAACATACGCTCATGTAGGCCAGCCATTATTAGATGGTTAAGTGGCAATTCAATTCCTTTTTCTTGTTGAGGGACTAAATTCATGGTACAGATCTTCAGAGAAATTGTGAAAATAATTGAGTAAGGTAGAATATAGTTAAGAACTGACCGTTGCATAAATGTTTATGGGTCTATGTTAATGAGTATTGAACTGGCAAACCTTAGTATAATGGGTGAATGGAGAAAACAAATGCTCAACTGGAGAGCACATGCAAGTGTTTATTTGGTGCAATTTTGTGACTAGTTCCTGAATTGGTATTGGTTTTAATTAACTATGCTAATTAAATTTATTCAGTTACTTACGTTATCCAGCTTTTAACAGGATGATTATGGTTTGGCATTTAGTGATCAGATTTTAAAGGTAGACATAGTGAGCCTGTGTTGTTTGAGGTATTTGACACGAGGAGGTACTTTTGAGAGACTAAAATATTAGCATACTCACATTCAGTGATTCAGGGATATTCAGCTGTGTTGTTGCATCTTGCAAACACTGTCCTGTGAGAAAGTAGAACTTTGTGAGTGTACATATGATCGTCATAGGCACTACAAGGCTGAGGTGCGCAAAGAACTATCCTAAAGAATGTTAATTCTGTCAAAGAAAAAAGGGACGTGAAAGAGCAGTAAAGCAATTTAACTAAATTGAAAGAATATAAACTCATTTTTGAGCTGACCCAAAACAAACCACCCATACACAATCATTCCCTTAAGTCATATGGAGAAACGTGGGTTTGGAGAGATCAAACAGGAAGTGGCTCCCAACTCTTAATCTTTGAAAAGATAGCAATTATCAGCAGCAAAATGGGCAACCTATCAACAGTGATCTTTGCCTACTATTGATGCTTAAGTAGGTTACCCTATCCAAAAAGCTCCTAGAAGTGACAGACAGGAGAGGGACTAGTGGTCTGGGAATGTATATGCAACACCTTTTAATAGCTGAGTTGTGACCTCTGATACAAACACTTGGGCCCTCACAGAAACAAGAAGTTAGAACAGGCTGTAGTTCAAGGCCCTTATTTATACTATGGATGGGGTCGAGGATAAGTGGGTCAGGAGACGTTAGTATATCGAACTAGAGGTTGTGAATGTACAAAATTAGTATGTTAGTAGGTGATAATGTTGCTTACAGTGTTAAGAGGAAAACAACATGCTTAAACCATGGTGAATTTGAGATATGTAACTATGACACAAAGACATGTAGTGCTGGTTAAGTTTTCGAACAGCAAACTAAGTCATATAGAGAAGAGCAAGATGTATTACAAATTATGTGTGTATCTTAGATTTGTTAGCAAATAATGTTTACAGGTCATCTGGTTTAGGAAACACGTAAGACTTCCTATTGTGAGTGACTCTACAGCAGCAGTCAGGTACCACAAAGGAGTGTTGAATTGACATTGCTGTCAGTTTACTAGTAAAACTGGGAAGACGCTTCTTCTTACACAGCCTTTCTGACAAAGTCCACTGAAGTATTCATTTTGGCACCTTCTCAGTTTAGCAATTCTATCTTACTCATATGGATGAGGATTTGTTCAGTGGTTTGAAGATTAGCAGCCATGGTGAGTTGCGATTGTTGCTTCTCCTTGTTCTGGCATGATGGGCTTTCTCAGTTTCAAAGGCTCTGGTGAATGATATTCTCAAAGTATTGGCAATCCAATTTTCAAGGAATTAGATGCAAGTAGAGTCACTGCTTTCTGCATCCTCTGGAATCCTAAAGATGCAGAGTTGTCTTATCTGTTAGAGCTCCTAATTCTGTAAACCCACTGTGTAGTTGGGTTATACTATTGAAAGATTTTTTTGGTTGAAGATGCAGTTGATTGGTGTTACCCTCGACTCTATGGATTCTATTTTAATTTCCAGTGGCGCTGAGTGACAACACCTTGAAGTCTTTTCTTATGTCAGCAATTTCTTCTTGCCGTTAATTAGTGTTTAATTATGTTGTACTATGTGGTGAACGGCATTTAACTTTTATGGACTAATATCTAAAGTTTGGTTGCGTTCTGCATTTTATTTTATTGGTGAATCATGAATTGGTGACCCTGGTATGGGGGTGTTTTGCCTGGTGGGCTTATGCCTGGTTTTGGCTTCTTTTTCCTTAGTCTTTCCTGCCCGTCATTGTGGAGGTTACGATCTCTTGATTTCTTCAGGGAGAAGGACCCTAGATTAGCCAGAGACAGTGTATCTGTCCCTGCTTGCAAGTTCATATTAATGGAGTAGTGTAATTGCATAAAAAAACATGATGACACCTTTGTTGCCTTGATGGCCTTCTATATTTACTCTATTGCTTTATCTGTATTGTCTTATTGGGAGTAAACAACTGGGGCAAGGTGAGGTTAATTATTTTTATACACCTAGACAGTGTGAAATTGTTATTGTTGTTAATATTCTTATATTTATTAAGTGAACACCCACCAACGCGTCTTAACGTAGGAAGAGTCAAAGAAGGAAGAGTTTAATACATCATAAACATCTACCATTCCAATGGGTGTTTGCTTGTCTACGTTGAGTCTAGAGATGATAGTGTAGTGACTTCCTAAACGTAGCAAAGTTCTTAATTGCATGAATATGCAAAGGTGGTTCATTCCAGAGCCTAGGCTCCAGTGACTGGAAAGTCCTTCCTACTGCATGTGCCTTTCACTCTCAGGCAATGTAAGCAGACTTGAGTGGAGGGGACTTACTCGATGGTGGAGGATATCCATCTCCATGAGAAAATTAGGCCAATTTTATAATAAGCCCTGTCAACAAGGTAAGCTGTATTAACCATTATCTGCTTTCCTATAGTCAGTCAGTTTAGATGGTGTTTAGCATGTGAAACGTTGTCTACTTTTCTTAGTCCCATCACTACTTTCACTGCCATGCATTGCAGGCACTGTAACTTTGCAATAGAGTACTTGGGAAGGTCCAAGTTGATTGCATTGTAGTAGTTCAGATTAGAGAACCTGCACGTGGCAGTCACTTGGTCAGACCTCTCAACTGGGAGGAAAAGAGTAATACTGAGTAGGCCTTCTGTATTTGGGGACCAAATGATAGTGGATGGTCTAGCAACACTAGCGTTTTTTTTATAGTGATCGATTAGCAGGCATTCCCAGTTGCTTTGGCCAGAAATGTTCTGCATTTTGTAAGTTTAAAAAAAAATGTTTTTTGTTAAAAGAAAGTCAATATATGAACAATTGGAACAGTATACCTTTGTATTTAAATACGTTGCAATCTTCGGTTTTTAATCTATAACATTGTAAAAAAAATACATATATTTAAACTGAATTCTAACGTGCCCAGTCTTCCATCTACAATAGCCAATACATCCTTAATATGAGTTTCAAAAATGTATTTTGTTCTATTTATATGCCACGCAAACAATAAGCACTGGCAATGAATGACAAACAGTCTGGCTTTAATGTTGTAGTGACCGCAAACATAACTATGCACAAGTTCACATTTGTGAATACCTGTGATGTTTGCATTAACCTACTAGGCCAGAACTGTTGAAGTGCTCTGTGGATCTTCGTTTTACAGAAAAACAAAAACAGGGTTATTTTGAAGGCTCCCTTGCCTTTATTTTTGTTCTGTTTTTTTTGTTTCTATGTGAAATGAATGTCTGAGGGCAAGATAACCTTCATTCATTGTAGAGCATTGTGTCTGTCTGTTTAAAAAAAAAAAAAAAGGCTTATTTAGTGGGGAAAAAAAATACATTGATTAACTGAGCAAACTTTTTAGATGTAAAATAGTCCTTCGTGCATTGCAATCTGATGATGGTGGCATGTGGTGAGTGAGGGCGTATATTATCTCCTGGGGCAGAGCTGAAGGCCACTCCATGTGTACGTTAAAGGTTTGGTAGAGTAAGTCTGCTGATACTTCCTCTGTCAAACCAGAGCGGAGGACGTGCCCGTGCAGAGGGTGTAAAATTGTTCTGGAGAACGAGAAAAAAGGCTTGCAATTTGAAGCCATGTATTGCATGAATTGCCACGAATTCGCAATGAACATCGGTTGGAATCTGAAAGTGCGCCTAAAGCTCCCTTTTGGTTATACGTTTCAGTGCCTTTTATTTACAAGACCTTCCTAGCACTGGCCTGGTTTTCCAGTTTGAGATGTTGTTTATTCTTGTACATGTACCGCTTCCTTAGGGTACTCTCGCCACAGACACTTATATTTGCTTGAGGCACGATTTGGTTAAGTCGTTGGCCTGGTTTTAGGACTATTGCTTGAATGTGACATCTGTGACCTTCTTCTCGCGCATTAACTTTGCAGCTTTCAGGCTTTGCCCACAAGGCACGCTGCTCGATACTACATCTTCTGTTTCACAGCGCATTGAGATACACGGGTTCTGCCTGGCAGTGCATTAATAATGCATTAAGAATTCAGTTACATTTGTAAATAGAATGTCTTTGTCTTGCACATTGTCGCACTTCCAGTTAAAAAGCTAGGGAAAGGAAAAATGAATTTTGTTTAGCGTTACTGTAAAGCGATATTGCTGGGCATTGCTATAGGTAGCTATTGTAATCACGTGTTCGTTCTTTTACTTAATGTGTCGGGGGTTGGAATGCATTTTAAACTGAGTTATAAGTTTGGCTGTGTGTCATTGGGTGGCACATGCAGCGGCTTGGTAATAACATGTCTGTGCCTTGCCTTTAGAGATTCTGTTCAGTGAGTGCTGTGGTGTCTGGAGTTCTAGATGCCGGAGCATTTTGGCTTCCAACGTTAGGTAACCAGGCCAGTGACTCATAGCAGATTTTAGGATAACCACCAACTTTATAAAAGCAACGGGTTCGATCAATCTCATGGCTATCCTGAAAATGTGGCATAGGTCTGTTTCTCACGGGCCAATGTTGGGCCCCCTTATTCCATCTCCTAAGAATATGGCAGAGTTCATGTTGATTGTCCCATACTGATCTGAGCCTCGCAGGTTTCTTTCGTTGTGTCTAGTTTATGATTCTGAAGTAAAGCAGAGTTGAAACGTGGCCAGTATCTAATTAACGTAAACGGCCCAACTTGGATCTACCACTTGGAAATGGGAACCAGCCTTGCAGAAGCAGCCATGACGTGTGCTGGCCACAGTGGCGTGTCACCTGCCTAGAGCGGTCTAGTCGAGCAGAGCACAGCAGCCAGAGGAGAGCCCTGCAGTTTGAAGTCTGTTCACTAGAAATATAATGAGTTTACATCCAAAAGTGGATGCCTGATCTTCACAAAGTGGGTTCGCTGCCGTCGAAAACGGCCATCTCGCTGCCCTCTCACCTCCCGTGTGGATTACTTCCGCAGCGCCCAGGCAGCAGCCTGCATCCGGAGTCGGGGCCTCGCCCTGGTACCTTCTTGGTCTATGCTTGTGTCGGGGACTTGGGCCGTCTCACTGTTTATACTTGGAGAAGTCACTCCCGTTTTCGCCCCTTAAAAGGCCACTTCAGATATTATTTGCTGTTTATCCGGCGATTCTCACTGGCATAATAGTCTCCGTGATCTAACCCAGTTTCCTAGATCCCCATGAAGGTTTAACAAGTGTTCCTGGACACTGACAGCTCCTGGAACCAGGTGCCAGTGCGTGCTAACATCCCGTGACGCGTGTGAATACTGTCCCCTTCCCCAACTCCCCCCTCCCCGCTGGTTTTAATTGAACTCCATCATCCCGCCCCACATTGCTTCCATTCTCCGTTTTCTCACAAGACAATGCCCATCCGTATGCGTTCTCCGAACCCCCTTATAGTGACAGGAGCTGTCACAAAATACTAGGATAACATCTGTAAAAATAAATACATAAAAGGGTCAAGTAAGCGAGTCCGTTGCATCATATTGATCAACTTTTAATATTGTTCCATACTTGTAGGAGGCTGGCCTGGTTTGTAGTGGGTACCAAGGGGTACTTACACTCTGCACCAGGTGCAGTTATCCCTTATTAGTGTAGAAGAGGTGTTCTAGCAGCTTAGGCTGATAGAAAAGGTAGCTTAGCAGAGCAGCTTAGGCTGAACTAGGAGACATGCAAAGCTTCCACTATACCACTGGTGTCACATGCACAATATCATAAGAGAACACAATACACAGATATACTAAAAATAAAGATACTTTATTTTTATGACAATATGCCAAAAGTATCTCAGTGAGTACCCTCAGTATGAGGATAGCAAATATACACAAGATATATGTACACAATACCAAAAATATGCAGTAATAGCAAAAGGAAGTAATGTACAGTCACAATAGATTGAAATGAGAGCACATAGGTATAGGGGCAACACAAACCATATACTCCAAAAGTGGAATGCGAACCACGAATGGACCCCAAGCCTATGTGAGCTTGTAGAGGGTCGCTGGGACTGTAAGAAAACAGTGAGGGTTAGAAAAATAGCCCACTCCAAGACCCTGAAAAGTAGGTGTAAAGTGCACCTAAGTTCCCCAGAGAGCACAGAAGTCGTAATAGGAGAATTCTGCAAGGAAGAACGACACCAGCAATGCAACAGCGATGGATTTCCGGACGAGAGTACCTGTGAAACAAGGGGACCAAGTCCAAGAGTTGCGACAAAGTCGAGATTGGGCAGATGCCCAGGAAATGCCAGCTGAGGGTGCAAAGAAGCTGCCACCGGATGGTAGAAGCGGTGGATTCTGCAAGAACGAAGAGGACTAGGAACTTCCCCTTTGGAGGATGGATGTCCCACGTCGTGAAGAAGCTTGCAGAGGTGTTCCCACGCAGAAAGAACGCAAACAAGCCTTGCTAGCTGCAAGGGTCGCGGTTAGGGTTTTTGGATGCTGCTGTGGCCCAGGAGGGACCAGGATGTCGCCAATTGCGTGAGGAGACAGAGCCGCCCAGCAAGACAGGGAGCCCTCACAGAAGCAGGCAGCACCCGCAGAAGTGCCGGAACAGGCACTATGAAGAAGAGTGAACCGGAGCTCACCCGAAGTCACAAAAGAAGGTTCCACGACGCCGGAGGACAACTCAGGAGGTTGTGCACTGCAGGTTAGTGTCGGGGACCCAGGCTTGGCTGTGCACAAAGGAAATCCTGGAAGAGTGCACAGGAGCCGGAGCAGCTGCAAATCACACGGTACCCAGCAATGCAGTCTAGCGTGGTGAGGCAAGGACTTACCTCCACCAAACTTGGACTGAAGAGGTCACTGGACTGTGGGAATCACTTGGACAGAGTTGCTGAGTTCCAGGGACCACGCTCGTCGTGCTGAGAGGGGACCCAGAGGACCGGTGATGCAGTCTTTTGGTGCCTGCGGTTGCAGGGGGAAGATTCCGTCGACCCACGGGAGATTTCTTCGGAGCTTCTGGTGCAGAGAGGAGGCAGACTACCCCCACAGCATGCACCACCAGGAAAACAGTCGAGAAGGCGGCCGGATCAGCGATACAAGGTTGCAGTAGTCGTCTTTGCTACTTTGTTGCGGTTTTGCAGGCGTCCAGAGCAGTCAGCGGTCGATTCCTTGGCAGAAGGTGAAGAGAGAGATGCAGAGGAACTCTGATGAGCTCTTGCATTCGTTATCTAAAGAATTCCCCAAAGCAGAGACCGTAAATAGCCATAAAAGGAGGTTTGGCTACCTAGGAAGGAGGATAGGCTAGCTACACAGGTAAGAGCCTATCAGGAGGAGTCTCTGACGTCACCTGCTGGCACTGGCCACGCAGAGCAGTCCAGTGTGCCAGCAGCACCTCTGTTTCCAAGATGGCAGAGGTCTGGCGCACACTGGAGGAGCTCTGGGCTCCTCCCCTGGGAGGTGCAGGTCAGGGGAGTGGTCACTCCCCTTTAGTTTTGCGCCAGAGCAGGGCTGGGGGGATCCCTGAACCGGTGTAGACTGGCTTATGCAGAGATGGGCACCATCTGTGCCCAGGAAAGCATTTCCAGAGGCTGGGGGAGGCTACTCCTCCCCAGCCCTAACACCTTTTTCCAAAGGGAGAGGGTGTAACACCCTCTCTCTGAGGAAGTCCTTTGTTCTGCCTTCCTGGGCCAAGCCTGGCGGGACCCCAGGAGGGCAGAAACCTGTCTGAGCGGTTGGCAGCAGCAGCAGCTGCAGTGAAATCCCGGGAAAGGTAGTTTGGCAGTACCCGGGTCTGTGCTAGAGACTCGGGGGATCATGGAATTGTCTCCCCAATGCCAGAATGGCATTGGGGTGACAATTCCATGATCTTAGACATGTTACATGGCCATGTTCGGAGTTACCATTGTGACGCTGTACATAGGTATTGACCTATGTACAGTGCACGCGTGTAATGGTGTCCCCGCACTCACAAAGTCCGGGGAATTTGCCCTGGAGAATGTGGGGGCACCTTGGCTAGTGCCAGGGTGCCCACACACTAAGTAACTTAGCACCCAACCTTTACCAGGTAAAGGTTAGACATATAGGTGACTTATAAGTTACTTAAGTGCAGTGGTAAATGGCTGTGAAATAACGTGGACGTTATTTCACTCAGGCTGCAGTGGCATGCCTGTGTAAGAATTGTCAGAGCTCCCTATGGGTGGCAAAAGAAATGCTGCAGCCCATAGGGATCTCCTGGAACCCCAATACCCTGGGTACCTCAGTACCATAGACTAGGGAATTATAAGGGTGTTCCAGTATGCCAATGTAAATTGGTAAAATTGGTCACTAGCCTGTTAGTGACAATTTGTAAAGAGAGAGCATAACCACTGAGGTTCTGGTTAGCAGAGCCTCAGTAAGACAGTTAGGCATCACACAGGGAACACATACCTATAGGTTACAAACTTATGAGCACTGGGGTCCTGACTAGCAGGGTCCCAGTGACACATAACAAACATACTGAAAACATAGGGTTTTCACTATGAGCACTGGGCCCTGGCTAGCATGATCCCAGTGAGACAGTGAAAACACCCTGACATACACTCACAAACAGGCCAAAAGTGGGGGTAACAAGGCTAGAAAGAGGCTACTTTCTCACAATACTGTTCCGAAACGAGCCAAACTGCTGCGCGCCTTTTTAGAGTCTGCACGTGCATTTCTGACCAGAGTTAATGTTGGCGTGCCGCTTCTATTTCAGTCCTAAAAACTAGTTTGAGCAAATAGACGGTTATTTTTAAGTAACTCGTGTTCTTTGTGTTTATTTTATAGGTTCCACTTTTGGCTTCGAATAGCAACACAAACTGTTCCATCAATGGTTTGAAAAGCATAGTTACCGCTGTCGAAATAAGCAAACCTCTATAAAAAGATGAGTACGGCAAAACAAAGTGGAATTAAGGCTCCTTCGAAAATAGGCAAGCCTGGAATACCGCCCCCCAAAGCAACTGCAGCGGTCGCTAGTGGTAAGAGAGACTTGCCCGTGCTTGCTTTTGATTTCTTGCCTAAAATCTTTGAGTAGAACAGTGCCAGACATTTAAAAAAAAGTTTTTTTTTTGCTGTGCTCTGTTCTTTCTAGATCATCTTTGTTTCCTACTAATACTGTTCTGTTTCATGTACCAATTTGACATTGAGGATGTTTGCTTGTTTTTCGATCTGACCAGTACACAGGTATTGAGCAATCTCGACCGAGGTTGTCACTTTTCGAGTGTTTGTGATGTGTAGTTTGCTGTAATGCACAAGAGTCCAGGGTTCTCTTGTGAAGAGTTTTTCTGGCATAGTAAATATATTTTTTACTGACATGGCTGATTTTATCGACAGAGAACTGTCAACAATTTGTTTTCGCCTGATCAGTTTCCCAGGCCATTAGTTAAAAAAAACGTCACTGCAAATCTTTCGACGTAACATGAAGGGATGTCTTGATTCTCTTAAAGGTAAAAAATATGTGTTGTCTATTTAGTGCTCTGAGGTTTGAGCAAGCAACAAATGTGACTAACTAAAAAATAATTTGAATATTTCTCGCAGAAATGAAAATCACAATGTAGCAACCTCTCCTAATATCAGAATACTGAAACGCATAACAGAATGCAGGCTCTTCCTACATGGTGAGCATCAGTAAGGCATGGCAGGTCCTAAGCAAGTGTGGAAAAGCTAAATAGTAACCTTCATTCTAGAGAATCTAGAGCAGGCTTCCATGCCTGAGTAGCAAGATACCCAGGGTCAGTGCTTAATTTGAGCGGGTGGTTGCCAGTGGAGTCCACCGGCACTTAGTATTGGGGGCCAGCACTTATTTTTCTTCATCAGATATTGACCAGGAGCAGGAGAGAGTAAAACATGCAAACTGGAAAGGAGGAAGAACAAGATGAAAACACAGGGACAAAGGAAGATAGCAGGGACCAGCAAGAGTGAGAGAAAGGGGCAGCAGTGTCAGCTAGTGGATTACTGAGGCCTGAGGTGAATTCAACAATATGCAGCCATGGTATTCGGTGTGTTAATTTTTAATAGCACCAACAGAACAGAGCTTTGGATTCCGGCACACTTTGGATTAAAAATTAAGTACTATCCAAGGGTCTACCTGATGTTCAGAAATACTTTAATTCTTAACAGTTATGAGGATCTTATATTTAACTCCAGACTTCCTGATGGATACTTCTACTTGCAGATTCCTCATTGTAGAATAATCCCAGCCGCCAGACTGGGCCCAGGAACTTCAAAGCTCTCACATTGCCAGTAGGGGTTGTGATCTTCGTATCAATGCCGAAAGTGGTGTTGGGTGATGTCATCATTGCATCTAGCACCCACGCTGGTATAGTAACGTCAGTTCCTTTTTAGTGTGTCTTTGACGCATGTCTCAAGTTTGCTCTTTAGAGTTGAGTTTTCCTCACAAGAATTTTTTTGTTGTGCAGTACCTTGTCTACCCAAAACGATTAGTTTTTAAGTCTTGTAGGGACTGTGAGGGACAGACATCAACCTACTCAACACAACTTCAGGCCCAGTGGTAAAGTATAGCCTGCCAATGTTTATGCCATTGGCCTGATGCCCTGTGGCTCCATCCCACCAGGATCTACACGGGCTCGCCCTTCCTTTGACCCCGCGCTTTCATATACTGCTCCTCATCAACCTCCATCTCCATATCCACCAACACCACCTTCACCAACGAGACCACCTCCTCCACCTTTGTTACCATTGCCCTCAGAATTTATATGCTTTAGGAGAAGAGTCTGGGCCAAGACCTTTTAGGACTGCCATCTGTGAATGTTGTGGTCACTTTTCCAGAAGTGGAAGTGGACTTTCCAGCAAGACCCCCACACTAGAGATGATTTATTTCCACTCAGTGGTTAAAAAGGCAGCTGAAGTGCTGGAAGAGCAGCTTCCAACAGTGGAGGTTAAATCCGATGTTTTTACTGAGGTGGTACACCTGGCAGTCCAATCTCTACTGCCCTTTTAACAAGGCCCTCCTAGACTCCGTTCTAGCAGTATTAGAAAGATCCACTGCAGCTCCGGTTGTTGATAGACAGATAGCTTGCCACTACCACCTGGCTACTGGATATAGTGTTTCTCTATTTTCACCCTTTTCTAGAGAGCCTAGTCATACAGGCATCATGTTCATTGGAACAGTTGGCTGGTAACTTCCAACTATGCCATCTGATAGCGAGTTAAAGTACATAAAAGCATCAAGGAAAAATACTTTCTCTACAGGGAGCATGGCTTCGAAGTCTCTGTATGCAAACTGCCTTCTAGCATGATACACCCATGCCTGGTGGAATATGTCTCAGATGGTGGTCCCTCATGTACCTGAAGACAGGAGAGCACGCTTTCAGTAAGTAGTCCAGGATGGCCAGAATGTGTCAGATCACATCATAGAATCAGCACTGAATACCCCTGACTTTGTAGCCCGAGCCATGGGTATATTGGTCTAAATTCGCATCCATGCTTGCCTATGCACGTCAAACTTATTCTTTGATGTCCAAGATAATTTAATGGGCATATCTTTTGATGGGACATGCCTATTTGGGGTTAAGGCAAACTTGGCACTGGAGCGTTTTAAAACTGGTAAAGCAACATCCGCTTCTTGGGAGCTAAAGTTATCCTTCCCTTCCATGAATTATCCCCAATGTCATTTTGTGGCTTTCTCAGAGGATTCTCCTTTAGCCAGTGACAATCCTATCAGCCACAATCTCAGCAGTAACACTATCCAGAAACCCTCCTGTGCACCATCAGGCAAGCAGACCTAGTTCACTTCTCCAAACTCAAATGAAGGCTGTGGTAAAGCAAGTGTCCTCCTTTCTACTGTCCTGAAAGTCCATTACCTTGAACCAGTGGGTCCTACAGATCATATGAATAGGTTACAATCTCCTGTCCTTCAGACTCTGCCCTCCCTTATCGTCCGAGCCTTCCTCCAACCTCCTGGATCACCTCACTATCCTGCAAAAAGAAGTGGCAGCACTCCTACAAAAATGAGCTGTCAAAAAGGGATGGCGGTGGTTGCAGCTCACCTCTGAAGGTCAGGCATTCCAGTTTTCCCCTACTTGGATGACTGGCTAAACAAAGCTGGGTTTGCTGGTTGTGGTGACTGTGTGTCTGCACCAACAGCATCCATACTATTTGACCTGGGGTTTTCTATCAGCGAGCCCGAATCTCACCTAAAGCCCTCCCAACTACTCCAGTTTATTTGGTCAGTGCTGAATGTCACACATCTCAATACCTTCCCACCTCAGAGAATAACTGACATCTGGGAAATGGTCCCATAATTTCCTGCAAGACAATTTCTGAGAGTTCTCAGATTTATAGATCTCCTACCTTCCTGTGTGCAGGAGACCTGTCAAACCCCATTGTAATCTTCCCCCCAAAGCAGTAGCAGAGTTAGCTTGGTGGGGGAACAATACAAACCTGAATTGGGGGATGGCCTTTGATCCTCCAGCCGTGACTACAGCAGTGGTGGATGCTTCCACCTCTGGGTGGGGAGCTCATGTAGAGGTTCCGGAGATCAGAGGCCTCTGGTCTCTGGAGTAGCAGGTTCCTCACATAAACCTGTTAGAATTGTGGGCAATTCAGCTGGCGCTCAAGATCTCCCACCCCGCCGTCCAAGGTTGTGATGGACAACTTGACAGAGATGTGGTACATCAACCAGTAAGGGTGGGGGGTATGGTCCCACCTCCTTTACCTAAAAGTGTTGAGACTGCGGTCTTGAGCACACCACCAAGGGATCTGGTTGTGGGGTAGCAGGGTCTCTGAATCTCAGAGCCGACAGCCTGAGCCAACGTTATCTTGCCAATCAAGAGTGGCGCCTCCACCTGGAGGTAGACCAGGGCATCTTCACCTAGTCGGACATTCCTCAAGTGGCCTTGTTCATATCCTTGGAAAATGCTCAGTGCCAGCAGTTCTGTGCCCTCCAGTTTCTGTTGAGGGAAGCATTTGGGTCAGTTTTCAATTGAAGCACAACGTGTTTAAGTCCTCAATTATCATGTTTTTCCTGAAGAGATTGACAAATCTATCTCCCACAGCTCTATTTGTTGTTCCTTAATGACATATCAACCTTATTTAAACTTTTCTTATGGGGGACTCCATTTGAGCCCCTGCATAGGTATCCTTTAAGAATGTTGATGGCAAAAACAGTGTTTTTAGTGGCCATTGCTTTGGACGGACTGTTAAGTCAGTTGCAGGTTCTGAGCTCTTCTTACCCTCTTTTATCGTGACTGTTAGAAATGGGGTCTTTGGTTGACAGTCAGGTTACCCCCTGTCCAAGCAAGGCCCCTCACTCTAGTCAGGGTAAAAGAGAATCACCCTCAGCTAACCCCTGCTTACCCCCTTGGTAGCTTGGCAGAGCAGTAGGCTTAACTTTAGAGTGCTAGGTGTAAAGGATTTGTACCAACACACACAGTAACTTAATGAAAACACTACAAAATGACTCAACACCAGTTTAGAAAAATAGGGAATATTTATCTAAACAAAACAAGACCAAAACGACAAAAATCCGACATACACAAGTCAAGATATGAATTTTTAAAGATTACATTAAAAAATAGCACTTAGAAACAAAAATGCTTCGATGAGGTGTTAACACGGTGTCGTGGCTGAGTCGTTCCCAACAAGCCGACACCAGCGGCGCCGGACACGGAGTCGCGTAGACCCCCAAGTACAGTACCTTTGGTCAATAGTGAAAACAAGCCGATGTGCGAAGTCTGGGATCGCGGCGTCTGTGCGAAACGTTGAATCCGCGCACTTCGAGCGATGTCGATCACGACGTGGTGTGGCGACTTCCACGGAGTCGCGGACTTCAGCGGGGCTGCAGTGGCGTCGGGCCTGCGAAGAGCGTCGCGTTCCAGCGAAGGTCACGGAGTCCGGTGCAGGCGGCGTCACAGGATTCAGCAGCGGCGTCGGTCCGAAGTCGATTTCCTTGGATTTCCACCAGCTTTCCTTTCAAGGGCCCAGGGACTGGATAGGGCACCACTTGTCAGTGCAGGAGTCTCTCCAGAGACTCCAGGTGCTGGCAGAGAGAAGTCTTTGCTGTCCCTGAGACTTCAAACAACAGGAGGCAAGCTCTAGATCAAGCCCTTGGAGATTTCTTCTCAAGATGGAAGGCACACAAAGCCCAGTCTTTGCCCTCTTACACTGGCAGAAGCAGCAACTGCAGGATAGCTCCACAAAGCACAGTCACAGGCAGGGCAGCTCTTCTTCCTCAGCTATTCAGCTCTTCTCCAGGCAGAGGTTCCTCTTGGTTCCAGAAGTGTTTCTCAAGTCTGTAGATTTGGGTGCCCTTCTTCTACCCATTTTAGTCTTTGAAGTCACCTTCCTTCAAAGGGGACTCACACCTACTTGTGAAATCCTGCCTTGCCCAGGCAAGGCCTCAGACACACACCAGGGGGTTGGAGTCTGCATTGTCAGAGGCAGGCACAGTCCTTTCAGATGAGAGTGACCACTCCACCCCTCCCTCCTAGCAGAGATGGCTAATTAGGAAATGCAGGCTACACCCCAGCTCCCTTTGTGTCACTGTCTAGTGTGAGGTAAAAAACAACCCAACTGTCAAACTGACCCAGACAGGGAATCCACAAACAAGGCAGAGTCACAGAAATGGTATAAGCAAGAAAATGCTCACTTTCTAAAAGTGGCATTTTCAAACGCACAATCTTAAAATCAACTTTACTAAAAGATGTTGTAAGGAAATGCCTCCTTGGCATGGTTACCCCCTGACTTTTTGCCTTTGCTGATGCTAAGTTTTGATTTGAAAGTGTGCTGAGGCCTGCTAACCAGGCCCCAGCACCAGTGTTCTTTCCCTAACCTGTACCTTTGTTTCCACAATTGGCACACCCTGGCATCCAGGTAAGTCCCTTGTAACTGGTACCCCTGGTACCAAGGGCCCTGATGCCAGGGAAGGTCTCTAAGGGATGCAGCATGTCTTATGCCACCCTGGGGACCCCTCACTCAGCACAGACACACTGCTTGCCAGCTTGTGTGTGCTAGTGGGGATAAAAAGACTAAGTCGACATGGCACTCCCCTCAGGGTGCCATGCCAACCTCACACTGCCTACAGGTATAGATAAGTCACCCCTCAAGCAGGCCTTCCAGCCCTAAGGCAGGGTGCAGCATACCATAGGTGAGGGCATAAGTGCATGAGCACTGTGCCCCTACAGTGTCTAAGCAAAACCTTAGACATTGTAAGTGCAGGGTAGCCATAAGAGTATATGGTCTGGGAGTCTGTCATGCACGAACTCCACAGCACCATAATGGCTACACTGAAAACTGTGAAGTTTGGTATCAAACTTCTCAGCACAATAAATGCACACTGATGCCAGTGTACATTTTATTGTAACATACACCCCAGAGGGCACCCCCTTAAACCTTAACCGACTACCCGTGTAGGCTGACTAGTTTTAGCAGCCTGCCACACACCAGACATGTTGCTGGCCACATGGGGAGAGTGCCTTTGTCACTCTGTGGCTAGTAACAAAGCCTGTACTGGGTGGAGATGCTTATCACCTCCCCCTGCAGGAACTGTAACACCTGGCGGTGAGCCTCAAAGGCTCACCCCCTTTGTTACAGCACCCCAGGGCACTCCAGCTAGTGGAGTTGCCCGCCCCCTCCGGCCACAGCCCCACTTTTGGCGGCAAGACCGGAGGAGATAATGAGAAAAACAAGGAGGAGTCACTGGCCAGTCAGGACAGCCCCTAAGGTGTCCTGAGCTGAGATGACTCTGACTTTTAGAAATCGTCCATCTTGCAGATGGAGGATTCCCCCAATAGAGATAGGAATGTGCCCCCCTCCCCTCAGGGAGGAGGCACAAAGAGGGTGTAGCCACCTTCAGGGCTAGTAGCCATTGGCTACTAACCCCCCAGACCTAAACACACCCCTAAATTCAGTATTTAGGGGCTCCCCAGAACCTAGGAAAGTAGATTCCTGCAACCTAAGAAGAAGAGGACTGCTGAACTGAAAAACCTGCAGAGAAGACGGAGACACCAACTGCTTTGGCTCCAGCTCTACCGGCCTGTCTCCCCACTTCTAAAGACACTGCTCCAGCGACGCGTTCCCAGGGTCCAGCAACCTCTGAAGCCTCATAGGACTACCCTGCATCTAGAAGGACCAAGAACTCCCGAGGACAGCGGCTCTGTTCCCCAAAGACTGCAACTTTGCAACAAAGAAGCAACTTTGAAACAACACACGTTTCCCGCCGGAAGCGTGAGACTTTGCACTCTGCACCCGACGCCCCCGGCTCGACTTGTGGAGAACAAACACCACAGGGAGGACTCCCCGGCGACTACGAGACCGTGAGTAGCCAGAGTTGACCCCCCTGAGCCCCCACAGCGATGCCTGCAGAGGGAATCCCGAGGCTCCCCCTGACCGCAACTGCCTGCTTCAAAGACCCAACGCCTGGTAAAGACTCTGCACCCGCAGCCCCCAGGACCTGAAGGATCCGACCTCCAGTGCAGGAGCGACCCCCAGGTGGCCCTCTCCCTTGCGCAGGTGGTGGCTACCCCGAGGAGCCCCCCCCCCCCCTTGCCTGCCTGCATCGCTGAAGAGACCCCTTGGTCTCCCATTGATTCCTATTGCGAACCCGACGCTTGTTGGCACACTGCACCCGGCCGCCCCCGTGCCGCTGAGGGTGTATTTTCTGTGTGGACTTGTGTCCCCCCCGGTGCCCTACAAAACCCCCCCTGGTCTGCCCTCCAAAGATGTGGGTACTTACCTGCTGGCAGACTCGAACCGGGGCACCCCCTTCCCCATTGAAGCCTATGCGTTTTGGGCACCATTTTGACCTCTGCACCTGACCGGCCCTGAGCTGCTGGTGTGGTAACTTTGGGGTTGCTCTGAACCCCCAACGGTGGGCTACCTTGGACCCAAACTTGAACCCCGTAGGTGGTTTACTTACTTGCAAAAACTAACAAACACTTACCTCCCCCAGGAACTGTTGAAAATTGCACCGTCTAGTTTTAAAAATAGCTATATGTCATGTATGTGAAAACTGTATATGCTATTTTGCTAATCCAAAGTTCCTAAAGTACCTACCTGAAATACCTTTCATTTGAAGTATTACTTGTAAATCTTGAACCTCTGGTTCTTAAAATAAACTAAGAAAAGATATTTTTCTATACAAAAACCTATTGGCCTGGAATTGTCTCTGAGCGTGTGTTCCTCATCTATTGCCTGGATGTGTACAACAAATGCTTAACACTACTCCTCTGATAAGCCTACTGCTCGACCACACTACCACAAAATAGAGCATTAGAATTATCTCTTTTTGCCACTATCTTACCTCTAAGGGGGACCCTTGGACTCTGTGCATACTATTCCTTACTTTGAAATAGTGCATACAGAGCCAACTTCCTACAGATGTATTTTTAAATTGTGAGCTCAGAGATCCCAAACTCCACATGTCCATCCGCTCCCAAAGGGAATCTACACTTTAATCAGATTTAAAGGTAGCCCCCATGTTAACCTATGAGAGGGACAGGCCTTGCAACAGTGAAAAACGAATTTAGCAATATTTCACTGTCAGGACATATAAAACACATTACTATATGTCCTACCTTAACCATACACTGCACCCTGCCCTTGGGGCTACCTAGGGCCTACCTTAGGGGTGCCTTGCATGTAAGAAAAGGGAAGGTTTAGGCCTGGCAAGTGGGTACACTTGCCAAGTCGAATTTACAGTGCACATTTACACACACAGGTCTGAGACATGATTACAGGGTTACTTGTGTGGGTGGCACAACCAGTGCTGCAGGCCCACTAGTAACATTTGACTTACAGGCCCTGGGCACCTCTAGTGCACTTTACTAGGGACTTAACAGTAAAGCAAATATGCCAATCATGGAGAACCAATTACATACACATTTTAAACTGGAGCACTTGCACTTTAGCACTGGTTAGCAGTGGTAAAGTGCCCAGAGTAATAAAAATAGCAAAATCAGAGTCCAGCACACATCAATAACCTGGGGAACAGAGGCAAAAAGTTAAGGGAGACCACGCCAAAAAGTCTAACACTGACAAAATACATTTTGTGAACCAGGACTGATTTTCTGCCAAAAGTGGTGACTCTCGTCCACCTCAGTCAGTCCATCATTCACCCATCCTCTTATTTTCCACCCCATCCCACAAACGAGGAGGAGGAGGAGGAGGAGGAGGAGAAGAAGGAGTTGGACCTTAGGTGGGCGGTCAACTACTACCTTGATTGTACCGAGGAAATGAGATTGGATGACCACCCCTTCGTGGGCTGTTGTAGTGCCAAGGAAGAAATGGCTGTACTAAAAATTACTCTATCCTGATGGATAATCCTCTGCATTAAGACTTGCTATTCTTTGGCCAAGAAAGTCACTTTGTAAGGGTCCAGAGTCCATTCCACTAGAACGTTGTAATGGAGTAATTCCTCTCCAGTATCTAAATCAGGCCCAAAGGCATTAACATAAACAATGCCAGCAGGTGTCTCGCAGAGATGGGGTAGTTATGTTCAAGCAATGCAGTAGATGTACATGTGCAAGTAATAACAAATAACAGACCCTGACATGAGGGCTCTTCACCCAGGAAGGGATACATGGAAAACCACTGGTGTTATGACCACCTCAAGGGGATGAACAAACAATGCCATCTCCCCTCTGTACTTCCCCAATGTGTGAACCCCTGGGGCAGGCACCAAATCCGAATGGTATAGGTAAAACCAGGAGAGAAATGAAGTTGAGGGTCATCAGGGGGCGTCTCTCAGGGCGGGGCTTAACGCTCCTGTGTCAGAAGCCTGCTCGGAGACATCAGACGGAGAATCTTCTGCCAGCACCCGACCCCTTCGGTCTACCCTTGGATAAGCTAACAAAATAGCATCCCTCCCAGGTAAGATCAGGATCTTCTGGACCCCCCTAGGTTCCTCATGGCGAATTGCCTCCCACTCACAATCCGCCCACGTCCTCAGTTTAAACCACCATTGATACGTGTCCGGTCCCTGGGTGGATTTCAAAGACATTGTCAGTTGTCTGTGGGCAAGGATCAGAGCCAGATCTAGAAACCTATTAGTGACCTTCCGAGCCGCTGCCCGTTCATAAAGACCCAGCAAGCAAGTGAGGGGCTCAGGGAGAATTCCCTATCCTTGGCATTTTAAACCACATGAAGGGCCATTATCCAATAGAGCAATAGGACTGGACAGGACCAAACCATATGAAAAAAAATAATAATAATCTGCGGTGGCACACCAGGGGCATTCCAAAGTCGCGTCCGGGAACGTAACCTGAATGAGCCAGGTATTTAAATAAGCTGATGTAAGTAAAAGAATTGAATACGTTTGAAACGGGCATTGCAAGATACCTTAGGGCTAGCGTTCCGTATCTTCCTCCAGGAGGAATCAAAGAGAGGTGTCCCAGGTTTCGCCTCCCAGCGTGACCTAGGGGTTGAGAGAGTAGGCCTCAATTCTTCCAACAAGGCGCTACATGGCAATGTGAAAGCTTTCGTTTAAACAATAACGAGGAAGAGGAGACATAGGCAGCCATGCTCTGAAGGTTCTGCAGCACCGGCACCCTACCACTCCTGTATCTTACAAGTCAAAGCTCCATGTAGAAGATGTCATAGGACTCCTGGAATCCCCAGAGAGGACACAGTTCTCCCTGTGAAAAGATTGCCTAGAACATCAATCTCTGCTGCTGCCACAAAACCAAGAAGCAAGACAAAATAGAAAAGTTATCTTGGTCCCTAATCTTACAGTAAAGTTCCCAGTCTCGACTATTGAAGCCTTTAGTGGATACTTCAGGTACAGAGGATGTCTCTTCGTACCAGAAAACCATCAGTGTAACCAGTAGTTTTTGACATATGGATAACTAAGGACAAATAACCCATTGGAATTCCACAGTAAATGTTGAAACACGGCTGCCTCTATCTCCTGCAAATATTGTGAGGACTTAAATGCTCTTGGAGAAAAAGTGACCTTTGTGCCTGCAAAACATTGGTGACTGAACTGCTGTCACCGTGGACTTCGATATGAGACTTGGCACTCTGAACCTGTACCGTTATCTTTACTTGGGTGGACCAGGGATTTTTATTATTTTGATCACTGGAAACTCTGCAGCTCGGGATTCAGATGATGATGATATGTTCAGTCTTTAATCCAAAGCCATTAGAACAGATTATCTGAGAAAACAATCTAGAAGGTCCATGGCTCGTTCCGGACACAACTGCATTGGGTAACCTTGGTTGAAGCACGTAAATACTATAAAACATTTGGGTTTGTATCACAGCTGAAGATGGTGCTAGCACCTTCTGGTTTTCTTTGTGTCTTACTTTTAACTGTGCCTTTAACTCAACTGTAAATTAACGAACATTTGCACCAGCTGGACATTGAGGTTACTGAATGTTACTTTCTGTGTTGTGATAAAATGTGTAATGAATATTTATTTCTGCACATTTTTTTAAATGAACCTCCTTTCTAGGCCCCAGACTGGCGTCAGGACGATTTTAGCACTAGCATCTCACCTGCAGCTGACGGTGCAGTACAGTGTCCTTGAAATTGTGCAAAACCTACAGAAGTATAAGGCATCACAGAAGCTGGAGGCATCAGTTTATTTTTTCTTCGTATTTTTAGATGTGTACTCCAGACCCTTTCAGTGTTTTGTTGGTCTTTCTTTCTTCATCATTTGAGGCCTTTTTTCTTCTCTCAAAAGGAGAAAACAGAATAGGAGGTCCATGAATTGTCAGGAACAGATTTAAGCAAGTTTTCCCCTGGTTTGGGTCTTTCAGATATAAATTAATGTTTTTTAAAAAGGCATGATTACTATTTTCCAACAAAATCTCTCTGGTGTGCCTCTCCAGGTCGCCAGCTGCCCTTTTCTTCCGACCATGACCTGTTTCCACTGTATACATCAAAGGGAGTCTACTATCAGTGTGAACCTGGGTAGACTGTCTAGAAGCATGCAAACAGTGGTTCTTGAAATCCCTTATAGGGTTCCATCACCTTATTGGTTCTTATCCCGATTCCTTGCGATATAAAAATGTCACGTTCACAGAGATGAGGATGACATCAAGAGGGAACTTTGTTGCTTCCTTTGCAGAATACTAGACTTCTTGCTATCTGTAGATTTCCTGTGAATTGGGCACTGTCTAGATGTGAAATTCTTCAAGTATCGAGGTTCAATCACAGGTGACCAGGTCCACTTACAAGCAGCGATAGAAAAGGTGTTGTAGACCTTGTAGATGTCCAGGCACATGGAACAACCCCAATTCACCCTCTTTTCATAGAATTCAGCAGGCAAGCATATATCAGAACAACACCACTGCCCTTGGTATTTGTCACTCCAAATATATATCTCTCCAGGGCACCACCCTCAAGCCCAAGTCTTTATTAGGGGGTGGTCATATTCCTGTAGCACTTCAGAGTCCGACCCTATCACCAGATGTGATACTTTTTTTTCAAGCCCAGTGTCACGGACATACAATTAAAAAAAATTACATCAGAAAAAATATGTGCAATATATAAAAAGTGCCTCACGTAAGCGACCACTATGAGCTAGTTGACTATTACTGGTTGCCAAAAGTTTTTAGGTTTGGCCTCCAATGCCTTGACCATCTCAGTGACCCTAGTAGCAGAAGAAACACTGTATATTTGGGTACTGGGTTCATTAAGGGATTTAGGCATTGTTCCCAACATACTGATGATGCTCAGGCGATCTCTGTAAGTGTTATCTTTTATTTCACCAACAGCCATGTCGATTTGTGGATTCACATGGTCATTTACCTACCACAAAGTCAATGTGAGGTGCAAAATAAATTCGAGAAATACAAATCATTGAAATAAATATGAATAAAGTAAACATATCACATCTTGGGTCTTAGTACACTCACTTGTGGAAAGAGAGTCCCTTATTCACTGTAGGTACGAGGTGGGTTACTGTGGATGACTTATGTCATTGTTTGGTCCGAGTTCAGACCCATTTTTATCTTTTCCCTTCCCTCCTTTCCTCTATATGCACATACCAGTAACAGTTAATAGGAGTTCGGAAGTTGCTAAAACTGAGTGCTTGCTGCAGGACTGTGATGAAGTGTTCACAACAGCATTTTGTATCCTGAATAGGGTCATTAGACTAACCTGGAGCTCCCTCTCCAACATTTTCTTTCCAATTAATCTTGTAAGAAGGTGCAAATCCTTTCTGTATTGCAGTTCCAAAGTGCGGTGTTGTACACAGCAGCCTGTGATTAATAGAGTCCCTCCTCTCTTGTTCCACCACAGAGAAGAAAATCAAGTTTCTTTTCTTTTTCTTGTTTTTTTCAACAGAAAGGCATACTTTTGGGTTAACAGTGTGCTATGGCCACACAGTCCAGACACACTCTACCCGGTCCCTTTTTGCTCTACTTCAGATGTCAGAGTTTTGAAAACCAACATTGACCCGTAATCCAAGTTTATCTACATTCCTCAGTGATGGAAAGCTTGTAGTGGTGGTCGCCCAAGAACAACCTGGTCTTTCTTTAGACCAGAAAATAGCCATGCAGTAACTCTTGATTATGTCTGTTACCAGTTTCCTGTAAACACAATTGAAGCAATCTCCTTGATACTGCAAGCATTTCTCATCTTCTTGCAGAGCACGGACCTTTCTGATGTACACTGATATTATCTGTGTAAAATTAGACCTGAACAATTTGCTTGCCCACTTTGGCATTAATGAGATGGGTGTTAGAAACAGAAAAGTGGTTGTCTAAAGTCCACCTTTGGGTGTTCAGAATTTGTCTAGGACAGATGTTTAGCAGACTAAATTAAATTATTCCTCAGTGGAAATTACATGACAGTGGGATATCTGTGATCTTCCAGTTCTGAAGGTATTCCTTTTATATATGTTCTTTCCTCCAGAATCAGTGTAAAATGTTTTTGGTTTGCATCCTGAATAAGAAAAGTTGTCTCTGTCTTCTTTGTAGTTGAGGTTCTCCTCAGCATAGTGTGCACGCTTCAGTTTGTATTGACACTAGCGCCCTCATACCAAAATGTTAAAAAAAAAAAAAAAAAGAGACAAAAGGGGCATGTTAGAAATACCCTGACCCCATAGGCCTGTTGGTGAGGTCCCCCCAACGACCAAAAACATACAAAAACAAAACAATGCAGCAAATATGTGGATAAACTGTAGCACAGTTTTAGGAAAAAAGAAAAAAAGAGCACAGGGAGGGGGACAAGGCCTTTTTTGACCTAAAGGGGTCCCATCCACGGGAGCAACTTTTGTGTGTGGAGGAGGGAATGTGGGGGGTTTTAGGCGGGCACATGTGGCCCCCCTCCCCAAGGCGAATTCGGCCCCGAACTCTGTCCACCAGTGCCTGACATCAGGAGGGGTGGGCACACGGTCCCCCTCCCCAGGCTGTATTTGGGCCCGGGGACCTCATCTCCCAGGACACACTGTGTTTTTTTTTTTTTTAAAGGCCCAAGGGACCCCATCCCCCGGGCCACTAAGCTAAGTAAAAGTGAGGGGTAAACACAACCCCCTTCCTGAGCCATTAATGGCCCTGGGGACCCCATCCCCGGGGCCAGCTCACTAGCTATGTCCCGGATGAGCACACCCCCAGGGCATAGCCGTCTCCCTGCCAACACTGGCAGAGGCAGGGAAACACGTGTTTGCTTCTGCATGGCAGGAGCATTTTCCAAACTCCCACCATGCGTAAACAGAGAATCTGCACCCAGCTGGAGGGAGCTTTGACAATGCTCCCGCTGTCCTGGAGCAGACTTTTGATCTGTTTTACTCCCCTCATCACTGCAGATCAAAATATTGCTCTTGTCTGTAGGGAGCAGAATAAGTAGCTGTTACCTGTGGGCGGGAGCAATACTGGCTCCTGCTGCTTCTGAGGAGCTGGCGGGGACCTTGGGGGTCTTGGGGGCGGGCACAGGTTACCCACCTTTAATGATGCAGGCCCCAGGGGATGGGGGGTCTCCGAGGTCGGGAAAGGCTCAGGGAGCTGAGCAGTTCCCTAGCTTTTAATTTTAGCAGTAGTGTCCCTGGGGGTGTGGTCCCTATGGCTGAACAAGGCTGCCCCACCCTTATTAAAAAATAAAAATAAAAAATAAAAACACAAACAAAAATCCCTGGGGCATTGGGTCCCCAGGGCCTAAAGAGACTAACTATAACTTGCGTCCTCACCATGCACTGCTAATTACCCCACATATTACATCACTCATGACCTCTTCTATGACTTCATTGATAAAGTCACTGCAGCATTTGCAGTGAAATTATTGACGAGTAAACTGTGTAAGGCCGGGGTGTGATTTATAGTTACCTTAGGGTACGAGTTATAATTCCTTGAGATAACTATAAATGGTGAATTTTGCTGGTTTTTAGAGTTACAAATGTTACGTTGTTACTAAACATTTCACTTAACTATAACATTACTTTAACCTTTGTGTTTATTTTAGTGAATATATATATATATCAATTTGTATCTTTGTTTTGAGAGCAATATGTCACTGTGAAGTCCCACATTATGGTCCAAACTACATCTATCTAGTTTCATTTATTTGGGGCCTACAGCATCTAGCATTGTTTGGCATTTCACATGATTTTTTTGTAGCATAATAGTAGGACTGTTCCTCACAGCAACTGAATTATCAGCTAAGGAATATAAATATGCTTATTTGTTTGACTGCCAACACTTGATTATCATTTGATCTGAGAATAAGGATAGAACATTCTTACCAAAGTGTGATCTGCCCAGGATATGAGAATAGGTGATTGCCTCACAGTTTGATTTGGAAAGGAATGACCAGCTGCATTATTAAGACCTGTCCGAAGAGAAAAGTCAAGCAGATCTCTAGCTAAAATAGGCTGCGCATCGGCATGAATATTAAAGTCACCTAGAAAAATTCCCACTCCCCTTTTGTAGTGATATACTGCAGAAGTCTTTAAAACAGATGAGAAAAGTTGAATGTTTTGAGGGATCTGTAAATTACGGCACAAATACAAGAAAAGTTTAATTTCTACCATACATATAGTTGTCAAAATATTCAAATGAATTGTAGAATCCAACTATATTATATGGGTTCACCTATATTTGTTAGAATCAAAAAGTGTCACTGCCCCACCTTGCTTTTCTATAAAAGGCTTGACACAAGGCAGGACAACCATGATTTAAAATGACCTGGGAATTCTTAGAAATCCAGGTCTCTGCTGTCATTTATTTTTTGGGAACTCTACCAATTGAAAGACATTTTTTACTAACTGATCTAGTGTTAATCAGAGAAAACTAAACTAACTGGTTTTCTGCCATGGTCTGCTCTATAATAGTGGTATTTAAAGAAAGACTGTTGGAAACAAATCAGAAAGCTTGGCTCAACTCAACTCTATCAAATATTCAAGCAGTCCTCTTTAATGCTGCCATCTAATGGGCGTCCAGATGATGAGTGTCCTTGATCTGAGAGCTTTGTAAAGATTGCAAGAATCCTTCAGGTGAGGCAGCAGCCCTTCAATTATTGTGAGGCTCTGAAATGGTACTCATAGTTAATAACACCCTTAAAGACCTATCTGAACTTGCTGCATCTCTCCATTACAGTTGTATGTGCTTTATCATTTCCCGCTGGTCTGGAGTAACAGATGATGGGTAAAGTATTGGGTGCAGTGTACCTACTGTATTGACATCTGTATCTCTAGTCCTATTACCAGTCTGCTCCCTTCCTCCAGGAGACTAACTTACCATCTCAAATATAAATATATCTACAAATGAAGCAAATGTGCATAAAACACCTGGGCAAATGTATGGCTGTGGGTGTGCTGTAGGAAGAACGTGGGTACGGAAGAGTTAGTGCATGGACTTTTTGTTGGTGACATGTTTTATTATATGTGAAGAAGTTCAGCAGCCTGAATCTGGTGGAAGTGTTCTACATAATTTGAAGTACATGAATTACTACGATGAGCACTTGGCCTTTTTCTTGACTAGATGATCTCCAGTAAATTGAATCACTTGTAACTTTAGTTTAAATCAGTAGGTTTTTTATGGGTAGAGTAATGCATAACTGGAATGAAGATTGGAAGCAACATTGGTTATCCATCTATTTAATTTGCTTACGCTTACAAAAGTAAGAAGGTATGACAGTTTAATTTGCAAGATTATTTTTCCTTCTCATTCTGCATCATATTTGTAATTGTGCTTTTATTTATTCACCTATAGTGCCATCATTAAAAGCTGGAGCAGGTGAGCGACCATCAAGCTCACCATCTTCGGACACACAGGAAGCGTTTGTGGATGATTTTAGAGTTGGGGAGCGTGTCTGGGTCAATGGTACTAAACCTGGATTTATTCAGTTTATTGGTGAGGCTCAATTTGCTCCAGGACAATGGGCAGGCATTGTTTTGGACGAAGCAATTGGCAAGAATGATGGTTCAGTGGCAGGAGTTCGTTATTTCCAGTGTGATTCCTCAAGAGGAATTTTTACTAGGCCTTCAAAGTTATCCCGAAAACCCTTAACAGATGAGGAAGCTAATGGTTTCCAGGCAGCATCTGCATCTAGAGCTACATCACCAACATCTGCGTCATCCATCAGTATGGTGTCTTCACCGCCATCAGCAGCACTTAATACATCTACTCCTCTCAAATCACCTGTAGCTAAGGAACCAGTCACCCCCTCTCCGATAAGCAATCTAACAAGAACAGGAAGTGAATCCATATCTAACCTGTCTGAAGCTGGATCCATAAAAAAGGGAGAGCGGGAACTGAAAATGGGAGATCGTGTTCTGGTAAGTTATTTATGTATATGTAAACAACGTCTAAGAATAGAGTGGGTGTTGTTCTGAGAAAAAGAGAAAGTTCAGCAGTTTTCATGCTATCAATGAGACAGTTGGAGCAAAGTTATGTTTGCAGGAATCTTATTGAAAAAAGGGCTGTGAAATAAAAGGTGTTGCGCGTCAGCTAATGAGACTGAGACAGGAGTGGGGCGTTATGCTACTTTTTGTGACCAGGTGGTGCGGGAGGCAATGTAGAGTTTGCATAACCTGCTAGCTCCTGAGAAATTATAGTAGAAACACCTATTAGTGGCTAATCCACTTTCAACGGTAAACCAGCAGCAGTAAGGATAACTCTAAGAGAAGTGAAAAGTAAAGACAGGACATTTAGGAGCACCATTGGCTAAAGAAGCTGCTTTTAGATGCATTCATCTCTGGCACAAATTATAGTTCATTATTTATCAGGGTACTCATATCCTTAGCTTAAAGATCTATTAATTGTCTTCTTTTCTTAAAACCTAGAACAACCTTCTAATCTATTGCAGTACGTTGAACTAAGTGTATTTTTATATCCTCACTGCCCTTGAGTCCGGAAACAGTGAATGCTTAAATGCCCCATTAGAGTTTCAGCTCCATATTCATTTTGCTTATTTGGAAGCTGACCTGTTTGGTTAAAATCACATCTACCAGAAAAATAAAACATGTTCTTCAGGCTTGACCCTTTAAAGAAACCTACATTGTCTTTCTCAAAGATGTGATGATCGTCTCGATGGTCTCTACCTTAATTCTCGAAATGTTGATGAATTGTATTTGATTCAGGAAATATTTATTTTAGGTACCCGAACTAGATCTTAGATCAGCTGAGGAAACAAAGTACAACTGGGATGATTCCAGAGCATTTTTATTTAACCTCAAATGTCCAAACCACTTTTAAATCAGTATTTTTACCCCAGGCAACAACATCAGGAATTGATAGTGAATACGTCTGTTGTATTTTCAGATCTTATGTAAGTAGAACAATTCAGACGTATACCACTTGATCATGTTTTTCCCATGTTACGCTCCGGAAGACCCTATTCTAGGTTCTGCATTTATATTGATCAAATGTCTGTTTCCAAAGCAAAATGACTAACTGCAGTTTTTACCTCAATACATCACCAACAACAACAAAGCCACAACTCCACTACTATGATAAATCACTTGCTCTGATCTATAAAATGCTAATTCATAACACAAAATGGCCTGAAAGGTCTCTAATCACTGTACCTCATCCTGATACGGTGCCCAGAGTAAGCTCCCTCCCCTGGCCTCGCTGTAGCAAGCAAAGTAGTGTATCTGATAGAGACTTCTAGCTGCAGATTCCTTATCTTAGAGTTCCCTGGCGTCCGCTTCAAATCTGGAATTTTTCTGCTGAGCAGTATCCTGTGCGCGCCGTCAGGTGGTATCGTTCGGATCTGCGTGCGTCATCTGGCTCTGCGTGGCATCGTCAGCATTGTTGGATGCGTCTGTGACATCACGGTCTTCTATATAGGCACCACCCCGGCGCGCATACGTCAGTTCTTTTCCTTCCGTGCCGGTTAAGCGCAGATCCAGAAAGAGCTACCCTTTTTCTTCGACGTTCCTCAAGGTTTTTTGGCTTGATTGTTTGAAATGTCTTCTAGCAAGACTGGATTCAAACTGTGTGGTGTATGTCATCGCACCATGTCGGTCACAGACCCACACAGAGTGTGTCTCTGGCGTTTGAAAAAGGATCACGACTCAACTTCGTGTTCTGACTGTTGGGCCATGGCTCCGAAGACCTTGAGGGAGAGATCCCTCAAACTTCTTGCGGCCCGACAGCAGTCTTCTATCGGCTCGACTTTGAGGAGGTCACCGTCCCGCAGTAGGAGGAGGTCGCGGCACCACACACGGAGCCCCAAGTCCTCTTCCTCGCATTCAAGTGCATCTGATCATTCAGATAAGAGGCACAAGAAGAAGAAGTCCAAGCGGACTTCGACTTTGCCATGCCTGTCGGTCGACAAGGCATCTAGGGAACGTCGACGTTCTGAGCGCGGTCCAGTGGAGCCGTTGCCAGGGCCGACTTTGCGTCTCCCCCTTTTCCGGGGACCGAAGTGACCCCCACTCAAATCAAAGAATTTTATGAGGCCATGTGCCTTGTTTGTGAGCGGGCTGCACCCTCGGAGGGTCTTTGGGCCCCGCGGGGTCAGCAAGGGCCCCATCGGGTTCAACATCAGTGGCCTCAGCCTCTGCGCCGTTGGGGACCCCAGTATCTGATAGCGGATCTGGACCGGTGTTAGTCCCACACAGTCGATCGCCTCCGGCGCCAGGTCTGACGTCTATGCTTCCTCCACCACCGGCACCCACTGGTGGTAGCCCCATCCTCATTCCGGATGAGCCGGAGCGACGTTGTACGACGCCGACTTCGACTGCGCCAATTAGGCCCAGATCATTGCCTGAGCCTTATTTTGAACAGCCAGGCACAGTAGAGGAGTGGGAGGGGTCTGAGGACCCTTTGGAGTGTGAATTGGAGCAAGAGCAGGACTGGTATGAGGACCTAGGGGAAGCCAGTGGACTGGACACGTCTCCAGATACTGGCATTCTCTCTCCTCCTAATGTGGCTACTGAGGAGGGAGCATATAGTAGTACATAGGGCAGCCGAGGTCTTGGACCTAGACTTGCCCACGGTGCTAGTCAGGACGAATCTCCTGACTGTGGTGCTTCAGCCGGGGGTGACTACATCAGAGCCGATGTTGCCCTTCAATTTTATTTCTTCATAAATCTGTTTTATTAAATTTTGTTAAAGCTTTATATTTTGTCATAGTTGGGGTTCGTTTCAGTACAACGTATCTTAATCTGTGGTATTCACATTTTTAAACGATGTTGGAGTAATGACAACATAGTTATATTACATATGTTACATAGTTCTTCTGTGGTTATTCAGTTTTCCAATGTAGTTGCAATTTTTATTGGGATACCATTTTTACTGTCTGAAATGTCCGGCTATTGCGATTGGTTGAAGGAGGATAAAAGCAGATAATATGATTTTTATATTGATTAACCTTAACAAGAAAACAGAAAATGGAAAAGGAAAAGGGAAAAAAAGGAAACATCTATAATAACTTTGTGTGCCGAGATCATAATCTATGTGACTATTTCAGGCTTAGCTGGTTCATGTCAGGTTGTGGGTCTGTTGTGACAGTTCTGTTTGCAGGTGAGGGGGGGTCGTGTGCCAGGTTTAGTGCATGCCATTTTCTACTTCCTCAATGTCATAATGTGTCCGATAATGTTCTACACTCTATCTTCCTATATAGTGTGGTTTTCTCACTCCTAAATACTGGTTCGCCTCCGTCCAACCCCTCCTCCATCTAATGTGCTTCCGTGTTATTTAGCTGTAGTAAGAACCCCTTCCAACAGGTGGAGATCGGGAATTGTCGTAGTCCCAGAGTTTCCTCCCGTGTAAGTGCTAAACCCTCCGCACCCGCCCACACCTCAAACGAGCGTCTCCAGGCCTGTATCGGCGGGGGGTCGGGGGACTTCCACCGTCGGGTCACTAACCGTTTCGCAACAATGAGTCCTAGATCTATGAATCGCGTCTCTGCTCTGTGTTGTTTATCTCTTGGAAATAGTCCCAGAATACATGTTTCCCATGTGAATGGTATGTGTTGTGTTGTACAGTTAGATAAGTTGTCAATTACCGCCCTCCAATAGGCGTTCAGGCTGGGGCATGACCACAGCATGTGTAGCATATGCGCCCCAATCTCATGGCATCTGGGGCAGGCCGCGTCCTGACCAGAAAAGTATTTGTTTATTCGTGCAGGTGTGAGATAGGCTCTGTATATAATATTGGATTCATCTGAATCGCACGTTACGCAGTATGTTGAGATGACTTGAGATAGCAGTTCTCCATCGCGGAATCGCAGTGGGATCGCCTGTGTCCATTTCCCATGCTACACGCAGTGCATCATTGTCAAAGGCAGTTTGGATTCTCAGGGCGTCCGCTAGCCAGCTGATTTGGTGTTGGCCGCGGCCCACCACTTGTAGGTATTGGACCAGTAGGTGGGTAGGTGGAGCTGTAGTGATTTCTCCCCATTTGGAGTTCAGAGCCCTCACCAGTGAGCAGTACAATAGGAATTGACTAGGCGGGAGTCCCATTTCACGGAGTCTAGCGAACAGCAGCAGTTGGTTTTCTTCATAAATGTCACCCAGTGTATGTATTTCTAGTTCGTGCCATGTACTCAGTTCGGAGTAGGACGTGATCCTAGCACCCCTTGGAGTACCCGCCAGTGCCAAGGCAGGCGCAAATGGGACTATTGATCTCGTGAGGTAGAGCAATCTACGGAAGCATTTATGAGCTGTTTTTAGAAACAGTTGCCGTGGGGTCTGTGTGCGTGTGAGCGGGTGGAATAAATGCTGTATTTGTTGGAGTAGGCGTGGCCTTCCCTTTGTTGTTGTGTCTGTGAGGTGCATACCAGCCAGCCATCTAGACACCCACTGGAGTTGAGCTGCCAGATAGTATTGTTCTAGGTTAGGGACTGCAAGTCCGCCCTGATCAGGCGGTAGGTACAGTTTTTTAAGGGCGACCCTACAGCGGCTGCCGTTCCATATAAATTCCCTTAACCCTGTCTCTAGTGTCCTGAAGTAACTGGGGGGGACGTAGTGTGGGAGGTTAGAGAAAAAGTACAGAAGCCGTGGGAGTATCACCATTTTTAGGAGTGCTATCCTGCTTGTCATGGATAGTGGCAATGTCCTCCAGAACGCCATTTAGGACCTGACCGAGGTTACCGCACTTACAAGGTTGCCCTCAAATATGTCTTCTTCGTTATGGTAGATTCTGACACCCAGATATTTGAATGTATTAGGTTGCCATGGGACAGGGTTTCCGGCCAGCACCAGTCTCGGGTCTTGTAAGCCCGGATCAAATGGGAAGAGGCATGATTTCGACCAGTTGACCTTCAAACCTGATATTGATGCGAATTGTTGTAGGATTGAGCCGGCTCTATGTGGTATCTGTGTAATGTCTCTGAAGTATAGCAAGAGGTCGTCAGCGTATAATGACACTATGTGTAAGCCGTCTCCCAGGGGGATTCCCCAAGTGTCCCCTTCTTCACGCAGGGCCACCGCCAGGGGCTCCATTGCAAGTGAGAATAATAATGGTGATAGGGGGCAGCCCTGTCTCGTACCTCTACCCACTCGGATTGGTTCCGATATCTCGGATCCCAGTCCCACCCTTATCGTTGGTCTGGTGTATAATAATTTAACTAAACGAATGTAGGATGGTCCCAAGCCGTATTGTTGCATCACCCTGAACAGGAATGGCCATTCCAATGAGTCAAAGGCCTTCTCTAGATCAAGGACGAGGCAGCCCGCCCTCGGCCAATCACGCCTCGTATATTGCATAACCCAGAATAGTCTTCTGATATTATGAGAAGTGTCTCTGGCCGGTACAAACCCGTTTTGGTCGGGTGTATTAGTTCTGGCACGTTAGGCGCTAGCCTTGTCGCTAGTGTTTTGGCTAATATTTTATAATCAGTGTTTAACATTGCCAGCGGTCTGTAGGAGCTCATGTCTGTTGGGTCTCTTCCGGGTTTGGGAAGGGATATTAGTAGTGCCTCCCTTTGTGTGGTCGACAGGTGGCCCTCCTGTTCAGCGTTCTCGTATACTTGAAGTAGTTTAGGTGCCAGCTGTAGTGCGAAGGCTTTGTAAAAGTCGACCGGTAACCCATCTGGGCCCGGTGTCCTGCCGGACGTAAGTTCTCGAATACTGGCTTGGATCTCCTCAAGGTCGAGGGGTGTCTCAAGTGCCTCAATCTGGTCACTCTCTAAGTGCGGAAGTGTCACCCTGCCAAGGAACTCAGCACTGGTGTCTTCTCCAGTGATTGTCCTTGAGGTGTAGAGTGTCTCATAGTGTCTTGTAAATTCGGCCTGTATCTCTGTGGGCGTGTACACTAACTCCCCTGTTTGTGAGCGAATTTCCATTATCGGTTTCCTCTCGCAATCCCGACGTATCAGCCAAGCCAGTAATTTACCTGCTTTATCTGCTGATGCATGAGTTCTTGCGGAGTGCGCAGTGTAGTTAAGGCATCTCAGACGTTCTAGTAGTGTCTGGTGTTCTGCACGTATTATTGCTAGTTTTGCTTTTTCAATTTGGTTGTTAGTGGTTTCGTCTTCCGACTGCGGTAAAGTCCGCTCTATTCGGGTCAGGTCGCGTTCGATAGAATGTCGCATGTTACACTGGGCTCCCAGACAGTGCCCTCGGGGTAACAGTCTTGAATGCATCCCATTCAATCAGCCTCGAGGTGGCCGTGCCTTCATTTTGCTCAAAATATTCCAGAATTGCGGTACCTAATGGTGCTCTAAAGTCAGGGTCCTCTAGGAGCTCTGGTCTCAACTTCCACGTGGGAATGGGCGCGTGGGGGGATCCCCAGCACATTCGTGCTACCAGAGGGTTATGGTCTGAGTGTGTGCGACCCATGTATTCAGAGCTCGCCACTAACGGAGCAAGGTTCGCAGTGCAGAATATATTATCTAGGCGTACATTTAAGGAGTGTGGGTTGGAATAGAAGGAGTAGACTCTTTCCTCTCTGTGTCTCTGTCGCCACACATCCACCAGCTGCCACCGCTGTGTCCATTCTGTCAGACCGCGTGAGGCAGTTACCACTGGGGATGTGGGAGCAGTGGGAAGGAACGATCTAGTTCGACGTCTAGTACACTGTTGAAGTCTCCCCCCAGTAGCCACGGTATTGTACTCCAGTTTGCTAAGTGGTGTGATAGACTATGTAGGAAGGTGGTTTGGTCTGTGTTGGCAGCATATATAGAGCCCAATACAATTGTGTGACCCGCCAGTTTCCCTTTGACGAGTGCGAATCTACCCTGCGGGTCTGTAATCTGTTCTTCAGCCGCGAAGGGGGTGCCTGCCCTAATCCAGATCAGCGCGCCTCTAGCATAGGCCGAGTGGCCTGTCACGTATAATTGCCCTCTCCAGCGCTGGCGTAGCCGGGGGATCTCCTGAGTTGTTAGATGTGTTTCTTGTAGAAGCGCCAGGTGAACTGAGTGTCTTTTGAGGTAGGAGTAGATAGCATAGCGTCGCTTGGGAGTATGTATGCCCCTTACGTTCCAATTAATTGTTGTGTATGTAGCCATATCATGGGTGTTGGGGCTTTTCTCCCTTCCTTTACCCTCCCGCGCACCCTACACTGCATTATTTCCATATCCTTCCCTTTCCAGCTAAGACTCGGGGGGGGGGGGTTATAGCATGACCTTCGGCAAAAACAAAACACAATCAATACCATCAGAGCAGTTAAACAACGGGTCACCGCCCAAACGCTACAACAAGAATAGTGATAACTTGCAGTTGGGTGTTTGTACATTACGTGGCTCCACTGATAGGAGTATGGGGGTAGGCCGGATATAGCGGGAGATGGTGTAGCCAAGGGCCATTATGTCCGGTTGTGACGGATAATTGGGATAGTAGGCACGAGCACGGGGGGCCTCCTCTGCGTTCGTTCATCAGAAGAAAGAGAAAGAAGGAAAGGGGGAACGCATCGTGTAATGTCCGGCGCTGCTTTTATCTACGTGGTCGCAATTCTCATGTGTCCGGTGTGTGTAATTCTTTGTTATGGTGTTGTTGCTCGCTTTGTAAAATAATTTGTGTAGGCGTCTCTAGTTGGATTCTGCTTGCGGTGTTTTGGCTCTTTGCTTTGTTCAAGAGTCTTTTTAGAAAATTTCGTCTGCGGTGGCCGGTGTTGCAGGCGGCCCATCAGTAAGGCCCAGTTCTGATAGACGATCCGGTGTGGGGGGACGGTCGCTGGTCTGTTGCGAGATTTCGGTGTCGGATCCCGAACCCGGGGGGGACATACCCATCGCCGACGCAGTGTGGATCGCCTCTCTTCTCTCCTGGATTAGTTGTTCCAGGTCCGGTGCACACTTTGTTGGCCCTGTGCGGGTTGTGTTCCTTTTCCGATCTCGTCTGCTTCGGCTGCGCTTGGTCCGGGGCATCTGTTCAGTACGCTCCGGGGCGCCTCCAGTGGATGGTCCTGACGATTCAAGCCATTCCCAGGCCGCTTCCGGTGTGGAGAAGAAGTGCGTTTTGTCCTCCATCACTACCCGCAATTTGGCTGTGACCAGCAAAGAGTAAGTTAGATCCAATGACTGTAGCTTACGCTTCAGCGGGAGATAGGAGGCACGGTCTCTTTGCACCGCCAGGGTGTAATCTGGGAATAACAGTATTTGCGTATCATTTATCCGGAGTGGTGGTGCAGCCCTTACAGTCCTCAATATTATATCTCTGTCTGCATGGTGGAGGAGGCGAATAATGAATGGCCGTGGAGCGCTTCCCGGTGGTCTCGCCCGAGCCGGGTCTCTGTGCGTGCGTTCTACAGAGAAAAAGGGGGTAAGTGTATCATCTGGGACCAGCCCGCGCAGCCAGTTCTCCGAGTAGGTCGTCGGGTTTCGGCCCTCCGTGCCTTCCGGTAGGTTTACCACACGAATGTTGTTTCTTCTGGAGCGGCATTCCGCGTCTTCCGCTCGGCGTTCCAGTTCAGCCACTCTAGCTTGTATGTCCTCCATCCCTGTTTTCAGCTGGGCGGTCACAGGTGTTAATTCCTTTACTGTGGCTTTGATCATGTTAGTCTTGTCTGTTAGTTTGCGGTGGTCCGCATGTAGTAGGATAAGATCACTTGCCACACTGTCTATCTTGGCTTCCAATGACGTGCAGGCACGCTCAAGAGAATCTCCAATGCGTTCCACTGCTGCAAGCACCGCATCTAGTTTTTGGTTATCTTGGGTTGAGGGGTCTCGCGTTTTCCCAGTTCCAACTCCGGAGCGTAGGCGTCCAGTTCCAGCCATGGTTCGAAATTATTAATGAGATCTGTTTGGTTTCTGGTCAGTATTTTTTGCTTGACTAGTATTCACTTGCAGTACAGGACGTATATCAATTTCCGTCGAGATGGTGTAAGGTGAGTATATTGTTCTTCGGTGTTTCCCAACTGCTTGGTGGGAGGTCTCGCTGCCCGTGGTCGCCCCCGGATCTTTAGTATGGAGTTCCCACAGTGCCTGGTCTCATGTAGGAATGCGCCTAGCATAGGCTTCACAGGGGCGTTTCATTTGTCTTTATTCGTCAACAGACTACATGGCTTCAGTGCTGCTCCCCTTCAGTTATGTACCAGAGCTTATGCAGGGAGAGTCTGGCCCGCTTGTCAGGGGTCACTGTGTCACAGCCCCACGACAGCACGAGCAGCCCGGGTGGTTAGCCTTTCTCTCTGCGGGTGTTACGCCGCTCACCGCTATTTTTGTGGTGCTCCACTTACAGGCCTGGTGGGGGTCCCAAGCTATGCCACTCCGGTTGTTTCGCGTTGTTTCCCAGTCAATAGGAAAGGTTCTCCTTCGCTCAAGATGTGTCTATTGCTGGTGGGGGCAGAGACTTTCGGGTCACATTAGTGCAGGTAGAGGTTTTTGTGCGTCTTCTGGACCCACCTTTTTATGCGGCGCAGAGTGTGAGTGGGTTACGTTTTTGTTTCGTCCCTGGCAGATCAGTCGCTGTCACAGCAGCTCCTTCCTCCGCAGCACCTGAGTCCCTCAGCAGTCGCCCAGCAGGTCCGGTCTATCATCTCCCACGTAAGTATATTGGTTGTAGTGGATAGGAGAGGCTACAGCGCGCCGACCGTCATCCCGGGGGCCTGTCCCCAGGCGCGGCCGAGGCGCCGCAGCCAGAGTCTGCAAGCTAGGCCGCCGGAACACCAGCCCCCGCTTCGGGGGACACTGCCACAGATTGGGTGCGGGCCTCACCGGCTCCGGAGGGGTCGCCACAGGTCCGGCACGTAGTCCCAGCCGAGACAGTGGTTTTCCCGGGCCCAGTGGAGTCTCCGGCCCTCTCGGTCTCGCTGCCTCTCCCCGCGTGGGTCTGGAGAGGGAAGAAGGGGAAAAGGGACGGGGGCGGAATGCCCCCCACGTCGCCACTCACCGCCTTAACGTCGCCCCCCAGCGGGGTGTAAGTCACCTCTCCTCAGCTTGTATTCGGCAGCCGCGACGGGTGCATCAGGCCATCTCAGCCTCTGGGTGCGGGCGCGACTGCGCCGGGCATCTTCTCTTTCATCCGGGCACTGCCCAGCTCCAGCGCACGGCCCGCTCCGCAGGTCCGAGAGCCGAGGTCGCCCGGGGAGCTACGGCGCTCCACATGACGCTGGCGTGTCCCCCGCTCCCATACGGCCTGCGAGGGTATTATACCCCCTCCGCGTTTCCCCCTAAACTCTGTTTTTGGCCGGCCGTGGCGTGGAGCTCTAGCAGCTCGCGCCCGCCATGTTTGGTGGCTTAGCCACGCCCCCGCCGATGTTGCCCTTCAATGAGGCCCTAACAGACGTCCTTCTGGGAACATGGTCCAAACCCAGCACAGGGGCTCCTGTGAATAGGATGGTCGGCTGCCACCATAAACCCGCTCCAAATGACCCTAGTTTCCTTACCCAACACCCCACCCCGGAGAGCTTGGTGGTCCAAGCCTCCACTTCCCGTGGTGCCTTCCCTTCCGTTCCCCGAATATTTTCTTCCTCCAGCCTGGTATTGAGGTCAGTAAACACCTCTTGCCTATTGGGCCGTTTTTCCCATACTTTATGAGATATGGTGGCACAGGTGCTGCCCCAGGTCCCTGAGGGCGTACGGGATGCTCTCACCCAGGCTGTCAAGGATGGGAGAGATGCAGCCAACTTTACAATCAGGTGTGGATTGGACACGACCGACTCACTGGGTAGAGCGATTTCGTCGACAGTGGCCCTACGTTGCCACTCCCGGCTACGTTCGACTGGCTTTTCAGGGGATGTCCAGTCTAGTTTGATGGACATGCCCTTTGATGGCTCTCGCCTTTTTGGTGAGAAGGCAGACTCCGCGCTTGAGAGGTTCAAGGTTTCTCGAGCTATGGCCAGATCCTTGGGCCTCTCAGCGACAGCTCGTCAGCAGTCTGTCTTCTGTCCCTTTCAAGGCTTTGGAAGGGGCGCGGTACCATGCCAGCCACAACTCAGCCACCGTCCTCAGGCTTCACCCCATCCCGGTAGAGGGCGTGGTCATGGTACCGTCAGACCCAGAGGGTCTGGCCAGCAGTCGGCCACCACACAGCCCCCCTCCACAGCTCCTAAGCCCTCCTAGTGTGGTTCTGCAAGACCATGTCCGTCCAGTTGGAGTGAGGATTCAATTTAATCTACCTCACTGGCATTCCATCACAACGGACAAATGGGTCTTGCAGATCATACGGAAGGGCTATTCCCTCCCCTTCCAGTCTTTCCCTCCTTCTATCCCTCTGACAAAAGAGCGGTTGATGGAGGACCATTTGGTTTTGCTCCGCAAGGAAGTTATGGCTCTCTTGGCCAAGGGAGCTATAGAAAGGATCCCAGCGTCAGAAGTAGGCAGTGGTTGTTATTCCCGCTACTTTCTGATTCCCAAAAAGAACAAGGGCCTTCGCCCTATCCTGGATTTAAGGGACGTCAATCTCTTCCTCAAGAAGGAGGAATTCAAGATGCTCACTCTTGCTCAGGTCTTGTCTGCCCTAGACCAAGGAGACTGGATGGTAGCGTTGGACTTGCAGGATGTGTATTTTCACATTTCCATCCTGCCTGCCCACAGGCATTATTTGCGGTTCAAGGTGGGCCACGAGCTTCGGTCTCACCAATGCCCCTCAGGTGTTTACCAAAGTGATGGTGGTGGTGGCAGCTCATCTGCGTAGGTTAGGGATTTCAGTCTTCCCCCTACCTAGACGATTGGCTGTTGAAGGCTCTCGCATTCGCTGGGGTTTACTATAAATGTGCCGAAGTCACACCTGACTCCCTCTCAGAAGCTCACTTTCATCGGAGCTGTTCTGGACACAGTGCAGTATCGGGCCTATCCTCCAGAGCAGCGAGTCCAGGATATTCAGGTTATGATACCGATGTTTCGGCCTCTATCCTAGATTTCGGTGAGACAGACTCTGAGGCTGCTGAGACTCATGGCTTCCTGCATCCCATTGGGCAAGCATGCCAGATGGCATATGAGGGCTCTGCAGTGGCACCTGAAGTTTCAATGGGCACAGCATCAGGGGAGTCTTACCGATGTGGTTCAGATCTCCGAGGGAACTGCAAAGGATCTGCATTGGTGGTTAGTGAACTGCGATTGGGTCAAAAGCAGACTCCTCTCCCTTCCCCAACCAGATCTCACTGTAGTGACAGATGCATTACTTCAGGGATGGGGCGGCCATCTGGGGGAGGTAGAGATCAGAGGTTGCTGGTCTCCGGCAGAATCCAGGCTCCATATCAACTCGTTGGAGCTTCGGACAATCCGGCTAGCATGGAAAGAATTTCTTCCTGTTGTGAAAGGGAAGGGAGTGCAGGTATTCATGGACAACACTACCGCAATGTGGTACTGCAACAAGCAGGGCGGTGTGGGGTCGTGGACCCTTTTTCAAGAAGCTCTGCGTCTCTGGACATGGCTGGAACAGCAGGGCATATCCCTGGTGGTTCAACACCTGGCAGGTTCTCTGAAAGCCAGGGTGGACACACTCAGCCTGTGATGCTTAGCGGATCACGAATGGTATCTCCATCCGGAGGTGGCGCAAGGACTCTTTCAGCAGTGGGGAGAGCCTTGGTTAGATCTGTTTGCCTCTGCAGAGAACGCGCAATGTCAGCAGTTTTGCACGTTGGAGTTCCCAAGGGGGCTATCGCTAGGCAACGCTTTTCATCGCAAGTGGAGTTCAGGCCTCCTGTACGCCTTTCCGCCCATACCACTTCTGCCCAGAGTTCTCAAGAAAATCAAGAATGACCGGGCCCAGGTAATCCTAGCGGGCTCCGGATTGGGCATGGAGAGTCTTGTATCCAGAGCTTCTGAAGTTGAACATCAGTCCTCCAATCAGGTTGCCTTTTCGGGAGGATCTTCAGTTGCAGCGTCAGGGGAAGGTTCTCCACCCGAACCTGTCAACTTTGGGACTTCATGCGTGGAGGTTGAGCGGCAACAGTTGATGGTTTATGACCTACCTCCTGAAGTCAGTGATGTCATTATGGCAGCCAGGCGGCCCTCTGCTAAGTTGATTTTTGCCTGCCAGTGGAAATGTTGTGTTTCATATTGTACAGAGAGGTCTATTGATCCTCTTTCTTCTTCTCTATCTAATGTCCTTTTGTTCATTCTTTCACTCGCCCAATAGGTTTCCTCCTTAGGGGCTCTTAAGGGCTATCTTGCTGCCTTATCGGCTTTTCTACGCTTGCCCGACCAATCATCTTTGTTCAAGTCTCCCATTTACAGAGATTCTTAAAAGGGCTTGTGTATATGTTTCCACCTGTGCCTTTTGTCATGCCCCAGTGGGATCTTAATCTTGTACTTACTTTTCTAATGTGTGCTCCTTTTGAGCCTTTACATAACTGTCCTCTCCGGCTGCTCACTATCAAAACAGCCTTTTTGGTGCCCATTACATCTGCCAGGAGAGTGATTGAGCTGCAGGCTTTATCATTGAAACCGTTGTATCTCACAATATATCCTGATAAAGTAGTCCTCAGAATTCATGCCTCTTTCCTCCCCAAGGTGGTGACCCCTTTCTATCTGGGTCCAAATATCACCCTGCTCACCTTCTTTGCGCCACCGCATCCCTCTAAGGAAGAGGAGCGTCTCCATCGGCTGGACCCAAAAAAGTGTTATCGTTCTACCCTGACCGCACAAAAGAGTTCCGGGTGGACGACCTACTCTTTGTGGGATACGTTGGTGCAAAGAAGGGTCGGGCTGTACAGAAACGTTCCATTTCGCCCTGAGTCATACTCTGTATAAAGATTTGCTATGCTTTGGCCAAGAAGCAGCCTCCTGAGGGCTTGAGGGCTCACTGTACCAGAGGAAAAGCTGCTACTACTGCGTTAGCTCGTGGCGTGCCGGTACTTGACATCTGCCAAGCGGCAGCGTGGGCTTCCTTGCACACGTTTGCAAGACACTACTGCCTGGACAGCCAGGTGAGGAGAGAGGGGCATTTTGCCCGCTCGGTCCTGCAGGGCTACCTGGTGTGAGATATATCCTTGCGACCCACCACCAGGAGTTATAGCTAAGGTAAGGAATCTGCACCTAGAAGTCTCTTATCAGATGAACAAGTTACTTACCTTCGGTAACAAATTATTTGGTAGAGACTATCTAGCTGCAGATTCCTTACACCCACCCAGGCCTCCCCGCTCTGCGGAAATATATACATGCATCATGTTTTTGTATTTTTGCCTTTAAGGGCATGTCTTTTTCTTCAGACAATCAAGTGTAAAACTAAAATGTTTGTTGGTTCTTCCATGACTCTGCGCTTCTGGTGTGGGAAGTTGTGGAAAAGAACTGAAGTACGCGTGCCGGGGTGGTGCCTATATAGAAGACCGTGACGCCAGAGACGGCTCCAACGATGCCACGCGTAGCCGGATGGCGCATGTGGATTCGAGCGACGCCACTCGACGGCGCACGCAGGTTACTGCTCTGCAGAAAAATTCTAAGGTAAGGAATCTGCAGCTAGATAGTCTCTACAAGATAAATAGTTACTGAAGGTAAGCAACTTGTTCATCTGGCATTGTGACTAGTCTAACCTGTGTAAGAAACAAAAACCTGGTGGGATGAGCAAGTGTGCCATCATTTTCTTTCTGGTGATGAAAAGGGCTAGTTGCAGAGAGCAATACAGTGAGCATGAATTTTAATGCCATGTGACTTTGTCATGCTAGGGCCATTCCAGTGATGAAAATCCCCTTCTGCAAAACCATTTTATTAGCATATGAAGGGTGATGATCTGGGTGGGTATAATTATTAAAGCGCAGCTGCGTCCCAAAAGAGGGTCCGGGCACTCGTTTTCATCATACAGTACAATTTAAGGCACGCAGGGTATACGTTTGACCCCGAATACCTGCTTGTAACAAGTTCTCTATTTAAAAAAAATCTTTTACATTTGTCAAGTTTCTTCCCTACCGTTAAACCATGGGCCTGGTAGCAAACAGAACTCGTTGTTTTACTTCACTTAAGCATAATTACACCACTTTTGCTTTTTTTCCTGGGTAAACCCCATAGTTTCCATACAATGTTCTTTGAAAAATTGTGTTTCAGTGTACCTTCTGAAGCCATATTTTAGGGCTTCTCCCACTTTTGGGCAGTGTATCTTTGCAATAGCCGAAACAGTTAATATCAGATATTGGTTTGCTTCTGTGTACTGAAGTATACGCTGCAGAATGTGCTTTGCGCCTATTCCATTCATTACTTTTTTCCATTATTTTTTTAACTTTAGCTTACATAAATTATAAACTTAACTTTGAAACTACGGGTTACAGCAGTCACACGGACCTATCATAATAAAACATTGAAAGTATTGGGTCTTATCACAAGATTTTCCATTGCATCTTTCCCACGGTAAATTGATAAATAACACTCGAGGTTATGTTAACTGTACATTAATGCAGTAAAGCCCTCCAGCATTCACATAGGGCCAATTAGCTATCCACGCCCCCCTTATTTTATCAAATTTACCTGGACTACTACTACTCCAGTTCATTCACCAGTCTCGATTCCTGCTCCATTGATAGTCTGAAGGTATTAATGGGTTGCCTCATGTTTGAGCTATATCCCGTTTTGCCATCATGAAAGCTAAATTAAGAAATATTTTAGGAAGCCAGGAAAATCACCAAATATCCCTTTTTCAGAAGTCCGATCTCTCGTAGTAACTCCTGAGCGGTGCCCATAGTGTCATCCGTCCTCCAACCACAATATGTGGTAGAATATGCACACGCACAAGCACAGCGTGGACTCTGTTTAACTAAACTGGTCATGATGTGTTCTGGAGGAGAAGATCCTGTGTAGGACTTTGAGATGAATATTTGTAAAGCTGGCTTTAATCGTCACTTCTGACAGATGCTTTATTACTTCTTGCCAGCCACACCACTCCAGTATTCCCACATCCTTTCCCCATTTGGATTTTAGTTTTACCTGTGTAGGTAGGGCACAAACTGGGTGTTTTGCATGTGAAGGACAGTGCCTGGATTTCATTTCTTCAGTTAGGAGAACATTTTCTAATGAGATGTCGTCTAGTTTGTTGTCTCAGGTTCCAACATACAGATCGGATATTTTTTCCTAAATTGTGTCTTAAGCATTTCATGGTCCTTACGTATCTGGGAGATGCACAGAAAGGCATTCGACTCCCATATCTCTCTCCCTCTTGTTAACACACTTGGGTACCATTTTACAAATTCTTGTAGTCTCATCACTTTTGCCATTCCGGTGCCCACCCAAAACGGTGATTTCGTTGTCACCTCCATATCTCCATGTCGCCTTCCTGCATGCTTTCACTGTCACCTCTGTAAATGAAGGTAGGAGAGATTCCATTTTGCCATCATACAAGTAATGCCTAAATCTTCCTTTGCGCCTCCTGTATCTATCCGCTTTCAATGAAAGTCCACTGAGTCCCCCCCAAAGGCCCACTCATTTACTATTACCAAATATGTAGCGAGTTAATTGGAGCGCTATACTTCTATCATACATTCCTTTGCATAAGGTTTCAGGCCAATTTTGGATGGGCAGCCGTCCCAAAGGGTGCCCAGGGATATGGAATTTTATTAAATAATTACTTGTCCGCTGGGCAAGATGCTTCAGAAACCTACTTATCCTGTTAAAAAAAAAAAAGTATATTTGTTCTTTTTGGTGTAAAACGGTGAAGCGATCAATAATGATCGTGTTGTCACTATATCAGAGCTTTGACCCACTCACGGCATGGTTAGCATTTAATCAAGGTTCTGATTATGCTGCTATTCTGATTATACCAAATGCTAAACATACCAGGGCTTTATTTAGGTCAACCCCTTGACCATTTGCACACCGCGTATGCAGAGGCCATTTTTGTTTCATAGTTCTGCTTGGATCAGCTTTCAGTTCACATTAGGGCTCTGAATATACTACCACTTTCATTATGCAGAGGTTCTGATTATGACAGAGTCCTGGAATTGCCAGTTTTCTAGTTAAACGTTTGCTTCCTTTCTGTTTCAGGGGAAGAACCTTGTGAATGTCAGTTACTGGGCAGTTGCACTTAACTAGAGGAACCATTCATGTTTTGTTAGTCAGAATGGTATGTGCTCAGTTCTATCTATGGGTACATGAGATTACGCATGCAAAAAGTGGTCTTGCACTTGTAAAAGGGTTTGCTCATTCAATGATTTAAAGTGAGTAAATTTACTGCAGGAAGTGGGTGCTCTGGGGCTCAAATGGCATTGAGTGTTTGTACATCCACAAGGTTAGTCGTTTGTGTGTGCTACTTAGCTATTACCCCTGACAAGGCAAATGTAAAGCTTTTTCCGAAGTGGGAGAGAACACCTCTGAAAAAGGTGGGGGAGTGCAGGAGAAGTGGTTGCTCCACAGAGAGAAGTGAAAACATCGACTTCTTCCTCCACCCCACACCACCTTCCACAGCGAAGCACATGATTCATACAATTGGTCAGATGTAGGCGTCTAATGCACTCGGACCTCAGCAGCTACTCTCACGTGAAGAAGGTTGCAGCAAGGATGCCGAATGATAATAGACAGGAAGCGGTGAGTCTGATGCTGGCCTCCATTTGATCTGGCTTTCCACTCAGTAGCAGCCTGTGTAGATGGATTAGCAGAATGCTCAGCTGGTAGGCTAGCAGGATATGGGCAGGCAAGTTAATCTTGCTGTTGCCCTCTATCTTCAACTGTCCCACTTTTGGATATTTCTGTCTGCGGCAAACTTTGGAGATATTGTCAAGATCAGTATGAACCACGGTATCAGGCAGATATTAGGATTTCTTCGTTTTTTTAACATATCAGAACATTTCTCTTTTCCCAGAGGGGAAAGCACAAATCCATTGCGTAATAATTCTGTTGAATAAGCTGCAGACCACATTGTCTGTCCCTTTGCCCCTCTACTTGTTACTTCACCGTACTGTTTGCTTTATCATGATCTGACATAGTTAGCCACGTTATTTTCTTAAGTATCTTCAGTTTTGGGTTAATAAGTATGATGGATAATATGACTGTGGCCAACTCTGTCTTCCTTCCAAGGTATCACTGTGTTTTTTTAATCACAATGGCATTTTAAAGTATCAAGCAAAGTTAAATTACCTCCCTTTATCTGGTCCTGCAAGCTAAGTCTGAATTTTTACTAGTTTCCATGTGAAAACATTTTATGTAAAATCTCAAGTATACATAGCATTGAGTGCAGAACTTGTAATAATTGTTAACCCCTTTATTTACATGCAGTCAGATATAACACTTTTCGTTTTAAACCTCAAAATCAAACAGGGGAGGTAGAAGCATAGGGTTAGTTTGCTTCTGTGAGTGGAATGTTATCAATCAAAAGGAGAGTGAACTGTACTGGTACACAAAGCCGGGGTCCCTTAGGTGTTGTCTTGAAACCCTCAACCAGTAATTACCACTGCTGGTGTAAGTGATCACCACTATGGTGTCTTATTGGATGGTGTCATCATTAGGTTTCACACCTGGGTACTTACTTCTCCAGGTGAGTGCCGCCTCTATCTGGGAGGGTACTGGTGGGATCTGTGCAGTGAAATATCAAATCACTTCCTATACCTTAACTATGAAATTTCCTGTAAATAAAAAGTACAAGGGGAAGATTAAAAAAGCAAAGTGGTGATGTTATCCGGATGTCCTATCTGTCCATAGCATCACACTTGAGGTGTCAACATGTTTCGGTCTTCGTTGTCCTAACTGGTCCTAGGCCTTCATCAGGACCTTTTGTAATCGTCCTCAGATCCCTGCTGTCACAGTACAATACATGTTTGGTAAGTCAAATTTACTAGCGCATCTTCGTCATTACTGTTTAACGAGATGTTTCACAGGCATATATTGAGCCTGAAACTTTGGTGAAAAAGAGAAAAGTAAAAGATAGGATAAAAAGGCAATAATTAGTATGTACACATTTCCTCAGTCCTGTGTGCACATACCTTCATCACGGTGACAAACTTTCCAAATGCGTAGCTTTAATGTGTTCATACAGCTTTAGCTGAGTCATGCAAGGTGCACTAGAATTGTATTGTGACCTATGCACTTTTATGGGTGACATGCAGTACATCCAAATTCTGGAAGTGTACAGTATATTGGCCGTTCGTAACTGTGCAGAGTACTTGCAAATGAAGGTGAAAAACCAGTCATGGACTGGTGAAAAAACAGGAAAACATGAGATACTCATTTCTGAATGTATCAGGGAATTGTGGGACCATTTTTTTGTTGGTTTGTTCTACATACATTGTGCAAACGGGTAAATAGCTTTAAATTTCCAAATGGTCTAGGCCTGTGATAAACCATATCAATCAATAATATGTTAAGTGTGCTACCCACCCGGTAGGGTCTCAAGGCGCTGGGGGGGGTGCTACTGCTTGAAGAGCCATGTCTTGAGACACTTCCTGAAGGTCAGGAGGTCCTGGGTCAGTAGGTTGACGGGGAGGGAGTGCCAGGTTTTGGCGGCAAGGTGGGAGAAGGATCTGCTGCCGGCTGTGTTACGGTGGATGTGGGGGACTGTGGCAAGGGCGAGGTTGGCGGAGCTGGCGTGTCGGGATGTGGAAGTTGAGATGTTCGTTGAGGTAGGCTGGTCTGTTGTCGTGGAGAGCCTTGTGAGCATGGATCAGGAGTTTGAAGATGATCCTTTTGTTGACGGGGAGCCAGTGGAGGACTTTGAGGTGGGCTGAGATATGTTCATGGCGAGGGAGGTTAAGGATGAGTCTTGCTGAGGTGTTCTGAATGCGCTGTAGTTTTCTCCAGAGCTTGGCCGTTGTTCCCGTATAGATTGCGTTGCCGTAGTCCAGTCTACTGCTGACGAGGGCGTGGGTGACCGTTCTTCAATGGGGATCCATCTGAAGGTCTTGCGGAGATTGGAGAGGGTGTTAAAACATGAGGATGAGATGGCGTTAACTTGCTGGGTCATAGTGAGCGATGAGTCCAGTGTGAAGCTGAGGTTGTGTGCGTGGTGGTGGGAGTTGGAGAGGCTCCTAGAGTGGCAGGCCACCAGGAGTCGTCCCTGGCTGATTTGTTGGGGCCGAAGATGATGATCTCGGTCTTCTCCGAGTTCAGTTTGAGGCGGCTTGCCTCCATCCAGTTGGCGATGGCGTGAAGTCCCGTGTGGAGGTTGGTCTTGGAGGTTGCTGGGTCCTTCGTGAGTGAGGATGGTACGGAACTGGGGGGGCGATGATTTGGCTGGCTTTATTGAAGACGTGGTGAGGGCAGGGGTTGGCGGGAGAACTGGAGTGGATGGTGCTCATGGTCTTGGTGGTTTCCTCGTCGTTGGTGTGGGTCCAGCCATTCAGGATGTTGGCGTGGATGGGTGCGTTGGGGTCAGCGTTGGTGGTGGGGGACGGTGGTGCGAAACTGCCATGGATGTCTTTGATCTTGCAGTGAAAAAAGGGAGTCGCAGAGGTCTTGCGAGTGAGGGGGGTCGGCAGAACAGGACTTGGGGTTGGTGAGTTCCTTGATGATGCTGAAGAGCTCCTTGCAGTTGTGCGCGTTGTTGTCAATTCGTTCTTTGTTCCTTGTAGAATTCTCTTTTGGTGTTCCGTATGAGGTGGTGATGTTTGCGGATGGCAGTCTTGAGGGTGGCGTGATTGCTTTTCTGTTTGTTCTTTGCGCCAGGTCTTCTCGGCTTTCTGGCATTCCCTCTTGGATGTCTGAAGGTCGGCGGTGAAACAGGGAGCTTTCTTACTGGTGCGGGTGTTGGTAGTTTTCCTAAGTGGAGCAAGAGTGTTGGCACAGTCGTCGAGTCATTGTTTGAGGTTGAGGGTGGCGGTGTTGGGGTCGCTGGTGTTGGGTGGTAGGGCGAGGGTGGAGATCAGTTGGTCCTTGGAGATCTTGTTCCATTTGCGTCGAGGGGCCTGAAGCTGGTGGTGATGGGCGGTGGGTTTCTGGAAGGAGAAATAGACACAGCGGTGGTCAGTCCAGTGGAGTTCGGTGGTGTGTATGAAGGTGATGTGACTGCTGGTAGAGAAGATGGCGTCGAGTGTGTGGCCGACTGAGTGGGTGGGCGTAGTAACGAGTTGCTTGAGGCCGAGGTTGTCGAGCAGGGCTGAGGGGTTGCTGTCGCCGGTGTTCTCCAGGTGGAAATTCAGGTCGCCGAGGAGCATGTAGTCCGTGGAGGCGAGGACGTGGGTGCTGATTGTGTCGGCGATGTCGTCGCAGAATTGTGGGTGAGGTCCCGGGGGTCTGTAGACAAGGGTTCCTCTCAGGGTGGTGATGACGTTGACGTAGATCTGGAAGTGCAGGTGTTCTTTGGCGTCTAGGGTGTCATGGGTGGTGGTTGAGATCCTGATGGTACTCCTGTGAACGATGGCGATTCCTCCTCCTGGTTTGTTGGAGTGGTCTCTGCGGATGATTTTGTAGTCCTCGGGGATGGCTATGGCGATGTCTGGTTCCGAGGAGGGGTTCATCCAAGTTTCGGTGAGGAAGGCGATGTCTGGGGAAGTTGATGTGAGCAGGTCCCAGAGTTTGATGGCGTGCTTGTGGACGGAGCGAGTGTTGAGGAGGATGCAGCTTAGGTGGTTGTTGTGGGTGGCATTCTTGTGGTGCTTGGTGGCTTGAGCGCAGGTGAAGTTGCACATCCGGCATGTGAAGGGTCCATGGGTTTACCTAGGGAAGGTCTGGACGCAGGCGGTGGGACGGCCAGGGTTGAGCGCGTGGAGTTCTTTGGTGGTGTAGCGGTGTCTGGTGGTGTGGGGGGCGCATGGGACGGGGGACTGCCGCTAGGTGCTGTCCAGGCGCGGACAGGCCTATGTATTGTAGTTATATGTAGTTGATTCAATAGTTGAGATCTGTTTTAAATACCCCTAATAATTTCCCTCATAAGAGATGCTTCCAAATTGGATGTATGTAGTACTTAAAAACATGACCTGCATTACAGGTGGTGTAAACATTCTCCATCCATGAATCGGACTCGGATGAGATCGATCCCGAGGAAACGCCGAAAACCGTGAGTAAGACGTCGAAACACAAAGCTCACGAAAGAACAACTAAAGCCCAGGGGACGCCACCGCCAACAGGCCATGGCTTAACCCGAAAAATAGGTGACCGATCATCGGCACCGAAAAAGGGCACGCTGGGGGCGAAGTCATCCGACTCCGGTCGAGATACCACCACACAGCAATCTCGGGCTCGAGATAGTGGCTCCGAGCAGGTTCGGCACCGAGATATCGGCAAAGAAATGGGTCGACACCGAGAGACCACGACGCCGAAAGTAAAGAAGGTTTCATTGGAACCGAAAAAACCAGCCGAAAAGGTTTCGATACCGAAACATCCGGCCTCGGAACCGAAAACAAGTTCCTACACTGAGGAACAAGGACTGTCCACACAAATGAAGACACATAGATTTGGACAGGAATTAGAGACAATAGAGCCAGACTATACACAAAGAAGGCTCCATATCCAAAAAGAAACAGGGAAGATCAGTACTCTCCCTCCTATTAAAATGAAACGCAAGCTTGCCTTTCAAGAAAAAGACAAGCAGCCACAGGCAAAGGTGGCTAAACAAATAACCCCGCCACCATCTCCACAATGCTCTCCGCAACCATCACCGGTAGCCACTCCACCAATGATGCAATCCCCAACTCATACAGGAATGGGTCAAGATGATCCTGACGCATGGGACCTTTATGACGCACCAGTGTCAGATAATAGCCCTGAATGTTATCCAGCCAGACCGTCGCCACCAGAGGATAGTACAGCCTACGCACAGGTGGCGTCGAGAGCAGCGGCATTTCATAATGTCAGCCTGCATGCTGAGCCCATTGAAGACGACTTTCTTTTTAACACACTGTCGTCCACACACAGCCACTATCAAAGTCTTCCTATGCTACCCGGAATGCTAAAACACTCCAAACAAGTGTTTGAGGAGCCTGTAAAAGGAAGGGCCATTACTCCAAGAGTGGAGAAAAAATATAAACCGCCACCAACAGACCCCGTGTACATCACACAACAGCTAACACCGGACTCAGTTGTAGTAGGGGCAGCGCGCAAAAGAGCGAACTCACATACTTCAGGAGATGCACCACCTCCAGATAAAGAAAGTAGAAAATTCGACGCAGCAGGCAAAAGGGTGGCGGCACAGGCAGCAAACCAGTGGTGTATTGCCAATTCACAGGCTTTGTTGGCCAGATACGATAGGGCCCATTGGGACGAAATGCAACACTTTATAGAACATTTGCCCAAGGAGTTCCAAAAGAGAGCGCAGCAAGTAGTAGAAGAAGGACAGAGTATCTCCAACAATCAGATACGGTCCGCAATGGATGCTGCAGACACAGCTGCTAGAACTGTCAACACAGCAGTAACAATACGGAGACATGCATGGCTGCGTACATCAAGATTTAAACCAGAAATACAGCAAACTGTGCTGAATATACCATTCAACGGGCAGCAGTTGTTTGTGCCGGAGGTGGACACTGCGATCGAAAAACTTAAAAAAGACACTGACACGGCCAAAGCCATGGGCGCACTCTACTCCCCACAGGGCAGAGGCACATTTAGAAAAACACAGTTTAGAGGGGGGTTTCGAGGACAAAGCACAGAACCCACAACCTCACAAACAAGACCCACTTACCAGAGCCAGTATCAGCGGGGAAGTTTTCGGGGACAATATAGAGGGGGACAATTCCAAAAGAATAGAGGAAAGTTCCAAAGTCCCAAAACTCCTCAAAACAAGCAGTGACTTCCAAGTCACACATCCCCAACACATAACATCTGTGGGGGGGAGACTAACCAAATTTTACAAACAATGGGAGGAAATAACAACAGACACTTGGGTCCTAGCAATTATCCAGCATGGTTATTGCATAGAATTTCTCAAATTCCCTCCAAACGTCCCACCGAAAACACACAATATGTCAAAACAACATATAGATCTCCTAGGACTAGAGGTTCAGGCATTGCTACTAAAAGAAGCAATAGAATTAGTACCAAAACACCAGAAAGGAACAGGAGTTTACTCTCTGTACTTTCTCATACCCAAAAAAGACAAAACCCTGAGACCTATATTAGATCTCCGAACATTAAATACCTACATCAAATCAGATCACTTTCACATGGTGACATTACAAGACGTAATCCCACTACTCAAACAACAAGACTACATGACAACACTAGACCTAAAGGATGCATATTTACATATACCGATACATCCTTCACACAGAAAGTACTTAAGGTTTGTATTCCAAGGGATACATTACCAATTCAAAGTGTTGCCATTCGGAATAACAACTGCGCCAAGAGTTTTTACAAAGTGCCTGGCAGTCGTAGCTGCACATATCAGAAGGCAGCAAATACATGTGTTCCCGTACCTAGACGATTGGTTAATCAAAACCAACACGCTAGAAAAGTGTTCACAACACACAAAGTATGTCATAGAAACCCTCCACAAACTAGGTTTCTCAATCAACTACACAAAGTCACACCTTATACCGTGTCAAAGACAGCGACAATCAACACAGCAAAAGGGATTGCCACTCCAAGTCCACAAAGGGTTCAGGCATTTCACAATGTAATACAGGCCATGTATCCAAAACAAAAAATACAAGTCAAAATGGTGATGAAACTCCTAGGCATGATGTCCTCATGCATAGCCATTGTCCCAAATGCAAGGTTGCACATGCTGCCCTTACAACAGTGCCTAGCATCACAGTGGTCACAGGCACAGGGTCAACTTCTAGATCTGGTGTTGGTAGACCGCCAAACATACACCTCGCTTCAATGGTGGAACAGTATAAATTTAAACAAAGGGCGGCCTTTCCAAGACCCAGTGCCACAATATGTAATAACGACAGATGCCTCCATGATAGGGTGGGGAGCACACCTCAATCAATACAGTATCCAAGGACAATGGGACACTCACCAAAAACAGTTTCACATAAATCACTTAGAACTATTGGCAGTATTTCTAGCGCTAAAAGCATTTCAACCCATAATAAGCCACAAACACATTCTTGTCAAGACCGACAACATGACAACAATGTATTACCTAAACAAACAGGGAGGGACACACTCAACACAGTTGTGTCTCCTGGCACAGAAAATATGGCATTGGGCGATTCACAACCACATTCGTCTAATAGCTCAATTTATTCCAGGAATTCAGAATCAGTTAGCAGACAATCTCTCTCGAGATCACCAACAGATCCACGAATGGGAGATTCACCCCCAAATACTGAATACTTACTTCCAGAGTTGGGGAACACCACAAATAGATCTATTTGCAACAAAGGAAAACGCAAAATGCCAAAACTTCGCATCCAGGTACCCACAAGATCAGTCTCAGGGCAATGCGTTATGGATGAGCTGGTCAGGGATATTTGCTTACGCTTTTCCCCCTCTCCCACTCCTTCCATATCTAGTAAACAAGTTGAGTCAAAACAAACTCAAACTCATACTAATAGCGCCAACATGGGCAAGACAACCTTGGTACACAACACTACTAGACCTCTCAGTAGTGCCTCATCTCAAACTACCAAACATACCAGATCTGTTAACGCAACACAAACAACAGATCAGACACCCAAATCCAGCATCGCTGAATCTAGCAATCTGGCTCCTGAAGTCCTAGAGTTCGGACACTTAGACCTTACACATGAATGTATGGAGGTCATAAAACAAGGTAGGAAACCTACCACTAGACATTGCTATGCAAATAAGTGGAAAAGGTTTGTTTATTACTGCCATAATAATCAAATTCAACCCTTACACGCATCTGCTAAAGACATCATAGGATACTTACTACATTTGCAAAAGTCAAAGTTAGCTTTTTCTTCCATTAAGATACATCTTACAGCAATTTCAGCTTACCTGCAAATTACGCACTCAACTTCTCTATTTAGGATACCAGTCATAAAAGCATTTATGGAAGGCCTAAAGAGAATTATACCACCAAGAACACCACCAGTTCCTTCATGGAACCTCAACATTGTCTTAACACGACTCATGGGTCCACCTTTTGAGCCCATGCACTCTTGTGAAATGCAATACTTAACATGGAAAGTTGCATTTTTAGTTGCCATCACATCTTTAAGAAGAGTAAGTGAGATCCAAGCATTTACCATACAAGAGCCATTTATTCAAATACACAAGCATAAAGTAGTTCTACGGACAAATCCAAAATTTTTACCAAAAGTCATATCACCGTTCCACTTAAATCAAACAGTAGAATTACCAGTGTTCTTCCCACAGCCAGACTCTGTAGCTGAAAGAGCGCTACATACATTAGACATCAAAAGAGCGTTAATGTACTACATTGACAGAACAAAACTAATTCGGAAAACAAAACAATTGTTTATTGCTTTCCAAAAACCTCATACAGGAAATCCAATTTCTAAACAAGGCATTGCTAGATGGATAGTTAAGTGCATTCAAACCTGTTATCTTAAAGCAAAAAGAGAACTGCCTATTACACCAAAGGCACGCAACTAGAAAGAAAGGTGCTACCATGGCCTTTCTAGGAAATATTCAATGACCGAAATATGTAAGGCAGCTACATGGTCTACGCCTCATACATTTACCAAACACTACTGTGTAGATGTACTAACGGCACAACAAGCCACAGTAGGCCAAGCAGTACTACGAACTTTGTTTCAAACAACTTCAACTCCTACAGGCTGAACCACCGCTTTTGGGGAGATAACTGCTTACTAGTCTATGCACAGCATGTGTATCTGCAGCTACACATGCCATTGAACGGAAAATGTCACTTACCCAGTGTACATCTGTTCGTGGCATTAGTCGCTGCAGATTCACATGCACCCACCCGCCTCCCCGGGAGCCTGTAGCCGTTTAGAAGTTGATCTTGAACATCTGTATATTTGTAAATATATTACTTTAAACTACATTATGTACATTACTCCATTGCATGGGCACTATTACTAGCATACACAACTCCTACCTCACCCTCTGCGGGGAAAACAATCTAAGATGGAGTCGACGCCCATGCGCAATGGAGTCGAAATGGGAGGAGTCCCTCGGTCTCGTGACTCGAAAAGACTTCTTCGAAGAAAAACAACTTGTAACACTCCGAGCCCAACACCAGATGGCGGGATGTGCACAGCATGTGAATCTGCAGCGACTAATGCCACGAACAGATGTACACTGGGTAAGTGACATTTTCCATATATATGTGTGTGTGTGTATATATTTATTGAAAAAGAGAAATGTTACAAGTTAGGTGAAAATGTCAGTTAAAACATACCATTTTAAACTAGCAAAAGCACTGAAATTCACCAGTTATAATTATGTCACTATAACTTATGCCATAAGGTAACTGTAACTTTTGCCCCCATCATGCACAATTTTGTCATCAATGGTGTCAATGCAAATGTTGCAGTAATATTTTCAATTACGTCATAGAACATGTCATGAATAATGTAGTATGTGGGGTAATTAGTGTGTGGGGAGGATGCAAATTATAATTACCTTAGCACACAAGTTGTAGTTACCTGACAGAACTGTAACTGATGAATTTCAGTGGTCTTGTTTGTAGAAAATGTTATGTTTTAACTGACATTTTAACCTGATTATAATGTCCCTTTTACCTTTGTATTTTTTCAGTGAATTTCTAAGGCTTTAAAAAAAAAGTTTTTTAATGCAAAGTAAGATATTCTTACCATACCCAACTAGAACATTACTTTTTTCCAGTGAATTTCTAGTGTTTCTTTGACTTACAATACTAAACCAACACCTCCCAATGCTCGAAGCCATGCACAGCGTTGGGTTGGCTGCAGGACCTGGCCTGCAGCCAGGCCCTGCAACTCAGCAGGCAGCCAACCCAAAGCCATGCAAGGCCTTCATCCATTCACTGCACGGGGTTGGACGCAAAGGCTGGCCGCAACCATCCACAGAGGGGCTCTGCACCCAGCTGAAGAGCATAGAGTACCAGCCAGGAATGCTTTAAGCGAATATGGCAAGCTATCCCAGTGTTATTAATTTAATGACCCTGGAGACTTGTTAATTTCCCCTCACCCCCACCCCCACCCAAGTCTTTAAGGCTCTGAGGAACCCATACCCTGGATCCTTATTCTTTTCTTGCACCTCCCACCCCCCCTAAGCCTTTACAAGCCCCAGGGCTTTTTATTTTTGCTTTTTAAGCAGAAGGAGTTGTGCGGGCCTCCTCCTTGATCCTTTATGGACCCCAGAGACCCTATTCCCCTGGGGACTAATGTGGGAGCTACAGTCCCCAAGACACAGCATTGTGTGCGGGGCAGCCTCAGGGCCCCGAAGTCCCCTTACATACACCCATCCTAAATGCAGGGGGAGCTGGCATTGCTCCCACCCTCTGTGAGCAGGTATTCTCCTGACGGGTGGGAGCCAGTATTTTTCTATGCTCCTGCCAGGCAGGAGGCCAGTATTTTTCAAGGCTGCTGATGGACGGAAGCAGTCTGTTTCCCTGCCCCCAAGAGCGCTGGGAGGGAAAAAGTATTTTGTGCTCCCACCTGACTGGAGCATTTTTGCACCTCCTGCCAGGTGGGAGTGCACACTTTTTTCTCTGAGTGCTCTTGTGAGCAGGAAAATTGTCTTGGGAGTGGGCTTTCTGGGACATATCTTTTGAGCCGGCCCCAAGAAATGGGGTCCTCAGCACCTTTGCAGGCTTGGTGAGGACGGGGGCTGCTTGCCTCCCTCCACTTTCATTCTGAATCAGCATCGGTGGATGGGACCCTGGGGGCCTCAAAGAGGTTTGTCACACTATAGCCACGCTCCCTTCAGATGTGGGTTATTTAGATATACAAAGGGTGCTAACGCAATGTGGACATGTGCAAAAGGTGCACCAAAGGCAAGCCCGTCTGCACCCAGACACCGCCCGAGGTAGGAGCCTTGGTTGTTCTGAATCAGCCCTTACACATTACTCCTCTACAGAACTAAAGAACCTGGGGCCACCCTACAGCATGTCTATCACCACATGTTGGATCTTTTTTGTGCAGCACCATTTTGTGGCAAGGGTGGATTTGTACCCCTGATTACACCAAGACACAGTATGAAGGTGAGCATGGTTTCTCAGACTCCGCACATGGCCCATTTTTACTCCCTCAGCTGTCTCATTAGTTGAGCATAAATTTGAAATATATGACTTTCTTGCAGACCACACGCCGACCTCAGTTTTCTTGTCGGAAACTTGGCTTACTTATAATTGTGCACCAGATATTCGTTCAGCTGTCCATCGCAAGGCTTTGCGGGTGCAAGATTGGATAGACAATCTTAAAGAGGGGGTGGAATTGCCATTTATTTTTAAACAGTCTGTGCAATTTATGTTTTTGGAATTAGTTATTTCAGGTTGTGAGGCAGCATTCCCCTCCCGCTCCCCAACCCTATCCAGCAATTTCTCCTTTTCTGGATTCTTGATCTATCTCCCCCCCGGGTCAGGCATCCACCTTTATTACATTGTGGAGCTGGTTGCATGTGGAGTGGTAGGCCACAGGGCCTGGCCAGAGGCCAGGTAACATACAGTAATTACATAATACTTTATTACTTTATGTTAGAAAACAAATTCACTGAGGAAACAAAAAGTTACAGGGACATTATAGTTTAATTGACGTTTTACCCACAAAAAAAACATAGAAATTCAGCAGTTATAGGTATACTTCTAGTTATACTTATCTGAAGAAACTATAACTTGTGGAGTTAAGTAGCTTTAGGCCATGAGTTATAGTTTCTTACAGAAGTATAACTATAAGTATAACTATAACTGCTGAATATGTGTTGGTAAAATGTCAGCTTAACTGTAAGTTTTGAATATATATATATATATATATATATATATATATATATATATATATATATATATATATATAAATATATATGTATATTACATGCAAGGTAGACAGATATCAATGCCGCACTCCAGTCTTCTGTTGTCAAAGCACTTTTATTTTCCAAGAGCAAACAAATGTTTGCTCTTAGAAAATAAAAAAATGAAAGTGCTTTGAGTACAGAAGACTAGAATGCGGCATTGACATTTGTCTACCTTGCATATAATATAACTGGGAAATCGATCTTTCCCTTACTCACTTCACCGATAGTTGAGTGTGCCGCGAGAACTGCTGTGAAGACCGCTTTTCTTTCAAATATATAATATATAATTTCGGGACCAAGACTTGTATTTGTTAAAGGCCTGTCTGATGGTATTACAGTCTGATGTAATGTCAGCGGGGCAAAGCTGTAAGTTGTAAACTCTGATATTTGAGTGAAGTGATTTATAGCCAAAGGCTCTGGGCTAAGACAAAATACCATCAGAAGTCTTTCGAACTAAGGCATTTGTATGGCAGCCTCTCCTTAAAACCGTCTTTAATGCGACTTGGAAATTCAGGGAAGACTTACGCACATGGAGAATAACAATCATAGTTCCCATCTTCATAAAAGATTCCGGTTTAGACACTGGAAACTATTGTCCAGCTTCCCTGTTGGATGGGGCAAAAAAAGTTTATAGCAAGCTACACCTCATGTGTATTCAAGATTGGTTCAAAAGGGACCAGAGTGTAACCGATCTCCAGGCATGCTTTAGAAAAGAAATGGGCAGTGTAACCAGACAATGAGGCTTTACTTCACCTGCATTAAATATGTGAAATGTTAAAGAAATCTACCTTGTTTTTGTCATTTTAGACCTTAAGACAGTATTTGACCTGGTAAATAGAACTCTCCTTTAGTCTACCTTGAAGGTACAAGGGATACCCGATAATCTGCTAGTAGGTCTGCAACAGATCTACTAAAGATCACAGCCAGTGTCAAGTTTGGAACGATGTTGGGGGGGGAAAGTACAGCTGTCTTCCCGATCCCAGTAGGTATCTGTCAAGGTTGCGTATTGGCGCCTATACTGTTTAACTTCCTCATAAATGATGTAGAAAGGCTCCTGCTTGATCTGAACATATTAAAAATGGAGGCTTATAGCAAGAAGAGAGATGACAATGCTCTGCCTGTTGAGAGACTGTGACTGAGACTGAATGATATTGTAACTCCTAAAAATTGCCATCAATGTTAACAAAACACACGGTCATGAAACAAAAAGTCAACCTGAAGAAAGCAGTTCAAATTAGTAGATCTGCTCTCGAGTGTTTGGACACCTTTGATTACCTAAGAATACACTTTGACCATGAATTGTCGTGGGTCAAGCAACCAACACAAAAACTGTCATAAGTCAGAATTTGGGAGCTGTATTTTAACGAAAGAGCAGCCTTGGTGGAATTTCAGGAATGTCCTAGAGGTCTATAAAGTGAAAGCAGTGGCCTCAACCATGTACTGGGACAATTTATGGGGTTTTAGGGAGGTAAACGAGACATAGATGCTTGAAAGCTGCTCCCTTAGAAAAATACGTCATCTTGGAACTGGTACCTTGATGGAGGTGTTACGGTCTGAACTGCATTGAGTCTGCAATCTAGCTAACACCTGTTCTCTACTCAGCTAGACTGTGGACAAATCCTGCAGTGAATGCCTATTTAACCCCTTGACTGCCACGGCGCTGAGGCGCAATGTGTAACCATTTCGTTCTGGTAGAGGCCCTCGGGGGAACACTAGTGCTCCCCCCCAGGGCCTCCCCCCCGAGGGCAGGGCAGGGCTGGGGGGAAAAGGCCCAAAGTGGCATCGGATGATGTCAGCACAAGATTGCATGCTAACCCCATCAGATGTTGCCTCCCATGCTTCCAGCCCGACCAAGGAGAAAGATTAGTTTCTCCTCAGTATGGGGGCAGGGGAGGCAGAGAGGCATGAGCATAGTGATCTTGCTGCAGGAATGCCACTAGACACCAGGGATTTGTTTATTATTTTGAAATTGTTATGAGGGGAGCGACCCCTTGGGAGGGTGGGGTTGGTGGGTGCAAATTGTTTTTAGGCCATAGATCCCCAATAAATGGGGACACCGGTGGGCAGATGGGGCACTTACCCCCGATCCACTCGCTGGGGGGCAGAAAGCCTACTAGATGCCAGGGAATTTAAAAAAACAATAGTGGGGTGTGGCTACCAACCAGTATGGGCATGGTTATGCTCCCATCCCAACTTAAAGGAGTAACAGTCTGTCAGCTCTCCCCCTCCACACTAAAATATCTTAACCTAATGGCAAGCAATAGGACATTTGATTATTTTGGGTTTTAGTTGTACAGTTAGGCCATGAGAGCTTGTCTAATTCTCAAAATCGTCCCACTTGGAATGGTGAGGACTGCACTTTTCAGACTTTGGGGCCTCTGCCATCTAGAAAAATCTACGAGACCTAGACACATATGAAAACTAAACATTTGGATGAATCCAGGGTGGTGTGCTTTACATGCACCCCACACCATTTTCCTACCCGCAATGCCCTGCAAACCTCAAACTTTGCTTGAAATCACACATTTTCCCCACATTTTTTGTGATGGAACCTTCCAGAATCTGCAGGAATCCACAAAATTCCTACCACTCATCATTGTCGCATCTATACTGATAAAATTTCTGCCCCACTTGTCAGCCCAAAAAGATTTTTTTCAAACTTCCCTTTTGGACCCGCTTTGTTTCCCCCCTCATTTTCAACATGTTTTTGGCTCTTCCCTGTCACAGACACTTGGTCCACCTACACAAGTGATGTATCATTTTTATCTGGAGACTAAGGGGAACATTGGGTGTTAGGAAATTTCTGCCGGTGCAGTGATCCTGAGGTTTGCGGAGAATTCTGGCTAAGAAAACACATTGGGATCCACACCAATCAACCACCCACTCTCAAAAAAACCGGTTGTTTTGTATTTGATCCTTTTGATGTGCCCATGTAGTGTTTTGGGGGCATTTCCTACTGCAGGCAGTAGAGTAGGCCTGCCCACACAAGTGAGGTACCATTTTTATCGGGAGACTTGGGAGAATGCTGGGTGGAAGGACATTTGTGGCTCCTCTCAGATTCCAGAATTTTCTATCACCGAAATGTGAGGAACAAGTGTGTTTTTTGCCAAATTTTGAGGTTTGCTGAGGATTCTGGGTAATAGAACCTGGTGAGAGCCCCACAAGCCACCCCATCTTGGATTCTCCTAGGTGTCTAGTTTTCAAAAACGCACACGATTTGGTAGGTTTCCCTAAGTGCCGGCTGAGCTAGAGGCCAAAATCCACAGCTAGGCACTTTGCAAAAAAACAGGTCTGTTTTCTTTGGGAAAATTTGATGTGTCCATGTTGTGTTTTAGGGCATTTCCTGTCGCGAGCACTAGGCCTACCCACACAAGTGAGGTACCATTTTTATCGGGAGACTTGGTAGGAATGCTGGGTGAAAGGAAATTTGTGGCTCCTGTCAGATTCCAGAACTTTCTATCACCGAAATGTGAGGAAAAAGTTGTTGTTTTGCCAAATTTTGAGGTTTGCAAAGGATTCTGGGTTACAGAACCTGATGAGAGCCCAACAAGTCACCCCATCCTGGATTCCCCTAGGTGTTCAGTTTTCAAAAGTGCACAGGCTTGGTAGGATTCCCTAGGTGCCGGCTGAGCTAGAGGCCAAAATCCACAGCTAGGCACTTTCCAAAAACACGTCAGATTGTAATGTAAAAATGTGGTGTGTCCATGTTGTGTTTCCCGTCGGGGCATTAGGCCTATCCACACAAGTGAGGTACAATTTTTATCAGAAGACTTGGGGGAACACAGAATAGCAGAACAAGTGTTATTGCCCCTTATCTTTCTCTATATTTTTTCCTTCCAAATGTAAGATAGTGTGTAAAAAATACATTTATTTGAGAAATGCCCTGTAATCACATGCTAGTATGGGGACCCCGGAATTCAGAGATGTGCAAATAACAACTGCTTCTCAATACCTTATCTTGTGCCCATTTTGGAAATACAAAGGTTTCCTTGATTCCTATCTATATTTCACCAAATGAATTGCTGTATACCCAGTATACAATGAAAACCCATTGCAAGGTGCAGCACCTTTATTGGCTCTGGGTTCCTAAAGTTCCTGATGAACCTACAAGTCCTCTATATCCCTGCAACCACAAGAGTCCAGCAGATGTAACGGTATATTGCTTTTGAAAATCTGACATCACAGGAAAAAATTAGAGTAAAATGTGGAGAAAAAGGGCTGTTTTTCACCTCAATTTCAATATTTTTTTTATTGTAGCTGTTATTTTCTGTAGGAAAACCTTGTAGGATCTACACAAAAGACCCCTTGCTGAATTCAGAATTTTGTCTACTATTCAGAAATGTTTAGGTGTCCGGAATCCAGCATTGGATTCACACCCATTTCTGTCACTAACTGGAATAGCACAAAAAATAGTAAACATGGGGGTATGTCCCAGTAAAATGCCAAAATTGTGTTGAAAATTGTGGTTTTCTGATTCAAGTCTTCCTGTTCATGAAAGCTGGTAATATGGTGATTTTAGCACTGCAATCCCTTTGTTGATGCCATTTTCAGGGGAGAAACCCCAAGCCTTCATCTGCAGGCCTTTTTCCCATTTTTTCTTTAAAAAACGATTTTATTGCTGTATTTTTGCTAATTTCTTGGTCTCCAGGGGAAACCACAAACTCTGGGTACCTCTAGAATCCCTATGATGTTGGAAAAAAGAATGCAAATTTGGCGTGGGTAGCTTATGTGGACAAAAAGTTATGAGGGCCTAAACATGAACTGCTCCAGATAGCCAAAAAAGGCTTGGCACCTGATGGGGAAAAGGCCTGGCAGCGAAGGGGTTAAAATCACTCCTTGATGTTATGGCATGCAAAAGCTCTACAAAAACAGTTTGACTGTCCTAGATTGAGAACACTCTTAAAACAATAGAATGTCCACCCACTGGGTTAACTTGAGTCATCCAAGCACGTTACTTGGAAAATATATGGATTGTATGCCATTAGACCGCTTTACAAGACTGTTTGTCATTGCTTTATCTAAAAGCAAAGACTGTAAAAGTCCACAGACCTATAGCCAGAGATCAATGGAAGCATTTACATAAATTCAGGCAGGTAGGGGGTTCTACTAGTTTTTGCCTAGATATAAAATGGCATACAACAGGAAGCCAAACGGCTGTACACCTGTGATTTGAGCGGACTAGAGATATTGGATCGTTTCATGCTGTTATGCACAGCAACTTTGAAGTTAAGAATGCTCCGTCCTCTATTCTCGAAGCCTGATGTAAGGTAATGTAACGAGATCCCGACTCTGTCCTAGCAGGTGTTTCTTGCTAGTTGCCTCCTATATTGCCTTGGCTTGGAGATTAACGAGAGATGGCTGAATTTACTTCTTCTTTAGAATTGATAGCTGGTTTGACCAATTACTAAATTTTTTAATTTATGCGCATTTTAGCTGAATTGTACACACCTTTTAAATGGTATTTTTTCATTCGGGCATTAACCAAAGAAATAAATTAGTGAATCTACCTTATCATAAATTCAACCCCCCACTATGGCTAAGAACTGTCTGCAGATTGGCGTTCCCTGCGTTTTATAGTTTATCCCATAAGATGCTGTTTGTGTTTCCTATATTTTATTATTTCCAAATGTATTTAACTACGTTAGGCCTACAGACAAGCTCGTGTGTATTCTGCATTAAACGAGCCGTACTTTGAATACAACCGCACCCTCTTTCTCCCCACAGTACTGTACTTATCTCGCGGCTGTTCCATACAGTAATCTTTTACTTCAGGCGGTCTCGAGTCCCGGGACGCTGGCGGATACAAAACAACCACAGCAGAAACTTGAGACCCTCATAACTTGCCGGGCATTAGCAACTAAGCAAATTAGAAAGCTTTACGAAAGAATGTGTCAACTCTTTCTGCGCCGAGTCGTTTTTCGACATGAGGTTGTTTTATTATGCTGCAGAGCTGTCGGGTACTTGACTGTAGTTTGCAATTTGGGCCTTTAAAATTTGGAAGGACGATTTTAATACAGCTTCCTTTGCGAAGATGATGGGCGCATACCACTTACACTCACCAGCTGACCGAAAGAATTCCGTTTGTGATAAAAGCTTTTTGCGCACTTTAATTTTATGACGCTGTGAATTATTTTTTTTGACCCGGCTGCGCTGCAGAATGCAATACACCCTTGGCTAGTAGACGAAGTTAGCTCCTCTGCTCGATTTAGGGGATTAACAAGTGGTTTTTCAGCCACCCAATGTTTTTTTTTTTTTTGCAAATAAGTTTTCTGTAAGGAAGCATTTTCTGAAGTCATCGCTGGTGGAAGAAACTGGGCGGAATTGTTTCATGGTTTTGTTAATTTTTAATGTCAATGATAATTAAAAAAACGTGGTCATCAGTCAGTGACAACCTTTATTGTTATTTTTGGATCCTGAAAGTGTTGCTCAAAAGGTAAACAAGCCCGAGAAATTAATGTATTTAACATGAAGTGAAAGTATTTTGTTTGCTTTATTAATATGTTTCTTCAGTCATCCTGAGACATGTGTTTATTTTATTTTAAGGCTGATGAAGTAAAAGTTAATTGCATAGGAGAAAATGCACTTGGGTTTTGGCAGTTATTTTCTTTCCAGTTGTGTCTTTTGTATAAGCATGCAATTGTGCTCTTTCTTCTTGGTGAGTAATGCCGCTGAGTATACGGAATCCGTTGCCTTCATCATACATATTTATTTTTTCCATTTAGGTTGCTGGTACCAAAGCTGGAGTGATACGGTTTCTAGGGGAGACGGACTTTGCCAAGGGCGAGTGGTGTGGCGTGGAATTAGATGAACCGCTTGGAAAGAATGATGGCGCAGTGGCTGGGACAAGGTTTGTTTTTGTTGAGGTCAAGTTATTCTTTCTGGGATGGAGTGGACTTATATAAATGCATATAGGCATACTTGTTTTAGTAGGCTGTTGCCCAACTTCGAATAACAATCGTGCATGGCACTGCTCTCTCTGATCCTGGGGTGAACCCTACCCTTTTGAACCTTCTTTTTAGACATAGGTTCTTTTTGTCCTCCAACAAAGAATCAGTTGTTAGATCGAGGACTTTTTGTGTATACTCAATATTTCTGTGTTGTGTTTCGAAGTAGCAGCAGCTGTGGTCACAAATTCCGTAAATTCTGCACTAGTAAAATCAAGATACCCAAACATGTGTTAAACAAGCATTTGCAAAGCAATAGCTCACACATTTTCTTGAGTTAGAGCTATTGGCATTGTAACTTCATAACTGGACTTTTCTTGCCACATAAATTGGTCAACCCTGCCTCATAATTTCGTCTTTTCCTGCATAATTCCAGTGACCCTGCATTTAATGAAAGCACTTCCATTTACCTTCTGCCTCTATCTTAAAACATATACAATTATCATATAAACTGTTATTAGAAATAAACTTTTGGCAATAACGTGTAAAGCTCAAAACACCATAACAAAATTATCATTTGGGACGGATTGGAGGGTGTAAGGAAAGAGGGAGTCTGGAATAAAGATTGAGAAGGGGAGGGGCATGGTAACGGTGTCAAGGGCCCTGGAATAAGAAAGGAAAATGGTTGACTGGAATTCCAATTGGAAAATACAGCAGTAAGTTCAGTGAGGCCCGTAGGTCTCTGGGCCCCGGTGCCATTGCACCTGTTGCTCCATTGATAACTAGGCCTCAGGAGAGAAAGCGGATGGGGCAGAAAAAGAAAAACAAAAGCAATACAACAGACAACAGTAAGAAAGAGAAGGGGTCGCAAAGAAATAAAAGAAAGAAGGGAAAGAAAGAGCGAGAAAATGAAAACACACCTAAGAAGAAATAGAGCAAACGTGTGAAACAAAATAAAAAAGGGAAGGAAGCAAGCGAACGAAAGGTTAAGAGGAAAAAATAAGTGTGAAAAGAAAGAGAAAATTGAACATTAGGGAAAATAAGAGATGGTGAGAGAAACAAGCAGCGAAAGAACTAGGGCATGTATGTACTGACACATTTGCCACAGAATGGGAAAACCACTTTGACACTTCGGATCCCGACAAGTAACTTATGGCTTCCACATACAGACGGGAAAAAGAGGGATTTATAGTAAAACATTAATTGACAGATAAAGGTAAAAAAACACCAGAGAAAGGAAGGAAGAAAGTTGTTAAAAAATAAAAAAGTGAAAGGACGCATACCGAGTCAAAGGAAAGAACAAATAAAAAAGACAAAGAAAGAATGAAGGGAAAATAAAAAAATAATGAAAGAATGAACGCCTGATGAAGAAAAAAGAGAGGAACGAAACAACAAAAGAAATAACGAATTTTTTTGCAAGTTTGAAAGAGGAGGTAACAAGAGGGAAATAAAAAAAAAAAAAGGAGAGGAGTAGAAATAAACAGTTGAAAGAAAGAGCGAAACTGTTAACGTGGATTTTAAGAGCTGGAAAGAGAAGTGGATAAGAAAGAAAATATATCGCGAGTAAACAGAGTAAAGGAAAGAATGGAGTGAAATAGGTGAAACAGACCCTCCCAAATAAAGATGGCAGCTAAGAATAGATTTAATTGGCCCCTCCACATCCTCAAATAGAAGTCAAAGTGTGGAACAGCACGGAGCACTGCAGAAAAGCAGGGGGGTGCATTAGCAGAGTTGTATGTGAACCCAAATACATCAATATTGGGACACTTCAGATCAAGATTGAGGGTATAGACAGAGCTGTGTCCAGGCCCAGTGATGGAATAACAGAAAGGAAGCGGGTGAGGAATAGGGTGCTGCAGGTTGGGGTTGAGGTGCACTGACAGAGTTGTATGTGGGCTGCAGTAATTGAATAGTACTGGGCACACAAGGTCAGAAGTTAGGGATGTTATTAGAGCTTTGTGGGGAACCTAGTATTGGTGTGCCAGTGTTGCCAGGTGTTAGCTTGGAGGTGCCTTGGTGAAGCTGCAAGTGGTGCCCAGCATGGGCATGGCATTGCCACTGAACCACAGAAGTGAGGATTCCTGAAGGGTGTTTGTGTGAGCCTTAGTACGGAGAAGAAATGTGCACTGAATGTTAGAATTGATGGATTCTGGCAGAGCTGTGGTGGTTCCCATCAACAGTGGCGTTGAATGTTAGACTTGAGGTGCACTGACCGAGCTGTGTTTTTAATTTTTGGGTCCAGTATTGGCTTGGCAGTGGGACTGAATATTAGAATTGAGCTGCTGTAATGGCACTGTGTGTGAGCGGGGTCCCACTATAGGGAAGGAAGTGACCTTGCCAGGGTAGAACTATGAACTGATGAAGCTGTGCCCGAAGTCCCAGTACCGGAGCAGCAGTGTGTACTGACTGTAAGAACTGAGGTGCTCTTGCAGACAGCATGCATGGGGTTCCTGGCACTAGCATGGCTGAGGGCTTGGAGTGTGTGAACGGAGGTTCACTGATGGAGCTGTGCCCGAGATCCCAGTACTGGAGCAGCAGAGTGTTCTGACAGGAAGAACTGAGATGCTCTGGCAGACAGCATGTGTGATGTGCATTAGTGCACCTGAACGGAGGTGCACTATTGGAGCTGCGCCTGAGGTCCCAGTACTGGAGCAGCAGAGTGTACTGACTGAAAAAGCTGAGGTGCTGAGGGAGTGAGTGAGTGAGTGAGAGAGAGAGAGAGACAGAGAGAGAAAAAAAGTGCCTTACAGACCAGATAACCATGACAAAGTGTAATTATACTGTAGTTGGTCCCTGCTCCCACACAGAAGGAGGAACAAAGAGACATGACTGACCAGTAGCAAGCAAGGATTTTTAAAGGGTGGAAACTAACAAATGAAATAGCTGGAAGGCCACAGAAGAACTATACTTAAAAGTATACAAGAGGTCGTACGCTTACACTCAACCTAAAAAATGAAATTAAGAGCAGGAGGAAAGTCAATGTTCATAAGAACTGGCTTGTGTATAACTTTACTGTTATTAACAACGAAACCCTGTTTTGACTGATTGAGTAACACACACATTGTGACATTTCAGAAAACAAGCATTGACAAAGCCAAATGTCTTTTCTTAGCAATCAGGTGTAATGTTTTATTTTTTAAATGCAAGTTTATAACACTTAAATATTAATAAAGAAATAGTGACAAAAGTGTGCTGCTCCAATACCTCTTAGCCATATACTTGCAATAAAAAATGTAAATTTAAAATTAATTAACTATTGCGTATCGTTTTAAAACCTGACATTTGAAATGTAGCCTTACATCAATCTAGAGAATGAAGCTAGGGCCAAAGACTACCTTTGAGTGCCTTGATCATTTTTACTTCAAGATTTAGTGGCCCAAACACTGTGAACTCTTCTGATGCTGCTGAGCATTGGGACCTGTCCCTGGTCAACAGTTAAAATAAAAAGCTGGGACTTCATATTCAACTCTTGCTTGCTTTTAAACAGATAAGAGGTGGTCAAGACCTCCAACAATTTCCACAGCATTCCCGGAGCCAAACCACCACATAGTGCTAACTAGATCTCTGGTGACTGCTTAATTGCACTGCAATATTGTTTGTCAGTCTCCATAAGGAACTCCAAAATAGTCATCAAGGCATGCAAAACCAGGTGGCTACACTGAGTGTCAATCTCAGAAGACTCCGATACATGATACTAACCCTAAAAGCCCTCTGTTGCCCACCATTGGCTACCAGCATAAAATTGAATGTTCTATGTGTGATACACCAGGCCTTTTAGTGCAAAGGACCAAAGATCATTTAAAATCTGCATACCAGACATAACCCTTTGATTTCATATCAAGACCGGAGGCAAATGGCCGAAACCTTAACTCAGAACAATGTGAGTTGGTTGCCGAAAACAGTGGAGTGCCCTCAGTATTAGCAGAGAGCACAGGCTGATCATCTGCAGCTCAAGACTATGTTAGCAACACAATTGTTTGAAATGATGTTGAACTAACCTTTATCATCTTAAATTAAAACAAATACTATGGCAAAAACGGCATGTGTCTGATGATCATTGAACCTTTAGAAATGGGGCCCAATGATGGAATTGGTGAGGTTGAACTCTAATTACCAGACTGAGCACTAAGATAAGTTTAGTATACTTAACTGCTTGTCTGATGTTACACAGGAGACAGTGATAGATGAATACCAATCAGTGATTCAGTTTTGTTTTTTAAATGAACTGCCTGCAAGAGGTAGTCAATTTCTTCTACTCTTTTCACCCCACTGCGTACCCCCTTGCTTCCAACCCAGACACTGCACCCATTATTTAACCCCCGAAGTGAAGCAGGTGGATCTTACCAGCACTTGTACAAATTGGTGCCTGACTGGAATGTGCTAACACTATTGAGCTCTGAAACAGCTAGGACTTCACTAGCCACGTTTGCCCCAACCTTAAAATGAAGAACTAGACGATGAGTTAGACACCCAAACTTGACTAATTTCCTCCTCGTTGTCAGGGTTCTGAGCCCGATCTCCCCCAAATGCAACTTCTCATCACAGTAGCAAGTGATGATGGGCTCAATAGAAATAACGGACCCAACAGCGATATGTAGATACTGTACAAAATCCAAAGAAGATACATTTATACACTGACATTTGTGACTGATTTCACAGTAGTGCAATACATTCAGCATGGGTTGTACTGCAGTACCTGGAAAATGCTAACAGTGTGGCACAATGCATCAACTTTGAGCAAGACAAACTGCATGTACAAATTTACCTCAGTAAAGCTTGCATTTATTGTAGAAGGTGGAGTACCAGAACGAATATTGTCTCTTGCTTTGTGACTAATTAAATGTCCTGAGTTTTAATCTCTAAAATTCAGGTTGTAGCTCAGTTAATGATTTGTACTTCAGTCCAGTTAAACTGCATGCTTTACAATAATGGTATATTGGAACGTGTTATGTGGCTGTACTGCCATTTGATAAAGTTTGTTTTGACCAATGACTTTGTGTTTCACCACTGCGCATATTAGTTGCTCAATGTTCACCAGTAGCACATGGTATGTTTTGTTCAGTTGAGCCGCCTATGGGCTTTGACATGGCATTAGCCATTACTTTCTGTATTCAGTTTAGCCGCCTATGGGCTTTGACATTGCATTAGTCATTACATTCTGTATTCTGCCTATTGGCTTTGACATGCTGTATCCAGTCTAGCCGCCTATTGGCTTTGACATTGCATGCCTATTGACTTTGACATGATGTATTCAGTTTAGCTGCCTATTGACTTTGACATGCTATTAGATATTCTGCCTATTGGCTTTGACATGATATCATATATTACATTTTGTATTCAGCTCCGCTGCCTATTGGCTTTGACATGATATCACATATTACATTTTGTATTCAGCTCCGCTGCCTATTGGCTTTGACATGATATTATACATTGCATTTTATATTCAGCTCAGCTGCCTATTGGCTTTGACATGATATTATACATTGCATTTTGTATTCAGCTCAGCTGCCTATGGGCTTTGACATGATATAAGACATTGCATTTTGTATTCAGCTTAGATGCTTATTGGCTTTGACATGACACTAGACATTGCATTTGATATTTAGGTTAGCTGCCTATTGCCTTTAACATGACATTGCATTTGATATTTAGGTTAGCTGCCCATTGCCTTTAACGTGGAGATAGACATTGCAGTTGAGAATCCAAGCTGTATTTTTCCAAGCTGTGTTTTTGAACCAAGATGTTTTTCTCACAGTAGACTAGACATGATAAGAGAGAGTACATGGGTGTTGTTCTCTCTGCTTGAGCTTGAGCTTGGGAACAGGAGTAGTCTTGGAGACCTGGCCAGTCTCCAAAAGGCTTGCTCAGTTTCCCAGGTCTGAGAGGAGGGGGCACACCTTTGTAACGAATGTAACAGGCTGCAGAGGGTCAGATTCGAATCTGCCGGACCTCGTGCTGGAGCTTGGCGCAGGCTGCCAGCAATCCCGTGTGGGTAGATGAATCTCTCTTTCTCGCGGCTGACAGGGGTCATCAGCTTGCAGACCTTAGAAAGATGAAGCTGTAGATAGTTCCCACACGGTGAAGTATTTGTTTTGCTTTGCATTCAATATCTTATAAATATAACCTGCTGTGTATATTGCAAACTGATATATTTTGTTTGATTAACGCGGACTTGAAAGCTACTAATTCGTCATTCATAAATGTTGTGGTTGGGGAAGAATTAACAACAATAAAAGTCTTCTTTGACCTCACAAGTGCATTTCTAGTGGTTTATGTATGTGCTTAGAAACTAGAGAAGAGGAAAGCACTACAGTGGCACATGTTCATAGGACATTCTTTTTTCCGTAAGAGATTCTTACTCTGCAGATGTGTGACTGATAGTGCAGTAGGTGTTCCGCAGTTGAAATGCCAGGTTGTCACATTTCATTGTGTTTGTTATTTGCAGTGAAGTGTAGTTCTGTAAATCTGTCGCACATCTGGAAAAAAAATCTCTTGGTGTAAGTGGAACGCCCCTAAAAAAAGAACATTTGCCTGCTTCTCTCCTGTGAAGTGGTTTTGAAGACCACTTAAATGGTTTTATTTGGTACAAAGTTAACTTCAGTCCTGTTATTCCTTCTGTGGCTGACAAGGACGTTGGGTTGGGCTAAGCCTGCTTGATCAGCTGCAGCAGCACTACTAAGTGGCTTCCTTCGCAAGACAGCACTTAAGGAAAGAAATGAACACATCTTGTGTGCTGTGTTACCAATCTCTGAATTAATTAATGATTAGGGGACAACGTTAAGAGCGTATGTTGGCAGTTGGAGAGTTCTTGGTAATTAGTGGCTCCTTGAAAAACTACAGTACTCATAAGTTCAATTAATGGTAAGTCATAATCAAATGAAGAACTATAAAGTTGGAATGCCGGATTCGTAATGTACACCTTACTCTGCGAGTTGTGGAAACAAATTGTATTTGCTCTGTTAACTAATAGAAAATAAAATGTAAGTAATTAAAGCATCCAAATGCTACTTAAAATGACAATTAACCTTTTTATATATAAATGTAACAAACATTTTGATTAGCAGCATGTGTGCTATTTAGAGGCAGTCAGATACAGATGATGATGGTGCATTAAATGCCTACTTACAATCTTGTTAACTTTTGCAACTGTTTTCAAGGTATTTTCAGTGCCAGGCGAAGTATGGGTTGTTTGCGCCGGTCCACAAAGTGACAAAGATTGGATTTCCATCGACCACACCAGCTAAAGCCAAGACCACTGTACGGAAGCTGGCCGTCACGCCTTCAACCCCGGCTACTCTCAAGCGCAGTCCAAGTGCTTCATCCCTCAGCTCTCTCAGCTCTGTGGCATCGTCTGTGAGCAGCAAGCCAAGCCGCACAGGACTGGTACGTTCACATCTGCTTTACTGCTCTTATCCATTTGATACTGCTGCAGTTACACCAGTGCATGCAGGAATGTTATACACAAACAGAAAAAATGTCCAGCAAACATTGCGTAGCTTGCAATTTGTTCTCTTCTGGTTTGCTTCTTGTTGATAGATTTAACCAAAGTACACCTGCCCTTGGCCACATCCACACTCTTCTCCTTGTTATATTGCTATTGGATCATTTTATGTGGGTGTAACAAACTGGGTACAATGCTGGGCTTCCCGGTGCAGTCTCACAGACTTGCTTAGGAAAAGGTTTACTTGTAATTTCCAAATGTGTGCTCTTACACCTGTAAACAGTCTAGTCTTCAGAAGGCAAGACAAGCGGTTTTCAGCTGTACTGCAGGTTACCCAGATTTGCCCTGAATGAGCCTGCATCTGTTACTAGATGATATGAGTGGAGTGGTCTTGTTCTGTGCAGGCCTGCATACCAGAATACTTTACCTTGTCCCAAATCAGACGTCCTGTCTTCTAATCCCGGAGTTTCTGTGAGGCAGTGTTTTTTTAATAAGTCCTCAAGGAGGTTGGGAGAGCAGGTCCACTCTACCATAAAATTATTGTGGCTGTATACATTTGGGGATACAATAAAATGTGAATTAGCACACTAAAGAAGAAATGTCTCGCCCATTCAAAGGAAGCCTGTTTTTCATTTCACAATGTGATCTGGACACAGTCTAATAAGGAGTAGATCCACCTTATACAAAGAAGGGAATGAGTGATGATATCCTGTTTCAAACTTTGATTATTGGCAAGAAATTGAGAGGACTGAAAATAGGATAGCAGATTTTTAAATTACTATTTAGTAAGTAGTTTATTATAAAATATATCTAAACAACCATAGTAAGTTATTTGCAGTAACATGGACTGAGTAATTGGGTTAAAGGTGCTGTTAAAGACTTTAGAGATTCCCATAAGGAAGAGCTTTAATTCATACAAAGAAAAGAACCAATCATAAGGCAAGTGAGGAAGTGCACTGTCCTTTTTTTATTGTAGCACAATTCCCTCTTATCAGCTCGGTCTTGATACAGCTAACTTTGAAGTCAGAAATATGATGTTTTGGAAACATGTTTGGAATCCTTTCTAATAACTGTGGAAGCTGACTAATGATTTAATCTCAGTAAATTGTGCAGAAATGCTTTCAATTGTAGGATGTATCAAACCAAAGTTCACAATGACAAACACAAGGGTGATGAACAGAATCGTTGATTTAATCTTAGACTGGAATGTCACCCTGAGTAATTGCCAGTGGCTATCTTTTTTTTGTCCACTATGCTATAATAGACCTGCTTCATGCAAATTAGTACTGACCTTGTTCCTCAAGGAAATAGTTCATCACAAACTGCCAGGCCAGCCCACCTCCAGAAGTGACATAAAAGCAGCCCCAGACCTGTTTTGGCCAATTTGGGCCTCATTCGGAGGGGGCAGCTTGAGTGCTATGATCCAGTGAGCAGAGGACCCATGTCTGCGCATAAACATCTCACTTGGGTGTCAGCTGCAACAGACAACAAGGTTGAGGGATGGATTGCTTGAATTAATCTCAGCCTCTTTCAATTGCTCGGGTTGCATTTGTGTCCATTGTTTTTCATGCACCATGCAACGCTAGCCTGACACCACCTTTTGCAAGTCAGTAATGAATTTAGACCTCATGTGAACAGTCCATCCTGAACTGCCAGATAATGCCCCCTTCCAGAAAGTAGGAACGCAAGCAACCTCAGATTGGTTTCGGTGTATTTGAGCATCGTCAGTAGGGTGCAGCTTGAGTCCAATGGCAGAATCATCCAAGTGTATTCAATGATTTTATGTCACACTTGCCATCCAGTTTGAGTATAGCAAAAACGCTAAAACCACCCTACTTGTGCATCATGTGAGATGATTTTATGATGTGTAAAGATGACCATGAAACAAACCTAAAAACCCACATTGTGCTTTTAAGAGTCTAAAACATCTTCTCACTAGGAATTGAGGGCCTTGTAAAATAGTGTCTAGTAAGGACAAACATCTCCCTGTCAGCATGCTCAATTGTTTCCAACTGCAGCTTGAGGGAGATAGAGCCTACAGATGAGGCACAACCCACCTCCTGCCTGAACAGAGAGAGCACATAATGCTTCTCCCAATCAGGACAGCTGTTCCCCTCTACCCGGATACCCAGCCCCACCCATTGCCCCCTCCCTGGAATCGAGGAAAAAAACAGTGCAAAAAAGCCAGTAATTCTCTGTTAGTGTGGTAGGTCTCCATTCCATGTACACAAGCTCGTAATGGCCGGATTGAGGTGCAGGGATACTGGCCAGAATCGCAGATTCCAGGTCCCCGAGTCCTTGCACCTTAATCCAGCCAACCTGTAATAAGGGCTTACGTCAGTGTCTTTCTGTGAGATTCTTAATGCCTTTTTCATCTAAGTCTAAAAACAGATTCCTTAGATCTTCCATTGACTTATCTTTCTTGGTTCTGGCTCAGGCACTCGCACCAGAATGTTGAAAAGTCTTTGTCCTGAAGAAGAGTATAACCACCTTATCAGGCAGTAATATCTTATTATTACCAAGGGCATTTAGAACCTCTGTCTCGGGGACCACTTGCTGAACAACCCTGTTTTAAGACATACTCTAGCAAACGTGCTCTACATTTTTTATGTACTTATCTCGATATCTGGCAAAAGCTTGTGGCGTAGACCTTTTTTTTTGTTGTTGCTGATTTACATATAACAGGGCTCCCCTGTAAATGAGAACATCTTTCCAGTGAACTCAAACTCAATGAATGGTGATCACTACTGCACTATGAAATAGGGTAGACATGTCTCCATTCGCCATAGGACACAAGGCAAAACGTTGTAATCTGCTAAGTCTGAGTTAAATTCTCTGTAATGTTGGGATGAAACAGTATTACGTTTCCAGCACGACAGTCTCCTCATCTCCTTCACAGGATCCTTGGTAGTCCTCAACATTGAAAGTCTCTGTCCATGTGCAGGATTCTGTATCACTTTATAAAAAGAAAACTTAAAAAACACTCATTGTTTTATGAGCCTGTATGAAGGCAACATTAACTAAATATGTACTTATTATTTTAAAAACAATCCAACCAGAATGAAAATGACCCTAGACTGAAAAAACAAGGCTCATTTTACTCTTTTTAAGTTCTTTTTACGTGCAGCAAAATAGAGCTGCTTAGGCAGAGCTGAAAAGAAATACTGTTCCTTCAAGGAAGTCAGCTGCTGCACTGCTCATCTGTGACCTAGTAATTTTGCACTTCTGTGTGAAGTGTCTCTGAGCACTAGACTCTGCCCTTGAAAACCTATTGAGGCAGGAAAACTACCAATTTGTAACTCTTCTAATATTAACTACGAAGCTTTCAGTGTTTACGCTTTTTCCCACATATTTTTTTAAAGCAATCTTTTCATTCTGTTTTTCATGATGTTTCCACTCGCAGGCATTTCACCTATTGTATACTGTCCCACTTGTGAGCAAAGAGAAGTACAAATTAAGACGCTGAGTGTACTGTGACTTCCTAATTCACACACTCGGAAAGAGAGTGGCTTGTGCTTAGGCCCCATGAGGGCATCAGGGTGTGAGGCAACCTAGAGAGTCCTTAATGATTTTCTAATCAAAAGCTGGTTCAAGGTCATAGGCTTCTGATCAGACTAGTGGATGCGTTCCTTCTGCCTCCCTGTCTTTGCCATCCCAGAAGCCGAAATGGCAACACAGTACTGCCAGCTGCAGTATTACTAGTCCCTCCTTTCTCTCTGAAGATTTTTAGCATCGAAGAACAGGTAACCAGCTACTTGACTGCTGCTGCATTGGTCATAATAGCAAATACACTGTACACAAAGGACCTATTCGATGATGAGGCATATTTTGCCTTTGAGGCAAACATCATTGATGGCTGTTAACATTATCTTTGCATAGAGACATTCTTCACTGTGGCATGGAGAGGAGGGTGACGAGAATTAAAGTTTTCTTCCGTGGAAGCCTGCATTTATTATTCACTGAGGCAATAGCCAGGTGCAAAGCACATCTCATCTAGAGATGCAACATCCTGGCTGGTGAATTGAAAAGGCGCCTCATACAGTTAAAGAGGAGGAAGTCACTGGCATCCATGGAGCCTCTGCCTAGTTAAAAAAAAGAACTATGCTTTAAGAAGATTTACCTAGAAAACAAAGGATGCATGGCTCTTGGCAAAAACACATCTTCCATTAAGATACAGGTCTCACATTCCTAGACAGTCTTGGATAGAAAGAGAGTCTTGTGCAGATGATATGTGACTGCTTATGCAGACATGTCCCCCTCTTGTCCTCTCTGAATGTTTGTTACTCATGTAACAACTTTCCAGTGTGTCTTGGCTAGAGGCCACCTCTATAACAAGATCGTCTGGGATCTCTGAAACATTTAGTAACACTGTGCACCATTCAGTCACTCCTCTTACCGGTTCCGGGTCAGCACTTACTGCATCAGCGCTGGAGTTTTTTTTTTCCTTCTACCACCAATGGAGTTGCTTCACACTTATTGATCTGTGAGCCTCTTGAGAAAGGCCCTCATTTTCTGAGAATGAATTCTGAATGAATTAGCCTCTCAGCCTTCTCGTCATTGGCACCTGCAGAAAATCAGAGTAATAGATTACATGTAGTGGGCAGCGAACTCTGGCATTGTGCTTCTAGTGCAAAGAGAGCAACTACCGTCCATTATCAGAAAATATGTCTGCACTAATCAAGAAATATTAAGCAAAATACTCTTGTTTTCTAGCCATATTATTAGTGCTGCATTGGACCCCATGCATCTGGCAGCTCGTGGGTATTGTCATGGCATGCCCATGAGAAGATCTTCTGGTCTAAAATTGACTGGTCTCAGACTTGATACCCTTTGAGTTCTGTTTAAACCACATTAAATCAGAGATGTGACAAGGAAGGGTGGGGGTTGCGAAAGGGGCATTATGCTCCAGGCCCAGTGCTACCTAGGGCTCTACTCTCTTTAACCCCTTCGCTGCCGGGCCTTTTCCCCTCCTGTGCCGAGCCTTTTTTTGGCTATTTGGCAGTTCGCGCTTAGGCCCTCATAACGTTTTGTTCACATAAGCTACCCATTCCAAAATTTGCGTCCTTTTTTTCCAACATCCTAGGGATTCTAGAGGTACCCAGACTTTGTGGGATCCCCTGAAGGAGACCAAGAAATTAGCCAAAAAATTGCAAACATTTCGTTTTTACAAACAAAATGGGGAAAAAAGTGCTGCAGAAGAAGGCTCGTGTTTTTTACCCTGGAAATGGCATCAACAAAGGGTTTGCGGTGGTAAAATCACTATCTTCCCAGCTTTCAGGAACAGGCAGACTTGAATTAGAAAACCCAATTTTTCAACACAATTTTGACATTTTACTGGGACTTACCCCATTTTTACTATTTTTTGTGCTTTCAGCCTCCTTCCAGTTAGTGACAGAAATGAGTGAGAAACCAATGCTTGATCCCAGAAAGCTAAACATTTAAGGTGTCATTTGTGTAGATCCTACAAGTGTTTCCTACAGAAAATAACAGCTGAACTAAAAGAATATTGAAATTCAGGTGAAAAAACAGCCATTTTTCTCCACATTTTACTCTGTAACTTTTTCCTGCGATGTCAGATTTTTGAAAGCAATATTCCGTTACGTCAGCTGGACTCTTCTGGTTGTGGGGATATATAGGGCTTGTAGGTTCATCAAAAACCCTAGGTACCCAGATCCAATAAATGAGCTGCACATTGCAATGGGTTTTCATTCTATACTGGGTATACAGCAATTAATTTGCTGAAATATAAAAAATGAAAAATAGGTATCAAGAAAACCTTTGTATTTCCAAAATGGCCACAAGATAAGGTGTTAAGAAGCAGTGGTTATTTGCACATCTCTGAATTCCGGGGTGCCCATACTAGCATGTAAATTACAGGGCATTCCTCAAATAGACGTCTTTTTTACACACTGTCTTACATTTGAAGGAAAAAAATGTAGGGAAAGACAAGGGGCAATAACACTTGTTTTCTATTCTGTGTTCCCCCATGTCTGCCGATAAAAATGGTACCTCACTTGCATGGGTAGGCCTAGCACCCGCGACAGGAACTGCCCAAAAACACAACATGGACACATCACATTTTCACAAAGAAAACAGCTGTTTTTTGCAAAGTGGCTAGCTGTGGATTTTGGCCTCTAGCTCAGCCGGCACCTAGGGAAACTAGCAAACCTGCGCAGTTTTGAAAACTAGACACCTACGGGAATCCAAGATGGGGTGACTTGTGGGGCTCTGACCAGGTTCTGTTACCCAGAATCCTTTGCAAACCTCAAAATGTGGCCAATAAAACACCCTTTCCTCTCATTTCGGTGACCGAAAGTTCTGGAATTAGAGAGGAGCCACAAATTTCTTTCCACCCAACGTTCCCCCAAGTCTCCCGATAAAAATGGTACCTCACTTTTGTGGGTGGGCCTACTGCCCGCAAAAGGAAATGCCCCAAAACAGTATCTGGACACATCAAAATTATCAAATACAAAACTACCTGTTTTTGCGGGGGGGGACACCTGCGTTTTTGGTCCTGGGCTCAGCAGCCTTCTAGGGAAACCTACCAAACCCAGACATTTCTGAAAACTAGACACCCGAGGGAGTCCAGTGAGGTGTGACTTGCGTGGATCCCCCAATGTTTTCTTACCCAGAATCCTCAGCAAACCTCAAATTTAGTTACAAAATCACATTTTTCCCACATTTCTGTGTGGTATCACCGCACTGAGACAAATTTCATACCACCCAATGTTCCCCTCAGTCTCCCTGTAAAAATGATACCTCATTTGTGTAGGTGGGCCAAGTGCTTGTGAAAGGGAAGAGCCAAAAACATGTCAATATTGAGGGGGAACCAAAGGGAGTCCAAAAGGGCAGTTTGCAAAAAAAAAAACATTTTTAGGCTGACAAGTGCAGCAGAATGTTTATCGGTATAGATGAGACAATGCTGGGTGGTAGGAATTTTGTGGATTCCTGCAGATTCCGGAAGGTTCCATCACAAAAATGTGGGGGAAATGTGTGATTTCCAGCAAAGTTGGAAGTTTGCAGGGTATTGTGGGTACAAAAATGGTGCGGGGTGCATGTGAAACACACCGCCCTGGAATCACCCAGATGTTTAGTTTTCAGATGTGTCTAGGTTTTGTGGATTTTTCTACATGGCAGTGTCCCAAACTCCATAAAGTGCAGCCCTCACCATTCCAAGTGGGACGATTTTGAGAGTTAGCCAAGCTCTCATGGCCCAAATGTAAAACTAAAACCCAAAATAATCAAAAGTCTTCTTGCTTGCTGTGGGATAAGATGTTTTAGAGTGCGGGGGAGAGCTGAAAGCCTGTTACCACCTTCAGTTGGGGTGGGGGCATAACCAGGCCCATACTGGTTGGTAGCCACAACCCCAATATGTTTTTAAATTCCCTGGCATCTAGTAGACTTTCTGCCCCCCCAGCCCGGGGTGTGGATCAGGGGTAATTGCCCCATCTGCCCACTGGTGGGCAGAACAACTTTGGCCCCATTTATTTGGGGTGGGTGTATGAGCTGTCAATGTGTGAAGTAAATCCCTACAAGGTAAACATATTATATTGTGGATCATACGCCCTTACGCATAAATACTGCCACCAAAGCCACATGGGACTTACAATTTGATGAGGAGACCGCATGGTCTCAAGGAGCTAATTGGCCAAGCATGCCGAGCAGCAGTTGCTTCGTAAAGTTAAAGCAGCATGCTTTCCGATTCTTAACTGTTGATAGAATTATAAAAGCAATCAATGCAGACTCAGGCCAAGCAGCAACCACTCTGTAAGATAAAGCATCACTCTTCAAATTATTATGCCGATTCTTAATTACAGATGAGATTAAAAAATCATTGAGAACTGATTAGGTTCATTAATGCTGAGTGAAGGTAAATGGGGGAAAAAAGGAGAGAAAACACTGAATGGCACGGCGTTAAATGTATGCTCAATTTCCTGAGGAATAAGGTCCCGTGTAAAGCGCATGGGTACCGTGGCTCCATCAGATAGCGGGGTTATTCAAGGTGGGGTAGAAGCTGTGCCACAAATCAAAATGATCTGAACTCGATATACAGTGAATTACTTACAGATTCTTAAAGACCCCATGTGATTTAACGCGTGCAGAGCTTTCACTTACTTATGAATTAAATGACAGAACACTGATCCATCCAATTGTGGTAATCCCAATTCTGAGAGGGAAAAATACACAAAATCATACCTAGACCATGAATAACTGTATCTGGAGTTACCTCAGCCATCACAGCTTCCATTGAATGGAAGCCGAGGTATTCAGCCATGCTGTCCTATGTTCTTAGACTGATCTTCTTAAGCAATATAACTGTGAAGCTAAACATTTGAGAGATGGCTTCAATCCTTTCCCTGCCTCAGCTTCTGACAGGAATTCAGGTCCTAACTTGTCTTCTGGCAGTGTCCACCCAGCCCCATATACGAGTCTGCGTCCTGCTCTTTTCACTGGTCCAGTGGAGCTGGACCACACTCCTGTGCTTCTCGACTCCATGCAAATAGCTGTCGGTGGTTGAGTCGGACACTGATTTGTGTATTGATCCAGGTACCAGTCTATGCTAGGCCAGTAAAAAAGACCTTGAGGACTTTCATCCTTGGCTTCCTGTAAGACCTGACAGCCTTGGGGTGGTCACCCCTAACTTTTTGCCTGCCTCCTTCCACTTTTTGGACACTGTTTTTGCTGGTTTTTAGACTCTGCACACTTTACCACTGCTAACCCGTGCTAAAGTGCATATGCTCTCTCCCTCCCTTTAAACATGGTAGCATTGGATCATACCCAATTGGACTATTTAATTTATAAGTCCCTAGTACTGGGCACTATATGTGCCCAGGACCTGTAGATTAAATGCTACTAGTGGGCTTGCAGCACTGGTTGTGCCACCCACTTGAGTAGCCCCTTAACCTTGTCTCAGGCCTGCCATTGCAAGGCCTGTGTGTGCAGTTTCACTGCCAATTCGGCTTGGCATTTAAAAATTACTTGCCAAGCCTAAAAGTCCCCTTTTTCTACACGTAAGATACCCCTAAGGTATGCCCTAGGTAACCCATAGGGCAGGGGGCTGTGTAGGCAAGAGGCAGGACATGTACCTACGTAGTTTACATGTCCTGGTAGTGTAAACCTCCCAAATTCGTTTTTACACTGCTGTGAGGCCTCCTCCCTTCATAGGCTAACATTGGGGCTGTCCTCATATATTGTTTGAGTGGTAGCTGCTAATCTGAAAGGAGTAGGAAGGTCATATTTAGTATGGCCAGAATGGTGATATAAAATCCTGCTGACTGGTGAAGTTGGATTTAATATTACTATTTTAGAAATGCCACTTATAGAAAGTGAGCATTTCTCTGTACTTAAATCTTTCTGTGCCTCACAATCCACGTCTGGCTGGGTTTAGTTGACAGCTCCTTGTGCATTCACTCAGGCACACCCCAAACACAGGATACTCAACCTCACTTGCATACATCTGCATTTTGAATGGGTCTTCCAGGGCTGGGAGGGTGGAGGGCCTGCTCTCACACAAAGGACTGCCACACCCCTTACTAGGACCCTGGCAGACAGGATTGAACGGAAAGGGGACCTGGTGCACTTCTAAGCCACTCTTTGAAGTCTCCCCCACATCAAAGGCACATTTGGGTATATAAACAGGGCCTTTGCCCCTTCCAACTCAGACACTTCCTGGAGAAGAAACTTGTAACCAGAACCTGCATCCTGCCAAAAAGAACTGTCTGGCTGCCCAAAGGACTCACCTGACTGCTTTCTGTGAAGGACTGCTGCCTTGCTGTTGCCCTGCTGCCTTGCTGCTTCCTGGCTGTGGTGAAGAAGTGCTCTCCAAGGGCTTGGATAGACCTTGCCTCCTGTTCCCTGAAGTCTCAGGACCAAGAAGACTTCTCTCTTGCAACTGGACTCCTTGTGCAGCGAAAATTCGACGCACAGCTTGCTACAAACGACGCACAGCCTGCCCCGTGGTGAGAAATTCGCCGAACTGGAACGACGCAGCCCAACTTCAAGGAAGAGCAAGGAAACTGCAAGGAAAAGATCGACGCTGTGCCTGCATTGCGACCAGAACTTCGACGCACGGCCCACCGGATCGACGCACAGCCAACCTGGGACGACATGGCCCGACTTCCAGAGGGGAAAGCGACGCAGCGCCTGCCGTGCGGAAGAAATTTCCACGCAACGCCCACCGGAACGACGCAGCGCTTGTGACTCCACTCCACAAGCCCAGGATTCCACGCACAGACCCCGGGGTGTCTGAAAATCACGCAACCCGAAGGGGATCCACGACCGAGTGCCGGAAATCGACGCACAGCCGTCCCTGCGTGGAAACTAAACGACGCATCACTGTGTGCGGCCCGAGAAATCGACACACCCCCCCCCCTTTGTCCCCTGCTATTCCTCCTCGGCGGCCCATTGTGGAGATTTTTCACGCGAATCAGGTACTTTGTGCTAAAAAGAAACTTTGTTTGCTTTTAAAAGACTTAAGACACTTTATATCACTTTTCAGTGATATCTCTACATTTACTTACTGCATCTTTGATCGTTTTGACCTGCAAATATCCAGATAAATATTATATATTTTTCTAAACACTGTGTGGTGTATTTTTGTGGTGCTATATGGGGTTATTCTATGATTTATTGCACACATATTTTACACATTGCCTTCTAAGTTAAACCTGACTGCTCAGTACCAAGCTACCAGAGGGTGTGCACAGGATAATTTGAATTGTGTGTGACTTACCCTGACTAGAGTGAGGGTCCTTGCTTGGGCAGGGAGTAACCTGACTGCCAACCAAAGACCCCATTTCTAACACTTCCCTACTGGAGTCTGTGCTGGTCATCAATTCCAAAGTCCTCCTGCAGGCTTAGGAGATCCTGGACCTGCTTATTTTGCCTGGACAATATGTAGTTGGCTTCCACAGATGTCAGTGTTTGTCTATGGGATACTCCAACACTCTTTTTGTGGTGGTTTGCAGATCACTTCCCCGTCTGGGAAAGATTTGTCCTCCTAGATTGACAAGAAAGCTTAATGTCTACAAAACAATCTGGAAAGGATGCAATAATCCAGTGGAAATTTAAAGACTCCTTTGTAGGTACAGCATAGCTGGTCCTGGCCTATGAAAGCCGGCATATATAAAGGAAAAAGGGAAGAGTAGTCCTGCCTGTTCTGGAGCTCTCATTTCAACAAGCTTGTCCACTCACAGAGTTTCAGGATGCTGACTTTGGCTTACCCCTTGTAGGTATCCATAATGACTGGCTGCTTTTGGACTCATAGGACGCTTAATTCCATATACTCATCCTGATGGATCACAGGAGGGAATCTCATTTTGTGATGAGGAACCAACAAAATCAGTAGAGGGTGCTGCCCCTTAGCCTCTGGGTATTTCCCAAAATTGTGGCCCAAGTGACAGCCTGTCTTCTATTCCTACCTGCATGAATACCTGTCAGACCCCGTTTGAGGTGTATGTGGGGGGGTGTCTATTAGGCCGTGGCAATTTACCACTAGTGTCCTGGCACCTGTGGAGTTATGGCTGATAAACTGAGTAAGTACACCCCTCTCTGCACTTGCCTCTCAGGGTAGCAAATGCGAACAGGTAAAGGCTTTCAAGGAGGTAGTATGCGGGACAGGAGCTCAGAATCACAATATAGCAACTAAATCCTCCTGCATCCTTCTGGTCAAACATGCCAGATGGCATGTGCTGGCTTTGCAGGGGGATCTTGTAGTTGCAGTTGTGGGGCATTGGCTTGACACTGATAGCATTCCTGCCATCCATCAAAGGGAGTCTTATGCAAGTTCTCATGAACTCGACCACCATGTGGTACTGCAACGAGCAGTGTGGGGGTAGGGTAGTGGACCCAGTGTCAGGAAGACACTGTTGCTGGAAGTAGCTGGAACATTGGGGGATATTCCTGGTGGTACACTACCAGGTGGGATCTCTAAATGCCAGGCAGACAAATTCAACTGCCAGTGCGTAGCTTGTCAGGAATGAGTGTTGGACCCAGAGGAGCACAAGGTATCTTCTGTGAGTGGGGAGAACCTTGGCTCAATCTGATTGCCACCGCCAAGAACGTGCAATGTCAGCACTTTGGAGTTTCCCAGACAGCGGTCTTATGGAGATGCATTCCACCAGGAGTGGAGCTCTGGACTCCTGTATGCCTTTCTGCCTCTACCTCCCTTGCCCCGTGTTCCGAAGAGGGTCGGGAATGAACTCCTGGGCTTGAGCATCTGTTGTCCAGTCAGGTTGCCTCTTCAGGAAGGTCTTTTATGTTGCAACAGCAGGGCAGGATCTAGCTCCCGGACCTGCTCAATCTTTAAGGCCATGCTTGGAGATTGAGTTGTGGCAGTTAACTGCATTCCGCCCTCCCTCCCAACGTGGGTGATAGCATCTTGGCAGTCTGATCACCCTGCAGTAAATTTGTACACACCTGCCGGAGGGACACATTTGTGGCTTAGTGTGATACTCGGCATATAAAACCCACTTCCGGCCTTGGGCACAGTCAATGGTTATTTGTCTACTCTTTCTGCCTTTTTGCAGTTGCTGATTGTCTGCTTTATTTTAATCACTTGCTGCAGTGCATTTTTTTTAAGGTTTGCAGTATGTGTTTCTGCATACGCCTTTCATTACACCTCAGTGAGACCATAATCTAGTCCTTATATCCCTTTTATGCAGACCCTTTAAATCTCTACACAACTGTCTATTATGGCTTCTTGTCCTCAAGACAGTTTTCCTTACTGCCATAACCATGGTGTGACATGTGAGTGAGCTGCAAGCCCCTCCACCAACCTGCTATGCACTACTTTTTCCTGTCAAGTTAGTCCTGAGGTACCTAGCCTTCTTCTTCCAAAGTAGTGACTCCTTTTCACACTGAGCAAAACATCACCTTTCCGCCGTTCTTCGCTCCACCTCATCCTCCTAAGGAGGAGGAAATGCTCCATCGGTTGGATTCTAAAAGAGCTTGCAGATTTTAGATCAATTGTACGAAACCCCATTGGCTGGACTATCACCGATTTATTGATTGAATTCACTGGAGCGAAAACGGGCAAGGAAGTGCAGAAGAGACCCATCTCTGGTTTGATATTGCTCTATATCAAAACCTATTTGCCAAGAAGCAGACTCCACGAGGCGTACGGGGTCATTCCACGGGAGCCAAGGCTGCATCCACTGCGTTGTCACATGAAGTGGCTCCCCTTGATAGTTCCCAGGCTCCTATGTGGGCATCACTTCATACATTCACAAAGCACTGTTGCATGGAGAGCCGGGTCTGTCAAGAGGGTCACTTTTCACACTCTGTCTTGAAGGACCTGGATGTTATTGCTTTGCTGTCCATTTAAACTGTGAGGAATTTCAGTTAGAAGTATCCATCAGAAGAACAAGTTACTTACCTTCATTAGCACTCTTTCTGGTAGATACGTTAACTGCAGATTCCTCACTAAACCTCCCGTCTACCTATTCTGTGAACTGGACTCTTTTCCATAGGTCACAAATCTAGAGATCTGCACACTGGTCACACCCAGTCTGCTAACAGGCTCTTTGGTGGCACAAGCAGCCCAGAAAGCAAATGACGTTGGGTCAAATTGGTGGATCTTATATACAGCTCCACTTGTCACTTCCGCAGTGGAATGGTGTCGACATGGAGCCGCACAATGGCACCTTTTAGCACACATGGGTACAGCAGAAAATGTTCTGGATCTAGTCTGATGCCTGGGGAATTTGCAAAAGGTAAGGAATCTGCAGTTAGATAAGAATCCACCAGAAAGAACATTACCAAAGGCAAGTAACTTCTTCTCTACCCTCAGGGTCACCACATCACCACAGATGCATCCCTTACATTTGTGGAGCACATTTGGGCTACCAATCTGCAAGGCCAGTGGTTTTTTTGGTAACACAATTTGCACATCAGTCTCCTGAAGCAAAGGGGGATCCTGTTAGTGCTGTGGAATTTTACAGACTCCTATGCAGAAGAACAGTATTTACTCAAATAGATCAAATAACCGCAATGTATTAAATTCAGAAGCACAATCAACCCTGCTCTCCAACTTGTGTAGAAGATCTGGCTTTGGGCAGTTAAACACCAAGCCCTCCTCCTGGAAGAATACTTCTCTGGAAAGGGCAGAAAATCTACTGACCTGTTAGCAGGACGCATCAACAAACACATAAAAAGATAAATCAGTCCACAAGTACTTCAGGGATACTTCAGTTGCTGAGGGACCCCAAAGGCTGATATGTTGGCAGTGTGTAAAAACACAAATTGCTAAAGCCTCTCCTCCAGGCTCCGATACCCACAGCAGTGCAGGTGAAGAAAATGTGACCGGCACCCTTGAGGATCATCATTAATAGTACCTACCTGAGCGAGGCAACCATGGTATTGAGTGCTATTAGAAATGTCCATACATCTGGGTCAGCTCCAGCATCCCAATCCCAGGGAATTGAGCCTTGTGATTTGATCCCTGAGGTCTTAGTTTCCTTCAACTTCCTTATGAATGTATGATAATTCTTATGGAGGTCCATGAGCGTAATACAAGGGCTTTCTACGGCACGAATATTCAAAAGCAACCTTTAGAAGCCTTGATGCAAGAGATTATCTGTTACTTTAACATACTTATACAAATCAGATTTGGCATACACTTCCATAAGTGTTCAGTTACCTGGGGGCCTGGCTAGGCATTGGAGTGAGGAGTGCTGCTTCTGAGCTCCCACTGCTATACCCCATCCATAATCATCCTGCTTAATTTAAGAGGCCTGGGGGGGCACTACAGGCAGCTATGTTCCCCCTGAATCCCCCTCCCCCTAGCACGACCAAGGGGAACCATCAAGGCACAGTAGACAGTGCGGACCTGATTGAGCTGCCTGAGCCCAAAAGAGACGAAGTTGGCAACCGCAAGCCGGGCTTGAGGGTTGCGTTACAGCCACTGGGCAGGCTGCGGAGAGCGGTGAGAAACAGGAGAGCTAAGTGGAAGGCTCTGAACTCTGCCAGCCCATAAATTGGGACAGAGGGCTGAAGGCTGGGAGTGAATGATATTTGTTGACCGCTGGCCTGCGAACAGAGCAGATGGGTCCGATTAATTTTCCTTGAATCAACAGGCAGACCACGAGGCTCGATTGGGGCCCCACCCTTCTGCGTTACTCCTACAATAGCGGCTAGCCAGGGTAATTCTTTATGCCCTCACAAAACATTGGAGAAAGACCAAACCGACCATCCCGCCCCATGGAGACTGAGGTACAATTGAGGCGGTACAGTGCTGGGGAGCAGCTTGCAGGGTCAGCCCTTGGAAGAACTGAGACCAGAACATTCTGCACCCCCTGTAGCTGTAGGAGTGAGCCTCCGGAGGACCGAACAGCCAGCATGATCACTGCCGAGCTGTGGGAACAAAGAGAAGGATTTCTTTTGCTGCCATCGACTGATCCTGTGGGTGTTCACCATACAAACTGAGCAACCCTTTGCTGTGAGTACTGCACGCTCTCCCACACCGCAACTATCCAGGCCTCACACACCCATCCTGCAGCCTGAGCGCGTAGGAGGGCCATAGTTCAGGCCACTGACCAGCACCCGTGCAGTGGCACTAACACTGGGGGACTCTAAAGTAGCTGAACGCTGGACTGCCGGTCCCTAGGGCCACTTCTGATCTTGAGATACTGGCTGTGGAGGAACCGAGGGATGGAGGACCTACTCCCCATTGCTGATGACACCCTTAATAAATTGTTGAGGGCTTGCAGAACACTCCTTTGAGCAACTACATAATACAGCTTCCCTGATTGTTATACATGGCTGATTGCAACTAGAGAGAGGTGCTCAGCACAGAGCCCTGGTTGACAATTACTGCGTGGGATGGTCGTGCTGTGAGCCCTGGTGGCATTGCTGTTCTGTCGGGCCCTGAATCTGTGCACCCTGCTAGAGTGATCAATTGGAGCAGTGCCTGGGGTGGCGCCCCTGTCTACCTGTGTCACAGCAGCAGGCGAGAGAAGCTCGAACACAATGGCATTTGTTTGGAGAAACCTAAGCAGCCCTCTGTAGTATAATGAAAGGGTAACCACACTCTACTTCGTCAGACCCTTGAGCCAGTCTCCCAATGCTGCCACGGGCAAGGTGACCAGAAAGAGGGACCTCTATACTGCTGGAATGCCGACAGGTGGCTGCACATTAACCGTAGAAGATGATGGGCTCACCCCACAGCCTCAAGGGCCTGCTGAGGGTCCTACCTTACAAGACATCCTCTAAGCCATCACAGCCTCCAGAGAAGTCCTTGAGACCAAAATTGACACCCTCAGAGCGGACTTGGGCTTCCTTAAAGATGACCACCGACGGCTGGCAGAGCAAGCCGCAAGAATGATTACAGAGCTCCCCCGCAGATAAGGCGGCCCTCCACGAGCAACTGATTACTATGGAAACGAAGATTCAAGCATTGGAATTAAGGGCAGAGGGTGCCTAAAATAGATCAAGGAAAAATAGTATTTGTGTATTGGGACTATCAGAACGAATCGAAGGGAAAAACATGCTGTCCTTACTGGAAAAGTGTGAGTGACAAAGTAGCCCCGGAGGGTCTCTCACCTTTTTATGCCCTGGAGAGCCCACAGAGTTTGAACGTGACCCCCACTGCCCGGGTAGCTCCGAGACCAGTGGCTGCCAGACTTACATTATAGACTGGTATCATATCCTAGCCCAAGCCAGACAGAAGGGCGAATTTAAAATAGAGAATAGTAGGTTTATGATATTCCTGGACTTTACCAAAAAAGTACAAAAGCAGCGGACAACATTTCTAGAAGCAACAGAGCATTTTTGACTAATGGGGTTGTCCTATGCCATGTTGTTCCCAGCTAGACTGAGAGATGAAACAATGGACGGGATGTAGTTTTTTAAGACCCCGCAAGAAGTATGGGAATGGATTTTCCTAGAGGGGGGCTTGGCCTAGAATACCCCAGGCAGAAATGTGATACACAGAGTATATCCTACACCATGGCACATTAATCAATATTTTCACACAAGTCCTAGATGCCCAAGCTGTGGGGAGGAGGGAGATGATTATTTTTGCATGTGTTCTGGTCTTGCTTTGAAGCTCACAGCATATTGGGAGAACATTACTTGTATACTTACTGATATCACTGAAAGGGAGGTCCCATGTACCCCACAACTTTTCCTCTTAGCTGGTTCCCACACAATGCTAAAAACAAAGCCACAAGCAGATTTCAGGACTTGGCATTCCTACTTGCAAAGAGGGAGATTATCCACAATTGGAAAGCTCAAAATGGGTCCCTGGTGGGAGTATGGCGGAAGGAACTTGAGAAATGGGCTGGGTGGAAAGGGACAATACTATTAGAGAGGCTACAGGTGGTCGGGGGATCAATGGAAATGGCCAGAGCTTGGGAATCATTGGTGGATAGTGTGATGCACACGGATCCCTCCCCACTGGGAACACCATCTGGATCTCCCTGATAGCGGACTTGCATCCCACGAATGTTTTGGCACCTCTGCAACAATGACCTTGGTGTAGACCCTCCAGTGGGAAAATAGGACCTTTGAAGTTTGCCAGAAAAACCTAGAAGCAGCAGACCACATCTGATCCATATCATCATAAAGCATTGATAGAGGGGGCATGACCGGAAGGATTGGGAGGGAAATGTTTAACGGGTTTGTAATTTTTTGATGGTAGTTAAAATGACAGACGTATCTGAATACCTAAATGCCTCGAGCTTACTGACAATGATTGTTTAAAAAAAGAGTTCACTTACCTGTTGTAATAGCTTCCTAGTTTTCTGCGTCCCATTCCATGTCAATTAAACCATCGACATACCAGTTTTTTTCACCCAACATCAGTTAGTTGCAGAAAGGGCTTTACCCGCTTTGTGTCAACAGAGCACATATGTATTACTTTGATAAAACCAAAGCTTTTAGGAGAACTAAACAACTCTTGGAAGCTGTTGTTAAGCCCCACTTAGTAGAAACTATTTCCATGGATATTAAGTGCATCGACATCTGTCATGCCAAAGCCAAATGCACACCTCAAGCTGTGCCCATAGCACATTCCACTCGCAAAAGGGGAGCTACTATGGCTTTTATTTTTTGGCAGCATCCGAATTGCAGACGTTTGTAGAGCTGTCACATACTAGTGTGTGAACATTCATGCCTGCCAAGAAGCACATGCTGGGCAAACTGTTTGTTTCAAACACCTTTTACAATAGCTCACAATTCAGAGCCACAGAAGGAAGTGCAATGCTTTTCAGTTTTATGCAAAGCAGGTGGAAACACAGAATGGGTTGAAGTGTGTATTCCGGTGCATTGTGGGTTTTGGGAGAAGAGGGATCATGTGTTTCCAGTTTCCTTGAAATCAAAATCTCTGCTTCTGAGAAGAACGGCTTTCAACATCCATGCCAGGAGTGTGTAAAGCATGTTGTCTTCAGCAATACGAGCTGAAGACCTATTGTTACAGGTTTTCCTTCTCACACCAGGTAGCACTTGGACTGTCTTCAAGCTGGAGCTTCCAAAACATGGGCACAATGAAGTGTGAGGTTTCTGCACTCTGCTGTTCCCAGCCGTCCTGAAACCATAATGGGGGAGTACACAAAAGCACAGGCCTGACTTAGAAATGTCCTTTCGCACCTCGCAGTCCCACCCACCAACCAAATGCTGCGGCTCAGGAAGAACAAATCAGCAGCCCCTTTCTAAAAGAGTCTTTATTAAGTTTGAAAGGTAGCTCTGTCTCCAGTCTCCTCAATTCAGTGACTGACTTCCCACCCTCGAGCTACAGGAAACTGTCTGGGAATGCTGTCCTCATCCTCCATCTTGTGCCATGTCTAACCAGGTGCATCCAAAATGGATCTCACCGGCTTCAGGACTCAGAGGCATACCTGCACAGATTTCCACTACCACTCATGGACTACAAGCATACCATTCTGACATGGACTAGGCATACACACAGAATGTCAATTTAAGGTTCTTGGTTTCAAATAACAGTGGAACTTTACAAAAGAGGGTCAGTCAGTAGACCACACTGTCACTGACAGATAAAAACAGTTTGGTCAACTATAAGATCAAACAATACAGCACATTACCACCACAATTGTATGTGCTAAACCCAGGACAGGGGCAGCAGTCCTTAGTTAACTCTGAGAGCACACTTAGTACTCCCCCTCCCCCCCGGTTCCAACCCCCCCTCCCCAGTCGCAGGACAAGTTCTGGACCTTGCATTGTCATGGGCAGGCCTAGACCTCAGCATTCACACTAGATTAGCATGTTGCTAGGGATAGAGCCAAATGTCCAGATATGAGATACATTAGCCACTAGTTGCACTATTCAGTGTTGGGACATTCACCCCTCTTGATCTGCCTGAGGACTCAGTTTATCAGAGTAAATTGAACTGCTAGTGAAAACGTTTCCTACCGCACACACGGTGGCGGCCACCACCCAGACGCTGCAGCATTTCCTTATGAGTGAGACAATTTCTTCATGGTGTTTTGGAGAATTCAATGTACAGGATACCGGTGATAAATGTGCCAAGCTTCACAGTGGGTTCCTTGCTCCTCCTTCAAGCTATTTATTGACATATGTACAACCCTATTTCATCCCTGCATCCTTGGTTCAGACCTCTGAATAACGGGCCAATGAAGACTTCCAGGAAGGTACGCTTGTGTGATAGGGTTGCCTGTTTTTTTAATCAATCAAAGCCACTTGACATTATTAATCCTGTCAAACTGGTATAAGCATCTACCTTCGTGAAACATGCTATGCTGTGGTGCCCATGCATTATGTATTCTTATATATTCCAGATCTTCAAATTTAGAGCCTCTTATGGAATATTTTGGTTTCCACTTTTTAATTCTCTTGAGGATCCCTCCTGTTAATGATGAGTAAGACATTTTGTAGTTTTCACCGTAAATTAATACTTGAATGATAAGTACGATTAAAGGCTTTTGTTTCACCTTTTCCTTGCCTGCCCTCGGGGCATCATTATCCCACTTTATCGTGGACTCCATACTAGTTAATCTTTTTCAAGTGGCCTTTAAAAATCATTATCAAATTAGGACATACACTCACAGTTGTGTATTGGTGTATTTTTTTTTTTTTAAGGAACAGTCAGGTAACTACAAAAAGATATTAGATCAACAATAAGCATTCTCCGGAAACTGTTTCTAGTTCTTAGCGTCGATGTTGATGCCCAAAATAAATCATTGAGCTGAAGCAATGCCTGACCTGGCCTTTACTGAATGAGTGTCGTTTTGGAACAAAGGCCAGCATGCTAGAATGTTATGGTGACTTGTCGGTATATTGTCTGCATCCTCTATGTGCTTTTAGTGGTATTTTATGTGCTAGTTGTTAGTCTGGCTTGGAAGAGCTGTTAAGGTGTGGCACGAGGATGTTGTTTTTCAAGTTAAGTCCTTTTTTTAATCAAATGATTTACACTTCTGCTCCCTCGTCCCAGTTCCTTAAGAAGACATTTTTCTTTTTTTTGGTTTCCGATTTTTATTAAGTTAATTGTTCACTTCGCTTTTCATTTAACATATAACCTTCTGCTGTTACATACAAACCGATAAACAATGAAGCGAGTTTATAGGAATGAAATAAAATCTTCAAACTGATCAAATAGCAGAATATACTGACACAGTTTACAGCTGGCTTGCTGTGTGGGGAAACACTGGACTGGTGTTAGCCTGTGCTTGAAAGCATAATAATCCCGTTTGGTTTTTAGGGTGGGGAGAGGGAGGGTAGTTCTTCTGCTTCCGTCCCACGTCTCAGTTTCTTGGGTCAGGTTGATGCCATTTTACGCTCTCCTGTAACAAATGTTCTTCCTTTTTTTCTTGCCTTCATCTATCTTCTATCTTCAGTTGATGTATCTTCACGTTTCGTTGTTTCATGAATTTCTAAGTACTCCTACATCATTGATCCATGGCTAATGGTTGTCACGTAGGAAAGTTAGTGGAACTTTGGCTGTGATATTCAGTGTCCTCTCCAGAAGGGCACCACTCTCCATTTCAGTGGCTGCTGAAAATTAGTGGGTATGGTATAGGTTTTATTATTATATTTATAACTGCAGATGCACCTGGGACGCTGCTCTTTTCCATCTTCGAATTTGTTGCTACTTATAGCTTTGTGTAAGGGCGTCATCTTTTTTTCATGCCACATAAATAAACTCTGTGTAGTGGGGCCCTGCACGTTTTACTTCCTTGCCAGATATTTCACACCATATATTTTTGTCTCTTTCTTCCAGTAGCCCTTCATCCATATTTTTGGTGTTTTTCAACTGAGCTGACAAATTACGTTTTGCATATTAATCATTGTTTTTTTTTCTTGAGCTGTTTTTTAAGGAGGGGCTTCCACTATTTTCTTCAGAAAACGTCCACCAAATATTTTTGTGTGGAAAAGCTTATTTTGCATTCCTAGCATATGCTAGACTTCCTCATTCTTCAGTGGGCTAATTTTTAATTGCTTTCTTGTGCCATCATATGTTGCCTGTTATGGGGGCTGTACTCTGCAATTCCAGTTGGTACTGTCGCACCAGATAATAGGTATTCAAAGTTATTTTACCCAGACTGGGGAATAACATGTGAGCTCAAGAATATCCATCCATTTTCATGAGAACTTTGTGCTTCTAGGTCAAATAAAGTACATTTTCCTCTGCTATTCACCACCTGCGTAGACGGATAATGGCATCATCGTTTGCTCCAGGTCTGGTAGTGGTGTAAGGGCATAACAGGGCAAGGAAATGCTGAGGTAGCCTTGCATTGCCTTGTGGTGCTGCATATGCCTCTAGGCCTACCCGCAGTTTCACCAGTTTTGCATCTGGTGTTCTGGTTTAGAAACATCGGACCACACTCAGTTGCTCTAAAGGATAACGCACTGGGTGATCCCTTTGTCATTTTTTGTGTATGCTTAGATGCAGTCTCTCATTGATGCATTATCTCATGAATATTCACTCTTGGTGAGTGCCATTTGTCTTTTGGAAGGAGATCTAGAATGTCAATGTCATTCCACATCTGCTGTTTGTATCATCCCAAAATCGCAAGAGCATTGATTTTATTGGGAGACGATGCAGTCATGGCCAGTGAAGCAGGTTTGGGTGATATTCGGTGTACAATATTTCTTCCACAAATATGAAAAAACAAAAGTAATGGTAGTTAACATCTACATATAGCTCTACCCTCACTTGTAAAATCAAGTTAAGGAAAGGAATAGTATTTATGAATTTCTTATGTTTTTTTTTTCCTTGAACTCGTACAAGTAACATGATTGTTTTTTTGATGTCATGGAAAGGTCAAACTTCTTTGCAGCTTTCACCAAAAGCATATGAAACTTGGATATGTAATCCAGCAGGCCTTCAGCCGAGCATGTGTCTTATGAGCATCACCTGTTGTGCGAACCTTCTCATAGTATTCTGTAGTTTAACCTTTGTTGCCCTCAGTGGCTTCCGATTCAGAGTAATCTCACTATTGGCAATGACACCCATTTCCTCTGGATTGAAAGGCACAAATGACGGTGGAACTGTAGGTCAATGTGGTGGCATAGGTTGCTGTATGGAAGAAAGGATGTTGATATACAATTGGAGGCTGCTGAGGCTGAAACAGGGGTGCCAAATGATAATATAATGTTCAATAAGTCTGACTCACAGGAGGCATAGGCTGCCATTGGATCAGGGCTGTAGTCACCAGTTTTGCAAAGGGATGTAGTCTCCAGTTTTGCACACAAATCCTTCATCATTTCCTGAAAAGACAAAGAAATCTATAGAAACTAGCACTCTCTGTGGTGCTCTGAGGCAGTATCTGCAACCAGGACGGTATCGTTTGTAATGTGGTTCATAGTCTTCATAACATCCTCAGTCGTTATAATGATCTTAATCTCCATAATGACACTCCTATAGGGTGAATTATGATTTATTCTAGCCCCAGTTTGAAAAGACATCATCTACGCCTTCTTCATCCTCTGTATCTAAAATATTGGTAAGAAGATGTTCCAAAAACATAAAGGGCGAAGGGCGCTGTGTAAAACTCAAAGGCACTAACAGTGACTGTGGAATTGCAAGGTCATCAAAATCCAAGTTTCCTGGCGCGATCAGCGGCATCAACGACTAGATGACTGCCATCAAGGAGGTGCCTGACAATGACATGCCTGTCTAGGAAGAGGTTCCCTTCAATTGTGCTTTCACACCACACAAGATTTTGCTCGTAGATACCAGTATAGAAAAGGTAAAGGCACCAAAACATCTGGCACAGCGGTTTTCACGCCATTTTTGCATAGCATGTGTCACCATCAATAGAGATTGACTGACATTTTACTGCAGATATTAATTTTACAGATGCATTCTTGGTGAACACCTCTGGCATTTCAATTTGTTGTCTTCTCTACACTTTTTTAGTAGAAGTTGCTGGAGGGGCACTTCTTGTAGATTCATCCGAGGAGGGTGCATCTGTTATGTGCTCTTACAGGAATAATGCTGTGCTTCTCCCCCTGTTTTGAAGCAAAAGGCTTACAGAAGTTGAATTTAGATGCATTTTGTTTTGGATAAAAGCAGTGAATGCATTTAAGATGTAGTTCAATCACAAATAATTACTTCAATCTACAAACTGAAGAGACTTTGAAAGGAGATTTCTTCTCCTGAAGAGAGCTTGGTATTGTCACTGACTCCTCATCTGGCACAGAAAAAACATTCCAAATAACGACTGAGATATAGCAGTTAGACCTGTGAGAGCATCAAGTGGACATGATTTTTGTGAAGTGTAAGCATCAGATAGAGCACATCTGTGTCCAGGAACACACTGCCACTTGAACTCTGGTACAAAATCAGACCTATGATGGCATCTGGGGGCGTAAAAGTGCTCCTTGCATTCACCTCATTGGATAATATTTTGCAGCTCTTTAATGAGGTGAATGCACTGCTGAATAAACATTGTTCTTAGGCCTATGGCCATTTTAACAACGTTCATTGCCTTTTTAAACTTCCAGAGATTTGTAGCCCAACAAAGGGGATTCATTCACACAAATTAATTTATTTGAGATCCACTGTTATCGAACACAACAGCTTTAGCTTATTGTGTGTAGATGGGTAAATTATTTTAAATATGGCTAACAGAGATACTGAGGTTCCCTCTGCAGTTCATATTTAATTGCCTTAATGTGGAGACCCTACACAGCGTTGTAACAAAAAGGCAAGGAAGCAAGCAAGAGAGCAAGGAAAATTGATGGCACACGCCACCAAAGGCAATTGCTCGACGTTTTGTATGTAGAAGTACCTCTGCTGAGAATCTGTTTGGCTGCAACCTTTAAGAGCAGACATATTTACCAAGCACTACTGCCCTTATAAAGACGTAGTGGCAAATTCTTCAGTAGGACAGTCAGTTCTGTGCAAACTCTTTACATAAGGTGACTCTGCTTTCTGATTCCAAAGGTACTATGGACTGCTAACTATTCTAATTCAATTTTGTGGATCTATGAAAGATCTAATACTGGACAAGAAACATGTTATCTATAATCATAATTCTCCAGCATTGGTTAAAAAAAAGTTTTGCATGAGGCCCATCCTCCTCATCGGTCAAAGGCTCACTTCTTGATTTCTTTTGCTGTCATACTTCGACAATCTGGAATGGTGAAGGCCTGTAGGGCAGTGGTTCTCAACCTTTTGACACCTGTGGACCCCCACTCAGTCATTACTGGAACCCAAGGACCCTCAATGAATCACACATAGGAATCTAGGGACCCCCGCTGAGTCAATACCTGAAGTAGGAGTCCCCAGCCTCAGCATTTTCAATGATTTGATCCGCAACAGTACACAAAAAAATTAAAAAACAAGCTTTTTTCTGATAAACATACAAACTATTTAATACTTTATTTAATGCTCAAACAAATATAAAAAATCAAAGTTTTAATGGGAAGGTTGGACTTTTTCTAGATTCAAATGAGGCCACTAGTTGCCTTTTCTACATTCTGTTTGATGCACTTGCACTGCTTCTATGAATCAAAATGAGGACACAATCTTAATTTTTAGCCTCCAGTTTTAAATTCTTTCACAATTATAGAACATTTTAAAATGTTCAGAAATACATTTTGCTTTTTTTAATTGATATACCCTTTGTTAATCTGTTAATATTACTTACTTTTCTAAGCAGTCGTGGACCCCCTGAGTAGACTTTGCGGACCCCCATGGGTCCCCGGATCACAGGTTTGGAACCACTGCTGTAGGGAAATTGAGAGTACTCTGTGCATTCACCCCATTGTCCATTGTTTGGGTGTTTTAAAATGACGTGAATGTGCTACTAAATAAGCTAACTACTGAACTAAAATAGGGGAATATTTAAACTGAATAAACACTTTTTTAATTTATTGACAGTATTTTAAACATGTAACATCTAGACATAATCAAGCATGTGAATCTATGAAAGACACCTTTGTTGGAGAACAGTAGCTAGTTATTTAACTTCTTTGCTCTGTTAGATGAGATCATCAAGCAGCTGTCCTTTTTGTATTATCGATTACATAAGTTACAAGTCTTGTCTGATAAAAAAGGCAAAAGTGAAATGTGTTTCTGGCATTGATGCCTACTTAAGCGGTGTGAGAATGCTAGCACACAAATTACACCTGATAAAAGGTTTAGATGAAGGCGCAGACTGCAAACCTGGTAACAAGTGGTTAATGTTACCCAAAAGTTACATTAAGTTATGTAACACATCTGTTATATACAGTGCCATACCAGTGCAAGACTGATAACAAGTAGTCAAGACTACCTAATTTGTTCTCTTCAGATAGTTAATACACCTTTTATTTACATTACTACGACGCTGTAACTGTGTTAACAAAGAGTAGAGGGTGCTCAAATATTTCCGTTGTGTTATTTACTCTGCATTTCTGAGCGCTTGCTAACAAGCAGTTAGGCTAACACAAATAATTCTGTTGAGTTTGAAACCTCTAATCAACAGTGCTAAGTCCGTGGAAAACTGCTAACAAGCATTCAGGGTTACCCATTAGTTCACCTTAGTTGAGTGATACTCTGTTATGCGGTTCCTATTTTGGTAATAGGACTGGGTGCTTAAGGAAGGCAGCACCTCAGAGTTTGGGATAATGAGTGTAAACCACACCGTAAGTAGTTGGCTAGCTCGCAATGCCTCACCCAAACCTCCAAGTCTCTTGGGTGAAAGGTGAATTGTGGCAACCTGAACCTAACACTCTGACTCCTCAGGAAAGCCATGAAAACAGATCGTACCCCTTTCGTTCAGTGACTCATGCATGCCAAGGTGATACACAAGATGCGAAATAGATTTGAAAAACATTTATTGAAGTAATCTCATTGTGGTATAAAAAACATGTGCTGCGATAATTGGGCAGATGAAACAAAGCAAGGTAACCAACATCATGATCAAAGTGAAGACAATAAACAACCCCACCATGTTGTGTGGTTCTACATGTTCTAGAGGGGGTTCCTACCTCACCCTATGCCTGCATCTGGGAGCAAAGTGCTTGTAACCCTTCTGTCGGCCCGATCCAAGGGATTAGCCCCAGCCCCATATCTGAATAAAATAGCAGGGGTCTGCCTGTTGTGTCGATGACAATCCTCTCGGGTAGCTGAGGAGTCCGCACCACCAGTCTGTCTGTCTGTTGTGTTGTATGTGTCCCAGGATGATCATGACCGGAATGCTCTCCTTGGGTCAATGTGTAGTTTATATAATAACCCATGCCTCATTTGGAACACAGTTCTGATGTAGTGCAGTGTCTTGGAAATAGAAGTTGTCTCCTGGACTGGCAACACGTAAGCATATTATGTACTGCATGTAACAGCCTTGGACAAAAGTACAGTTTATAAGTGATTCAAAGGCTGATTAAATGTATGGCCTAACCCTTGCCTTCCTAGAATGAAGCAGCTGATAAAACATGTAAAAGCCATTACTAAAGTAGTCTTGCTAATTCATGAATAAAAATGTAAGTAACTATAAATAAGGCACAAGACGCAAATTTATGCTAAGATAGGGGTGCCAAACCCGGGTACTAAAAGGGTCCGCACGACACTTTTTATTAACAAAGCTGCATGAGTGAAAGACTGAAGGCAAGCAGTCAGAGTTACATAAATAGTTCTCATGAACTGACCTTTATTTGCTATTAATGGTGCTACGTCAGTGAAAAAAACTGATAGCAGTAGTTCAGATAGTTCTCTTGAGCTGAGTGATAACCTCCTCACAGCAATGCTAAATCAGTGAAAGACTTATAATAGTCTGGGTTACACAAACGTTCTGCAGAGTTAAATGATGCCTGCGGTTAACAGTGCCACTTCAGTTAAAAACTGATAACAAGCAGTTAAGGTTACACAGATAGCGGGTTTGAGTTGAGTGATACCTGTTAACAATAGTGCCTCGTCAATGAAAGACTTACAACAAACAATCGGAGTTGCACAGAAGTTCTGCAGAGTTGAGAGATACGTAATTAACAGCACCACTCCCGTGAAAGACTGAGAACAAGCAGTCAAGCTCACACAAATAGTGGTAGGTCAGTAAAAGACTGTTAACAGGCAATCACGGTTACGCCAACAGTAATATCTGCCAACAACAGTGCTAGACTGTGTCAGTGAAAGACTGATAACAGAGGTCAAGATTAAACAGGAGTTCTGCAGAGTTGGATGATGTGTTATTAACAGTGCCACGCCAGTAAAAGACTTTCAGGGTTATAGATATAGTTCCTTTGAGTGTTACTTACAATCAGTGAAAGACTGATAACCAGCCAGGGTTACACAGTTAGCTCTGCCTGTAATTAACAGTTCTACGCCCGTAAAGACAGATAACCAGTCAAGGTTACACTGATAGTTCTGCCTGTTACATGAGCAGGTGTTCGTCAGTGAGACTGATAACAAGCAGTCAGGGTTGCACAGATAGCTCTGTTGAGTTGAGTGATGCCTGCTAATAACTGCTGTGTCAGTGCAAGAGAGGTAGCAAGAGATAGAGGTTACACAAGTGGAAATATGGTGCCCCTCTATTTGTGAACAATATCAACAGCTCAGCAGCTGTAGAGAGCAGTTTCACTTAAGTCAAATAACTGCTCAGTCTGACATAGGGTGACCAGCTCCCTCCGTGTCATTAGGGCACAGTTCCCAGCTCTGGCCTTTGTGCTAACCTAATGCATTCTTGATGTCAGGCGGGTTTTGCTTCCATCCAACTAATTATACTGACAGATCTGAAACCAGTGGTTTCGAGACGAAAAGTTCAGAACTAGAGACAGTGTCCATAATGACCTGAGGTGAGATTGGCACCTTACTTAAATGCGTCCTTACCCACTGCAGGACTTGCTCAATCAGTTTAAGAAAGCTGGGCCTATTTCTAATGTTTTGCAGTAATATATTATGTCTAGCCAACACTTCAAATGGCACTTATGCTGCAGTGGATATTTTAGTTGAAGAAGCGCCTCGATAAGCATTCATTACAACAGTCCTCCAAGATTTCCCTTTCTGGAATTGTTACTTCGTCCGTCAAGCTAGGCGCTGGACTCGAGTAATATCTGAATGGATGGGTACCTGATAATCTTTCCCAAAAAAGCTGTTCGCTCCATGGAAGTATCTGCCAGGCAACGAAGAACCGGCCTTCCCTTTGTCTAAGCAGTTCTTCGGCGGAAGGCGAATGTGCCCGTGCTTTTGATGTGTGATAAACATGCTTTAATTCCCGCAGCTCTGTTTATTTTGGGCCTTTTCGTCCTTGCACGTTTCCTCGTTGCCTTGGTAACAGGGACACCATCATGTATGCGCAGGTATTTCGGTTACCGAGTGCGTATGCGCCGTGTGATCTATTCTCCTAAAGGTAGACGCGCTGTGTGTGTCGTTACTGTGGGCCCGCGCACATGATTTGTACGCATGGCCCTTCGGCAGACTGCCCACTCGGGTCGTTGTCAGGGCACATCGAATGATTTCTGTCTTCCGTTTATTCTGCAGCTCACCGAAACTTCCTCCCGCTATGCACGAAAGATTTCTGGGACCACGGCCTTGCAGGAGGCTCTGAAGGAGAAGCAGCAGCACATTGAACAACTGATGGCTGAGAGGGACTTGGAGAGAGCAGAAGTTGCCAAGGCAACCAGCCACGTTGGAGAAGTGCAGCAGGAGCTGGCAGTGACACGGGACGGACATGATCAGGTAAGCGCTTGAGTTTCAATCAATGGTGCTTCTTCAGCATGGCATCTTCTGAGGCTTGGCATCTCTGCGCCGTCCCTCGCTAAAAGGCGGACAGTGCTGGCCTGATATGCTGCCACCGTGCCCCACTGAGACGGGAGGGTACCGGCTTGACATGCCTCCAGAAAGCCCCACTGAAAAAGGAAGGAGGTGGGAAAACTTAAATTAGTTTGTCTTCGTCAGTGCAACTAGAATGTTATTGGGTCTTCGTGGCACTGGGGTATTTTAGAGAGATCAGCCCCGTAAATCATTCCAGTAAGCACTTATTCCACGATAATAACGTGGATTGCCATTGCAATGCGAGTCTCTCTCTCTCTCTCTCTCTCTCGTATACATACTCACACTCTCGCACACTTTCATGTGGGCATACAAATGCATATAGGGAGCGCAGTCCAGCTGCTTGAAAAAAAAAAGCTTTGGCAAAGTCAACATATATGGCTTTAATGTGGTAACGGTTGCAGACTTGGAGCGATGCACACATGCAGTTTGCTTTAGCATATTAAAGTCAGACCTATTGGCTTTGCTACTGCTTGTTCACCTTGCATCAACATGAAGCACAACCAACTTGTATGATTAAAGATGGACAAATACTGTGATATCTACTGGTGAATCTTGCTGAACAGTGAAATCTCAAGGATTGTGAAGTTAACTAGCTCCCAATTGTACCTCAAGCTAACCGGTCACGAAGATCATTTAAACCATACCACATTTTATCACCCCTCCTACATTCTCTTACCTCTGCCCTTGCATTCCATCATACTTGAAATGAAGCACCTTTCACACAATGCACTTTTCTGCTGTGTATCTTTGAATAACAGATTTGCTTGCTCTCTGAAATCTTAGCTTTGAGGATTTTGTGATTGTGGCTCAAATAATTGCAGTTCCCTCACATGCGTTGTTATAAGTCATGACACCCCCCAGCTAGTTTTCATTTGTAATCCCCAGTATCAGTATTTAAGGATATTCTGTTTAGTGGCTAAGTTGTGAGCTTGAACCAAAATTCCAGTACCCTAACCTCCTCTACTTCAGCTAGCCAATATGTGTGATAAATGGCAAGTCCCTCATTTCCTGTATCAGGTTCTAGTTATGCGTCCTGGCCCTTTCTCATTCTCAATTTTGTGGGTAGCCTGCCAGCTAGTTGTAGGACTGGAAATCACCTCTGGAGCTGCTTCTTTCCCACTCCGTGATCTCCTTAAATGGTGCCTCGCTCCCCATATCATTAGGGTCTTTCAACCTTTATTCATTTTTTTATTTTATTTTATTTTGACTGTTTTCCCCTCAATCTTAGTTCTTCCACTAGGGCACCTGATGCACTGACACTTTAGGTTAATCCCTGTGCATTGCGCAATATGCAACAGCAAACCTCAGTACTACGACTTTGTTACTACCTTGGTAGCAGATTCCCCTAGAACAGTCTGATTTCCATGTAGAGTATGAATACACAAATCACACAGAAAATCTACTTCATAATTTGTAAGTGAAGTCAAGAGTACCAAGTCTCGGTCATTGGGCTCAGCTCTAGCATGCTTTCTGTCGATGAGATGGTGATACATCCTACCTAAGGTCTGCCAATCGTCCTTTGTTACGGTCACTGTTGCTGGTTGTATGCAAGAAGGGCATAGTAACTCTCTGGGACAAACTTATTTCCTCTAGCAGGTGATATTGAAAGAGCTCTGAAGCACTGTATAAAACAAATGTCACCAGCAGTTTATCTGGTATTGTGTTTCGACAGGCTAAAGTTATAAAATATCAGCAAGAACCATCTGCTCAGACAGTGGTTATGTTGGTAGGTACTTGCGTGGGTTGGATTGACCTTCCTTGAAGTTAGTACTTTGAACATTCCAAGGTACGTTTTGTCTCAGTTGGTTGTACACAGAATTGCGTTTGTTCAGTAGGTTGTGTATTATGTATTCATTTTAGGGAACCTTGCTCCACATATTTTTGTTTTCAAGGTCCTTTTTCTCCATAAGCAGTATTTCTATCTTAGTGGCAGTAATGCTTAGTTTGTTACCCATTAGGCAACCTGACAGTTTCTCCTCCAGCTATGCAGAGAATAGCATATTTTATTTAGTAAACCATTTTCTGGGCTTTGAGGTGGTTCTAAGACTAGTTTGATGGTTCTAAATGGAAATTGTCTTGTAGAGTTTATTGTTGACGTTTCACTCTCCCTCTCTTCAGGAACTTCATCACGAAAACTATGTAAGTGAATAGTTTAATTCATGTTTTAGAGGTGATAACAAGTCTCTTGTTAACCTTACACCATTTTTTCTTGATGTCACAAGTGATTTACTGCATGCCAAAAACTAGAGGTTACTGAGGTGTCTGTTCAGTTTTTCCTATGGTCGGGAAATTTATTGCATTTCTGAGATGTAGTCTCCTTAATAGTTTTTTTAGGTTGAGTGCGCAAGCGCTCTGACGTGTTGTAATCGATCTGTGGGTTTTTAACCATACCCACTGCACGCCGATCACTATCAGTTGTTCATGGGCTTTCCTTTCAAAAATTCTTTATCATCATTGGTAAATGCTTTACGTTTGTCCCTCCTTTTATTACCTCCTTGGCCATCGACCCTGTTACATGGATAATTGCTTGTTTGCTAATACGTTTGACTGCAAGCAAACTTCTTTTTCCTTTTCTGTCTCTCATTCGCGCTCATGGCGGCCCTGGCACTTTGAATTGGCTTGCTTATGTCAACTATTTTACTTTTCATTTTCAATTTATGTGGCAAGAAAAAAATCCAGTAACATGGATTTAGCCCAAAATGTTAATCTAAATTGATGTTTGTGTTGGCATATGATTGCAAATGCAGTCAACTGTCTTGTGAGACCTTTCTGAGCATTAGAAGTGTGTACACACTTATGTCTACTTATCCAGATCCATCAATTCCCTCAGAATAGTAATATGTAATCTATCAAGGCTACTGCCGAAACGAGTTGGGAGTTTACCGTCTGCAGTATTAAATTTGACTTCAATGCATCCACGAGTGTCCGGGCTTCTTTGTGATTGAGAAGGTGTGACGTTTTATATATATATATATATATATATATATATATATATATATATATATATATATATATATATAATTCCAGCAAAACCTTGCTGATTACGGACATCACAATGATAGATGGAGCAAATAGTCCATCAGTTGACAGCATGGCTCCTAGAATGTATATATTTAGATAAACCATCAAAAAATATTTCACACATGCTTTGACTAAAAGTATTATACCAAGAAGTGGAAAAGTGTTTGTTCCATAGGTCTGTACCCTTTAATACCAAGACCCTGTTATCCTGTGCAACATTTTCCGCACTTGGACCAAATCCTAGCTAGAGTAGCCTTCTTTGAGATTACACCTGCAGCAGTTTTCTGTACTTTGAAGTCAATCTTCTAAATCATATTTTTTCTAAAAGTATGATGGAATCACAAAGATTGCTCAGGTCATCCTCTCCTATTTCTCAAGGTGGCCTTGCTTAAGTATTAGATACAGTTCGTTGAAAGCTAATGAAGCATCCCTTGAACTTTATGCATAAGACAATAGAAAGTGCGCATTCTGAAAGGCTGCATTCATTTTGTCTCTTGCATTTGCCAGGTGTGTAAATGAGTTGTAAGCATTAACAACAATGGTCATATATGAATCATATTACAATTATATCCCAAATTCCCCTTCGTTATTCCAAACCAACAAAACAATCTTTGTCTACTTTCTTTGAAGAGCCTGTTTCGTTGGTGTAGAAATCCTTATATAACTTAGACCCTAGCAGGGTATAATGATATTGTCTCAAACTAATGCCTCAATATGCACCTTTGCTTCCAGTTTTCTGTACCCTGTTTGGCAGTGGCAGCAATGGGACCTCCAAATATGTGGCAAATTAACAAGCATGTTTCAAGTCCTATACCTAAACCGCACTTCTTATGCCGGATGGGCGTTTTTGTCACTCTCATATAGTATGGCTTGTGAAGGTGTTGGAGACAGTGTCGTATGTATGTATGTATATACGCATATATCAGTACAGGTGTAAGACATCGTAGGTTATGATGATCTCACTACACTGTGTTACTAATAATCAGTGGTTTAATATGAGAATCTGTTTTTTTTATGTCTGTGTGTATTTACGTTACAAAGTCTAATGAAGACTTAACCACATAAATTTCTTTAGATGGATTACAGTTTTTGAATATTTAATAACGTTGGTTTCATTTGACGAAATTGCACAAAACTTTATTATAGATTGATTTATTTTTAAATCACGTTGACTCAATTTTAATGTGTACAGAGAAAGGTATCTTGCAGCCCCAACAAAATACTCTGATTTTCATGAAACTTGGATGTGATGCACCTACCAGTTCCATCTTGCAGCCCATTTTGGTGATCTGAATTATATGACACGCAACACCGTAAGTGCTGCACTAAGTTATGATTTTGGAGTAACTCTACAAGGTGTGCCTTCCCATCCACCCAGGGGTGCCAGGTGTGAACTTGGTTCAAAGCACCAGCGATGAACGTGAAAGACAGGTTATTGTAAGCCCGCAAAACACTCTTCAGTATGTAATTGAGAACTAGGCTTTGCTTTTGGGTTACTAACAATCCCATAAAGGAATCAGGGGCACCGTGGTAACAGTCACAAACCTTTTTTTGTTATTTACAGAATCGCATACTCACTGTACTAAGAACAATGAACACTTTTACTAAAAAGTATTTGTTACAAAATAAATGTTTCTCAGTACATCTAAAACTACACAAATATATACTCGCAGCAAAGAAGACACATTATGAATAACAAGAATAAAATAAACATTTCTAGCATGTTTTAAAACGTCATCTTAAATCGAACATGTTAATACCTATTTCTATACACTAAACTAAGCAAACATGTAACGCAGAGCAACTTAGCTTCTTAGGGAGAAGAGATACACTGAAAACCTTGTTGACAGCCAATGCTGTCTTTATCTTCGGAAGTGTGAAGACGGTGTTCCCTGGGAAGGGCAAACGCGTGGTGTGGTAGCAGTCAGTCTTCTTTCAGGACTCAGCTGTATCAGCCTCAGGCAAAATGTAGCATCTGCGAAGTGTGCTGGCAGTAGGTGAGACAGTCTGAAGCTGAATGTCTGGCAATAATCTGGGTGAAGAACCTCTCCTGACTAGTGGTCAAGTGGATTCCTTATATACTAAATCTTATAAAAAATTGGAATATCTGACATAAGTTTAGGAATGTCTGACATAGATTATTTGTATCAAGGTGTGCGTTGCAGATGTTTCCTTATGAAATATAACATAAAAGGAAGTCAATTCAAACTATGTTATTTTGGTTATATGTTCTTATTCAACTCTCTCCCCTTTTGTCTTCAGGCCATGAAGGATGAGGGCTCTGTCAAACGCAGCCTTAATACCTGGCAGTTTGGTCTGTCATATCACTCATTTTCCCAGGTTTTTAACCAGGAGGTCAATTAGCCTTAGCGCTGGGACACTTGCTGAGTAACCATGCACTCGGTAAAAACCTTGGTTGATTGATAAGCCCTTGACATTTGACCCAGACAAATGTCGCATTGAGTATGGTATCTGTGTCATCAATCTAATGACTTGACACTTTCACAGTTTTAGAAAGACAAGGTCAGACGGCATCTGAGTTTAATGGCATACATGACAATGATTCTGCGTCATCTGGAAAGATGGTGACTTACATTGTTTGAGAGCGTGACGATGTCGACCTCCATTAGCCAAGGTGGAGTTGGGGCCTGCATAAAGTGGAAGCAGACCTTGAAGACTTTACATCAATGGCAGGACCAATGCACTGTTGGTAAATAGGTTTAACAAACCTAATGGATGATTGTTCTCCAAAGCTCTGACACCTACCCACTAAAGCTACATGTCTTTTGAAGATCACCAACTACAAGATGCATTTAGCAAAAAGCTTTCAACAATGCATGTCTCGGATGCAGACAATCATTTTTTTTGTCTGTTTTCCTGGGATTATAATTCTTCTCTATGGAATTCTATCTGATGTATATAAAAAGTAGAAGATCTGCGCACAAGTGTGAGATCCCTGAACACACTGTAATAAAATGTTTTCTAGAAAAACATTTCGAATTAGACAAACATTTCTGTTTTTTCGAATGTATCCACACAGCCAAATTGGAACATAAACACGCATTTGGCAGAAAGCACCACTGCACATTGTATTGTTAAAAAAATGATGCATTATACTTAACCAAATAGAGCTGTAAAAATGTGACCCTGACACTCAATGATTCCAGAAGGCTGCACTATCCCATCATGCCCAGCAGGAAAGACAGGCGTTTGTTTTTACGCCCTTTGATGCTGATCCCTTACGCTTTCTGCCATTTTTGCATTCTCTACCTTTTTGTTTCCTTTTCTATCTAGAAACCGAACAGTTTAGCTGGGTTTTTTTCTTTGACATTTGCTCACACTCCTGACTTTTGACCATCAGGTCTACACTTTTACTCAAGTGTCCAGACTGTGATGATAAAGTGTGTAAGAAAGACAACCATGATGTATGTGTGCTCTGTCTCCCTGGCCTGCATTCCATCAGGAACAGTAACATTTGTAAAATGATGTTATGGGCTCTTATGGAATAAAAAGTGAGTTTGTCTCAGAGCTAAAAGAGGCGAAATTGGAAAGATTTCTTCAGCACCATAGACATTCACCTGAGGTGAGACGGGCAGTTGCCCCCATTTCTACTGCATGTAGCAATACTTATTCCTCTTCAGGAGATGGGTATGCAGAATCTTGAGGTCACCAGCACTCCTGTTCGTTGTCGATGTCAAGGCAGTGAAAGTAGACAGGCTCTACAGAACATTGGGTAGCATTGAATTGTTTCCTTGCTTCAGCGTTCAGAGGTTCTGAATATTCTGGGTTGATATTAAGAGATAAATTGATGTTGGAAGGCTCGCCGTTTCCTAGAGTTTCACTATCTTTGATGCAATTTGGAAAATAAAGTGCCTCCTGATTGTTCAGAACCCATGAGTAAGGTGGTTAATATGGAATCTGTAGAAGAAGCCTATTCTAAAGAACCTCCTGTAACAGCTATGTCACCTTTAGGCCCTTAGCCTCGCCAGATACCTGCCTAGTTTTTAAACCTAGAGACAGTAATTTATCCATATGCGACTGAGAAACTTCCTCTTCAGCTGCCTTTTGCAATGCAATATTCAATTAAGACAACAGAGCGAAATTACTTCTAGTTTCAGTGAGCTCTCCAGGCCATCTCTTCTGCCAGTGCCACTGGAATCTGCTATGCCAAGAGTCCTGCATATTGCCGACCTCATCTGTTTTTATGAGCTTTCAAGTAGAGTGGCACAGAAGTTCAGTATTCAAACCGCACCAACTGGGGTCAAATTTCAGTTATATTTAAAACTATTGAAGTCACAGGTTCGGCCATTAGTTGGTTTGCTTCCTGGATTTTGGAGCTTATGATGGAAAGGTGTGTCACTTCTTTCTCAGTTTATCCGTTAAAAAGACGACTAGAGAAGAGGATCTGACCAATGGATTCTGGTCCAAAGAGAAAATCATTTGGTAGACTCTTTGATGTTTGCAGCTTTCTCCTGAAAAAAATCTCCCTTTTGCTGCCCCCACCATTTAGCACCACAGTTTGTGGAAGTATTTCCAGCTGCAAAACGTTCTTAACGATTTTTGTGGGTGCTAGATATTGTATGCAATAGTACAAATCAAGCTTTCCTTTTCTTCTCCACATAGCCCACCGAAAGTAAACAAAAAAAAAATGCTTTACTGGATTCAATAAACACAATGATTATTAGAGAAAGCTGCTGTAGAGCTGGTTCCAAAACTTTAATGGAACAAACGTGTTGTTTATTTCTGGTACTTTCTGAGCACAAAGAAACGTCCCAAACAAGAATTTTCCCTATTCTAGACCTCAAGATGGCAAACATATAGGCCAAACTGTAAAAAATGTGAATGTTATCACTTCATCAAATTTTCCTTCTTCGCCAGCAAGGAGATTGATTATGGGCCTTTTGAATTTTGCATTTTTTCTTGCACCAATCTCCACCCAGCTCTTTAGTTTCTTCAAAGCTGGGGCTTCATATTACAGTTACAAGGTATTGTCTTTTGGACTAAAATCAACTCGGAGAGCCCTTACAGACAGACTTAGCAGTGGTATCTGCTTTTCTACACAGAAAAGCTGTCTTCAATTATTCCTGTCTGGACAGTTGGTTGCAAGGAAGAGTCACCTCAAATTCTTCTTTGTGGGCTCCAGCTGACAGTAGAACTCCATCACAAACTAGGTCTTCACATTGCCTTCAAGGAGTAAAATCTCGAGCTAACAACCAATTCTTGGGGACGGCTCTAGATACAAAATTATAAGTGTCTTTTTTGCAAGAGAGTTTTTTCTTTACAATAGAAATGCCTTCAACTACATCTTACACAATCGCAGTGTCTTCTCTCTTGGGCTCTGTGACCTTTTCTGTAAAAGGGAAGTAAGACTACCCCATGCGACCTCTACAGGAATGTCCCAAGGATCAATTGTACTAGAAGTCAGGAAATTTGACACCAAGCCACTACGTTCTTTCCTGGGCCTTGCAGTCCCTCAAGTGGTGGTTAGAAAAATGGCTTACTGATAGAAGTTTTGTTTTGGTCTTTAATTCTATCAGAGTGTGGTTATGGATGTGTGCCTCAAAGGCTAAAGGATTTACATCAGAGTTCTTACAACTCAAGGTGTGTGGCTCTGGTAGAGAAATCTTACCATATAAACATGTTGGTGATAATAGCAGTATTGAAGTAGTTCCTAGCAGCGATCAGGTCAGTTCCCATACTACGGCAGATAAAATTAATGTTTTACTGTCTGTTCTAGAAGGGTGGGATGAAATCTGTAGTACTCTCTCAGGAAGTTGAGGCCACTTGGCATTGGATGTTGGTTAGGGGCATTTGTCTCAAGGCAATTAATCTACCAGCTACACAGAAAGAGTCACCATTTGTTAGAACAATTTGGGTCTTGAATGACAACATGTTAGACATCTTCTGGGACTACGGAATCTTGTAGATAGATCTTTTTCCATTTACACTTCCTGATCTCTCTAACCCCATTCTCCATAAAATGCCATTTCAGTGACTTGGTTGAAAGGATTTCTGTATGCCTTTCTGTAGGAAAGTGCCTCTTTTTGATATGGTTACCCCCACTTTTTGCCTGGTATCTGATGTGATTTCGACTGAGTGTATTGGGTTCCCAATAACCAGGTTTCCAATGCCAGATCTCTTTCCCAAAACTGCACAGTTATTTCTTCAATTGGCAAAACATTTAGCACCCTCTGTAAGTCCCTAGTAAATGGTACCCATGGTACCTAGGGCCTGGGGTACTAAAGAGGGGCCTTAAGGACTGCAGTACACATTTTGTCACCCTAAGAGACACATAAGCAAGCACATGACAGGCTGTGTGTCTGGTGCAAACAAAAGTGAAAACACAACATGGCACACAGGCAGCCTGTGTGCCTTGTCCCTTAACACTGCATGCAATATATGTAAGGCACCCCTCTAGTAGGCCTTACAGCCCTAAGGCAGAGTGCATTGTATTATATGTGAAGGCATATCTGCAGGAGCAGATATGTCCGTGTTATGTCTTTGTCAATTCTCAGTATAGTAAGTGACCAGGCAAGCCATTTTAAACGCATGTGCTGGACACTGGTCAATACGAGTTCCCCGGCTACATGATGGCTTCACTGAAGATAGGGATGTTTGATATCAAACATCTCGTATTGGTGAACCCACACTGATGCCAGTGTTGGATTGACCAATACATGCACCCAGAAGGGCACCTTAGAGGTGTCCTCTGAAACATGGTGTGCTCACTGACGAGTTTCTGCCGGCCTGCCACCCAAGACACCATTCTGGACCCCTAGGGTGGGAGCCTTCTGCTTTCAGGAGGCTAAGACCAAAAGCCTGCCTGGGATGACCTGCTGATTAGCCTTCCTAACTTGGCAAGCCTCAAAGACTTGCCGCCTTTGAAATGCAAATCTGGCTCCCCTCACAACAGAGGAAGTCACCCCCACTCTCCAGAGCCTATTTGGCACCTGGACAGGTGGGAAAATTATCTAGACAGGTAGGCATGCCACATCCAGGATAGTACCACCCCCAAGGTGGGCTCCTGCAAGGTGGAAATGTTTTTTCAGAGGTAGCCATCTTTGAGTTGGCATACCTAAAATTTCTAGGATAGGGTTATCCCATTTCCCACAGGAAGTGGTCATATAGTGGGCATAGTGACCCCAAGGGCCCATTGGCTACTTCCCTACACACATCCCTAATGCTCTTAAAATGAGTATTTAAGGGCACTCCTGGCACCAGAGATGCAGATCCTTGCTGTCCTGAAGAAGAAGGACACTCCAGAAACTGAAAAGGCAAGAGCTAATGATCCGTGACTGACTTAGTGCCATCCCTGCCTGCCTGTGGATTTCAACAATTGGAAGAAAGACGCCTCATCCTCCAGCTGCTGAAACTTCCAAAAGGCCGGGAACACTGCCAGCCTTAACCCCAGCACAAGGAACTCCTGTGGAGTAGCGTCCACCAGGCTCGTAAGACTTGAGCCCATTTGTTGGTACACCCGGACTGGTTCCCCAGTCCATACCGACGGTCCGTTCTGTGGGCCCCCTCCACAGCGACCACCACTGGGTCCGGACACCCGACAGTCCAAGGATCCTCTGCATCCAGACGCCTCGGACCGTGGAGAAGAGGACCACTGGAGTCCCTACGTCCCGAGCATTGCAAGACCTGAGCCCATTATGTCTCACCCAAACTGGGTGCCTAGTCCTAGCCTGCAGCCTCTTTCCGCAGTGACCGATCTCCATAGGAAGGCACTGGGCACCCGGCTCTGTTTAGCACTCTGCACCTGGTCGCTCCGTGCCACAGAGGTTGTACTGTTGGTGCTGCCTTGTACCTTGCCCACTACTCACCTTAACCCCAGAAGATTGGTCTTGTAAGTCACTGTTTTCTACCAGTTTGCAGAATGTGTCTTTCTTCCTATGGATAACATTGCAGAACTCAGAAATTGCACTGTGTCCACTTATCAAAAGTGAAAAGAATTCTTATTCAAAAACGTATTTACCTGAACGATTTTTCTTTGATGTCTAAACGTATATAAAGATACTTGCTATTTTTATAAATTCGTATGTATCTCTGTTTTGAGTCATGTGTCTTATTTATTGACTTTTGTGTGTACTTGTAGATGTGTTGCACTCCTCTGTATTAAGCCTAAGGCTGCTCGACCACACTACCCTTAAATAGAGCACTTTGGGATTGCATAGCAAGCCCTGTACACTAACTGCGGAACCCCTGGACCTCTTACACATTGTTCTCCTACTGCATGAAGGGCCAGTTCCTACATTTTCCACTAGGTAGTCTCACTTTAATGTTGACTGCCAATTTCAAACATAACAGCTCCAAGATGATTTTGATCCAGATTGTCACTGACAACATTTTCCCAGCCTGTTATGGATGTGTGTTCTGAAGAATATTGCCTTTTATTTCGTTCTGTTGCTATGCATTGTTATATGTTTGGCCCAAGAAGGCTCTTCAGCATCAGAGTAGGATGCCAAACAATTAGACAAGGGTGGCAGTAATCTCTTTAGATTTTCTTGACCCATCTCTGCCACCCTCTTGACAATAAGATAGCTGGTGTAGATTCTTATGTGTCTTAATGCCAGTATATAATGTATATCAGATTCCAGTGGGTCTTTGCCAAAGGTAATAACGGTATGAGCATACATTACTACTTATATTTGTCTTTACTATTTAAGAGCTTATTGGTCTCTCTTATAGGAAGCTAGTGAATTCACAGGTGTGGCCATATATATTTTCTGTCTTTGGGGTAGGTATGAATACTGGCTAAATACTGTGTTCTTTGAATTTGCCAAGCCTGTTTTTATACCACTGCTAATGTGTGCTTCTGCTGAATATATTTTTGTAGTCAACATGATGAAACATTTCTAGACGTTTTTACTTTCTGTATAATACTTTAAATCGAGTGTCACTTCTTAAATCTTTATAACAAATCTATTCTCCAACTTGATTAGTATGTCATTGAAATGGAAGCAAAGATGGATCAGCTGCGATCAATGGTAGAAGCTGCTGATAGAGAAAAGGTGGAGCTGCTCAACCAACTAGAAGAGGAAAAAAGGTGACTAAGTTTACAATGTGGCCTTTAGGAAGACTGAACCTATTGTGTTGCATGCTTTTACACTGTGCAGTTAATCAAGCATCCACAGATAACTTTGTTTTGCCATAATATTCTTGTCATAATGAATATTTCTCACTTTATTATTTTCTTTGTTGTAGTGCTTCATATGTATAAGCTATCCCCAGCCTTCCTTCTCCTTTTGACATAATTTAAACCCAGTCCTGGATATACTCAGAGCATGAAATAACTTTACTCTACTCCGCATATCCTGTGCCTGTGCCCTTGACTATGGACTTCATCTCTCCCTTTCCTTATATCCCCCCTTCCCATGGGGAGGGCAATATGTGTTCCATTTTTAAATGTCCTATTTAAGCGCAACATTGTGGATTCTCAGCACAATGCGGCTGTTGAACCAGTCATTTTTCTTCCAGCAAAGAGGGACTGTATATGGTGAACGGCACAAAGTCCATGCCATGAAGGTTAATGTGTGGGTTTACTGTAACTACCCTTTTGAGGAGAACAGTGCAAGAGGTGTGGGCAAGCACCTTCAAGTGACCATGTTCTCTAGTTGGTGCTTTTGTTGTTGAAAGCTACATTTAAGTTCCTAAATTCAGACATCCAACCATCTACATGTCGCTATCTAAGGGAGAACACAGACAAGGGCGTCACCTGTTCAGATCTGGATGGATTTAGCACCAGAATACTTCCTCCAGGTGAATTAGCCTTATCATGTACTTAGGAAACAACAGATTTCACACCATTCCAACGCTCTCACCGAGGCCATGTGAACACATTCATCTCTTTTGCAAATCTGAAGCCCCTAACCTCATCCAAAGAGTAGAACTTTCACCCCTCCCAAAATTAAACACACTCAATTGATGCTTATTGGTGCACACTCTGCAGTCCTACTCCGTACAGTGCTGACATCACAAACACAAGATCGATGCACCCTTCATCGCTGAAACACGGCTCACACCTTCATCCAATGACATCCTGGACAACATCCTTGATGCTTATTGCATCCAACACATAGATCATGCTTTCAAAACAGGGAGGGATCTTACAGTCATCCACAGGACACCCTGGCCCTGTACTCTTATCAAATACTGCACCAGAGCCTTTTGAGATCCTCTCCTGATACTTCTTTTTCAAGTCTCTCATCTGATCTGCCTACCACCTGGACCAAGTAAGACCTTTCTACAAGAAATCTGATACCTCATCACCTTTGTCTCCATCCAACACACCCATCCCACATACTTCAGAGACCTCAACTTTACCAGCAACTCCAACATGAAATACATGAAGAAAGCCTACCCACTTATCAATACTTAGAGAATAAAAACAACTCGTTGTTAACCCAGTTCTCTCCAAAGACAACATACTAGACCTTACCCTATTACTGTCTTCAAATATGTACTCTCAGGTATCTGTAGACTTGGTCTGGACCTACAACTTCGACATCCCCTTCGCCATCTCATTCACTACACCCATCATCAACGACGGTCGAAAAGAGGAATAATAACCATCCGCTACCTCAATGACATTGTTCTGGAAAAAAGCACAGAAGAAGGGAATAAACTGACAGAACACTTCCAGCCTGCCACATATGTCAGTACTCTTTCTGATGGATACAACTACCTGTGGATTCCTCACCCAATGAATACTCCCATGGCGCCAGCATTCGACGGAAATCTTCTTCCTAGCTGCTGCACGTCGACGAGGACGTCACATTTGCCCACGCGACGCCGTCTGACGTCATATAGGCAATAAGAAGTCCTCGCCGACATGCCGACGTCAGTTTCCTTTTTTCCGTGCCATTCGAAACGGTTATCTTCGAGGGAGCTACTGTTGCCTTTCGGTTACAGTGTATTTTTTCTGCTGCGTGTCTTTTTCTCTGAGGTTACTATGTCTCAGAGGAAGTCTGGTTTCAAGCCCTGTCGGGAGTGTGGGGGCAAGATGTCAGTTACTGACCCACATTCGGACTGCTTGTGGTGCTTAAGTTCAGACCACGACGTCGCCACGTGTGATTCATGTCAACACATGAATCCAAAAGCCCTGAAGGAGAGAGAAGCCAAACGCTTTGTGGCGAAGTCAAAAAGAAAGGAGAAGAAACATCATAGGAAATCCTCCTCGCCGAAGTCGCACCGACGTCATCAAGACTCCCGGCGCCGTCGGGACTCACGGCGCCATTCGAGCAAGGAGAGGTCTTGATCGAGATCGCCATCGGCTCGGCGTCGGAAGACTTGGGAGGTCAGTCCCACAGTCACTCCTCATCCATCGACGCCGTTGCCCTCTCCGGCTTCGCCGACTTCGCCTGGGCAGACGTCTTCAGTGATTGAGATGCCACAGCCTCAGGTGTTCTCTCCGACGTCGCAGACGTCGAGGCCGGCGTCGGGGTCGCCTTCGATCCAGGCACTCCAGTATCCGGCTTTTCAGGCTCCTGGAGCCGATAATACCGCATTTTTAAATGCAATGTTTACCATCTTCCAGCAGATGGCTCCAGGCAGTGCTCCGACTGGTCCTTCGGGGCCGTTGGCTTTCAGCTTGGGTGCTCCGGCGCCGATACGGCCAGCACCCTTAATGCCCTTTCTCCCCTTGGGGAATGTGGGCTCGGTGTCGGCTCCGGTGGCTCCAGAGGTTTCGGCTCCATCGGCTTTGGGGTTTTGGCCAGTGACCCCGGCGGGACCATCTGAGACTCCGAGGGGCACTTCTCTTCGTCTGGCGCCTGGCTCGGCGTCGAAGATTCCTGTGGCGCCTGACATGGCGTCGGATGGATCCGGTGATCGGCGTCGTTCCTCGACTTCTGCAGACGCCATGTCGACGCCGCGTATTGAAGAGAGGTTACATTCGAGGAGACGTGCTCTCCACCTCTTGGAGGAACAGGAATATCAACGAGTCCTGGAGGAAGGGGAAATTGAAGATTCTAGCGAGGGTCTTCATGGACTGGATACAGCTAGTGGCCTTGATACTTCCCCTGAGTGGGACTTGCCATCTCCAGGGGAGTATACTGAGGAGGCGGCCACTTTTCATGCTGTAATAAGGAAGGCGGCTAATTTCCTCGAGCTGCCTTTGCCGGTGGCTGAGGCGAAACAGAACTTACTAACTGAGGTCTTACATCCGGCCTCTACATCGGCAGAGCCTCTTTTGCCATTTAACGAGGCTCTGCTTGAACCGGTATTGGAGGTCTGGAAGAAGCCGGTATCTTCCTCGGCTGTTAATAGGTCTGTGGCCAGGAGGTATCGGGCTGCACCATCTGACCCTGGCTTTCTTTCCAGACACCCTACGCCGGAGAGTTTGGTGGTCCAGGCTTCCTGTTCTGCTAGATCTGCGCCTGGATCTTTTCCAACAGTGCCGGGGGACAGAGACTCCAAAAAGTTGGACTCACAGTCTAAGAAACACGTGGACCTCCTTCAATCCAGTCTCGCACATGGATCTTTCCAAGATCCTGAACACTCTTGTGGCAGATTCCTATGAAGCTGACACCCTTCCTTTTTCCATCATCAAATCATTCCACTGTCAGTACCCCCTGAAGCCAAAGAAAATTCCCAGACACAAGACCGGTCAGACTCTTCCCCGCTAAAGAAACCATCCCTGGGCACAGCTGACCACACCAACATCTGGTCTATCACCCACCTTCCATTCTTTGGGAAAATCATCAAAAAAGGCGGTCAGGACATCATTAATGGGTACAGAACTACCAATCTGACTCAAGACCACGAGGTAGTTCTGAGACAGCCACACTTCAATTAGTTGCTGATGCCCGCCACAACATCCTCAGCTTTCTTTCCTGTAACCAGTGGAGGTCTTTGCCCAAAGGCCTGCATATTCCGCAAACATAGCTCTTTCTTTTCTTGATTGTTAAAACAACCCATATTTACATAGGTACATCCTCCTGCATCAAGAGGGGTATATACTTTAGATCATGGGTACTCAAAAACATTTTCCCAGGGGCCAAAAAGTTTGGTCTGTGATGTGACCGAGGGCTGCTTCAATGCCAGCGGAATGGCGGTCAGGCGAGGGGGTTGGGAGGACTGTACGGTTAAGTATTGGTAGGTGATGCGAAGGGTATACATCTAGTGGCTGAATTGAGCAATATGAAACTAGAAAACCTGGGATTAATCTTAGCTTCCCCACTTATCCAAATTTGTGAACCTTTCGGAATTGCTTAATTTTAGGTTCAGGGTGTGCACCGTACAAATCTGCTTCTGTGTTTGATTTAATAAACTATAATGTCATTCATCTATAATAGGAACCCAGGCCACTCAAAAAGTGCACATAACATCTGACTTGCTTGTTTAATTCACTATTGGCGTATTTGTCAGGGTAGAAGTGAAAATTAATGTTTCTAAATTCTTGTTAGAAAACTATCACATTTAAATTAATACTTCTCATTACACTGATACAATAAATTATACTTAGGTGAAATGGACTGCGTGTTGACTTAATACACTTTTTGAATTTTGATGTGACTGTTATATTTGTACACTTTTGCTGCAAGATGTCTTTAAAAATGAACTTTGTTCTAAATTGAATCTCAGGTCTCCCTGGTTACTTTCTTTCCTTAACACCAGTTAACCTTGAAATAAAAAATTGCCTCTTTATTTACGATCGAGTGAAGAGCAACCCTGTACTCCTGTTGTCCAGGGGGGCCACATGTAAAGGTCAAGTGGGCCACATGCGGCTCCCAGGCCGTACTTTGAGTCTCCATGCTTTAGATGATGATGTGGAGTGCAGACTCCATGATGATTCAGACGTATGTGCAGGTGAATGGGATGATTGTGGCACCAACAACTCCACATACCCCACCATTGGCAGATTTGCTACTTGACCACATAAACAAATTCGATTCTTTGATCAAGAGTGTTTCAACACTTTTCACACTGCCTTCTGTGTCTATCTTTATGATTTTCATGAACCTTAAAAGTAAGCCAGTTCTATATTCAATCATATATGACAGGAGGGACATAACATCAGCCACAGTTGCATCCATTGTACCACACATGTACGAAAAAATGCAACTGCAGGATACTACTTTCTGCCTTACAGACCACTCCAAAGCAGACTCAGTAGTGAACCGGCAGCACAGAGGTGCTTGAGAAACTAAACATCACCATATATACCACTTCTGATTGGAAGGCCACTGATTGGACAGCTATTGCAAGCTTATGTCTCCAGTGGGTGCTGTTTTCTTCATGGCAGCATATTTGTTGGCCATCCTGAGTTTCTATCACAGGCAAAAGTGGTGTAACTGTGTCCAATATCTATCTAACAAGGTGCTATCGCACATTGCAGCAACCACAACAAGATCACTGGTATCTTTGTAGATGAGATGACAGACACATTTTTGATGAGCAAGAGAAAGAAGCCAAATATCCTACAGGCAGTATATCAGTCATATAGATATCATCCTTAAACTTTCAAGGGGCACTTTTCTTTCAACAGCCTTACTATCCACAACAGTAGCAATATTGAGCTCTCTCAGGAGCTGCCTACTGCAAGCTTCAGTCAAGAAGACGAGGTGAAGCACAATTGAATTCCCATGAATCAGGACTAAGCCACTGACTCCTTTGGACACCAGTCAATACATTTGTCCCAATGAACGGAGTTCACATTGGAGGTAGAATTTCCTTCTTTCCTCAGTTGTGACCAGAAATCAGTGGGCCGTGAAATCAGTGGGCCCTGGACTTGTTAACAATTGGTCATGCCCTTGAAATGACCTAACATCTTTTGATTACACCGCCACCCAGAAACAAATATCTGTACCTTCACATGCTGAAGATCAATATTGAACGAATGTAAGGAAAGGAACAATAGAGGTCCTAATCATCTTGACACACCGAAATGTGGGATTTAACTCCGGGTTATGCCAGATTAGAAAGAAAAAGCCTGGAGATTGAAAACTGTTATTGGATCTTTGGAACTCATCATTTGTTTGAGAAAACTATTCCAGATTGTAACAAACGTTACACAGCTCTTGATGAAAGGAGAGTATATAACATCACAGCAGCTGCAGGGCGTACGCTTTCATATTCCAAAATACACTAACATTGAAAAATCCACTAATTTAAGTTGACTGGTTTTCATTACCAATATTAAGTACTTCAACTTATCCTAAAATCCACTCCAAGAGCCTTTATATAATGTTTAGTCTCCTCCTCCGCCATACCCCCCTGCAGTTTTTCTGTGAAGACAAGGCTAACATGTCCCCTTATTTAGATGAATGGCTGATGAAATAGCATTCTGCAACCAGTCCATTTTGGCATGTATAAAACCATTCCAAGACTTGGCTATTATTCTCAGTACATAAAAATCCACCCTACACCACCTTACCGCAATACTGGGTACAATGACAGCAAAAGCTTATCCTTCTCAGGAACACCTCATGCTCCTGTCAACACTACCGACCAAGATCCAGACATTACTTACAGTCAAAGTGTGCCTCTTCAGATGACTGCTAAGGATGCTGTTAGTAACATCCCCTTTGATCCCATTTTACTGCCTATTGAGATCCCTTTTGAAATAGGCAGTGAGCTGGCAATGGGTCCCAGATGGGGGTTCCTTCAACAGCCCAATCAAGATAATGCTGAAAGTAAGAGGGAACTGAATAGTGCACCTCAAAGTTCAGTAGTGCTGCAATACATCTGTAGCTCTTTTAGTTTGTGGACAGGAAAGGAAACTGTTTAGAGCATGGATGTGTCTTGGAAGATTAGGAACACACGTATTGGAGCACATTATCCAAAGTACATTGTCTCCAAAGGAAGCCATATTCTGTATCCACATTGAGGAGAGTTACGGCTACAGACAAGGCTGGCCATCCTTCCTGTTGAGTTTTGAGGGAACAAGCACACTCCTTCCAATAGGCAGCACTACCTCCATGCTTTATGTAAACAAGCACCAATGATTGAGAGAGCATGCCCTGTCAACAGAGGCCTAATTACTACAGAAATGGGCAATATGAAACCAGATATTGTTAGACATGGAACATGTGCCAGGGTACCACAACAAATAGGTTGAGAATCTCAGTCTAATGATGACTGTGTGTCATGAATGGGCACCCATTAGAAGGGTACTGGAAAGTATGTCAAGATACTTTAGAAATCTGAGCTAGACCCAGGGGCGGCCCCTCCACTATGGCAGAGGAGCATCACCTACCTGCTGAAAGGAAGCAGAGAAACAGAAAAATAAAATATAATAAAAGCATTTTATAATCATTTTAACTTTCCGCTTAGGTAGGGCGGGGCCAACATCCTCCACGCCAACTGAGGTGAGTGTAAGTGTGCATGTTGGTTTGACCAGCTGTCTGAGGCTGGCCAAACCGACATGCGCACTTAGAACTCTACACCCTCCTGTATTTCACAGCCGGGTACACCAAGCCCAGGCTCCCACTCCCTCAATGAGCAGCATTTTAGCCCGCTCAGGCCAATCCCAGCGCTTTTCTCATAATGTTTAACAGCATATGAGAAGCTTCTGGTCTGGGTGGCGAAGGGGAGCAAGGCAGAAGCTCTGAGGCGGCAGGAGCGGCAGAGGCGATGCAACTGTGCGCTGCCCCACCAGCACTTACTGCCAGCAGCTGCCCCTGGCTGGACCTCTGTGTGACTTGTGACAAACTACTCATTCTTCGCTAACAAATCAAAATTCTTCAGAAAAGGTTATAAGGCTGAAGGTTCACTGCGAAGGTGAAAGCAGAGCCCTACCACTTGATATTGATATCCCCTACCTAGCCTCGCTTCAGACTCTGTCCTGATGACCACTGGAAGCTCATTCAGATCTTCTTCACAAATACCAGTCCCAACTTTTCTGTCATTACCCTGGATCACTGAAATTAATCAGTGTGGCTCCTAAATACAACAAATTTGCACATCTCCTTCCCCGGAAAGCTGTAGAGAAATATTGGCCTACATTAGGGCAGAATCAACCAATACCACATGCAAATCAAAATGGCAGCATTCTGCATATGTTAAGCTGCGAAAGATAGTTTGACCATTTTAAATCTCGCTGCACATGCTACTGCCAGATTTTCTGGCATTTGAGAGGCATCAGGACTCTAAACATTCATCAAAGTTCACTTTCTGTCCTTGTGGAGATTTCAATCCTCCAACTTACCACCCCCATGGACCAAAACAGTAATGAAATAAACAAAGCTGTGTTAAAATTTTCCTTTGAGTTGAAACTTAAAACTGTAATAATCACACTCATGAAGAGTCTCTTTGAATCAGTCCACAAAGCAGATGTGAAATATCTGTCTTATAAAGTAGTATTCCTTCTGGGAATAGCTTCAGTGAGAAGAGGTAGTGAAATAAAAGCTTTTTCTCTCAATTACTTTTAAATCTTGGTTCACAGTAACAGAGTGATATTACAAACGAGTCTGAACCTTATTCATCATGTAACTTTTGAATTTCCCTTGAACCAGTAAGCGGTGCAAAGAGTTATTTCAGAATCCATCTGAGAAAGCAGAGAGCTTTGCACTCAAGACAGATGTCTTAAATCTGCCTTAAACAGAGAAAAATATTGTAGAAAAAGTAGTCATCTGTCAGTTGCATTTTCATGCACACAACAAGGACAAGCATTGGGCAGGCAAGGATTCTGTGGATGGATAGCTGCAACTGCCATGCGCAAGTGTCCAAGACAGGGCACCCTCGTCATTTACGGTAAAATCACACTTAGTGTGGCAGTGTCAGGAGACATCTATGTTGAGGATTCACCTTCAGAAATCTGCTGAGCAGTGAAATGGAACACCAACCTCACCTTTGTGAAACACAACTGCTTGTGAGTTAAACACCTGAGGGTGAGGTTTCTATTTCTCCATTTCCAATCTTTCATAGATTCACATGCTTGAATCATTCCCTGTTATCAAAGTGGGAGTCCTATGGTACAATTAGACAAGCAGTGTAACGTTAAACATAACTTTGGAAGGCCATAAAGCCTTCATTTTAGTGAAATATCACTCTCATTTAAAATAAAACAAACGTCAACTAATCAGGTTGCAGCACCCTCTAGAACTCTCCCCTCAAAGACTTCGCTCTGAGCTCTCCTCAGTTCAACATACTTTTCTCTTCAGAGAGATTATATATCTACTACCGGTAGTCATCTGCTTAAAATTTGACTCCACAATGTCAGAGCTGTCTAAAAGAGGTCTTTCTAAATCATGTGGAACCTGTGGGAAGAAGAGGCTGCAGTCTGAAGACTAACACAAGGGCTGTATATACTGCCTTTACCCTTCTCACACGGTAAAATATTGTAAAATTTGTTGTACTTTCTCTTCAAAAACCCTAAAAGACAGAGAAGGGAGGTTTGTACTGAGGCTCCGAAAGCTAAAAACCAAGGAAGACCCTGTTTCTGGAGATGACAGTGATGATTCTTCCTCATCTTCCAGAAGAGTTCCAAAAAGAGAGAGTTCAGAAGTTTGGCCACCTCAGGAGCCTCCCAAGAACTGTTAAAAAAATACTCACCATGGGTCTTCCAAGGAGCGCAGTCCCTCTGAAAGCCATTCTCACAAGCATAAGGGGCATGATATTTCTTCAAAAAAACTAGAGAAATCAAGACCTGAACCGTCTACGCCTTCCCCTCAGATTTCTTATAAGTTTTAGGAAACCGTCATCAGCACGACTGACGGAGAAATTATCAATGAGCACACCATTGATGGAAAAAACATCTGCAATGTTGACGACCATAATGTCGACCAAAACAATGGTCTCTACAATGAAAGTGGTCCTGTCACTGACTACAACTACATTATCAACAGCGCAGTCTAAGGAGCTCATCCCATTAATGGTTAAACTGGTCACTGCCTTGACAACAATGACACCATCAACGGCGAAATATGTTTAATTGGCAGTACTGGCCAGACCGCTGTCTAAGACATTGTCGATGAGAGGAAAAACACAGGAAAAATAAAAGAAATGCGGGAAACCATATCTCTGATGCCAGAACATACTTCCCCAAGCAAGGTGTCACCCTACCACCCAGTCATCTCCTTGATGAGGATGACTCGGATGATAATGACCCATTCGGGGTCACAGACAGCACATTGGAGCTGCATGTAAAATATCAGCAAGATGATGATGATGATGAGGAGGAGGAAGAATATTATTGGCAGGAATATTACTCTCCTCAACAAGTGAGCTTACATTATCAAGACCAATTCTAGCCATACCCGCTGTAACAATTCAGGAGGCTGTGGTATGTGTACAAAGAGCATTGGTCTCAGACCTCCAAGTGATGCTGGTGGATTACTACAAGCGATTTCCGCCTACAACTACCTCACCTAAACAGGTTAAAGCACCTCCTAAAATTCCTTCAGTACAGCCTACCATGTCTCAAACACCATGGAATATACCAACAGTCGTCTGAAGGCATACACCACAGTCCAGAACCGTGCCAGTGCATGATAGCTTGTCTTCCGATGATGAAAGGGAAGAGGAGGAACTTTGAGATATCCACACTGAGTGGGATGATTGCCTCATTCCGACCCCGTCATCCCCAATGCCACCACCCATAGATTCACCCCTTGAGGATATGGATAATCTCCTGGAGATGGTGGCTATAGGTTTGACCTTCCGATAACAACTAAGCAAACTGACTGTTTTTTTTATGCAATTTTAAAGAAACCTTCCGTAAGACTGTCAGATCTATTCCTATTGTTGACTACATCTGGGAGGAACGTATAAAAAACATATAAAAACCCAGCCACAGTAGCTGCCTCACCTAGGCAAGAAGTATAATGCCCCAGAAGTTTCTCCATGATGCCTAATTAGACATCCAAACCCTGACTCTGTAGTCACCCAAGTGGCCCAGTGTCATTCCAAAAATCTATCTGCACACGTTTCAGCACCTTGTCATAAGGAAGGCAGGCCCCTCGACAGATTCAGCAAGGGATTTTCTTTGTCATTGGCACTCACGGTGCGAGCAGCAAACTCACTGCCAGTGCTCAGAAGGTATGACCCCCAAATGTGGTCAGATGTATATTGATTGTTTACCAGAAGATGCTAAAGCTGAAGCCGAGAAGATCCTACAAGAAGGCGAGCGTGCCTCCTCTGAAATAATTGACTGCGCCATGGACATTGCCTCCACACTTTTAGCTGGCAGGGGCAGGAGTCCTACAGAGGTGGGGGTGGTTAAAAGCCACTTTTTAGGCCAGAGGTACAGAGCACAATTTTAGACCTCCCATATGACGTTGAAGCCCTATTCAGGAGGCTTATTGATGAGGCCCTCCAATCCATCAAAGCGGATAATAATACCGCAAAGTCACTGGGTACTCTGCAATACCAAAAGATTCCCTTTTGTAGTGCACATGGTAGAGGACAATTCTTTTATGGAGGAGGTTATCAACAATACAGCTACCTAACATACCAACCTGTGTTGCAACAGTTTCGTCCCCAATACCAACAGCTATAACATCATCAGGCAGCCTCCACAAGGCAAACCCAGAATGGAAAGATGGGTCGACAGAGCAAGGGCACAGGACGTCGACAGTGATGTATTACAAGCACTCTCTACTCCTTTATCTCCTCCAGCATGTCTCAGAGGCAAAATATCCAATCACCTCACTGAATAGAGAAAAATACCAACAGACCAATGGGTATTGGATTCAATTAGATACGTCTCACACTGGAATTCATTCAGAAACTGCCTCCAGCCCAACCCCAGAAGTCCCCGCCAAAAGATCTCAGGTTAGAAGTCCAGACTATGCTCAGCAATATAGATATAGGTGCAAACATATTCTAATGTTCACATGATGTGCTATTTAATCTGATTCAAGCATATGAATCTATGAAAGATCTAATAATGGAGAAGAAAATAAGTTACTTACCCGTAACTGTAGTTCTCGCATATTGGTATCTTTCATAGATTCACATGAACCCACCCTCCTCCCCTGAGAGGCTCACCTGTTCTTTAATATTAATATATAGTCACTCTTGAGCGCTGAAAATCTGAGAGACTGAAGCCTCTGAGGGAGTGTTCTAGAGGGTGCTGCTGCAACCTGACTGGTTGAAGTTGGGTTTATTTTAACCCCTTCGCTGCCAGGCCTTTTTCCCCTCAGGTGCCAAGCCAAATTTGCGTCCTTTTTTTCCAACATCATAGGGATTCTAGAGGTACCCAGACTTTGTGGGTTCCCCTGAAGGAGACCAAGGAAGTATCCAAAATACAGCGAAAATTTAGTTTTTTTGAAAAACTGTGAAAAAAGGGCTGCAGAAGGCTTGTGGTTTTTTTCCCCAGAAAATGGCATCAACTCAGGGTTTGCAGTGCTAAAATCGCCATCTTCCCAGCTTTCAGGTACAGGCAGAGTTGAATCAGAAAACCCAATTTTTCAACATAATTTTGGGCATTTTACTGGGACATACCCCATTTTTTTTTTTTTTTTTTTTTTTTTTTTTTTTTTTGTGTGCTTTTAGCCTCCTTCCAGTTAGTGACAGAAATGGGGGTGAAACCAATGCTGGATCCCAGAAAAGTAAATATTTCTAAAAAGTAGACAAAATTCTGAAATCCACAAGGAGTAATTTGTGTAGATTCTACAAGGGTTTCCTACAGAAAATAACAGCTGAAATAAAAAAAATATTGAAATTGAGGTGAAAAAAACTGCAATTTTCTCCACGTTTTAATCTGTAACGTTTTCCTGCAATGTCAGATTTTTGAAAGCAATATACCTTTATGTCTGCTGGACTCTTTTGGTTGCGGGGATATTTAGGGCTTGTAGGTTCATCAAGAACCCTAGGTACCCAGAGCCAGTAAATGAGCTGCCCCTTGCAATGGGTTTTCATTCTATACCGGGTATACAGCAATTCTTTTGCTGAAATATAAAGAGTGAAAAATAAGTATCAAGAAAACCTTTGTATTTCCAAAATGGGCAAAAGGTAAGGTGTTGAGAAGCAGTGGTTATTTACTCATCTCTGAATTCCGGGGTGCCCATACTAGAATGTGAACTACAGGGTATTTCTCAAATAGACGTCTATTTTACACACTGGGTTACATTTGGAAGGAAAAAATGGAGAGAAAGACAAGGGGCAATAACACTTGTTTTGCTATTCTGTGTTCCCAATAAAAATGGTACCTCACTTGCGTGGTTAGGCCTACTGCTTGCGACAGGAAACGCAACATGGACACCTCACATTTTCCCAAAGAAAACAGAGCTGTTTTTTGCAAAGTGCCTAGCTGTGGATTTTGGCCTCTAGCTCAGACGGCACCTAAGGAAACCTAGCAAACCTGTGCATTTTTTTAAAACTAGACACGTAGGGGAATCCAAGATGGGGTGACTTGTGGGGCTCTCACTAGGTTCTTTGCCCAGAATTGTTTGCAAACCTCATAATTTGGCCAAAAAAACACATTTACCTCTCATTTCGATGACAGAAAGTACTGGAATGTGAGAGGAGCCACAAATTTCCTTCCACCCAGCATTCTCCCAAATCTCCTGATAAAAATGGTACCTCACTTGTGTGGGTAGGCCTAGAGCTTGCGACAGGAAATGCCCCAATACTCTTACTGGACACAGCAAATGTATCAAATACAAAACTACCTGTTTTTGCAAAGGGGGGGGGCGGCACCTGCGTTTTTGGTCTTGGGCTCAACTGCCATCTAGGGAAACCTACCAAACCCAAACATTTCTGAAAATTAGACATCTGAGAGAGTCCCAGGAGGTGTGACTTGCGTGGATCCCCCAATGTTTTCTTACCCAGAATCCTCAGTAAACCTCAAATTTAGCTAAAAAATCTAATTTTTCCCACATTTAGGTGTGGGATCACCGCACCAGGACAAATTTCCTACCACCCAACGTTCCCCTCAGTCTCCCGGTAAAAATTATACCTCACTTGTGTAGGTGGGCCAAGTGCCTGTGACAGGGAAGAGACAAAAACATGTCAAAATTGAGGGGGAACCAAAAGGGGTCCAAAAGGGCAGTTTGAAAAAACATTTTCAGGCTGACAAGTGCAGCAGAATTTTTAACGGTATAGATGAGACAATGTTGGGTGGTAGGAATTTTGGGGATTCCAGCAGATTCCGGAAGGTTCCATCACAAAAAGTTGGAGGTTTTCAGGGCATTGTGGGTAAGAAAATGGTGCGGGGTGCATGTGAAGCACACCACCCTGGAATCAACCAGATGTTTAGTTTTCAGATGTGTCTAGGTCTTGTGGATTTTTCTACATGGCAGCGTCCCAAAGTAAAAAAAGTGCAGCCCTCACCATTCCAAGTGGGACGATTTTGAGTTACCAAGCTTGCATGGCCCAAATGTAAAACCGAAAATAGTCAAATGTCCTCTTGCTTGCCGTGGGATAAGATGTTTTAGTGTGCGGTGGGAGAGCAGAAAGACTGTTACCCCCTTCGGTGGGGGTTGGGGCATAACCAGGCCCACACTGGTTGGTAGCTACCACCCCACTATTTTTTTTTAAATTCCTTCCACCTAGTAGACTAAAAATATTCCCCCCTGCCCCTTCCGGGGAGCAGCCCTTGCCCAAGGGGCCACTCCCCTCTTTACAATTACGTTAAAAAAAAAAATCCCTGGTTTCTAGTGGGAAATGATTGCAGAGAGCTTTTCTCTTCTGCATCGCAATGGGAGGTGACCTCTGATTGCGTGCTGACATCATTGGAGGGAGTTGGGGGGGGGGGGTGCTGTCCTCACTAGCACTAGAGCTTCCCCCGAGGGCCGGTACCTGGACGTAATGGTTACGTCCGTGGTGTCTGTGCGGCTCAGCCACGGACGTAATCATTATATCCACGGCCAGGAAGGGGTTAAATGATAGTGATATGTTGCTAAGGTGAAGGCCTGATGACCTTTTCAAGCTATGTTTAACATTACACAGCTTTTCTAATTCTACAGTGGGACTCCCACTTTGATGACGGGGAATGATTCAAGCATGTGAATCTATGAAAGATACCAATACTGTGAGAATTAGAGTTGCAGGTAAGTAACTTCTTTTCTTTCCTACCATCCACCGTATTACTTGTTTGCATCATCATAAGGCTTTCTGTTCTGATACAGATGTAAATGTAGAGCAACCCAGTGCTGAAGATGAAAAACCTTATCTGTAGCTGCAAGCTTCTAGTCTTAGTATTGTTCATAGGTTAACATGCAATCCCCCTCCTCCACAGTCAGGTCTCACCATATGTAATACCACCTATAATTTCCTTTACCTTTATGCTATATGGAGATTACCGTAGGATTCCCAATTGAGCGATGGGGAAAGATGCAAGCATGTGAATCCACTGATGATACCAGTGCTGGAGAACTGCAGTTACAAGTAAGTAAATATCTTTCTTCTCTAGAATATGCAAAACATAGTTGGGCAGCAGTCTATAGATGACTGCTTTTCATACTATCTCTTTGCTGAGCATTGGGCTCTCTAATGTAGTGTACTCAGCTAGTCGCTCCACTGGTTTAATATATTTCCTTACGGCATGACCCAATTGGAAATAAAAAGCTGTGTCCAAGGCATCTGAAATTCTTGACTCAATTGGAAGAACAGAAGCATTGCATCCTTGCCCCACTAAACTTAGACATTTCATTCCTTAAATTATAAGAGTTCAGTCACCGCCTTCATTTTATTTTTTCACCATAGCGGGATAGTTTGTGTAATCGTTCCTTTCTAGGAAGAGGAGAACTTGCTACTCTCCATGCCTTTTAAATCACCACAATTGATAAAGGTTGTACTGATCGCCCCCAGTTAGTATGTTGGAATCCTATTTCACTCAGTTAATATTTGTCCAACCTTAGTAGAGGACTCTCACTGCTCCTTAAAGGCTTAGTCATTAATGGCCACTTGCCCACATTACTTATTCCTCTATTCTCCCTTCTGGATTATGTTTATGAGATGCATAGACACTACCTTTCTGATTCTACGTCTACTTGTAGAAGTAATCACACAAGATTTCTAAGCTCAGTAGTCAGACTTTCTAAGGAATACTCACTTTTGCATCTTCCTTATGTGATCTCTTGCTCCAGGCAGAAGACCTCATCCAGAAATGTTGTAGCTGTTCTTTGTCACTAACACTGTGGGGCAGTTTCTGGTGTCACTAGAAGGGGGAGCAACATGCTTTGGTGCATATAGGATGTGCAGGCTCCAGTAACATTTCGTAAAAAAAAATTTAACCACTCCACAAACGTGATCAAGAGCTTTTAGTGACATAGACCCCTACTACAACCCACACCTACTAGCCCCACAGGGTGATCCTGATACACTTAATGAGCTTTGGGAGACTACAACGTCGACCCTCAAATGAATACGACCCTGATTTATACCCTCCCAAACCCTCACCTCCTGATAAACCACCACATGCTATGAAGTATTATGCAGGGCTGTGGAATATCATAACGTTGATATGCACACAATAGAGGATGAAGATGATTTTCCAGTAGAAACACTATCTAAAACACAACATACCCTGCAGTTCTTAGTTATGCTTAAAGACATGCTGACGCCCACTACAGAGTGTTTTAAGCTGACCATTAAATCAATGGTCCTTATACCTAGGGTTGTTTATATATATATTTTTATATATATATAATATCCCCTCTCCAATTGACCCGAAGTACATTAAAGAACATGTCCCCCTGATTCTCTCGTAGTACAGACAGCAAGAAAGCAAGCCAACGCTCAAGGCACAGGGAGCGCTCCTCCTACAGACAAAGCACGAAATTGGATGCTGCAGGTAAAGGAGCTGCAGTGCAGGCGTCAAACCATCTTAGTATCGCCAACTCTATAGGCCTTTTCAGAAGGTACAATAGAGCACAATGGGATGTGAGGCAGGAACTATTACAGCACCTCCTTGTACAATTTAAACAAAGGGGAACAGAACTATTAGAGGAGGGGAAAATCATCTCTAACACAACAATTTAATGTGATTTCGATGCTGCTGACATCAGTGACAGGAAAGTCAACACTAGCATCATAATCCGGCACCACATATGGTTAAGAGTATCGGGCTTTAAACCAGATGTCCAGGAATAGCTCCTCAATTTACCCTTTGATGGAGAACACCTCTTTGGACCACAGATTGATGAAATGTTAGAGAAAATAAACAAGCATTGGCCAGGCTACTAGGTCTCACCTTTGGGTGAGCTACTATTGGCTTTGCCAGTAGAGTGGGTAACGGAGTGGGGTAAGCAATGGGTGGGGTCTTAGCCTCATGTAAAGTAACAAAATGTCTCACAAGCGACAGTCTCAGGACAGAACCTTAAGAACTCTTTTGGCAGCAGTACTGCAAATACAGCCTTGATAGATCTGGGATTGGCGCATGGCAAAAGAAAGGGGTAAAAAAAAAAAAAAAAAAACGCTATTAACATTATACAGTTAATGCATTGCTTCAAGCAGATGTTAACATTATGGCAGTGCAAAGTCAGAGTCAGCAGTTAGGATGGGGGGGTGTTGTCTGGACTGGAAAGGAACTGTAGGTTGATCCAAAATGCCATTGTTCACAGTGGGATATTGAACCAACAGGCTCAAAGGGCATGGGCGGGAAGGAAATGGCTTCATCTACAGCCAAAGAAAGTACCTGGGATCGAATGCCAGCAAGGCTTAGTTCTTTAGAGTACTTGTGTCTTTCAGCAAGTTACTGAGTTTAAACTGTGTGAAACTTGAATTTTACTACGGAGTATTCACAAAAAACAAATATCATGGGATTATAAAAGCAATGCCCCATACATCAGTACTTGAAATGGAAATAGAAAATGGTAGGTACTCACTATAGCAGAACAACTGTTAGTTACTTAGACGTAGTGATATTTCCTTTCATATTAAAGAAGTTGCTTAGAGTACCTGCACTTTAAAGCTTGTGCTTTTGACATAAATTGTTTTTTCTGATAGCGCTTCATACCATCGTTTAACTGTTTCTAAGAACTATATATCACGTATTGCTTTCACATTTGCAATTTCATACCTGAAGGAAACAGGTATAGCTTCTGCTACAAAACTAAAAGCAAAAGGACAATGTTAAACGTAAAAATGTGTGTTAAGGATTAAAAAAAAAAAAAAATAGCTAAAAGCTGTGCAGTGTGGGTAATAAACAGGATTATTTTAGACTTTGACAAAAAGAAGCTATCCCAGTGAAGTTGTGAGGCTTTTGAAAAACAAGTTAATCTGCATCACTCTAGTGATTTCTCTCTTGCAGGTGTCCAGCACCGTGGCCATGCTCCAGCTTGTGCAAAGGTTTTTCGATACAGCTCACTAGGTGTGGTGCAGTAGTCATAGCAAGGTTATCTTTTTTTAAATGAGTGTTTTACTGATTCATGGGGGGTTGCACAGTGCACGGAAGTGCTCATAATTTTAACAGTGACGCACTAGTGCCATCCTACTTTGCTAATTAGAGGAGTATGAAGTTTAGATTAAGTGTTAATTGGACGAATGCATTGAACAGTGACTGCATGGAAAATACAGACAACAAAAAGGAGGGACCAGGAGAACAAATTAACCACTGGCAAGCAAGATAATTTAAAAGACAAGCGATTACACAAATCAAAAGCGATGGGAGGAGTCCAAGCCCTCAAAGTACATACAACAGATCATCCTGACAGCGCAAGTGCTGTCTAGGCTTGACCTAAAAAGGACACCTGCAGTGGCAAAGCCATGGATGCCTTACAAACATAGCAGCACAGAGGGTCCTTTCGAAGGGGTCAGTACAGAGGTGCATCTAAACGTACACCTCTACAGATACATGTACGTTTCAAAAACAGCAAAGCCTCAATCAGTGGCAGTTTACTGGAGGGGCCTACCATAGAGCACACTACAAAGGCAGAAGTAACGGAGGTCAAAGTCGTGAATCCACTATCAAATTAACCACATCCACTAAGCAGTGACCCTGATTACTCCCACCCCCAAACACCTAACACCTGTGGTGGAAGGCTGCAGTATTACCACTCCGATTGGGAGAGAATCACCTAAGATCAATGGGTCCTATCTATAATAAAACACAGATATTGTCTAGAACTAAAATCATCTCCGCCCACTATTTCACCTAAGTCACAAACAATGTCAAAAGAACTCTGAACTCTCCTACAAGAGACAATTCAAGCCCTGCTTCAAAAAGGAGCCATAGAGCCAGTTCCAAAGCAATATCAGGGAGATGGAGTGCACTCACTATATATCCTGATTCCAGAGAGAGATAGCATCTTAAGGCTACAGCAAGGAGACTTCATGACCAGCATAGACCTCAATGATGCCTACTCTACTTTCACCTACCAATACACCCAACAAGTCGCCGCTATCTGCATTTCCAAGTAAGTAGACGACATTACTAGTTCAAAGTGTTACCATTCGGCGTAACTACTGCACCACGTATATTTACAAAATGTCTTGCAGCTGTAGCTGCTCATCTCAGAAGGGGTGTGGGGGGAACACGTGTCTTCCCATATCTAGATGGTTGGCTGATCAAGATTGCAAGCAAACAGCACGAACTGCAAGATACTCCGAAGGTAATCAACCTTCTGCACAATCTGGGCTTCTTGCTCAATCTTAATAAATCTCACCTACAACCTTTACAAATGCAGCTATTCCTCGTTGCTACTCTAAATACCATTTGAGCAATGGCTTATCCCAGTCTTACCAGGGTACAAAAGATCCAACTTGCACGATCTCTTTTTCAACCAAATTGCCACAGTAGAGTAAAAATAGTGATGATCCTTATAGGAATTAAGGTTTAATTTATCTTCATAGTACCACATGCAAGACTGCACATCTACAGTCACAACAGTCTCAAGCGGAGTGATATCTACAGGATCTACTGGGGATAGTGCCAGCGACCCATCGCTCTATGCAGTGGTAGAACAGCAACTTTCTGTTACAGTGTCGGCCCTTCAGAGCTCCCAATCCACAGGTGAACAGTACAACAAATGTGTCCTCACATGGTTAGGGAGTGCACATGCAAGATCTCACAGTCTGGGCCAATGGTCTCCAATGTAAAAAGTATCTACATATCAGTCACCTAGAACGTCTTGCAATTCATTAAGCTCTTCAACAACATCTTTACCACAAAGTGGTTCTAGTCCGCACCAACAACATGACTGCGATGTATTACATACAAAAGCAGGGAGGCCTTCACTCCATACAGCTTTCACACACAGCGCAGCTCATATGACTTTGGGTCATACATCATACCATCCACCATCATAGCAGAATATCTACCTGGGGTGGACAGCGACTTCGCAGTAATGCTCAGCAGAATGCACCAACAGGTACACAAGAGGGAAATTGACCCAACTTTGCTCTACTCATATTTTCAACGATGAGGAACCATGCAGGTGGATCTCTTTGTCACACCCCAGAATGCGAAATTCCAAAACTTCGCTTCCAGGTTTCCTCACCCCCAGTCCAAGGGAAATGCCCTATGGATCGACTAATCAGAGATATTAGCCTACACTTTACCTCCTCTGCCACTTGTTCCTTATATGGTTCAGAAACTCAGGCAAACATCCCTCACACTAATTCTAACAGCCTCAACATAAGCCCAACAAGTTTTCCTCCTAAATGATCAATTAGAGCTCATCCCTTTCTCTCAGTTACGTTAGTCTCACACAGGCAAAGACAAACAGAAGCAGAGCATAGTTCAATAAGGTTTATTGCAGTAACTGCATCTTAGATAAAATGGCATGTATTGCAATAACTAGGATGATAAAACGTGCTAGATGCAAATTGTGACAATAAGAGTGAAACACAAATACAGTCCCACTATTCTGTCAATAGGAATAATATAGATATATTCCCTAGCTAAGCTGTGTTAGAGAACATCATGATAAACCCTAATCCGCCCTTCAGGTTTCTCCCCCTGGGAAGACATCATCCCCCATACCTGAGCAAGGAAGCCTGTTGTCTTAAAAGGCACTGTCCCCATATAGGCCAGGGTGTTCGCCAGTCTAAGCAAGCAGCTGTAGTGAAGACGTTCAGTAGTCAGCATGCAGTCATGGTCATCTGGCTGGACTCTCCCTCTAATGCGTATGGGACAGAGAAGTGTTTTCATAATAAAAAGTTGAAAAGGTCCCCACGTAAGGAAATGTATGTTTCTGTGAATGTCAGAGACACAGCGTGCCACTTTTGCCAGCAACCTTATCTGACTGCAGCCTTAATGCTTTCCTGAGTGAAAGAACAACCAGATAAAGTAAATAAAACAACACCACAAATGTGGCTAAAACTAGAAAAACAAAGCAATGCTGAATAAAATGAACTGTGCTTAAGTGCACCACGGCAGGCCTAATTTAAATGGGGTCTTTGGTTGGAGGTGAGGTTACCCCCGTTCAAGCAAGGACCCTCCCTCTAGTCAAGGTGAAAGAGAATCACCCTCCGCTAACCCCTGCCCACCCCCTTGGTAGCTTGGCACGAGCAATAGACTTAACTTCAGAGTGCTAGGTGTAAAGTATTTGTACCAACACACACAGTAACTTAATGAAAACACTACAAAATGACACAACACAGGTTTAGAAAAATAGAAAATATTTATCTAAACAAAACAAGACCAAAATGACAAAAATCCACAATACGCAAGTGAAGTTATCACTAAAAATGCAAAAAGAGTCTTCATGTAATTTTAAACATAATGCTAACGCTGTTAGCGTGAATATGTACCTTGGGTGCGTCAAAAATAACCCTGCACAGGCGAGTGTGCTTCAAAAAGGGCTTGCAATGCTTTGTTTTCACTCACGAGCAAGACCTTGATTTGTTTCTCCCTTAGTCGGGTCAGCGTGCGTCGTCTCTTCTCTCCGCAGGCGAGCGATGCGTTGATCCGGTCAGCACTATCTGGTCCGGGCACGCCTTGCGTCGTGGTGTTTGCGTCAGAAATTCAGCCGCACTATGGTCAGAAAACCACACAGCCTGGGTTGCGATCTCACCCGTCTCTGTCAGCGATGCTGCGTGCCATTTCTCCAGCCGCCGGCGTCGATCTTCCGGTCGCGTTGCAGGCCGCAGATCGGAGTTGCGTTGATCTTTTCCCCGCACAGCAGTCTGTGCATGGATTTCTCACTCTTGGGCTGCCAGCTTCTCTTCTCAGGGTCCCAGGAACTGGATGGGCACCACTTGGCAGAGTAGGAGTCTCTCCAAATCAAGCCCTTGGAGATGGTCACAAGAAGGAAGGCAACACAAAGTCCAGTATTTGCCCTCTAGCACAGGCAGAAGCACCAACTGCAGGATAGCTCCACAAGGCACAGTCACAGGCAGGGCAGCTCTTCTTCTTCAGCTCTTCAGCTCTTCTCCAGGCAGAGGTTCCTCTTGGTTTCCATAAGTGTTCTAAAGTCTGTGGTTTTGGGTGCCCTTCTTATACCCATTTTGCCATTTGAAGTAGGCTTACTTCATAGGAAAGTCTCTCTTGATTGGGAAATCCTGCCTCGTCCAGGTCAGGCCCCAGACACCCACCAGGGGGTTGGAGACTGCATTGTATGAGGGCAGGCACAGCCCTTTCAGGTGTGATGACCACTCCCCTCCCTCCTAGCACAGGTGGCTCATCAGGAAATGCAGACTGCACCAAGCTCACTTTGTGTCACTGTCTAGTGAGAGGTGCAACCAGCCCAACTGTTAAACTGACCCAGACAGGGAATCCACAGACAGGCAGAGTCACAGAAATGGTTTAAGCAAGAAAATGCCCACTTTCTAAAAGTGGCATTTTCAAACACACAATCTTAAAATCAACTTTACTAAAAGATGTATTTTCAAATTGTGAGTTCAGAGACCCAAACTCCATGTCTATCCGCTCCCAAAGGGAATCTACACTTTAATCATATTTAAGGGTAGCCCCCGTGTTAACCTATGGGAGGGACAGGTCTTGCAACAGTGAAAAACAAATTTTGCAATTTTTCACTATCAGGACATTTAAAACACATTACTATATGTCCTACCTTAACCATACACTGCAGCCTGCCCTTGGGGCTACTTAGGGCCTACCTTAGGGGTGCCTTACATGTAAGAAAAGGGAAGGTTTAGGCCTGGCAAATGGGTACAATTGCCAAGTCAAATTTACAGTCAAAAACTGCACACATAATAGTGCGTTTCAGTTCCTTTTCAGGGATCAAGATTAATTGGTCCAAGTCGGTGGTGCTGCCGCTGTCCGCGGGGGTAATGAGATTCCCCTCCCAGTACCCAATTGAATGGGCAGATGGGCCAGTTCGATATTTGGGAATCTGGCTGAGCTGTGATGTGGATACCCTCTGGTTGGCCAATGATGGCAAGGTGCTGTCATGGCTTGAGTAGAAAGTTGAGGCGTGGCGCACCTTACTGCTTTCGCTGATTGGGCGCATTGCGATTGTGAAAATGTTGATTTGCCAAAATTTCTAGATCTGTTTGTTAGTCGGCTTCGTTCGGCTCTGATACGATTGGTTTGGGCCGGGGTGCAACCTCGTATTTCCTGGGAGAAGCTGACGCTGCCCTTTGAGCTGGGTGGCCTTGCTGCCCCTGATCTGGAGCTTTACTATTTTTGTGCCCAGGCGCACTTCACGTACTACTGGCTGCGGCCCATCCGATACTTGCCGCATCTTGCGCCTGAGAGCGACTCAGTGTGGCCAGACGATTTGACTCGAATCCTGGGCGGTTCTTCTCGACCTCGTTCGCGAGTTATTGATACAGTGGCGTGTACCGCTCGGGCCTGGATGGTACTGCTGCGTCGCTCCGCGGCGAGCTCTGCCTTTGCCTCTTCGCTGTCCGTTCTTTCAGTCGCGGATCTTGAGATGTTCCGCGATAGACCATTGCGCGACTTCCTCCGGGACTCGGGGTTGGTTACTTTGGAGGATTGGTTTGAGAATGGGCGACTGATCTCCATTGGGAATGTGTTAGAGGGTCGATGTGCTACAGCGCTGCAGCGGCTGTACGTGCTGCGTGTCCGCGCACTGTTGCGGGCGCGATTCTCTGGAATTACGGACCCTCCATTGGAGTGTCGGCCTTGGAGGCCCTGTGCGGAGCTCAGTCGCCGCGTAAACTTATTACTAAACTGTACAGTTTTATGCAGGAGCAGAGAGGTGATCTTGGTTCGTCTGTTAGAGTGAGAGGGAGGTGGATGTGGGCGAGCCTATATCTGAGCAGATGTGGTGAGGATGTTGGGCGCATATGAGAACACTGTCCCCTAATTATGGGCTCCGCCTGATTCACTTTAAATTCCTGCACCGCTTATATTATACTCCTAAAGGCCTTTGTTCGATGGGCTTGCGTGCTGATGCCAGTTGTGAGTGGTGTCGGGCGCCCAAGGCTTTTTTTTTTTTTTTTTTTGCATCTAGTGTGGGAGTGCGCCGAGGTGCGTGTCTTCTGGATGGAGGTCATGAGGATAATTGAGGAGATGACCAGATTGGAGTTGCCCTTTTCCCCTAGACTAGCGTTGCTGGGATGTGTGGACGAGGTGCGGCGACCTCACAGACAGTTGGTGAGCCTTCTTTTGTTGCTAGCTAAGCGCAGAGTTGCGATGTGCTGGGGTCGGGGTCGGGCCCCTCGGGGCTCGGATTGGCTGCTTGACACCTCCTTTTGTCAAGAGCTGCTGATGATTTTTTGGGAGCTGACCCTGGAGGGTTCTCAACCTAGGGATATGTGGGCTCCGCTGCGCACTTATCTGGATGCCTTGCAGGGTGGCTGAGGTGGTATTTTGTGACTAAATCCACAGCTAGGAGTTTGGTGTGCCTTATTAACCAGTTTCTCCAAGATCTTAGTGCAGGTAAGTGCAAAATCTGTCTAAAGTAACTTAATATAGTAGGATCAGCCTCCGACTTCTTCAGTAGGGGAAGTAGTATAACCTGTTTCTAGCACTAGGGAAAATGTACAGTTTTCAAGAAATTATTAAAAATATTATCTAGCACTGGATTGATGGTGGAGGAAATTCAATTGATAGATGATGCACGGGCCACATGGATCACCAGGGCTTCCAGATTTTCATTTGGCCGTTTCCTTGGCTGAGTCTTCATATGATACAGGATGAAAGGTAAATAATTTAGGTTCAATATGTAACATCTGATCAATATAGTTTTTAGGAGAAGTCTCTCCTGAAAAAAAAAGAATATATATATATATATATATATATTTATTTATTTTTTTTTTTTTTATTTTCTCATGAAAAAATTGACATAAGCCATTACATAATTCAGCTGACGAAATGTGTTGTTTTCCATACCTTCAGTAGATAAGAGAGTGAACGATTTTAGACTATTAAATATGGGGTGTTGGAAGCTGATAAAATTTGAGATGAGAAATATTGTCTTTGAACCTTACATATTGATTTATGAAATTCTCGTAAGAATAATTTATATTTATTTTTTACATCATTATTATTGGATTTTCGCCATATTGTCGCCAGAATTTTACAGCAACTTTTTTCTTCTTTAAAGAAGTCGAAAACCAAGGGGCTGTTGGTTTAGCCATTCTTTATATATTATTTGTAAGGGGGTAGATGCATCAATTCACCAGTTATTAAAAGCTACCATGCCAATATCAGGAGTGCCTGTTACGTTTAAAGGAGTAGATCGCAGTCTTTCTGAGAGAAGAGGTTCTGAAATTGTGCGTCAAGCTCTAGAAAAAGTTGGTGTTTTATATTTAAATTCCTGATTCAACTTGATAGCTTACATTCAGCTTGACATAGCATGAATTATTATTCTTAATCAACTGTCTTGGTGGTTCTATCAAATGAATCATGTAGTGATATTCCTATCAAACAGCCTTTATAGAACAGAAAGAAAATAACTACTACCTGTTCTAGTCCAGTCTCTAGAGAATCTTTTCACCAGTGGTTGTCTTCATAAATGTGAAGGGATCACTCTCGTTTTCAAGTGGGTCTTTATGCTTGATACTACTTTATCAAGCAGCTCCTTGTAACATACGTTTCAGGCTTTGACAAAAAGTTACAGGATATCGTTTGTAGTGGTCTAGTACTTGAAAGAAGTCAAACTATCCATGAGTATTTTGGTGTTCACTACAATGTGCTTAGCTTTCAAGTATGCTCTGATCCAAGCTCAAGATAAAGTTGTTTTTTCCAGATAGATAGCACCACTGCTAATCCATAAGACTGAGGTTTCTTGAATTTCAGATCCAACAATACTTTGTCTATGTAGTGAACAGAGTCTTGCAAGGATGTAAGGCACACTACAGCAGTCTGTTTTCTGTTGGAACTGAGAGGATTCCCCTTATCTCTTCAGGCGATCGGAGTAGCTGTGAACAGCATACAACGTTTAGTTCTTTTTATTCTCTCTCACTACATAGTCAGGTTAATTTAAAGGTAAATTAAACATATGTGATTAAGTACCAGATGAGTCTTACAGGACACTTGGGGCCTCACTACGAGTTTGGCAGGTGACAGAGGCCTCGTGCCAAACCTTTTGAGTCGGAAGACCGCCGGTTTGGGTTTCCGCTCCCTGGCCTTATTATGAGTTTTTCCGTCCGCTGGCCCAGGGGGGAAACTACCCACAACATTGACGCCAGCTCGTAATTAAGCCTGCGGCAATGTTGCAGTGCATCCGGTGCAATAGCACCCGTTGCGCTTTTCACTGCCTGTAATTCATGCCAAGTGCGTGGGCAGTGCAGGTGCACCCCGTCTCCGCCAGACTTTGCATGGCAATGGTACCGCCTTGCAAAAGCTGGCAGACACACGACTCGTAATCCCCAGGGCTGCCCTGGCAGATTAAGACTGCCGGCACTACCAGGCTGTCGGCCGGCGAAAAAGTGCCAGTGTCGGCAGTCAGACCGCGGTGCTTTCGCCACAGTCATAATGTGGCTGTCGGGACACCACATTGGCGGCGGTCCAACTGCCACTGCGAGTCAGGCAGTTCTAGGACCGCCAGACTCGTAATTAGGGCCTTTGTGCTGACTGAAGTGCTGTATGTTTTGTACGCCTCTGCTTCATTCCTCATGTTACTTTCCTTCTGCTGGCAATAAAAGGAGGAGACATAGGGGTGTTAAAAATTAAAAAACCCAAGTTACAAAAAAATACATAAATAGTTGAGCTGTGTTACCCAAGCAGGGAAAGCAGTAAGAGTGGTAATTGGATTGAGGTACAGTAAGATATTTTATTGCTATGTGTTATCTGATAATGGTCCTGTTTGCAAATGTCATTGTTGTAATCTGAATCATTTATTTTGTGCAGGAGAGTTGAAGACTTACAGTTTCGGGTTGAGGAAGAGTCCATTACCAAAGGCGATTTAGAGGTAAAAAGCAATGTCCTAAATAAACGTAATTTCCCATTTTGTTCCGAAATAAAAAGGATGGCCAAGTTGCAGTTCATTTTCAGGACGGTTAATCAAATATAAAATAACACACCGACGGTAAACATTTCATATGTAAGGTAACTGCTAAACCAATGGACTTGTATCATAAGCAGATATAGGAGGAAGAAGAGCCTTCAGTGACTGAACATGTCTGCTGAAGCTGGATGGCTGCAGTGGTGTCACAGTAATTAATTCTTTGTTCAGCTCCAACCTTTCCACTGATCGTTAATGTGCCTTGCTATTGCTTTTTAAAATCTATTAAAAAATAAAGTAATAAAATATATAAACAATGTAAAACTGGCAGGTATTTTCCAAACATTTCCCATGATGGAAATGCTTTACTTATCTATCTATCCATATAGCTAGATAGATAGATACAAACATACATACATGAAATCCACATCCTGGAAAAATTGTGCTAAGATTAACTATTGAATGCTGATTTGTTAGTGTTCACCTAGCAAAATTATTTGCTTTGCTGAGATTCTACACAAAATGGAATATATCAGATTTAAAATGATATATTTTGTTCAGTGCTGTAGTTTAATGAAATGTGCAAATTAAGATCCTCAGATCTTACAAAAGAGACAAGACGTCAATCTGCCAGTTTTATCACACAGAATTATTAAACGATAAACGTTGGATGTCTTCAAATAAAAGGGGAAAATATTTCAAGATACAATAAATGCATGGAAATTGAACACCAGTTATTTGGGTAGAAATTCTCGTTACTCATCTCAACCATTCTCAAACAACTAAGATAATCTCAAGCAAAACTGATAATTCACTTTCTATGCATTTCTCAATGTTATCAGTTTCTTTAAACCCACATAGGATTGGATTGTTTCCATAAAAATGGTATGTGCTTATAGTGAGAACTTTTAGATTTATTTTTAGTAATTCTTAGATGAGAGGGTGAAGACATCCTGCGTTATTGTTATTCTACAGATTGTTTTTATTCAAAATGCTTATTGATACACTACATCACTAACTGCATAATTGGTTTGTAAAGCGTTGACATATAATTGCATGTTGCTTTCAGATCAAGTTAAAGAATTGTTTAAATTAATGTTTTTATTAACTCTGTAAACCCCTTTATTTAGAAAGATAAAAAATCTAAATGGATGTTTGCCTGGTATCATTTGATGCATGATAAATCACTAACAGATGCAGAATACCTTTTAGATTTTGGAACTGGGAGCACACATTTTTGTTTTCAAGTAATACTTCTGCCTAATGTGCATTTGAAAATAGTTCATAGTTACACGTTTTATATCTTTTAATCACCAGATACAGTCAGATAAAGTTTCTGTAGAGGTAGCATAGCGTTCTGCAGTTCCTCACTGCAAAGAACATGTATAGTGCATTCCTTCCTTTCATTTATTGCCACCTTCCCATGTGTTGAATTGTAGACTGCCTTTTAAAAACTCTCTCCTTTGATGTGATCAAGATTTAACTCAAAGACCGCTTAACTTCTTCCAAGTGAAAAATTAGAGCAGCGATGTCAAACTGAGATTTTTCAACAACATGCTTGCAATAATTTAGTAGTGGTACTTCATAGTTTTTGTGGCAGGACAGCGGTGAAGGCACAGACACTATTTGGTTGTTTAACATGTTTTTGTTTGTCAGATTCATCTCCATAGGAGTACATCATTGTGAACATTAAGGGCCTTGTTTAGACAGAGTAACCCCCTCAGCCAAACACTAAATCAGGCCCTACGTTCTCTTTTACTTTATTTATTTACATTTTTCAAATTTTGCTAACAAATAATATACACCTGAGGCATTTGATATTATTAAAGATAGTTATTTCAAGCATTTATATCTGTTTTTCGGCATGTGTGGTCTAGAAAATGTTTAGTGTTGTGCTACGCTATAAAATACAGGTTAGAGTTCTGTAGTTCGGACTATGCTGTTTATTTACAGGTAATGATTGTAAATCCAGCTCTCAACTTAACTTGTGATCAGGTGAAGAACTTTAAGAGGCATGATCAATGAACTCCCCTAGTCTACGAAGACATGTTAAAATAATAAACTGCCTTTATGCTTTTCACTCTTAGATTGTGTTGAAGATCCCTCTTTGAGAGACTCTTGGCATGTTGCAACTCAAGGAAAAATCTGTAATTTAAATTCCATGAGATCCCTGGCCACAGTATTAAAAGCCTTATACATTTCCTTTGTGTTTATTGATTAAACTGTTAACGTTTCTCTAAGTATGTAGTGTCATTCTTTTAATCATGACTCACAAACTCTTTTAAATGTTAGCACTTTGTAATTGGCTTGTGAAAGTGAAGTGAACTTCACTATTGTTAGCAGACTTGCGTAACCTGTGAGCAGTTAAGTATCATTGCCAGCAGTGAATGAAGATTCTTTGAAGTGAAATTAATATTACAGTTAAGCTGTCTTGCTTGGCACTTCAGTTGTTTCCTACTCCCAGTTGTTTCCTACTCCTAGTTTGTTACTGATTTTAAATAGTAATTTTGTTGGGCTATACAGCAGAGATGAAATTTTAAAGAACAATAGCCTTGAGGTTGTGAGGATATTGATCAGTGACATCTGCACTTTTATAAATTTACATTTTTGGCATTTTTAAAAGTTGTGAGACTGAGTTTTTAGCAATAGTGTATAGTTTTTGGTATGTTTAACAGCTCATGCAAATGTTATCAAATATAAGCAGCTAGTTTAAATGTTCATATTATTTTTTCATAAGCAGGAATATTTATTGTGACTACATTAAGGTACCTGGTAAGAATGATTAAGGCACCTAGTAAGAACTTGCTTGCAGACGTACTGCATTACATACGAGTAGTCCTGATTGTTTTGTGCGATATAACTGGTATCCATTTTCCTTATGGCCCACCTTCATATCTAGCTTTGTCTGTGTAATAAAATCATTGCTTTAAATAATAAGGGGGAGAGTTGCTTTCCTTTTAAAGTGTTCTTGTTCCAAGAGTAATGCTAAAACAGTTCCTTAGTTTTGAATATCCATTCCCATCCAGCTGTGAGTTGAGGATAACTTTCCTTTTAGGTATTCATATTAGTTGGGAAGGAAAGTTAAATATTCATAACTTCTTGAAATCCTGAACCAATATATCCTCAAAGTTTAGATTGTCACCTTGAATAACAAAGGCTAAACAGTTCATGAGTCTGGTATTATACAGAGTTGTTTTATTTAAAATGACACATAAAATTGCTGTTCGATCAGTTAAAATGTTTTGTGTCAATTTTTCGTTAGTATTTTTTCTCCCTGATCTTCTAATGTAAAAATTGGCCTTTAATATGCAGCATAAGTTCTAATCGTCTTTGGTGTTCATTGGAAGGTTCTAGGAATAAATGAAAGGAAGCGGAAATGAGCATGTGCAAACATCCATGTTATTCAACCACCTAGCTAGAATATTTGTTTACTTTTCAATATCATTAGCATTTGACAAAATTTATATGCAGTCTACATTTTGATAGATTGTGACAAGTAATATTTTTTGTTTTAAAAATGGGAATACTACATAGTAAAGACATCCATATTGACAATTTTTAGCTGTGCTATTGTAACAATAACAAAAGAAATTTGCAGAAGTTTGCAGTTTATGTTGTGTTGCAATAACACATATGTACAAGGCAACAAATGTACTTATTCTTTCCAGTGTAAAAGTGTAGGCAAGCAAGGAAAAAGGGGTTTATTGCTTATTAAAATCTTAATGTTTTTAATTTGTGCTGATACAGTTTTACTTATAAACTTAACTTACGCTGGCTGCATGGATCTTCCCTACTTTTTCTCCATCCTTCCTCTTGTTGTTTGTCTCTTCCACCATGTCAACCCTTTTCCCATTTCTAGTCTTCTTCCTCACCCATTGCATTTTCATGTTAATTTTCCCCTCTGCATCTTCTCTGCTCATCAGTGGTGGAAGGTACTGCGGCACGGCCTGCATGTGGCTCCCTCCTCTTGTGCTGGCATGTGATGGTGGCACTGTTGTGTTCTCTTCCTTTCCCTTTTTACTAACAGACGCAGACCAAACTGGAGCATGCCCGCATTAAGGAGCTTGAACAGAGCCTGCTCTTTGAAAAGACCAAAGCTGACAAACTTCAGAGGGAGTTAGAAGATACTAGGGTAATGGTTTTAACTATTTGATTGAACTAGTTCTATTTTGTTGTGGAGACTTTCAAGTGAAAACTTCTAGTAGCACCATTCTTCCCTAATCAGAACTCAGGCTAACAAGATGACCGTACAGTGGTTACAACCGTAAGAAGCATTTAAATGGAGGTCCTATAATGTGCTGCTTTACAGATTTAAGGTAAAGAAACAAATGCTTTGAGATTTGTTATCTTTAGCTGAAAAAGGTGAATTGCTATTATTCATCATAAAGTGTAAGGTATTCTATATTTTATTTTCTGTTCACAGCCCTTCTTAGATTTTTCTGTTAATGTTGATATTCAGAGCTTCTCAGTTCTATGTTCTGTAGTCACCAGTTTAGAAATGGCCTGGTGGCATTTTCTGATCCTCCGGTATCAGCCTTTTACTGAAATCATAATTAAAAAAACTTGGTTTAGAATCAGCTTGTCCCTGGAAGGTTAATTTTAGACTTATTCTTCTTTTGCGAATGTCATTGACCACAGAGTTCCCTGATAGCTCTCATCTGAACATAGTTTTGTTTTTTTTAGTACTGGTATATATTTCTTCTTTAACTATCTAATTTCTGTTTTGAGTATTATATACTTCTTACAGTTATTCACAGAGACCATCACATCAACAGAGACCGTGTAATTCACACACTCAGTGAGCTTCAATACGAAGTGTCTTTTTGAATAATGTTTAGGGTAACAGCTTTTGTGAGAGGACATTTATACAGCCGTAAACACAGACAGTGCAGAAACAAGCCACTGAAATAAATAGTTCCTGGAATCCCCGGGACTCTTAAACTAGCAGTTCTTTTCCCTACCACTAAAATAGGAAAATATGTGTTGTAGCAGCCTTAAACAACATCAAGGACAAAACGACTTCCTTTTCTCTCTCTGATTTATGGTTCTTTTATCCCAGCATTCTGAGTTAAAGAGAATATATGCCATATGCTGAAGAATCTGTTTCCGATGCATACTTCTATCTGCAGATTCCTCACTTTAGAATATCTCCCTGGTGTCAGACTGGATCTGAAGAATTTTATAGCAGTGCTCCTATACTTATTGTGCAGCTCTATGGTGACTCCATACCTCTGTGCAAGTGACAGAGCAGCACTTCATATAGCGCAACCCATGCTCGCTGACATAATTTCTTTTCAGTGCTTTCTGGCGCCTATTTGGTTCTTTGCTCCCACATCTGTCAATCTCCTGACTACTCCAAACAACACTTTGAACAGTGTGCTAGAGAATGATCTTCTACGGAAAACAACTGGATTCAAGCTGTGCCACAAAATACAATAGTAGATTTCAGTCACAGACCCACATGAAGCTTGCCCTTGGTTCCTGGGTTCCAGACAGGTCTTAATGATGTGTGACAAAAGTGCCCTAATTCACCTGAAAACATTTTTAAACCTGGAGGCAAAGCTGTATATCACTGAACTCCAGACTTAGTTTCGGTCTTCACCCTTGTCCTGCACCTGTTCCAAGTCGAAGGCCCCAGACCATTTCTAGTGCCTGTTCCACAACCACTTCACTTCCCACTCAAAATATATGGGTCTGCCCAAGCACAAGCATATGAAGCAAAGACTATCTCTTCCACTGTGGTTCCAAAGAGAAACCTTGAGGGTGTTAAGATTTAGACTAAGATTTAAGTTACACTCCCTCAAGGTCACTAACGACCGGACGGATTTCTCAGTTGGTAGTGACATGCCTAGAGTTCCCTGGACCTTTGTTGACCTAACAGCAGATCAAGGCCTTCAAAAAGGCCCTACTGCACATCTTCAGTGTGCTTCTGGTTTCTTCTGGTGTGCCTTTGGGCCCCACAGAACTGCAGTGTCTTGCATTTGGGGTGGATCCTTTCCTATAAGACTAGACACTGGGCCCACAGTAACTCTGGTACAGCCTTTCACTCCGGCCCTGCGATTAGAGCCTGTCCGTGACACAGATACTGACATCACTAGCACCAGTTGATGAACTGATGCCAATGTCCATGTTGGACCCCGAACCGATGTCCACCTGAGGACATGGTGTAAAATTAAAAACTCGCAGCCAGTTGTCATGCAGCCTTACTCCAATTCAGAGCCTCTGCCACAACACAACTATCAACAGAGGCCCCTCAAAATACTTATGATGATGGAGAGGAGGATGGCTTGCTTCTCCCTCATTACACTGATGATGCCTTGTACTTTAATTTCCAACCCCCCAGTGGGCTTTATACCTCCCGTGAAACAGAGCTTGAGTCACCACATCGGCTGCCTACAGTATAAAATGCCATATTTACAGTGATAGTTTGGAGGGTGGCTGAGGTACAAGAGTTACAGTTGCCTTCTAATGAGACTAATTCAAATGTTGTGACAAAAATGTGCAGCCTAGGCCAGCTATTTAGGAACTCTTGCTTTTATTTAATGATGCCCTATGGTTATTTTGATGCCTCCTGATGGAAACCATTTTCTTTTCTGTCTGATAGGTGACATAGGCCAATGTCTGGTGACCCAGATTTTCTCATCAAGCACCCTACTCTAGTAAGGTGAACGCTAAATCATTTATGCTCAATCCCCTGGATAGAGAATCCAAAAGGATTTGTGCCTTTGGGCAAGCAAATATTTAATTCTGTCAGCCTGGCACTGAAGACCGTAAACAAAGTACGTCTTATAAACAACATACACATGCCTTTGGGACATGACAAGTGAGATCTTGCTGATGGTTCCAGAGGACCTTAGTCACCCTTGACTCTGACACTCAGGTGTGTGAGGGGCAGGATTCAACAGTTCCCCAAGGGTTCCTTCCACAGTGATCTATCAGGTCTGACAGATGGGCCTGGCAGATTCAGCACGGTTCTACGCCCTAGCTTTTTTCTCCTCTCCACCAAATACTACTCCTGCACCAGAATGAATTTCTGAAAAGCATCTATCCATCCTCCTGCAGGAGGTATTCCTTTTTCTTTCCAAGCATACCATGGAGCAATTACTAGGTTTGGAGAAAGGCAGAGATTATTCCTGCTATTTCCTTGCCCAAAAAAAGGGGGTGAAGGCCTCGACATATCTTAGACCTTTGACCCTTGAACGCCTTCCTTAATAAGGACAAATGCAAAATATTCACATTGTCTCTGATCCGTTCTGCTGTGCTCCCAGAAGATTAGATGATGTCCTTGGACTTGCATTATGCATATTTTCAAGTACCTGTCGTGCACTCCTATAATAGTTATGTGCGGGTCAAGATGGACCAAGAGCATTTTCAATTTGCCTTTGGCCTCACCAGTGTCCCTCGAGTGTTCATGAAAGTGATGGTGGTTGTCGCTGCCCATCTTCAAAGATCAGGCGTTTCTGTATCTTGATGACTGGTTGCAGAGGGCAGGCTTGCTGCAGTCTTTTGTGGGCTACCTCCAGTCAACAGCAGAACTTGTGACATTGTTGGGGGTTCACCATAAACAAACCAAAGCCCCAAGGCTTTTTCCTCTATTTTAAAGAGTCCCAGACATTTGAGCTGTGATTACGATACTTCATGCTTGATCCTGTATTCCTGTGAAGGTGACTCTGAGGCTTCTTGATATTTTAGCCCCATGCTTCCTCCTTGTCCACTACACAAGGTGGCACATGTGATCCCTGCAGTGGAGCCTGAAATCCCAGTAGGCTCAGCATGTAGGTTATCTTTCGGACACTATCCATGTTTCCATGGAGACAGCCCAAGATCTAGACTGGTGGCTGTCCTGCAGCAGGCCTCTCTCCCATCTCCACTTAGAGTTGAAAGTGGTGACTGGTGAATCACAACAAGTTTTGTGGTGTGGAAGGGATTATCATCTGGGGTAGATGGCGATTAGAGGCCTCTGGTCCCTAGTAGAGAGAGGGCCAGCTCCCCATTGACCCTCTGGAGCTACAGGCTATCCCTTTGGCCCTGAAGGCTTACCTGTCACCCATCAAGACGCACCTGATGCAGGTTCTCACCAACAACACTACTGCCATGTGGTACTGCAGCAAGCAGGGCAGACTGGGGGGTGGTGGTGGTTTGTTCAGGGTCACTGGGGGCGGCTGAAGCAGCAGAGCATCTTTTTGCCTGCTGGCAGGGTCCATAAATGCCAGATAAGAAAAATGAGCAGACATTGTCTGCAACATTGAAAGGTATTAATTCTGTCTGTAACTCTGTTAGGATTTTAAAAATGTTGGACAATGTCTAAAATAACACCAGCTATGTGACAGTGCCAGATTTAACCTCATGTTAGCAGCTTTACCCCATGTTTTCAGTGAAAGACAGGAAGGTATTTAGCTAGATCAGACTGAAGATAACACATTTAGCCTTCATGAAGTGCCTATCCCAGGAGTATCATATCAAGGTCAAGGATCAATCCGGGTCACTGACATCCTGATTTGAGTCCCCCTCCTTTTGATTAGACTTGATAATGATGCTGAGAAGAGGAATTAATGAATTTAGGATGTAAATTGAAGTCTGAGGGTATGGAAAACCCTGTACATGGGCTTGAATCAACTGCAGTTGCTCAGTTAGGTTCCAGCTAGTTAACTATAGATAGCAGGTCTGATTGCTTTATTGTAGGTTGTCCCGTAGCTACTGTATCCAGGGTAAATCATAGAAAGATGTAGGTCACAAAATACATTACATTAGGATTAGGATTTCTTGGTTAAAGAATTAGAAAATTACGGAAATTCAGACCCTTGCTTCCGCACTACATTAAGAATATAATTCTGAAAAATTTGACATATGGCTGACTGTTCATACTCTACTGGTCTCCCTAAAATGTGACTTGCACCAGTCAAAATAATTCTATTTGAAGGAGCAAGGCTTATATGAGGCTTAAGATGCTTGAGCCACATTTCTCAGGTAGCAAGCCTCAGCCAAGAATCCAACCAACGACTTGTAGCACTAGTCATTCCCTTGATGAACAGACAGTAGAAATACTCTGCTGCAATTGAAAGCAATTCTATTTCTAGCAGGGATGCATAGTTCTATAATTTAAGTCTTATTTTGGCTACAAATTGAAGCACAGTGCATCTTCCAAATAGTGTGTCAGTATTTAAAAACTCTCTAATCTGCACCCCAAGAAACCTGGTAGATAATCCTAAAACTCTGGAGACAAGCAACAAAGCAATGTGCACTAAAGAAGGACTATTTCTACAAATCCAAAAATTCCAAAAAGAAACAGACTCTAGACAACTGAGAATTGAGATATATTTCTACCTATATTGTTCAAAAGAGTTGTTATTCATAATGTATTCCTGAAATAATATCCTCTTCAAAAGGCACATCACAGGCAAAGTCCAATAATGGACAACATTTAGACCATAATGTCTGTGTTTTTGACTGATCACTAAGCAAAACCGCTCACCCTCCCTAGTCTTGCAGCTAAAGCTCACTCTCAAACACCCATACACTACACAATTGAAGTATCTCACAAACATGTAAATTTATTTGGCCTTGTCACCCACATGTTTAGTAGATGCCTACCCCCAGCCTGGTGATTCTTTCCCTTCTCCATTTCTCAAAACCTGCAACTTTCTTATGCCTGTCCACCAGCTTCTCTAAACTCAGTTCTCAATAAAGTAGCTTTACGCATAAGCAGCATGCAACTAACTATTTGCTTAAAAGATCAATTTTTGTTCTGTCAAATTAACCTCTTGGCTTGCTAGGAGTTATGTATTTGGATGGTTTACCCAGTGTATCTACTAGCCAGAAGATTTATTTACTTTACAAATTTACATCCACACAAGGATCTCTGCCTCAGATTAGATTCTGCCAGTAATCTGCGCTCTGTCATTTTAACATACTTCCTTACACCAGTGCCTTTCCATGTACAACACATCTTTCATCAATTGCTGGCATGGTTTATTATAAATTGAGTATTTAAAAAAAATAACAAAGGGAACATAACATGTCCCATTAGCACTAGCCCTCAGCAGTACAGCACCACATTTTCTAATCTCTTGGAATTTGAAATTAGTTGCTGTTAATATTCTTCTTGATTTCAGGCAAAATCAAAACCTGTCTCTTTAAAAGTAAGTATCCTCTATAGATCCCTACTCTTGGTTGATGAGTTGAGGGATTGGTTGAGAACGGATTGCTGTGGTAAGATGATTGTTTACATTTATGTGGCTTTGCTTTATTTAAAATGGAAAATCTGTTCTCACATGCATGCTGTTTTGAGTTTGGTGAAGGTGGAAGTTGTGTTTTGCCTGTTTAACAGAGAAGGCATAAATCAGTACTTTGCCATACCTACTAAGCAATTGTTTCATCAGGTTTGACCTATTACCTCTAATACTCTGTGTTGCATGTGCAATTTTGTGTTGTGGGCCCTATTTGATTAAGACAATTTTTTTGTACTTAGTACCTTTCTCTCCTAGTTAACACTCAATAAAAAAAACCTGTGTAATATTAGCTTGCATCAGTGGCTCTTCCATTGTAAACCAATTTTTTTTCTTTTTGTGAGCTTTCAGAACAAAGCTATGCTAATATTCGTTTTGCTCATTTTACAACCTGGTTAGTTTTGTGTAGGCTTCTTCCTCGTAAGATAACAGCATGTCTAATTTTGTTTACATTGTTTACATTGTTTGGGCAATTAAATCCTTGCTTGAAGGTCAGAGTTTATTTTCATATGCCTTGAATTGTATTGCCATTCCTTTATCATGCTTTGGTGTTTAAATGACAGTTTTCAAGTAATTCATTCCATAAGGCAGAATTTGTGACCTTCGGAAGGTTTGTGCTACCCTTTTAAGCTTGCTGTTTATGCATAGGGGATGCCTCACTCACTCCTTAGACTTTTAAATCGGGTTAGTCAGTAGCTGTGCTCAAAGTCAGGAAATGCTTTAAGCTGCCCACCCTCTTTGTGTTGACAGTTTGTTTAATTATAGAAAAGTCACCTTTTTATGATGTGCAACAGCTTCCCATCTTTCATTCCAAGTCTTATTGAAAAAGCTATGAGCAGTTAGTTTACCTTAGCTCTTTCAAGCAACACTTTCCTTTTGTGCAAATAGATGTTGTAAGTATTGTGAGGGCACCTTAGCTGAGTAAAACTTTAAAGGTTTCCCTGTCTTCAAGAGACAACTGCCTTTGATTAGTCACTTGAATGAGGAAAAAACGTTTGCTTCTTTAAGTTTACTGGAAACTATTGCTTAGGTATTTTATTTGCTAGTTTCATGATAGCATTATTCCCTTAGCAGTTTGTGGAAATTATTGTTATATTTCATGTATGCTGACGACGTGGGAAAATTATAGTTAAGATAGTTTTTCCTGTTAATTGGGACATACTGTTGAACATCAGTGCACCAATGTAAATGTTGTTCTAAAAGGTTTGACTTAAAGGTACATACTACATACTTCAAAAGGGACTTTAAGTGGGTCAGATTGCATTGGGTGGAATTCTTAAATATGGAAGCATTTTCCCATTATTTTTACTAGGTGGTGAACATTTGTATAATGAAACAAAAGATTGTTTGTTTAATTTTCCTGATATTAGTGAAGCAGTTAATTTAGTGTAACTAGATAGTTTGTTACATTGGTTGTAAAAGTGGAGGTTGCAGCGAAATTAGGCTTTCAGTTGCATTCTCTTTAGAGCCTTTCATTGCACCTTTTATGTTACACAGGATATATTGGGTTCTCTAACAATTGAATAAGCATATTATGGTAAAGAGTCTTTTATTGACTGGTGTGTTGATTTTAGGATTATCACTTTCAAAACAAGTTGAGCGATACCTGGAACTCTGCCACTAGTTCTGATACTAGGATGTTTTTCACTTTGTGTTTAACATAACTCACAGGTAATGTAACAATCTGTAAGGGAATGAGCTCATATAAAAAAATGGATATGTGACTTTTTCATCTGTAATCCCTTTGTTTTTTTCTGATCTGCCCATTATTGTAGTCTATTTATAATACTGTGAAAATGTTTCTCTCCTGCACATACTTTTCCAGAGTTTTTGAAAAAAGTCAAGACATGGCAATGGGTATAAGTAAACAATTTTCTGAAGAGTCCCTGGCCATTAAAACACTAGCACCTTCTGTTGTGATATTCACACTGGTGTTTCCCCACGATAAATACCAAAAGGGCTTCTTTAGATTTAGCAATATTGAAACATGAAATATTTTTATTTTGCGTTTAGTAGTGAAACACAGAATTAATGGCATTTATTTTTAGTTATAGTTGATCTAGGGGACACATTGACCGGTTGTAAGTTATTTGTTAAATGTTCTTGATTTGACTTCACATGGTCATTTGCTAATAGAGGGACTATTGAATTTATAGAAGTTACAGTATTTCAACATTTTCTGTAAATTGGTATTAATTTAAGGTGCATCCAATTATACATGCTATCTATTAATATAATCATGAAAATGGCCATTGTGAGTTTCACAGTCCACATGCTATTTTGAGTTCACTAGACACAAACTATGATTACCCTTCCTACTTTTCATTATTATACTCTCCTGTCAAAGAGAGAACTTGTATCTGCACTTTCTACAGTGGCACGCCATACAACAGTCTCTCCTCTACATTATACAATTTGTGCAATACATGAAGATCTTAAATCATACTATTGAGGACCTAAGTGTCTTTTTTTAAAGAAGTTTCTATAGCTCTTCGGTCACCAAGAGTATTGATCAATGGAGGAAGCTAATATTTTCAAGGAGTTGACTGATAAATTAAAAAGATGTAGTGATTCAACTAGTGCTTCAGATATTCTTGTTGTAATTCAGATCTTTGGTGCAATACAGTGGTATTATATTATTCACTAGGGTGCATATCTGCTTACATAATGCTTCACATGTTCAAATCAATTAGTTGCTATAGTTACATAAATGGGCAAAGAAATTTCATTTGACAGACCTATATTGTTGAACTTTGTCATTCAAGATAGATTCAAAAGTTTGTTTTGGATACTTTGCACGTGCATTGGGGCTTTGGTTTGAGTCTTTGTTTACTAACACATTTTCTGTATATTAATGTGTTGTTTATCTTGTACATGTTTTAAGATCCATGTGTCAGTTTCTCAAATGATGTGACTTCTAGGTAGCAACAGTATCCGAAAAGTCTCGTATTATGGAATTGGAGAGGGACTTGGCTTTGCGAGCTAGAGAACTGGAAGACCTGCGGCAGAGGGTTGAGTCAACAAAACTACCTGAGAATGTTGATACTTCGTTATCTCTTTTACAAGAAATAAACTCTTTACAAGAAAAAATTGAGGCTTTGAATAATGAGCATCAGCATGAGATTACTTTGCTGAAAGGAAAATTTGAAACAACTACAGAATCATATCAACAGGAGATCATGACTCTTAAATCCAACACCGAGAAGATTGTAAAAGATAATGAGGCCTTAAAAACAAAGCTTGAGCAGGCAAACAAGGAAAACTCTGATGTTACTGAACTCTGGAAGTCAAAACTAGAGTCTGCTATATTGTCACATAAGCAATCCATGGAGGAACTACAGTTGTCTTTTAGTAAAGGTGTTGACACTCAAACTGCTGAATTTGTTGAACTGAAATCTAGGCTTGAATCTCTTACAGTGGAACACCAGAATGAAATCAAGAGTTTAAATGCAAATCGAGAGGCTGAAACATCATCTCTTGCGAAAGAAATAGAAGCATTAAAAGCAAAACTATTAGAAACAACAGAAGATAGGGATAGGGAGCTTGAGAGGTTGAAGTCCAGCCTGGATGCAGCAGAAAATCAACACTTGATAGAAATGGAAGATATGCTCAACAAAATGCAGGACACCGAAATTAAGGTAAAGGAATTGGAGGCACTACAAAGTACATGCAAAGAACAAGCAAAAGTGATTGTTGATTGTAAGGAACAGATCAAGGCTGCTGAAGAGAAGATTTTAAGTCTTGATGTTTTGCAGAATGCCAATTCTGAGGCCATTTTGGAAACAGAAAAACTTAGAGAGAAACTTGAGGCAGCTGAGTTGCAGATAAAAAATGTTGAAAGTGAAAATCTTGCCCAACGTAGTAAGGTTTGTACATCATGTAATTTAATTTTTGTTTATTATTATTTTTTGCATTTCATTGTTTTTATTTTTCTCAGTCATTCTAAAGCCTGTGTAATCAGTAGTATAGGTTTAATGAGAACATGGTGGAGAATGAAAACAAATGCAGTACTGCATCACGTAGTCCAAATCTGTTGTGTTTTCTGCAATACTTAGCATTCTTCATCAGGTAATCCCCTAATCCTTTGCTTCAAATAGTTGTTTATGAACACCTCCTCTTCCATGTCTGCTCCTCCAACTTTTCATAGTCACCCTTTTCGGGTTTTCTTTTTCATGTGTAGTGGACCCTATCTCTGGATCCTCTTGTTTCCTTTGCTGTGGGTCTTGTTTTTGCTGATGCTTCACTTAATCTAGATTGCCCAGCACCATTTTATACTGGGGAAAAACTAAAATGGAGGGCAGCAAGAGATACTGTGGTGCCAGCAGCAGTAGAGGGTAAAGGAAACCCCCTTGAGAAGGGGCGAGGAGCTGGTTGGGTATAGGAAGAGTGGTAGAGGGAGGAAAGAAAAGAGAGGATTGGTATGAAGGGTTTCTGAGGTGAAATGAGCATACAAGAGACTCAAAGGATTAATATAATGTTAGAAAAAAATCTGCAGAGTTTTTTTTTGTGTGCGTCAGGCGTTCACCAGGAGTATGGGTCAACCTAAAAATGCCATTTATTTGAAGGAAATGGGTATGTGGATAGTATTTCTCAAGAAAAGGCTGCCCGTTTTGTTCAGCTCCAGTCTAATTTCTTGACTGCTCACCTACATTACAGGGCATCTAAACTCTGCCAAGAATGAATATTGAAAGCAGTGCCACTCCCACCAAATATTTTTTATTTTATTTTACCCATTGTGTCTTCTCTCCTCCCTCCTGCCTCTGTTTCTTTGCTGGTCGTGCGCAACTGGTTTTCTTTCCACTGGCCTTTGCGGCTTCTCTTGCCCCTCGGAACAAGTCCTTCTCTTTTCTCTGGACCCTGCACCATCTGTTTTCCTTGGGCCAGTCTCCTTCTGTGTCCCATGGGCTAGGCTCTTTCTGTGTCCCCTGGGCCGGGCTCTTTCTCTGTCCATCTGGGCCATCTGGGCCGGGCTCTTTCTCTGTCCATCTGGGCCGGGCTCTTTCTCTGTCCATCTGGGCCGGGCTCTTTCTGTGTCCATCTGGGCCGGGCTCTTTCTGTGTCCATCTGGGCCGGGCTCTTTCTGTGTCCATCTGGGCCGGGCTCTTTCTGTGTCCATCTGGGCCGGGCTCTTTCTGTGTCCATCTGGGCCATCTGGGCCGGGCTCTTTCTGTGTCCATCTCGACCAGGCTCTTTCTGTGTCCCCATGGGCCGGTCTCTTTATGTCTCCCCATGGGCCGGTCTCTTTATGTCTCCCCATGGGCCGGTCTCTTTATGTCTCCCCATGGGCCGGTCTCTTTATGTCTCCCCATGGGCCGGTCTCCTTATGTCTCCCCATGGGCCGGTCTCCTTCTGTCTCCCCATGGTCCGGGCTCCTTGGGCTCCGTCGGTCTCCCCATAGGCCGAGCTCCGTCGGTCTCCCCATAGGCCGAGCTCCGTCGGTCTCCCCATAGGCCGAGCTCCGTCGGTCTCCCCATGGGCCGAGCTCCGTCGGTCTCCCCATGGGCCGAGCTCCTTCGGTCTCCCCATGGGCCGAGCTCCTTCGGTCTCCCCATGGGCCGAGCTCCTTCGGTCTCCCCATGGGCCGAGCTCCTTCGGTCTCCCCATGGGCCGGGCTCCTTCGGTCTCCCCATGGGCCGGGCTCCTTCGGTCTCCCCATGGGCCGGGCTCCTTCGGTCTCCCCATGGGCCGGGCTCCTTCGGTCTCCCCATGGGCCGGGCTCCTTCGGTCTCCTCATGGGCCGGGCTCCTCCGGTCTCCTCATGGGCCGGGCTCCTCCGGTCTCCTCATGGGCCGGGCTCCTCCGGTCTCCTCATGGGCCGGGCTCCTCCGGTCTCCTCATGGGCCGGGCTCCTCCGGTCTCCTCATGGGCCGGGCTCCTCCGGTCTCCTCATGGGCCGGGCTCCTCCGGTCTCCTCATGGGCCGGGCTCCTCCGGTCTCCTCATGGGCCGGGCTCCTCCGGTCTCCTCATGGGCCGGGCTCCTCCGGTCTCCTCATGGGCCGGGCTCCTCTGTTCACCCCCAGGGCCGGGCTGGCCCGGGCTCCTCTGGTCCCCCCTATCGGCCGGGCTCCTCTGGTCCCCCCCATCGGCCGGGCTCCTCTGGTCCCCCCCATCGGCCGGGCTCCTCTGGTCCCCCCCATCGGCCGGGCTCCTCTGGTCCCCCCCATCGGCCGGGCTCCTCTGGTCCCCCCCATCGGCCGGGCTCCTCTGGTCCCCCCCATCGGCCGGGCTCCTCTGGTCCCCCCCATCGGCCGGGCTCCTCTGGTCCCCCCCATCGGCCGGGCTCCTCTGGTCCCCCCCATCGGCCGGGCTCCTCTGGTCCCCCCCCCCTGGGCCGGGCTCCTCTGGTCCCCCCCCCTGGGCCGGGCTCCTCTGGTCCCCCCACCCCTGGGCCGGGCTCCTCTGGTCCCCCCCCCCTGGGCCGGGCTCCTCTGGTCCCGCCCCCTGGGCCGGGCTCCTCTGGTCCCCCCCCCCTGGGCCGGGCTCCTCTGGTCCCGCCCCCTGGGCCGGGCTCCTCTGGTCCCGCCCCCTGGGCCGGGCTCCTCTGGTCCCGCCCCCTGGGCCGGGCTCCTCTGGTCCCGCCCCCTGGGCCGGGCTCCTCTGGTCCCGCCCCCTGGGCCGGGCTCCTTTGGTCTCTCCCTGGGCCGGGCTCCTTTGGTCTCTCCCTGGGCCGGGCTCCTTTGGTCTCTCCCTGGGCCGGGCTCCTTTGGTCTCTCCCTGGGCCGGGCTCCTTTGGTCTCCCCATGGGCCGCAGAGCCTCCTCTTGTCCACAGTCTGACTCCTCTTTTGTATTCCATGACATTTGTTGTTTAACTCCAAGTGTAACACCATGTGGTTTGAGAACAGTGTAACATGCTAATTGCCACTTAGTGTGAATTAGAAAAGCCTGTTGAAACATGTTTGGCAAAAAGTTCCTGGAATGAATGACATTCAAGTACAAACAACATTTCATACGGTAATTCCCCATTCCTCCGGCTCTAACTCATAATGGTAGCGTAAAAATGCACTGGGCAATCACAGTGCCCCATGATATTGCATTTCTCGGGTGCGGTATTACTGCATTTGTAATCAAGAGGCCCTTGTAGTTAGGCCCATAGCATTTGAACCTGCAAGTGCTTTGCATAAGTACCAAAATTATTGCTCAAGTTGTTGAGATATCTTCCACAGTACTTTAATTGATTTGCAACTTTAAAATCTACACAGTTTGGGTGTTTCTCTTTTGATAACTCTGTAACTAAATGCCTGACATCAGTTCATTATCTAATCCTAAGCCTATGATGTAGCTCCATAAAAAGGCAAACTTCAAAATGCAATTCTCTTATTTAATTTTTTTAATTTTTTTAATCCTTTTCTTTCAGTGTTATCATTTTTTGTTATTATGTTACCCATGCAATTGTTTTTCATTAATTTATGTTCACATCGTATAATATCCTTGTTAGGCCACTGACTTAGCCATAGAACTACAAGGGCGTGATGAAAAAATTGTAAACCTTGAGAAAAACCTGGAAGCAGTGAGTCAAATCAAAGATTCATTGGAAAAAGAACTGCAGAGCTTAGTAAGTAAATGTTTTTTTCATGAATTATCTGATAGCGTTTAAATACAGTCTTCTTATGGTCTTTGTGACAAAAGTGAGATTTCCATTGAACCTTGAAGTTAATGTCTTGTAGTTGTCTTTCTGAATAGTCATTAATACTTATTTTCAGATGTAGTTTTATTGCAGGGTAAAGGGCACAAGAACATGTTTTAAAAACAACATAGTATATGTGCCATTTTATGTTAGCATGTTTGACTGCACCTGTCTACTTTTTTTGTAGTTTTGAAAAACGGAGTTAGAACTATACTGTTGACATTTTCCTGCTTGATGTCAATTTCCTCTTTTCTTTGCCAGTGCAACCACATTTTGAACTGGTGGATATGGGGAACGCATTAATACTGTGAATGTTACAGTGCTTTTCAATAGATCAGAGGTTCAGTTTATATTCAATTTTCACTTGGTACAACAGGCAGCAGGAAGGACACACAATGTGCCTGAACCCATTGCACATGACCAGTAATATTGACATGTCCAATAATATTTTTCTGCTTGACACGGACTGGTTTGCCCAGTACCTGTGAAGTCCGATGAGCTACTGACTATTTGTACCAAGTGATAAGTTTTCTCAGGCCGCCTCCACCATAAAAAGACCAAATAGACAGACTCTTTGGATGCTGCTATTCTCCTCTGTTCAGTCTAGAGTATCTGATAGAGACTTGTAACCACAGATTCCTTACCTTAATATTATCCCTATGCTTGAGGCTGGATATGAAAATTGAGCAGTACTCCTGCGTGCCAGTAGGTGGTGTAATCCGGCTATGTTTTGGGATCATCTGCGCTGGAAGCGATGTGTACGTGCCTGTACAGGTGCCAGTCATGCACGCTGATATCAGTTCCTTCCTTTCTACACCCGTCAGTGGTGATCTGGAGAGATGCCCCTGGTCAGTTTTGTTTCTGAAAACAATTCTCCTGGTGTGCTAAGGATGTCCCCTAAGAAGCCAGTGGGTTTCAAACCCTGTGGTGTCTGCCAAATGCAGACCCATATTTGGTTTGTCTGTGGTGCTTGGAAGCAGTCCCACGACTCCAAGACCTGCAAGGACTGCCGCATCATGAATTCCAAGGCACTGAATAAATGCTCCCTGAAGCTCCTTGCTGCACGAAGACCCCACGATGTTCAGTATCCCGGTTGCGCAGAAGGTCTTGTGACCACTTGCAAAGCCACTCCACACATTTGTTGTCCCATTCCAAGTTGGTGGATAGGTCCCACAAGCAAAAGAAGTATAATTCGAAGCCTCTTTGACTTCTCCGCACTGGCCCTAATCCTTGAATGAGCACGAGAATGGCAACACCATTCACAGCCTCGCTCCCCCTCAGAGCCTGTTCCTGGGTTGTGTCAGATACTCCCAGAGTTTTCTAGAACCAGAACGACCTACCCGCACTCAAAGAGTTTTATGAGGCAATGCATCTCATATTTGGGCAGCCCTACCTCGACAACTAGCTGTTGAAAGCAGACTCGTCCCAGGCAGTCGTCTCCCACCTCCAGACTAAGGTGAACACCCTGCACTTGCTGGAGTTCATTTTCAACGTGCCGACGTCACACCTGACTCCCTCTCAAATGCTCCCTTTCAATGGAGCTGTTCTGGACACAGGGTGGTTTTGGCCTCTCCTTCTGAACGGTGAGTCCAGGATAAACGGGCTACGATTCTGACTTTATTTAGCCTCCATCCTGGATTTTGGTGAAACTGACTGTGAGGCTGTTGGGCCTCTTGCCCTCCTGCATCCTGCTAGTATGCATGCCTGTTGGCATATGTGGTCTTTGCAGTGGGGCTTGAAATTCCAGTGGGCACAGCATGAGCAGAATCTCTCCGACCTAGTCCAGATCTTTGAGGAAACTACAAAAGCCCTGTAGTGGTGGCTGTCAAACCACGATTGGCTCTGCGGCAGACCCCTCTCTCTTCCCCAGCCAGAGCTGTCTGCAGTGACTGATGAGTCTGGAAAAGGTGGCTGTTGGAGGGCTCTGGTGGATTCAGGGCTCCATAACAGCAAACTGAAACTAGGGAAGGCTAGTGCAGGTGTTCATGGACACCCCCACTGACTGCCATGTGATACTGCAACAAACAGGGTGGGGTAGAGTTGTGGACCCCTTGTCAAGATGCCCTCCATCTCTGGACAATGCTGAAACATTGGGACATTTCCCTGGTGGTGCAACACCTGGCAGTCTCTGAACGCCAGAGCGGACAAACTTGGCCTTCAATGCCTAGCAGGTCACGAATGGCATCTCCATCAGGTGGTGATGCAAGGTCTTTTCCGAAATTGGGTAGAACCTTAGTTAGATCTGTTCGGTACCACAGAGGAAGCGCAGTGTCAGCAAAGATGCAAACTGGAGTTTTCCACGCAGCTCTCACTCAGAGATGCTTTCATCTTGAGTAGAGCTCAGGCCCTTTGTGAGCCTTTTCACCAATACTACTCCTGCCTAGAGGTCTCAAAAAGATCAGGAATAACAGGTCCCATGTAATTCTTGTGGGTCCAGATCGATCACAGAGAGTTAGGTATCTCGAGCTCCTGAGCATGAGCTTCGGTACTCCGATGAGGCTGCCCCTTTGAGAGAATATTCTATTGCAGCAGCAGGTAGGGGTGCTGCACCCAAACCTGTGCACACTCTGCGGTCATGCTTCAGACGTGGGTTGCAACAGTTGAAATCTTTCAACCGTCCCATCTGAAGTTTGTAATGTTATATTGGCAGCTAGATCCTTCCACCAAGATGGTTTACACCTGCTATTGGGACAGATTTGTAACAGGGTGTGCCTCCAAAAATGTTGAATTTCTTTCTGCAGCTTTATCCCACGTTTTGTGTATTCTATCTCCGGCCCGGCAGGGCTCTGCTCTGGTCATTGTCAAAGGTTATTTTCCAGCCGTTTTGGCTTTCTTATGATTGCAGGGCCAGCCTTCTTTGTTTAGATCCCCGTTGTGACTCCTTTCCTACAGACACTCCAACACTTTTTCCTTCTAAAACCATTTATCATGTCACAATGGGATCTCAATCTAGTCTTGACCTTTTTAAATTTAAATGCCCTCTTCAAGCCCCCCCACACAACTGTCCACTCCACTTACTTTCCATCAAAACTGCTGTCCTGGTGATCGTAACATCAGCCAGGATGGTCAGCGAAATGTGAGCACTCTCTGCGCCCTCCCTGCATTACCTTCTACCCAGACAAATTGGTTCTGAGAACTCGTGCCCCCTTTCGAGAGTGATGACTCGGTTTTGATGTGGGTCAAAATATCTCTACCTATCTTTGCTCCACCTCACCCTTTTACAGAAGAGGAGAGACTCTACTGCCTGGCCCCAAAACAAACATTATCGTTCTACATTGATCGAACTGAAGAGTTCTGGATGAACAATCAACTCTTTGTTGGCTACATCAGACAAAGAAATGGAAAGCTGTGCAGAACAGGGCCATCTCATGATGGATAGTTCTCTGCATAAAATTATGCTATGCACTGGCTAAAAAGAAACCACCTCAGTGCTTGCACGCTTAGTCCACTAGAGCGAAAGCTGCGACCATTGTGGTAGCTTGTGTAGTCCCTGTCCTGGGCAGCTGTCATATGGCAATGTGGATGTCTTTGCACACGTTAACCAAGCACTATGCCTGGACAGTCAGGTCCATTGTAAAGGACGCTTTGTCCATTCTGTCCTGCTGGACATGTTGGTCTAATATGTTTGAAGATCTGCCACTGGGGAAGTATTACTTTGGTATCTATTCTAAGGTAAGGAATCTGCTGTTTAGAATTCTCTGTCAGATTAACAATTTACCTTCAGTAACGCCTTAACTGGTAGAGACTCTATGTGGCCACCAGGTACTCAGCCTCCTATCCTCCAAGCTTTACGAATGGGCTCTATGCATAAGATCACCATTCTGAAGCCCTTAGGGCTGCCCACCAGTACATCAGCATCCTTTGTGGCTCTGCACTTCTGGCCTGGAAAGGTTGCAAAAGGAAACTGATGCCGAGGTGCATCTATATTGGCACCACGCACATCACTTCTGGTGCGCATGAAGCCGGCAACTCAAAGCCATCTACAGACATGCAGGGGTACTGCTCAAGCATTTCTGGATCCATTCTGACACCTGGGGATAATTCTTTGATAAGGAATCTGTGGCTAGATAGTCTCTGCCAAATAAGACGTTACCAGAGGTTAGAGATTGTGTTTTGGTCGTAGTAGCTCAGCCTTTGTTTTGGTAGTAGTAGTTCAACCTTTACACAGATGTTGCAAGTGAAGGGGAACTACAGCACCTCCAACATAACCAGGCTAGAATTCAGAAGGTGACTGAGCAATAAAGATGGCTTAAAATTCTGTTTTTCTCATTTGCAGTTCTTCAAAGACTGATGTCAAATGTCAGACTACATCTTAGGACAAAATGCTGCATATTCTTTTACTTTGGGAATTGGTTTTCACTTTCTCTGACTTCAAAGTGAGAGGATTTTGTAAAGTGAACCATGAGACAATCTTGCTGAGGTACAGAGATTGTGAATTGAAAGGCTGTAGGATGTAATTTCTTTCTATCACACAACAACATTAAATACCAGTAAATAAACTGTACACATATTTCAGGATGTCAGCAGTTAGGAAAGCACAAATGGAGATTTTTTTGTAATTAATTTGTGTGATGGGAACAAATATTTTAATAGAATCAAAATTAAGACACTTTGCTTAGTGATTTACAAATAATAAATCTTCATTGAAACTTGATTTTCACACATTGTTTGTGTGCGATATTGTTTTATAAGTAAGAATTACATGCTTGTGCAAATTTAGTGGCTGTTGCTTTGAAAAGTGTGTTGTCTGTAAATTACAGTGCACACCACACTTTGCTTTAGTAATATATTTACAGCAGTATGTTCCAGAATGCACAACCAGCTACATACTACATCCCTATCACTCTCTTGATGAATGCATTTGTTACACTTGTTATTTGTATGAAACTTGGATTTTTCACCACTCCTCCTACTTCAGTAATGTACCATTGATGGCTGCAGCTCTACTCTAAAAAGTGTTCCAGCACCACTGCACCTTTGTGGAACTAATTTATAAGTTGATTCTCTGTCCTGCTTTTCAGACGAGAAGTCACACTTTTGTTTTTCTTGCTGACGTTTGAGACACCCAGGCAACCACTCATATATTTGGTGGTTGCTTAAAGCATCTATCCTCTAATAACAAGGATCCATGTGGACTTGTTCGACATCGTTAACACTCAGACATTTTTTACTGACTTCTTTAAAACATCATCCTTTTTGGAATATTAGCCTTTAACTCTTGAATCTGATTCTGTTTTAGAAAATAACATTTACCAAATCGACAAAAGATGCAGAGTGTCTGCAACTGACTATGCAAGGTAAGGTTTGAATTGTTCAAATGACTAAGAAGTTTTTAGTTTTCCTTTGTTGTAGAATGGTTTGGATTTAGGAGGCTAATAAAACCATTAATTGTGCTTATGCCCTAAGATCTGTTTGACCTGCGTGCAGTGTTATACAGATTTAATTAAAAACAGCCAAACATACAGTGTTTTGTCTATGTTCTAAACTACCTATCCGTTCCTGGTTTCCGTGATCTGATTTCAACCAAAAAACACATATTTACTGCAGTTCTTTGCATTGTGTAGCTAGGTGTAGTCACGACTCAATGCAATCAAGTGTGTTTATCAAAAGGATTTATGATTAGAGTTCTATATGAGTTTTAAGTAAGGTTTGGAAAAAAAAATGTCCATTGTTTCGTCACACGGGCTTCTGGGTCTCAACTGGTTTCTCTGTTGTTGATGGTCCCATGGTGTCGGGGAGAATATACACAGTGTCATTCGGAAGAACATACACCTAACAAAAGGTTGAGGTTCTGGTTCAGCACATTAAAGCCAAAAGAAAAGAAACAGCCTAAATGAACCAAAAAAACAATACCAGGGTTTTTGTCTTCCTCACCCTGTGAACCGTGACATAAAATAAGAAATAAACACGGAGTGGCCGTCAGATATGAGTTAACTAGTTCCCTCCCCTCTCTCCTGACTGTCTCAGTCATGTTGTGCACTTACGAAAGGTAGTTCTCTCTGACGTCACTCCCCAGACCGTGTAGGCAAACTCCTTCACTTGCCTGAGGGGGCGCAGGTGGGATACCAGCTAACAGTATGGTAGCGCCTCGCTCCCTCAGGTTGCCGTCGAGACCCTAATGCTCTTCGTACTTCCCTGGCGACTTCATTTCTGCTTTGCTGGCTTTGTAGTGCTTCGTAATGCTGTGGCTCTGCTCCTCATCTTTTCAATCTTCTGGCTTCATTAGATATTCACACATTGCACATCTAGTTGAGCTACTTTGGCTGCAAATAAAATATTATTTGTGTGCTGTGTTCTTTGCTCTAATACACATTAGAGTAAGGTTTATACTGTCAGAATATTGCTGGCACATCAATATTGCAGGCAAGACAGCAGCCTTTGGACGCTGCTTTGTGCTTTCAGATTTCAAAGCTCCAAAACATTGCCTTTTTATTAGTGGATAGATTTCAGAGGCAAATGCTATTTTCCTTCCAGCCCAAAACACCTTTGCACTTTTCCTGGTCACAATAAAGGAATCTCAAACGAAAATGTGCTGTTAAAAAGCATTGTTATAATGTACTACACCCCCTCTAACTTGGTTGGTTTTTGCTAATATTTAGTGAATGTCTCGCTGTAATTTGAACCAGCATGCACATTCTAGCATTTCCTCCTAAACAGTGGCAAATAATGGTTTTAGATTTAAGGGATTGGTCCAGTGTGAAGTGAAATAATGTTACATCACAACATTAAACCGTTTTTTTAATCAAATATAGAATTTTGTAAAAATAAAAAACAGAAAAGCAAAAAGGGTGAGGACTAAAATAATACCCACTTGTAGATTGTTCACACATTGAAATAGATTTGAATAATAATCATTCAAATGATCACTTACTGTACTTCACACCATAAGTACAGTCAAGAAATGGGTTCAGAGCCATGTTCAGGTTATTGAACTCCTTTTGCCCACAAGTAGTGGATATGGCTATGTTGTTATTGACCAGATGAGCAATTTGGATAGGAGTGCAGCAGTTTATAAAGAATGTGGTTTTGTTCACCTGCTTTTCTCTGAGTGACCTGCTGATCTGATGGAGACTTCTAGTTGCAGATTCCTTACCTTTGAATTTCCCCCAGGTGTCGGATTGGACCCGGACATTTTTCTGAAGAGTACCCCTGCGCGTTGTTGAGTGTCATCGAATGGCTCCGCGTCCATTGTCCGCGTTGTCCATGCTGGAAATGACGTCGCGGTTCCTGTATAGGCGCCACCCCTGACGTGAGTTATTTTCTGTCCGTGCCAGCTAACGTTGATCTGAAGAGAGCTACCCCTCAGTCATTTCTTAACTGCCTTTAAAAAAAAAAAAACTTTTCGTCGAAGATCTTTTTTCAAGTTTTCAACCCCTGGTGCATCAAGGATGTCATCAAGGAAGACCGGGTTCAGGCCCTGCAGTTCCTCTCATCAGGCGATGTCTGTGAATGATCCACCCCTTGTGTGTCTTTGGTACCTGGAGTGCGACCACAACCCGAAGTTGCTCTCCGAGTGTTGAGCTATACATCAAAAGACTTTGAGGGAGAGGTCCCTGAAGCTGATGGCAGCCTGATCCTCGACTTCCCACAAGTCGAGGTCTCTGTTGAGAGGAAGGTCCCAGGATCAGTCAAGGAGTCCTCCATCATCGGTGTACCACTCCAGGTCCTCGGGCGATCCGGTAAGTTGAGGCATTAGAAGTAAATCATTCTTTGACATCTCCTCATCCGTTGGCCCATGAAACAAGGAAGTGTCAACGTTCTAGGCCTCGCTTTGCTGATCCTGTGCCTGGGCAGACTCCGTGCCTTCCCGAATTTCTTGGACCTGGAGCGCCCCCTGCTCATTTCAAAGAGTTTTATGAGGTCATACGCTTCATTTTTGGGCAGACTGACCCCACTGGAGTGCTTTACGGTCCTGTGGAGCCGGAAGGAGCCCTTCGGGTTCCACGCCTGCAGTTTCGGCCTTGGTGCTGAAGGGCACCCATGGATCCAGTCATGGATCTGGACCAGCGTCAGTCGTACCACTCCGACCTTCCTGGATGCTGGTCCTGATGCTGACAATCCAGGCCGCTTCTGTGCCCAAGGGTGATGCCATCCACATTCTTATCTCTGACACAGAGCTGGATAGGCGTCGTATGATGCTGACTCAGACGCTGGCAGGAGCCTTGCCGCCCATGTCAGATCCTGAGCCCCTTTCCTATGGGCTAGGTTATGATGAGAAATGGGAGGGGTCGGAGGATCCTTTAGAATATCAACTTCAAGAACCTGTGGACTGGTGTACAGACTTGGGTGAAGCCAGCTGACTGGATGCTTCTCCAGATACTGGCATGCTTTCTCCCTCTACCATGGCTACTGAGGAGGGAGATTCCTATTTTATTGTGGTGAGAAGAGCAGCCGAGGTCCTGGACCTTGAATTGCCTTCAGTGGCAGTCAGGACTTACCTCCTGACAGAGGTGCTTCAACATGGAGCTTCATCCTCCGAACTCGTGCTCCCTTTTAATGAGGCCCTCACAGATGGTTTACTGGGTACCTGGTCCAAACTCAGCACAGGGTCTCCTGTGGACAGGACAGTTGCCCATCTTTGCCCCGCTCCAGGGGACCCAAGTTTTCTGACACAACACCCCACCCCTGAGAGCTTGGTTATTCAAGCATCCACTTCCTAGGGCGCGTTACTTTCCACACCACGGGTAGGGCATGAAAACAGCTGGATACACTTGGGAAGACGTTTTTTTCTTCCACCGGCCTCGCATTGCAGTCCGTGAAGACCACATGCTTTTTGGGCTGTCTGTATGCTATTTCTGCTTTTTTAAGTTTGTCTGTTCAACCTTCTTTGTTTCAGTCTCCTATTGTACGTAGGTTTGTCAAAGGTCTTACACACTTTTTGACTCCATCCCCATTCATTATTCCCCAGTGGGATCTGAATTTGGTTTTGACATTTCTGATGTGTGCTCCTTTATAGCTTCTCCACAATTGTCCTCTCAGGCTTCTCACTTTGACAACAGTCTTCCTTGTGGCCATTACATACATCTGCCTGCAGGGTGAGTGAGCCGCAGGCATTGTCATCTAAGCTGCCCTACGGTTACAATCTAGACTGAGAAAGTGGTGCTTCGCACTAGGGCTTCTTTTCTGAAAAAAGTGGTTATGCCCTTTCATGTAGGCCTATCCATCACCTTGCCTACCTTTTACGCACCCACTCATCCTTCTAAGGAAGAGGGAAGACTCCACCTCCTCGACTCAAAAAGCCCATTAGCTTTCTTCCTTGGTCGTACAAAAGAGTTCTGGTTGGATGATCAACTATTTGTTAGTTATTTGGATGCGCAGAAAGGTCAGACGGTGCTGAAGCAGGCCATCTTCAAATGGGATGTGTTCTGCATTAAGATCTGCTAGGCATTGGCCAGAAAGCAACCACCTGATGCATGCTCATTCTCCCACTGTTAGCATGTGGAGTTCCAATCCTTGACATCTGTCTGATGACAACGTGGGCTTCTCTGCACATGTTTACCAAACACTACTGCCTTGCAGAGGCGGCTCTTCTGTTATGGGGGAGCACCGTCTTCCTGTAAAACCCACCTACCCCCAGAGCCAGCAGAGAGAAAAGTGAAAAAGTAAAATGATAATAAAAACATTTTAATATCCTTTCATTTTTCGTATGGTGCTAGAATCAGCCGAGTGCAGGGCGGGCCGTTAGGACAGCAGGGAGAGGAGTAGTTACTTATCTTCGCGAAATGCCTTATCTAGTAGATACAATATCTTGTTGCAGATTCCTTACCGACCCTCCCATCCTCCCCACTCTGTAAACTGATTTCTAGGGGTGGCAGGGACTCAGGGCCTTAATTTTGACACAGTAGTCAGTGTTCTTCATGGCTATGTGCTTCTGGTTTGGAAAGGCCTGAAAAGAAACAGATGTCAGTGTGCCAAGGAGGCGCCTATATAGGAACCACAAAATCATATGCGGCACGGATGACGACGGACGTGAAGCGATCACCGCCACCTAATGGCACTTAGGGGTACTGCTCAGAAAATTCTCCAGATCCAGTCTGACGCTTGTATGAAACTCAAGGGTAAGGAATTTGCAAGTAGATATTAACTCTACCAGATAAGGTGTTACCAAAGGTAGCTAACTTGTCCTTCAGTTCCTGGTGGTGATGATACACCAGTGGAAAGATCAAAAAATGTTTGAGGTAACAAAGTGGAGATAACTCAGTTGCATAATTTCTTTTCTTTGTTGAAATTTAGAGGTGGTGGAATTGTTTTGTCTCCTCCGTGGCCATCGATGTCTACAAGTGTAAGTGTAGGTAGTCTTCCAACAATCGATAAACAGCAGACCTATTTTATTAGTCCATTTTCTCTTGTTCTAGTAGAATGAGTTATAATCCTTGGGTGATTATCAGCTGATATTTGGTGTTTTGGCCATATTTTGTGTACGTCATGGCCACTGTATGCAAATAATAGTATATATTTATAGCTATCAGTGATGGTTTTATGAATTGTAAGTTATGTTTTGAACAGGGGCGGAGAAAAGGTTACGAAAGACTAGTACAAACTCTATTTTGTTGGGATTAGATTTAAAGTTGTATGCTGTCTTCCAAGAGTTTTAGCTAGATGAGAAATATCGGGGGTAGAGGGAAGATCGTCAGATAAAGTTCATTGTCATCCCTTTATTGGTAATGTACCAGAATCCTTAATGCTACCTCCCTGATTGTCATAGATCGGGCTTGTGAGTTTGGAGAACTCCTTGGAGAGCATGACTGTGGTGCAAATGCTGCCTTCCTTGATCTGTTCTATTGGTTATTGAGGTAGGATAGGATTCAAACCAGTTTGGGTCATTAACTTCAAAACCAAGGAGGATTCCTAAGGTTTGTATTACGATGTTGTGGTTGAAGGTTTCAAATGCTCTTGATAGAGTAGACTCAACAGTACACCTTAGTCACCATTGTTGAGGAGTTGCAAAGGACCAATGATTATTTCATGATGATGGGTCACTGCTGCACCCAGCTCTGACACTAGCTTGGAAATTATACTGGAGGCTGTTTTCAGTGGCAAACTTTTTTTTTTAACTTGATTGTTAACACAGCTCTAAAGGTTTTTTTTTGTTGCAAGGAATGGAAGGTGGGGACCTGGCCACTAATTATTAAGGTAATCCTGCTCAGCACATGCTTTTTTTGTTCTTTAAAGGGAGGAGAGATGTCTTCTACTTTCAGGCAGTCGAGGAACACACTCTGGAAAGCAAGAGATTTAGTAAGGTTGGCCCATTGCACTACCTGCATAGTTATATCTTTAACGCCGGTTGCTATTTTGAGATCTGAGAAAGGGGTGGATAGTTTAAGTGTAGAGATTTTATTTAAAAGTTTGAATTATAATACTTCTGTGATGATAGGTCTATTGTTTGTTGTTTTACTACACTGTTTTAACCTTTATTGCTTAAGAAGCTGGCTGAATCCTTGCTTTTTGTGTAAAGGTCTTCCACTTTAAAAATAGGACCATGGCTGGTTGATTTAATTTTTTTACATGATTTTATCCTAATCAATTTAGAATTCGATGCAGATAGACAGAACTTTGTAAATATTTTTATAGAACCTCTATCAGAGTGAAGATTTTCTAAATAATTGTCATCATAATATGATGCCAAGTGTGTTCGTTTGTTCTAAGGTAATTTTCTTTTAGCTTTCAGTTCATAATAGTACCTCAAGATCACTTAATTTTATCCTTAAGAGTGGTATAAGCGTTTATAATTTCAGACGTGGTGCTATTTATTGTAACTAGTGTTTGATATGTTTACATTCTGATATTCCGCAGTCCAAGAGATTAGACAAAATTCACGAGCAGCAGTAAGTCTGATATATATTCTTGTTATCTGGAATCTAAATGTTTGTCATTTTTGGCTGGGCATTGCTCACAGGTTTGGAAAAAGACCTTGAATATAGAGTTTATGTCTCCATCTTTCCACTCCAACAGTGGTGTGTTACCTATTCCACAGCCAATTTATTGCTTTTTTCTTATATGGTCTTAACGTTACAAATCCAATGGGCAGCAAAAAGCTTCACAAAACGTATGTTTCAGTGCCATGCATTTTCCCTACAAGCAATAAAACTTGTTATTACAATTTAGCCAATTATGGGTTTTGACAATAACTGTAAATTAATCTTGAATTGTAGTCCTTTAAAAGGTGAATAGCATTCTTTGCTGCAGTCAGTTTGAAAGATTATTTTACCAAATAGGCTGCTTTGCCCTTTGCAAGATCCAAGATTGCTGTTATCAGCTGTAGTTTTGTGCTTTTCAAGAAATGTACAAATATTTCACTTGGCCTTTCTTTTGCACATTAAGCAATAATTATGGATTCAAATTCCACATGCAATTACAATTTGGAATGTTTGTTTCATTGTCTTCATTGTGCTTTTCTCTTAATAGGAACTCGTTTGCAAAGTACTTGAACTAATGAGCCAGTGTAAAAAAAAAAAAAAAAATCTGTAGGTGATAAAATGTAGTTACACATAATTGTAGATTTTGCTGTACAGTTGTTCAGCTAAGGTGCAAGAGCACTCGCCTCATCACCTTTTGAATTGGCTTTTGCATATCTGGCTGTTGAACTATGGTAAAATAGAAGTTGATTACAGCAGCATTTTACCAGCCACAAAGAGGAGACTTACGTAAGATATTGATGTGATATGATTGCTCACATAGGTATTGCTTGACAAAATGAGACACTGAACAAACATGGAAACAATTACTTGGAGATGTAGTGTTAAACTAAAGGGCAACCTTGTTGGGACAGATTCAGTTCAATTCAATTCAAATTCTTTGTTCAGCAGAAATACTGATACCATAAGAGATCATAAAATATATATCAACCATAAAATAATAAAAAATAAAAAACAATAATTTTGTACTACAGTACAATGCTCTTCCTAAGATGAACAGCGCCCCATGTTTATAGTGCAGTACCAAGACATACAAGAGGATACTCAAATGCAGATATATCTTGTGCACCAATTTTGAAAACCCCTGAAATTTTGCGCTATAAAAATTGTTTGTTAAAAAACGTCTCCTTAAACCTTCATAAAAACCATAAAATAAAGTGCTTCGTACTTTGTATCGATACACCATCACAGGGAGTCATATTTGAGGGACATTTCTTCATTTCGGGAATGGCAAACAAGTGATGGACTATGCCCAACCACAGTCTGGTTAGGACAAAACGGTGCTGGCTATTGATTACCCAGGTAAGATATGACTGGCAGCTGTCTGGCAGATTGCTCAGTAAATGTCATAAGTGTTTGTTTCCTAGATTCTTTGCTCCAATCTAGAATTCATAAAGGAGGCCTGAATTATACTTTTCTCAGTGGAGACACAACTTTTAGGGTCACTCAGAAAAGGTAAATTAAACAATGCACTAAACTATGTAGTTATGTAAGACAACCAGGAAAACTTAGAGGCATGATCTAATGCAAGGCAGTCTAGAATAACAGACTTCGTAAAACTGGTTTCGGTTTTCGCCCAGATAGACTGCAATAGTAATAAAGGTTTTAAAGCTAAAATATTCTCCAAAAAAATGCAGGTCAGTTTCCTTATGAATTATAAAGGATGATGCAGATCTAGGTGCACACAACAGATGCTTGAGGGATCAAGCCTCCTCTGTCTGTAGGGGTTTACTGGGTGTATAGCTGATAGACCTCCCCCATAGATAGCAGTAGATACACATCTTGTGTTGTATATTTCGATCATCTCCTTAACAGACCAGCTACCGACTTTTTGGGAAAACCTGAATATTCCCTTACATATCTGACTCAATTTTAGCTGGGTATTTGAAACTTGTTGCACCCATTGTCCAGTGTTCGCAAACAAGATGCCTAGATATCAAAAGAAAATTACACTGACTATTGGAGAACCCTCAATGTAGACTGTCCTGCTTTTGTGCACCTTCTTCCCACACACTGTTATGAATGTTTTTTCCTTATTTATTTTCATTTTCCTAGATGCTGTGAAATACCCAAAGGTGTCCATTAATCTTTGTAGGCTGTTTAGATTCATGGATAACAGGATGGCGTCATCGGCGTACAGTAATATTGGGACTGAATGACCTTTGACAATGGGTACATCAGCCTGCAACGTCTGTAGGGTGTCATCTACACCATTAATGAGGAGTGGAAACTAAAATGGCACTAGATTGCAGTCCTGTCTAATACCCCATGGGGGCCATACTGTACCAGAGCCTGTAGGTTCGCATACAAGCTTGCAAGAAAGCTATTAGCTACCAAGGAAAGCAAGGTAGTCCAGAGTATTGAATGGTCCACCAGATCAAAGGCGCTGCTTAAGTCAACAAAGCATTGATAGAGAGACCCAGCTTTTGCCTTAGTGTACTTCCCTATAAGTAGTTCAAGGTTTAAACATTGGATCTGTTGGTTTCATCCACAAGACTTTACTTGATATGGGAAACTTGATACACATTTAAATTCACGAAGGCAAACAGCCAACGCGTTTCGCCCTATTCACATGGGCTTCTTCAGGGCTGCAATATAATATATAACCATAGAAACAAATGACATAATATAATAACATAAAATAAAATAGTACAAACACACCAAATTAACAAACAAGTCACTGTACAAGTAAATGATGTGGTATTTTGAAGTTACAAACAAAATTTATAGAGAAAACATTATGTGGTGAATAGAACCAGCAAGGGAAAAAGATGAACTAAAGAAGAAAGAATCCTAAAACTCCCATAGTCCAATGTGCACTGAATATGATAAAGTAAAATAAAAAATAAAAAGACAGTGCAATCACGGTATAGAAACTAGACAAAGTGAAAGTATTTCCAAGCCACTAAAGTAAGAACTCCAATCCCAACCGCAAAGTGACAAAAGGTAAGAAACAAAAAAGCGCACACGTACCTATAAAATTCCAATTAGAGGAATATCGTTATCCATATTGTGCATATATGCACAAACGTGGAAAAATTCTGAAAAATTAAAGAAAAGCGCTGATTGCCGATATTTGCATCGATACTCAAGTATGTGAGAATAAAAATATATACGTTCGGGTTGATAAAACTCAGCCTGAACAAAATTATAAAATGGTCAATGAGTAGTATAATTAAAGCAACTATGAAGTCAGCGAGCAGATCAGAAATAACTGTCAAAAGTAATGAAAAAATTGCGTGGCTTTAATAAACAGCTGCTCCATTCTTACCTGAATTTCAATAAAGAGTATCACATACAGCGGCCAGAAAGGTTATTAAGGCCAGTAGCAGCAGCGTAAGACGGGCCCGGTCGTGTGCCGCCGTCAATAAGAAGAGCCCGTATACGGCATCCGAGTGATTAAGCTTGTCAAGCGGGAATTGCCATACCTTTATAATCCCGCCGTGAAAGAGAAAAAAACTATGACAACACAAAAAACGGACTATCGACGCCCGGCAGCATACTGAGTGTAACAAAAGTATGTTGCGGCCATTTTGAAATGGAAAAGATAATCTGTAAAAATATGTAGAAATCGGATTGAAATATAACGCACTTGTTGTAATGAAAAGGGGAACGCCAAAACCAAATAAAATTGGTGAAAGTTCGTAGGCACGGATAATGAAGAAACAATAAGAACAAAGTGAAAGTGAACTGGAAGTAAGATGAAAATAGACACTATAGTAAAAGGTAAAAGATGAAATGTGCAGAAAAGAGGGAGAAGAACAGGGATAATAACTGAATGCTAGTGAAAGATCCCGCACCATACCAAAAGCAGTAAAAAAGAGAAATACGTAATAATAAAACAACATATGTGATAGTTGCAAAATAAACAGTCTAAGTAATAGTTGAATCACCAATTATAATAAAATTATTAAATATAAAAATCAAACAACACCTACGTTACAATTGACATTCGATTTGTCTTTACATATATTAACCAAAATGGGTATACAAAGACACCAGATCGAAACAAACAAAAAAAATATATATAAACAGAATATTTTGGAATATTTCAAATATTACTTAATTCGATTAGAGATGCTGGGCCAATGTAAAGAAAGAATAAGTACAACATAAAATTAAATAAACACAAAGGCTAACGATACATGGAAACAATGTAAGGAAACCAATTAAATCTATCATTCAAAAAACCAAGAGAAAACTGTTGTAACAAGGTAAGTCTATTCATAGTGTAACAAAATTATCATAAGTAATAATGCAATTCATGGTCTGTGTTATGTCCTAGTTCAACTGTACGTAAACGACAGATCCATGCTGCTTCCCTTTTGCGTAATTGCAGCTCTCTATTACCCCCTCTGGGGTTAGATGGAATATGGTCAATTCCATGAAACGAAATTAAATCATCATGTGAGTGGACCAATGTCATATGTGATGACAGCGGATATCTGCTGTCATTGTTCTTAATAGCACGTATATGCTCCTGTATTCGGTGTTTGAGGGGTCTTATGGTACTACCCACATATATTTTATTACATGCACACTTCAAAGTATAGATCACAAATTTAGTGTTGCAATTAATAAAACTCTTGATAGTAAATGTCCCAGTGTTGTTATAACAAAAGGTACTAGTTTTGTCCAAACCAAAAGCACATACATTGCATTCACGACATGTATAAAAGCCCAAAGGTGGTGCGGGAAGCCATGTGGATATAGCAGATGCAGTAACATAACTGGGACAGAGGTGATCCCTCAAAGTCCTACCTCTTCTATACGTGATCTGGGGTGACCTAGAAAGGGATCCTTTAAGTGCCTGAAGATCCGTAAGCAGATGCCAATGGCGTTTGAGTATCTTATAAATACCCTGGCTATAAACCGTATATTTGGTCACAAAAGACAAACGTTCAACATTTTTTGTGTTCTTTCTTTTAGGTTTTACAGACAGTGTCCTTTCTTGATATGCTCATAATGCGTTGTTCAGCTTTACAAAGGGTCTGATGTTTATAACCTCTATTAACAAACCTCTGTTTAACACATCCAATTTGTTCACAAAAAAGATCATCAGTACTACAATTTCTTCGGACGCGTGTCATTTCAACAAAAGGAATGTTGTTGATAACAGAAGGTGGATGTGCACTAGTCGCGTATAGGAGACTATTACAAGATGTAGATTTCCTGAACAATGTACTTTGTACAGAATTATTGTATATAAAAAAATCTTATGTCCAAGAAATCAATACAGTCCCTGCTATAGTGGAGGCTAAGTTTCACATGGTGGGGATTGTCATTGAGGAAGGCATGATAAAGAGTAAGTTGTTCAACGGAGCCATTCCAAATCAGGATGATATCATCAATATACCTACCCCAGAATACAATAAATTTAGTCCAGGGGGAGGCACATTTCCCCCATGCATGTATCTTTTCAAACCAACCCATAAAGAGACAGGCATACAATGGGGCAAATTTAGAACTCATTGATGTCCCTTGTATTTGTTGGAACCACCTGGTATTGTGTAAAAAATAATTTCTGGACAAGATAATATTGATCATTTCTAATAGCATCTGATTATGATCATATTGATTAGCAGGACGAGTGTTAAGATAGGAAGTGACTGCCAATAGGCCAAAAGATTTTTGAATACAGGTATACAGACTATTAACGTCCATTGTGACGAATAAAAGATAGTTTGACCACGGAAAGTCATCAAACTTGTTCAAGATATCCTTGCTATCCTGTATATACGATGGTAAATTACAAACAAACTTTTGTAAAAAGAGATCCACGAACTCTGATAATCTCTCCGTCGGGGAATTATTTCCCGATATAATAGGTCTACCGGGAGGAAAATTACCTTCTTTGTGGATTTTCGGAAGAATATAAATACAAGGATATCTGGGACACTTCACAACTAGATATTTATACTCCTTGTCAGACAATAGACCCTGTTCATGCCAACCCCACAATTTATTGTTGATGTATTCCGTCAATTCAAAAATAGGGTTATTAGTAAGACATTTATAACAGGTAGTGTCAGCCAGTTGTCTGTCGATTTCCAGTACATAAAATATTTTTATTCATAATGACTACATTTCCACCTTTATCTGCTTCACGAATTACAATGGATGGATCACTTCTAAGGCTAATTAGAGCCTTCCGTTCCAAAGTTGACAGATTATCAATTCGACGCCAATTTGTCTTAAACAGATTAAAGAATTTAAATAGGTCAGAAGAGACCTTATTTGCAAACAAGTCAATATTACTATGTACATTGACAGGTATAAATTTAGACTGTGGTCTAAGGCCACTGGTAATATTAAGGTCTTCCATGATTCCTAAATCTGTTCTTATATCCTCAATGTCAATTTCACTACCATTTTGTAAAGACATCAGAAGCTGTATGCCATACAGGTCTGATATGAATTCAGATACTGTATGGATATCATCAACAGAGTATTCCACAGTCTCAGGGGAGTGGAATTCACCACTAGAGAGCCCCCCCCGAGTGGGAGGAAAAGTAATTCTTTAATTTGAGTAGACTGGTGAATTTGAATAAGTCAACAAAAGTTTCTACCGGGTCATTGGTCTGAGTGGGACAAAATCCCAAGCCTTTGCTAAGCAAGTTGCACTCCATTATACCTAAGGGACGATGAGATAGATTAACAATAGTCAGGTCACCCCCTGGTTCACTTGTGCTTGGGGCAGGACATTCTAGTCTTTTTTGGAGCGTGTACGAACCCCCTGTTTTTCTGAACCTTTTTCTCCATTGTTTCCTACCCCTTCTAGTCTTGTTTCTCTTCGATTTCTTTTAGTTCCAAGGCGTAATCGTTCCATCTCGACTAAAAAAATTAGATGAACTATGGGGTGTTTGCTTAGAGGAACCACTTTCCTTTGAGATACTGCTATCTAAGGAGGACATGGAACTACCGCTAGAAAGGTCAGTTTCACTTGTCAATGTATCCCTGTTATTACCGGATCCAGAGACCTTTACGTTGTCATATTTCCGAGCAAAAGTATAAATTCTACCCAATTTTTTGTCAAGATCATCACGCTTAACCTTACGTAGTTTCTTGTCACGAAGATAAATTTGGTAATCTTCTAGTATTTTATTAAGAATCTCATAATTCTTATTTACTAAATCGTTTTGAGGAATTTCATCAATTTCTTTCTCCAAAATTTCAATCTCACTCTGTAATTTGGCAACTTTTTTATCAGTGTGTTTTATTAGAATACGCATCATGTTAAAAGATGCGTTCTGCAAATTGTCCTCCCAGTCCTTAAGTGCTTCCTCATCTAAATCCTCATAAGTAGGTAATATCAAAATCCTAAGACCTCTAGGTATCCTGTTGTTATCTAGGTATTTTTGTAACGTGATCCCATCCCACCAACCAGCTAGTTCATGTTTTTTCTATTTTTCAAATTTTTTAAGTTTCGCTTTTAAACTGTTGGACTGCCGTGTAGATGTACTGGATGGTACTGAACCAATAGAATGTGTAAATAAGACCCTTGCCAATTCTTCCCGATTGTCCTTAAAGCGTGACATGTTGAGTACGGAATGGGAGTGCGTATTGGCCTTAATAATATATTAAACAAACAGAGTGCAGCAAGCCAAAAGGAAACGCACCAATCCCTATTGTTTTCCAATATACGTAGCAATAATGTCTAGTTGAAACACGTGTGGTGTGCAGCTCCACCGAGGCCACTGCTGCACAAAGGGAGCCTAAAGGGTACAGAGAGAACCCGATAAATAAACACAATATGGGGGTGCACCACTTCAATGCGTCAAATAAATAACAGTAAATGCCAAGAGTCCAATGTAATCAGGCAAATAACAATACGATGGATCTGTTGGTTTCATCCACAAGACTTTTCTTGATATGGGAAACTTGATACACCATTAAATTCACGAAGACAAACAGCCAACGCGTTTCGCCTTATACACATGGGCTTCTTCAGGGCTGCAATATAACATATAACCATAGAAACAAATGACATAATATAATATAAATAAAATAGTACAAACACACCAAATTAACAAACAAGTCACTGTACAAGTAAATGATGTGGTATTTTGAAGTTACAAACAAAATTTATAGAGAAAACATTATGTGGTGAATAGAACCAACAAGGGAAAAAGATGAACTAAAGAAGAAAGAATACTAAAACTCCCATAGTCCAATGTGCACTGAATATGATAACGTAAAATAAAAAATAAAAAGACAGTGTAATCACGTTATAGAAACTAGACAAAGTGAAAGTATTTCCAAGCCACTAAAGTAAGAATTCCAATCCCAACCGCAAAGTGACAAAAAGTAAGAAACAAAAAAGTGCACACGTACCCAAAAAATTCCAATTAGAGGAATATCGTTATCCATATTGTGCATATATGCACAAACGTGGAAAAATTCTGAAAAATTAAAGAAAAGCGCTGATGCCGATATTTGCATCGATACTCAAGTATGTGAGAATAAAAATATATACGTTCGGGTTGATAAAACCCAGCCCGAACGAAATTATAAAATGGTCAATGAGTAGTATAATTAAAGCAACTATGGAGTCAGCGAGCAGGTCAGAAATAACTGTAAAAAGTAATGAAAAAATTGCGTGGCTTTAATAAACAGCTGCTCCATTCTTACCTGATGTTCAATAAAGGGTATCACATACAGCGGCCGGAAAGGTTATTAAGGCCAGTAGCAGCAGCGTAAGACGGGCCCGGTCGTGTGCCGCCCGTCAATAAGAAGAGTCCGTATACGGCATCCGAGTGATTAAGCTCGTCAAGCAGGAATTGCCAAACCTTTATCATCCCGCCGTGAAAGAGAAAAAAACTATGACAACACAAAAAACTGACTATCGACGGCCGGCAGCATACTGAGTGTAACAAAAGTATGTCGCTGCCATTTTGAAATGGAAAAGATAATCGGTAAAAATATGTAGAAATCGGATTGAAATATAACGCACTTGTTGTAATGAAAAGGGGAACGTCAAAACCAAATAAAATTGGTGAAAGTTAGTAGGCACGGAAAATGAAGAAACAATAAGGTGAAAGTGAACTGGAAGTAAGATGAAAATTGACACTATAGTAAAAGGTAAAAGATGAAATGTGCAGAAAAGAGGGGGAAGAACGGGGATAATAACTGAATGCTAGTGAAAGATCCCGCACCATACCAAAAGCAGTAAAAAAGAGAAATATGTAATAATAAAACAACATATGTGATAGTAGCAAAATAAACAGCCTAAGTAATAGTTGAATCACCAATTATAATAAAATTATTAAATATAAAAATCAAACAACACCTACGTTACAATTGACATTCGATTTGTCTTTACATATATTAACCAAAATAGGTGACAAAGACACCAGATAGAAATAAACAAAAAATATATATATAAACAGAAGATTTTGGAATATTTCAAATATTACTAAATTCAATTAGAGATTCTGGGCCAATGTAAAGAAAGAATAAGTACAACATAAAATAAAATAAACACAAAGGCTAACAACACATGGAAACAATGTAAGGAAACCAATGAAATCTATCCTTCAAAAAATCAAGAGAAAACTGTTGTAACAAGGTAAGTCAATACATAGTGTAACAAAATTATCATAAGTAATAATGCAATTCATGGTCTGTGTTATGTTCTAGTTCAACTGTACGTAAACGACAGATCCATGCTGCTTCCCTTTTGCGTAATTGCAGCTCTCTATTACCCCCTCTGGGGTTAGATGGAATATGGTCAATTCCATTAAACGAAATTAAATCATCATGTGAGTGGACCAATGTCATATGTGATGACAGCGGATATCTGCTGTCATTGTTCTTAATAGCACGTATATGCTCCTGTATTCGGTGTTTGAGGGGTCTTATGGTACTACCCACATATATTTTATTACATGCACACTTCAAAATATAGATCACAAATTTAGTGTTGCAATTAATAAAACTCTTGATAGTAAATGTCCCAGTGTTGTTATAACAAAAGGTACTAGTTTTGTCCAAACCAAAAGCACAGACATTGCATTCATGACATGTATAAAAGCCCAAAGGTGGTGCAGGAATCCATGTGGATATAGCAGATGCAGTAACATAACTGGGACAGAGGTGATCCCTCAAAGTCCTACCTCTTCTATACGTGATCTGGGGTGACCTGGAAAGGGATCCTTTAAGTCCCTGAAGATCCGTAAGCAGATGCGAATGGCATTTGAATATCTTTGTCTAGTTTCTATAACGTGATTACACTGTCTTTTTATTTTTTATTTTATTTTATCATATTTAGTGCACATTGGACTATGGGAGTTCTAGGATTCTTTCTTCTTTAGTTCATCTTTTTCCCTTGCTGGTTCTATTCACCACATTATGTTTTCTCTATAAATTTTGTTTGTAACTTCAAAATACCACATCATTTACTTGTACAGTGACTTGTTTGTTAATTTGGTGTGTTTGTACTATTTTATTTATGTTAAGTCATTTGTTTCTATGGTTATATGTTATATTGCAGCCCTGAAGAAGCCCATGTGTATAGGGGGAAACGCGTTGGCTGTTTGTCTTTGTGAATTTAATGGTGTATCAAGTTTCCCATATCAAGTAAAGTCTTGTGGATGAAACCAACAGATCCATTGTATTGTTATTTGCCTGATTACATTGGACTCTTGGCATTTACTGTTATTTATTTGACGCATTGAAGTGGTGCACCCCCGTATTGTGTTTATTTATCGGGTTCTCTCTGTACCCTTTAGACCCCGTTTGTGCAGCAGTGGCCTCGGTGGAGCTGCACACCACACTTGTTTCAACTAGACATTATTGCTACGTATTTTGGAAAACAATAGGGATTGGTGCGTTTCCTTTTGGCTTGCTGCACTCTGTTTGTTTAATAAGGTTTACACATTGCTCTACAGTCCCCCGCCCTCTCCTAAACCCGTATTGTACCTCGTATATGATGGAATGTTCATCCAAGTTCTCCAATCTTTGCAAGTGGACCTTTCCCATCCACTTAGTTGAAGTATCTAAGAGGGAAATAGGCGGATAACATTTTGGGTCAGATTTATTCCCCCTTTTAAAAATGGGAATTATTGTGGAAGTAGCCGTGGATGGGGGAATCGAGTACCCTCGTCAAAATGAGACCCCATAATTCCCCCTCCACGTTATAAGCATCAACTGGGAACCCCGTCTGACCTAGGTGCCTTCCCTCCAACACTTGTACTGATGGCAAGAAGGACCTCCTCTAAAGAAATGTCTAATGGGGCATGAGATTTGATTAATATTCCTTTGTCCTCTACTCAAGATTTAACTACTGTATGGGAATCAAAGATACCCATAAAGTGGGTCACCCATGCATCACATGAAACCAGTGAGGTGAGTTCAGGCCGAGTGTCAGGCGTTTACTGTGCCTCCTCTTGCAGTACTCTCTTCCTGGCTGCAAGAACCTGCTTGCAGTTTTTAAGAAAGTCTCTAATAGCTGAGCTATCCCTAGGAGCTTCATGAAGAGCCCCCCTTAGAAGTTTTGATGCCGGTGTTCATGAATTGTCAAATCATTCCCGTTATCCTGCCTTACCAGCTCTAGTGGCTCTTGTAAGCAGTGATTTTAGTGTCCTGTGGTCTTGCCAGAGACATTTAGCACCCCAAACGGATCTACCTCATCTTCTAGACAATACCTAAATTCATCTGAGTTCAAAGGTAACAATTCTCATAGCACTTTACATGGGTCAATCCCTGCCCATTTGATCTGAACAGCATTAGGCCTAAAAGGAATGACATTGGCAACAGTTGAATTACTTACGGTAATTGGGTGTGAAATTATTAAAGGCTTGTGATCACTCATTGCTGTCTGGGATATATTAATAGAGCAAACTAAACCCCTATCAATAGCAGGAATCAAGACATGGTCAATGGTGGCATGTGCACCTCTACCAATAAACGTAGGGATCGGTACACTGGTACGCATGCAGCACTTTCTAAGAGCATAAAGTCATACTTAAAAACCAGGGAATTCAGAACTTTCCCATAGTCATTGCGGTGAAAATGCAGAGCTCCAACCCCATGCCATTAATTACGCTGCCAACCCTTCTTGCTGGTATGGGACATTTTGTGATTATTAAAATAACCCAGCCAAACAATTGTGTACTTAGTATGAACCATTTGCAAGAGCTCCTCCAACCCTGCGTCTAAGGCATACATAACAAAACTACGAGGTGACACAAAAATATTATAATAAAAATAATCAGCCCTACTTTTAAATGATAACCAGAGTTGTTGTGCATAGGTAAGGACAGTTGCAACCCTCCTGATGGAGACAGATAGCAAATTAGAGACTAGTGTCAGCAGCCCCCTTTTGGCCCCCTCCTGCGTTAGGTGGTATAGCTCCCAAAAAAAAGGATGTAAACCCCTCAATGTGTATAGGTTCCACACTCCAGGTCTCCTGAATACAAATTACATCGGAGTCTGAAATAATGCAACACCAATCTGGGGAATTCAGTTTGCTTTGAAGCCCGCACACATTCCAGGTCACAAATTGACATACTCCCCGGTATCATAACCATTAGGTGTCACTGATGGGCCAGAAAGATCAGAGACTTGCAAACTAAAATGTGTAATTGATTAAATTTCAGGACCGCAGAATTAAAGGGACACTCAACACAATCCGATAGTGGGATAATTGAGATAACATTCTCCTTGCTAGAATTAGATAGGGCTGATTCACCCACCCAATTAACTATAAGACAATCATCCACTGAGAACCTAGATACCCATAGTTAATCGATTTCATTGAGGTCAGAAAGAGGTGCAAATCTGTTGCTGACTGGCATAGATAGTCTCAACTGATGACTGATGTTAGGAAGGGATACAAATGATGGCTGAGAGGGGGATTTATAAAAGTATCCCAAAAGCAAAGCATATATTCCGGTGGGGATTAAAGACCTCTCCTTGTGATGCCTTAAAAGCCATCTCACTGTTGTTGGGTGATAAATTCACTACCAGGTAATCTCTTCAAACAGATTTGTAATGCTTCTCTTCCAGTTCGCCAAATTATAGAACCACAACTGGCCAATGATGTTTGATAGAATGTTTGTATAATTTGAAAATTTAAAATGGATTACTTTTTAACATTCTTTATTTTTTTCAGAAACAATTGTAGAATTAAGCAAAAAAGATGAACAATGTGCACTTATTACCTCTGAATTAGCAGCATTAAAGTCTCAGTTTGCAGGTGAGGTTTTATGTTTATAGTATGTTTATCTATGCTGTTTAAAAAGCATAAACAAACAATCTAAAAACGATTTGCTTACCTTATTAGTTAAATGGTCTTGTTGATGAAAAACATCTCTGCAATTTCTTAACTGATAGGTATGAGTTTAGTACCATTGGACTCTATTTATGCATAAACATTTGCTCAAAATATAATGTTTTAGGAATCAAACTTTATACTGACTTTGTAGCGTTTGTGTTTATTGCTGTGAAGTTTTTTTATGAGTATAAAATTTGGAGAGCATCTCAGATTTGAACATTCGAATACACAAAGCTTATAGTTGAACATTGCGTAGAAGTTCTGCAGGATATTTTGCAATTTTAAATAAACCACATTGTAATTTAGAGTGATTTCCAATCGTTTGAAAATTAGGCTGTGTTTAAAGGTGACAACTCAAGTGAACCGACCATTAGTTAGAACTTGTGAACTTCATATTTTCTGAGGATATGTTATTGTTGGCCCAAATATTTTCTCAAATAGAAGCTAGTGGAAATTGACCAAGGGGGAGGGAATATTTAATTACAATCCTGCACCCTTTAAATAGTACACAGTATTTGGATGCCCATGTCATGAAAGCTTTCTGACATCATGGCAGCCCCCTTGGTGAACTTTACCATCTTATTAACAGGGTTCAGCATCCATGCTGTCCATAGTGTACCACAAAATGTCTTAATCCTCCCGAACTGCAACAGTATTATACATGTGTGCAAGTTTTGTATTGAACCACTTTCTCATAAAAATAACAATAATACTTAACAAATGTGACAGATATATCAGTTACTATGCCATTCCCCTTTCCCAGCTGGTTGGGAATTACTTGGCAGGACATAAAAAAAATTCTGTAAGAGAATGCTGTCACTTTTATGTCAATGTATTTGGGTGCACAATCAGCTCCTAAGCCTTAGTGTCTCTAATACCACATGTTTATCTCTTTTCCTGCTATAATGCAAGAGGAAAGCATACATTTATCTGGCACTTCCTTCCTTTGAACAAGGTTGTAGTGTTTTTATTACCTCTCCTTTCTGGATGGGGCATGCTTTTTAACTTTTCAAATTCTAATTGACTTATCAAAGCACTTTTACTTCCTCTGCTAAGCATACTATTGGTTGGGGAATCACCACCTAGCTGCATCCACAACATAATTAATATGGAATAGGAGCTTGGACTTGTGACTAAGATGGGAGCTGGTAAAGCAAAGAATGCCACTGACTGAGGTGACTCAGCACTGTTACGACCGGTTCTTAACTTCCTACTTGCAGTGTCCTTTATTGGCCATATTACAGGTTTAGTTCAGTAGACGACTCGCTAACATCCACCGCACGAGACTTCCAATGGTTCACCCACCATACTGTAAAAGAAAATGTTTCTGGTGTTCTTATCAGAAATATTTTCTTTTCTTAAACCAAAGTCTATAAGCTTGGGAAGAGTGTGCTGATGTCACGTACGGATAAAGGTGAAAGCAGAACGTGCTAATGGTGTGGTCTGCGTTCACCTTTCATTGGTGCAAGGCAGACATAACTCTGCCCAAAGCATCATTCAACACAGGAGAGGCAGCATTGGAAAGAGTAAAAATTTTCTAGTGGATCACTGCTTGGGGTCACAACAAAAACACAATTTCCATGTAGCGATTCACTCCTCAACACCAAGGCGACCCATGCCCCCTCAATCCCTCCTCTCTGGCTTGGGCAAGTGCTCCCTGGGTTGTGCAGGTGGCCAGGATGTGCTCCTACCCGCTGCTCCTGTCTTGACACTGGCTTCACTGGGTGCTGGTCTGTATCGGGTGAAAACATGTCCGGTATCTATGGACCGAGTCCAGAGACACTGGGCTATTTTTAATAGTTGTGAGCTGTATTTCCCTATAAGTGGTATCCCTCCCCAAGTGAATGGTCTGTGTGGGCTACTGCACTTCTGAGGAGAGCCTAAGAATATAAAGACTCAATGGTGAATACTTTGTAGTTTTCAGAAATTTAAGACATGCTCCTCCATTTAATAGTTATGGGTAAAGTCCTGAAAAATAGGTTTTCTAGGAAACAGAAAAGTGTCCGTGTTACTCTTCAAAGCATAAGAATACTGAAAGCCATGTATGAAACAATATTTTGTTTTCAGAGAATGTTTTGACATATATTGAGAACATGCATTTTTGTTTCCGTGCTACTTAAAGTAACTGTTTTGTAGAAAAGTGTTCATGTGTACTTGGTGAACTACTTATGTATCCACATTTGGAACTAAACTACTTGCTTATGACTTGCATCCATATACTGTTTAAATGTAATCATAAGAGTTGGATTGATTGTTCTCAAAGGAATCTGTAGTAGTAATTTGTGAGCGAATTTCAGTCACACTTATGATGTTCACTTAGTACTTGGTTGTAGTTTCCTTCTTTAATTGCAATGCAGTATTTATACTACTTTAGTCCACTAAAAACCAGAAGCTGCTCCTCTGTAATAGACCTCCCTGCAGGATCATCCCCACCCTATTTGTCTTCCTCCTCTTATTTTCTCTGACTTCGTTTTTTTGCTGCTGTTAGGACTCTGTGCACTTTACCAGTGCTAACCAGTGCTAAAGTGCTTGTGCTCTCTGCTTAAAAAATGGGAACATTGACTTATCCCCAGCTAGCATATTTAGTTTTCTTTTAAGTGCCTAGTAAAGTGTACTATGTGTGCCCAGGTCCTGTAAATTCAATACTACTTGTGGGCCTGCAACACTGATTGTGCATCCACTTAAGTAGCCCTCTAACCATGTCTCAGACCTGCCATTGCAGAGCCTATGTGCAGTTTTACACTGCCATGTCGGCCTAGCAAAACAAACCTTTTGCTAGGCCCAAACTTTCCTTCTTAAAACCCAGAGGACAGAGCGCAGTGTATTTAAAATGCAGGATATGTACATTTAAGTTGTACATGTCCTGGTAGTGGAAAATTCCCAAAGTTGTTTTTCACTACAGCAAAGCCTATTGCTCCCATGGGACAGCATTGGGATTACCTTGTTCTATCTTATGAGTGTAATTCACAATCTGGAAGAGATAAACGTTTTGAGTTTGGTGTCTCTGGTATCACTTATGGTGAAGTTGGATTTAAATTGCAAATCTGTAAGTGCCACTTTTAGAATGTTGGCATTTTCTTACTTTATCCATTTGGTGCCTGCTGCCTGTCTCTGATCACTTGTCTGGGGTGCGTGACGCTGGGCTTTGTGTATTCCTTCTAGCTAGCCTCACACAATAGGAGCTTAGGAGTGGCTTGATGGGCCATCCTGGGAGGATGTGAGGGAGGAGCTGGGCACAGCCTCACCCCTGAATAGGCTGTGTCCATTCACCAGACAAAGGACTGCAGAGCCCCCTATAGTGAGTCTGGAGCCAGAGCAGGAAAAGCAAGACATCTGTACACCTCAAAGGCCTGTCTTTAAAGTCTCCCCCACTTCAAAGGCCCAACTAGGCATAAGTACTGGACCTCTGAAACTACCAACTCCGAACACTTCTGGACCTGTGAATACTCTGCCAAGAAGGAGGACTGCTGTGCTGCTGAAGGACTGCCACTCTGCTGGTCTGCTGCTTTACTGGACTCCTGCCTTGCTGTGCTGCCCTGCTGCCTCCTGTTCCCCTGATTGGGTGGGAAGGATTGGACCTGCATACCTTGAAGCCAGGATTACTCGAGGGACTAGCTGGCTGGCCTCCTGATCTGAAGTCTCAAAGACATAAAAGTCTTCCAACCACCCTGATCCTGCACCTGAACTCTGCCATCTGTGCCACCCTAGTCCTGGACCTTTGGAAGTGGGCCTAAGGTGTTTGCTCCAGCGGAACCGATACATCCTCTGCTGTGGGGACAAAATCGACACATCACTGTTGCTGCTTGGAACAGAACCGGTGAATTGCCTTTGGAACCGACACTGCAGCTCTTTTCCCAGCACAAGGTCCTCGCATCCCCATTTACGGCAGCCTTGATGACAATGCTGAATCTCTGCATTGCTGCCTCTGCGCTTACTGGAGTTGATGCATTGCCTCGGCTTCACAACTCATCCTCAACACCAGACTTCCCATTGCAAGCCCCAGCACCTGGATCCTCAACATCGACGCAGCCGGAACTCGCTCCCTAACTCTGCTGCCTCTCAGAACCGATGCATTGCCACTGTTGCATGGAGAAGATCAACGCATCCCCTCTACTTCATGGTTCGGAACCAACGCAATGCTCCACAATCAGGATTTAAGGTACTTTGGTTCACCGGGCCTAACTGGGTCTCTGTAGCTGGCCCTCACTCTATTGCGGTCGGCCTGAACTTTTGACTTTGTCCCGGTCTGGCGCCACTAGATATCCTAGGTTGATACGTATTTTACAGTTTATTCTTTGAAAATGTATAACTCCGTTCCACTTATTTGAGTTTTGTTGTTTTGGTCTAACCTGTTGAGGAATCTTTTTGTGAGGTGTTTTCACTGTTTTACTGTTTAAAGTGTTGAACAAATACTTTATACATTGCCTCTATGTTAAGCCTGACTTCATTGTGCCAAGCTACCAGAGGATGAGCACTGGTTAATTTAGTTCTTTTGAGAGAGTTATGACACTTCGCTCATGACATTTAATATATTTTACTTCCATATTGTAGGAAGTGCTTCAGGTGAGATATATTACGAAATTTGCAAGTTAAGGATGTGTTTTCTTTTACCTAGAAATGGAGCGATCACTTAAAGAGGCAGAGGAAAAGGAAAAACATTTACACGCATCTAAAGCAAAACTTGAAAATCAAATATCTGAAATGATTACCTCTTCAGGGGACAGTTCTGCCCAGCTCTCTAAGATGAATGAAGAATTGCAAGCTAAGGAAAGGTATGTTGGTGCAGTCCGCATTTCATATTGTTGGACATTTTGACTTTATATTTCCTTCTGATGCACTGATTTAACAAACATTGAACAAATATTTTGTTTTATTAGATGAAAGAATAGTCTAGCTCCTAAAGGTGTAACATAAGATGCAATGGAAAGTTGTCCCACTCTTTAAGTCCAAACTTTTGGTGGCATTTGCAAGAGAGCAAGCATGTGCTGGTCTAAGCTATTGCATAGTCTATGCAGGTGCCAAAAAACACACAAATACCAGCGCATCCACAACCCAAAGGGAATTAGTTGCAAAAGGCCATACAACATGTTCTCTGAAAGCACTCTATCAGGTACCAGTTAAACAGAAAATCAAGGAGCCTTTACTTTGTATCATATTCATTTTCATTCATCTTTATCATTTAGTTCCTTGTATTCCCAAATGTGCAACCTGAGGTGGTGCCTGGCTCCTGCATTGTCACTCTGTGCCATTTTGGAATGCATTTAGGCTGCTTTTAATCATCGTTTCTTTTATGATTTAATCATTTATCACTTTTTATTTAGTTTATCTTAAGTTTCCAGTATTCATATGCCACAAAGGATCTTGCAGGTGTATACGTGGGGTAGCTGGAACCCTGTTTGCATTTAATTTACTCCAGTATTGGAACTTTCATAGATTCACATGTTTGAATACTTCTCTGTCGTTGAGATGGGAGTCCCCACAATACATGGACTAGGCCTCAATAGAATAACCTATCATAGTCATTTTGTAAATAGACTCAAACTTTAACCAATCAGATTGCCTCACTCCTTTAGAACCTCCTGTGAGGAGCTGCCTTCCCTCAGATTTTCCACTGCACATTGTGCTGAGGAGTCTCCTTTGAGCTCTGCTCAAGATTTTCTCTCAGAAGATCTGTTACTATCTTTTGTTTTCTGGTGCTTCAAACTGGCTGCCATGTCAGAGACACCAAAGAAAGGCCTTTTCAGATCCTGTGCCTCATGTTTAAAGAAAAGACTATATGTGGAGGATCCACATTAGGAATGTATTTATTGCCTATACCCCAGCCACAAGACAAAAGGCCTGCAAAATCTGTAGAACATTGTCTACAAAGACTCTGAAGGACAGGGAGGGTCGCCTGCTGTTGTGGCGTCAAAGAGGTAAGACTGGACACCCTGCCTCTAATGAGGACAGTGCTGCTTCTATTTCTGCCCCTAAAACACCTGTGAAGAGAAAACAGGAAAGCTCTGAGATCCAAGAGCCACAGAGAAAAATGTCACAAAAGACAGCAGGAGCCTCTGCTAGGAGTCATGGCTCTCCACAGAAAAAGAAAGCAGGCGCAGCACCCCTAAAAAAAGCAGCAAAAAAGACTGCTTCTGAACCGTCAACTCCACCTCCTAAAGTGCTACACAAGTTTAAGAAGCTTAGTTCAGCACCGTCGACGGCGCCATCGTCGACGGTACCCTCAACAACTGTTTCATCGGTGACGCCGGTTGTAGTCACTATCTCCTTGTCGACAGCAGCGTCGACAGCAGGATCTTCGTCGACGACGTTATCATCCTAGTCAACGGGGCACCCCATCTCATCGACTCTTTTCTCACCGACAACACTCCTGGCGACGATTGACCTTACGACACTCCCGGCGACGGGGCTCTTGTCGACGACATCTCCGTCGACAATGATTCTGATCACGTTCTCGGGGTTCAACCGCCATCGGCTACAATGTTTCCAGTGACAATGATATTGTCGACGCCCCCGTGAACAACAACAGGTTTCTTGTTTTCAACTGTTAAAATGTTTCCAACGAAGAGGCAAAGACCATCTACATTGCCTTTGAATCAATCTACGCAGCATACTCCTCTCAAAAGGTTCTCAAAGACTCATTTGACACAGTCTGTCACATCACCAAGCAAGGTGTCAAGGCTCTTGCCATCTAGGTTTTTGGATGGCAATGATGACGAGGACTCAGATCAGGATACACTGTTTGGAGTGGCTAGGAGTCCATTGCAGTTGCACGTTAAATGCCAGGAGTACTCGGATGATGACTCGTATTATGGTTAGCAGTATTATGACCCTGTCCCACAGCATCAACAGGGAAAGGTATGCTTGCCTTCCGGTCTCGTGTCCAATCTCCAGGCCATGCTGGCAGATTATAGAGAGTGCTTCTACCCTCAATCAGGAAAGGATCCCACGCCAACAGTGACTGCCCCAGCTACTCCAGCACCTCTCCCAGCTTTTCCTGCTATGCCACAAATTCCTCCTCAGGCTCCACAGAGTCCCCAGGTCCAGGCCTCTTCGTATAAGGTGGCGGACGAAGGGGAAGTTCTCTCAGACCAGGACGAATGGGATGAATACGTACTCCCAGCAACCCCTTCACCGGAGCCATTGGCAGTTGAGTCTCATCCTGAGGATATTGGCTCTTTTCAGAACCTCTTGGAAAAAGCTGCGGTGAGGTTTGAGCTGTAGATGCCATCTACGCAGCAGGACTGCTTTTTGTATGACTTCAAAGAGCCGCACAGGAAATCGGTCAGGTCTATACCGATTATTGACCATGTTTGCAATCAAGGACTTAAAATAAGGAAGAACCTAGCGACAGTGCCAGCGGTGTTACCAAAGCTGGACGAAAAATATAAAGTGACAGAGGACGCTCCTGCTTGTCTAGTGGGTGACCCAAAACCAGACTCAGTGGTTTCTCAGGCTGCCCAGAGACGCTCCAGAAGCCCTTCAGCACCTCTATTGCACCTCCTGACAAAGACGGAAGGCACCTTGACAACATCGGAAAGAGGTTTTCTTCTCTGTCTGCTATTGTGGTCTGTGCCGCAAATTCCCTGGCACTCCTGGCCACATACGACAGACAGCTGTGGTCGGACATCTCACACTCTGTCGATGATCTTCCGGATTCCAGCAAGCCAGAAGCAAAAAAAATCCTCATGGAAGGTCAGCGGACGTCTGCAGAGGTGATTGACTGCGCCCTTGACATTGCAGCCATGGGATTTCGGCTACTGGTTGGTTCAGCCGTCTTAAGACGCCAGGGATGGCTTAAGGCCACAAATTTCAGACCGGATGTCCAAACCAAGATCCTGGACCTCCCTTACGATGGCCAAGACCTGTTTGGCAAGCATGTTGGCGACGTTCTCAAGTCAATTAAAGCTGATACCGATACTACCAGGTCTTTGGGGTTGCTACAGTATAAACGCACTCCCTTTCGAGGAGCCAGGGGTAGAGGCCACTCTTAATTTCGAGGTGGCTACCAATCTTTTAGATATCCAGCCTACTCCTCCCAGTACCAATCATCCAGACCCCAGTACCACCAGAGGCAACCTCTGGCGGTGGCATACAACAGGCCTTCTCCTAGTGGAAAGTCGGGAAGACAGCCTAAGAACGCCTCGCGTAGGCAATGACAACCTCCAGGGGCCGGCTACCTCTCCCTCCATGACTCGTCACTTGCAACGTTGGCGGCAGATCACTAGCGACAAGTGGGTTCTAGATATCATAACTTATGGTCATCTGCTAGCCTCCCGAGACGCCACCTTCCTGGGAGCATCAACAAAATTTGCATCTCCTCGTCCTGGAGATAGAGGTCATGTTATCTAAAGGGGCGATAGAGGTAGTCCCTTCTTCGCAACGAGGAAGCGGTTTCTATTCTCACTTCTTCCTCATCAGAAAGAAGTCTTGATTGTGAAGACCCATCCTGGATCTGAGGCAGCTCAACAAATATCTCAAGAGGCAATCCTTTCGTATGGTAACGTTGAAGGATGTCCTACAGCTTCTCAACAGAGGCAATTTCATGGCCTCCCTAGATCTGCAGGATGCCTACTTCCACATACCTATTCACCCCAAACACAGAAAATGTTTAAGATTCACCGTAGCCGGCCGGCACTTTCAATTCAAAGTGCTACCTTTCGGACTCAAATCCGCTCCCCGGATTTTCACAAAATGCTTAGCCCCTGTTGAAGCATATCTGAGACGTTTCACACACCAGATATTCCCATATCAGGATGACTGGTCGCTGAAAGCTCCAGACATCTAAACCCTACACCACTCTCTCAGGACCACGTTGCGTCTCTTCCAGCTACTAGGTCTCACTCTCAACAGAGACAAGCCCCAGCTTCAGCCTACCAGAAGGATAGTATTTCTGGGTGCTATATTGGATCCGACTCGTGAAGGCTTTCCCAGCCGAGGAACGTCCGCTCAAGCTTCTGACCCTAGCGGATACAGTTCGAAGAAAAAAGTTTCTTTCAGTTCGAAAGTTCAAGTCATTACTGGGGATGATGTCCTCCTGTAATAATCTAGTTCCACACTGTCGCCTTCGGATGCGCCCTCTTCAGGAAGAGCTCGTCAAACATTGGAAGCAGATGCAAGTTTCCTTCGGGGACATCATTCAGATAACGACAAAGATGGTTGACTCCCTCCATTGGTGGTCAACACTGGCAAACATCTCAGAAGGTCTAGAATTCTTGGCTCAGATCCCTCCATTTACAATCACAACGGATGCTTCGATGGAGGGATGGGGAGCATGTCTCCAAGATCTTCAGGTCAGTGGCAGATGGCCCCATTCTCATGCTACCCTGCACATCAACCTCCTCGAGCTCAGAGCTGTGTACCTTGCACTGCAAGCGTTTCTACTGAGATCCGAGGTGCATCAGTGCTTGTCCGGACGGACAGTACATCCACCATGCACTACATAAACAAACAGGGCGGAACTCGGTCTCATTTGCTGTCCACAGAAGCTCAAGTCATCTGGACCTGGTGCATTCAGAATCCGGTGCACATACAAGCGGAACATCTTCCGGGAGTCAGCAACACCACAGCAGACTCACTAGTGGGAACTGAACCAGACAACACTGGATGCAATATTTCGCAAGTGGGGAACACCACACCTGGACCTCTTCGCAACGTTTCAGAACGCGAAATACCGGTTTTATGCAAGCTGGCATCACCAACCAGGGTCGTGGGGAAATGCCCTTTCGATAGCATGGTCATGGATTTATGATTGCGCCTTTCCTCTGATACCTCTTCTTCCACAGGTCATCAAGATCAAATCGGAGCCCTGCCAGATAATTTTAATTGCTCCAGCCTGGCCACGTCAACTGTGGTACACAGAACTTCTGTTGCTGTCTTCGTGTCCTCCCATCAGGTTAGTACCTATATCTGACCTGTTCACCATTAGCCAGGGCCAAGTGAGGCATCTGGATCCCAAGTCTCTCAGATTATGTGCATGGCTCCTGAGTTCAATGAATTTGGCCATCTAAATATTCCTGTTGACTGTCAAACCATTTTAGCCAAAGCACGTGCCAATAGCACTAATAAAACGTATATCTTAAATTGGAAACGGTTTTGTTTAAGTTGTGCTACAAATGGCATTCATCCGCTTACATCTGCTTCAAAGAAGGTCTTACTGTACCTTCTCCATCTGGCGCGGTCTGGTCTTGCGCATGCATCCATTAGAGTTCACCTAGCTGCCATCTCCAGATATAGATGACGATCCAAATGACCGTCCCTCTGGTCTCATCAGCTTATCAAGCAGTTTATGAAAGGTTTGTTCGATCCTTTACTTCAGCCAAACGATCTCCTCCATCTTGACAGCTGAATACAGTCCTGAGTCAGTTGGTGAAGGAACCATTCAAGCCTATTCATAAATCAGACATTAAGGGCCTCATTTCGACCTCGGTGGTCTTTTAACAAGACCGCCGAGGTACCGCCGTGCTGAAGACCGCCAGTGCAGGCAGTTTTCCGCTCAGTGGATCATGACTGCTGGCAGCCCTCTGCCCTTTTCTGGACGGAGAGCCGCCAGCAGCCATACTGGCGGTCGGCGGTGAAGTGGAGGCTGCTCCACCTCCACCGCCATGTCATCAGAACACCGCCCACTAAATCACAACCCATGATTCGGTGTGGTGGTGTTCTGGTGATGGGGAGCTGGTGGCGGAGCAGCCCCCATGGATCCCGTTCCCTCCCAGAGGATCACCGGACCAGGTAAGGTGATCGTCCGTTAGGAGAGGGGGTAGGAGGTGTTGTGTGTTGTGTGCGTGCATGGGGGTGCACTCGTGAGTGTGTGAGTGCGTGTATGCATGCGGGGGAGTGTTGTGTGTATGGAAAATGTCTGTGTGTATGTGTGTGTGTGTATGTGTAGTTGGGGTGTGTGTGTGTGTGTGTGCGTGTAGGGGTTGTGTGTGTGTGTCAATGTTGGGGGTGGTGTGGGTAGGGGGGGTCCTACCACCTTTGGGGGGCAGTATTGGGGTTGTAGGTTTGGGGGAGGACTCTGGGGAGGGGATTGGGGGAGACCCCTTTCAGTGCCAGGGAACGTATTCCCTGGCACTGATAGTGCCTACCGCCATAGATTTTTATTATTTTTTTTCCACCGCCCTGTTTGCGGTATTACCGCCACTTCTCCACCGACCGCCAGGGTTGTAATGCGGGCCTAAGTATCTTAACTGGAAGGTAGCGCTCCTCTTAGCGTTAACATCTGCTCGTAGGGTATGCGAGATCCAAGCCTTTACCATCAAGGAACCTTTCATGAAGTTTACAGTTGATAAAGTCACCCTATGGACGAACCCAAAATTAATTCCCAAAGTACCACCTGACTTCCACATTAATGAGCCAGTAGTACTAAAGACTTTCTTTCAACGGCCTCAGACTGGGGCAGAAAGATCGCTGCATTCCTTGGACGTCAAATGGTGCCTTACATTTTATTTGCAGCGAACATCCTCGATCAGGAAGTCCAATCAACTGTATGTAGCATTTAGTGCACCCAGAAGAGGGCATCCTGTTACTAAACAAACCATTTCTAGATGGATTTCAAGTGCCGTAGCCTTTTGCCATCAGAAGGCTGGTCGACCCCTGGACACTAAGGTTCGTGCACATTCTACCCGATCAGTTTCCACTTCTTGTGCACTCTTCTCTGGGGTATCTTTGCCAGACATCTGTCGAGCAGCCACGTGGAGAACAATGCACGCCTTCACGAAGCCTTACTGCCTGGATGCTGAGATGCTCCGTGATGCTGCGGTGGGTCAAGTAGTTCTTAGACATTAATTCAGATAAGGTGAGCTGTTTGTTTCCCACCATCCGTTTCTGATATATCCTCACATTTTCTATTCAGTATTAACGTACCTTTCTTGCATATTCATGTATGTTTAAAAAGGTTTACTTTTATTGCTTTGCATTTAACTGTCTAATGATAACGTTCTCTGATGATTCGGATGAACAGTATTTGTTAATACAGAAAATGCATTAGTTACTGCTTGCTACTCTTATTCAAGCATGTGAATCTATGAAAATTCCAATAATGGAGTAAGAAATAAGTTACTTACCTGTAACTGTAGTTCTCCAGTATTGGAAGCTTTCATAGATTCACATGCAGCCCGCCCGCCTCCCTGGAGGAGCTAACCTTCTCTCTGCTCAGTGTTCTTTGTTATTACAGCAATTATGCTTGGAAAATCTGAGAGAAGGCAGCTCCTAACAGGAGCTTCCAAAGGGGGGAGGCAATCTGATTGGTTAAAGTTTGAGTTTGGGTCTATTTAAAAAACAACTATGATGGGTTATTCTATTGAGGCCTAGTCCATGTATTGTGTGCATACATTTTCAGGCCTATTTTTTATATTCCACCGGGGACTCCTATCTCGACGACGGGGAAGTATTCAAGCATGTGAATCTATGAAAGCTTCCAATACTGGAGAACTACAGTTACAGGTAAGTAACTTATTTCTTCCCCACTCTAGCTTTTTACTTGCTGTGACAAGCTCCGTTGTCCTGCAATGACATGCCCCCTGGATGCCAGCCTACAGAGCCACTGGGGCAGGGCATGTGTACAGCCTTTACCCAAGGTACCATTTGTGCCTTTGTATTTTATTAATTTTCATACATCTTTTATTTCCTTGTGCAACATCAAGTGCAAGAACGCTCTGCGACATTTTGGAATGGCTTAAGGCTGCATTTAATTATCGTTTCTTTCATGATTTAGGCATTTCTGATTTTTTATGTAGTTTTACTTAAGTTTCCAGTAGTTGTACGCCGCAAGGGAGCTGGCGGGCGTATACTTGGGGTTGCTGGACCCCTGTTTGCATTTAATTTTCTCACCCTCGCTTTTTACTCGCACTGACAAGCACCATGTGTTCACGCCCTGACACGCCCCCACGAAGCCAGCCTACAAAGCCAAAGGGACATCGCGTCCGCGCACAGCGGGCGCACCGCTGGCATGCTAAAGGCAAGCCCACCGCTCGCGGCCAGCACCAGTCCCTCAGCTGTTTCTCTACCCATCTATCCATTACCTGTAAGTATTCCAGAGAGGGTTGATGCAAGCTTAATACTCTAGACAAAATCCTATTTGCTCTACTTTAGATCTACTTGGTTCTCCTGAGACCATGAGAAGTCAGGCTTGTGAGCTAACACTAACCTACCATACTGCAACAACAACAACAACTTACTGAACGCCATCACGTCACATAATGTGAACACACACCACAGCCTCGATTCTACACTAATTAATGCCAGATCACTGATAATAAAAAAGAAGAGTTTAGGGAGTTTCTAGAAACCAATAAATTGGACTTAGCATTCATAACTGAAATCTGGGCTGACTCCTATTCAGGGCCTGTCCTGGTAGTTGCCATTTCATCAGGTTTCAGTATTTTTAAAAAGACCGAACTGAGAAAGGAGACGTAGGCCTCGCAATGACATACCTCAACTGCCTAGCCACCAAATTCTCTGCACTTACCACAGTTGACAAATGTAAAGCCCTAGCATTTAAAATCGAGTTAAATAAAAATGATCCTTTTAACGTTCTTTTTATATACTGACTGCGAGGACCGCGGTCTTCATTTATTCAATCATTTAGTCACCATATAGAAGCAAGAGTCAGCTCTGCAGACTGCACAGTTCTCTGGGATTTTAACTTTCACTTATAAAAATCGATTAGATAGTGATATCGCATTCGTAACTGATATTATGGCTAGTATGGGCCTTGCACAACTGATAAATAATGAGCTGGCCGCACACAGGCTGGGCACTTCTCAGATAACTCAGTACTTAATCTGACAAATATATTACCATTGACATGGATTGATCACGTGGTTATGTTCAATTTAAATGTCCTAAACAAACTATTGTTGGTAATAGGTCCCAATACAACTAGAAAGTCACAATCCATGGCATAAGATTGAAACTGAGGCACTGACTTCTGTTATTTTTAGATCTAAGCTTAGTTATGCTAAAGATCTCGACACAGCAGTATCTGAATATCATGAGTGGCTAGGTTTGGTGATAAGCCAATTAGGTCCAGTGAAAGAAAATTCCATAGCCGTAGGGTAACGCCATCATAACCATGGTTCTCTGATAAACTCGGGCCCCAAAGCAGCTCTGCCACATGCAGGAGCGCAAATAGAGAAGGAGATATGAGGACAGTGAGACAGTGAGAGAGAAATCTATAAACAAAAAAATAAAGTCTAAAAAGATTGAATTCAAAAAGAAAAATCTTGTTTTATTGCTGAAATTGACGAGGCTAAAAAATCTACTAAAGAATGATTTAATATAGTAAAGCTGTTGGCTAATGCTCCAGACAACAAAAATACTAATGTTAGCCAGTCCTTTTGCAATTCACTAGCCTTGTTTTTCCAGACTAAAGTGGAGGATGTGTATAATAGCTTCACAGCCAATTCCACTCTAAATCCTCATCTTTAACATAAAGATCAGTCACCTTCTAAAACTGAATTTCTTTCCTTTTCACCCCGGCCTGCGGAACAAGTGATTAGTCTGATAAAGTCCACTAAGTCAGGCTCCCCTATTGACCCATACCTGCCAAAAATAATTCACCTGGCCCTGGAAATAATATCAGTTTATCTGGCTGTTTTTAAGAAGATCTTTTGTTTGGTTATTTTACCAAGGTGTGGAAAAAAGCATCTATTCTTCCACTAATAAGAAAGGCAAATATGGCTCACACTGAACCTAGCAATTATACAGCGATTTCATGTTTGCTGTTCCCAGCCAAGTTAGTTGAAAACGCCATGAATTAAGAACTTAGACTTCTATACATGCAAACAACTAACTAGATGTGACACAGATTGGCTTCAGAAGTGAACATGACAAAGAATCCACGCTGATTTCGGCATCCGAAGAGATCAGATCTATTTTGGATAAAGGAGGAAATGCCACGCTGAGCCTCTTAGGTCTTTTGGCTGCATTTGGCCCAGTCAGTCATGATCTTCTGATTGACTGTCTGCGCTCACTAGGAATCATAGGTATGGCTCTGGCACATCTGAATTCCTTTCTGGCAGAGCAAGAACAATTTGTTGCTCTCAACAATTTTGTCTCTGACCAAGATTTACTTCCAAGGGGAGTACCTCAAGGATCTTCCTTGAGCCCCACTTTTATTCAATTTATAGGTCACCCCTCTGGCCAGACTAATAAAATAATTTGAGTTTTCAGTAATCTTGTATGCCAGCGATAACCGAATAGTAGTTTCAGTATCTAGTAGCCCGGATCATTCAGCAGCCAGATTCCATGACCATACAAGACTGATTGGCATGTGGATGAATAATAATTGTCTAAAATTGAATTCAGGAAAGACAGAAGTCCTTCTGTTCTGAAATAATACCTTCTTCTGGTCTCCGTGTTGGTAGCCGCAAGAATTGGGCACATTGCCCACGTCGGTTGAGAAGGTGAGGAACTTAGGAGTACTCTTTGACAATCAGTTATCCTTTGAAAACCCAATACCTCATCTGTCTTTCATATTCTAAACATTCTCAAAAAAATACTCCCATTCTTCCCAAAGGAGCTTCAAAAACGTCAATTTCGGCCTTGGGATTATGAAGCCTGGATTACTGTAATACCTTATACTCTAATCTACAACAAAGATTGGTAAACAAACTACAAATCTTGCAAAATGCAGCAGTCCGAATTTTGTTAGAAATTCCTAAGCACCATTTAGCCACTATGACACTGAAGGAGCCTCATTGGCGATCTATAAAGAAACACATTGTCTTTAAGACATTGCACCTAATTATGAGTGTGGCGGTCTCAAGACCGCCACATTCGCGATGGCAGTCGGACTGACCTACTAAGACCATGCCAGATGGGCCTCGGTCCAACCGCCAGGTTGCCACCTGTTGACAGTCTGACGGTCTTGGCAGACGCAATCCACCAGGGCAGCGCTGTCCTGGGGATCACGAGGCCCCTTTCCACCAGCCTTTGCATGGCAGTAGCCCCGCCATGCATAGGCTGGCAGAAAAGGGGTGCCGGGGGCCCCTGCACTTACCATGCACTTGGCATCGGCAGTGCATGGGCCCCCCATGGACAGCCCCGTTGTGCTTTTCACTGCCCAAATTACAGGCAGTGAAAAGCGCGACGGGTGCTGTCGCACCTGACGCATCTCAACATTGCCGTTGGCTCGATTACGAGCCGACTTCAATGTTGTGGTGAGTTTCCGCTGGGCCAGCGGGCGGAAACGCTGTTTTCACCCACTGGCCCAGCGGAAATCTCCTAATAGGGTGGGCTGCATACCGCCAGCACTGGCGGTATGCTGGCTGCGGCAGCTAAGGACTGCCGAAGATGTAATGAGGGCCATTATAGATTACCTTTATAGCTCTTCTTAATTCTGTACCTGAGTATCTAAAGAGCAACGTCTTGTGGTTTGTACCATCTAGGTCTCTACGCTCTGTCTATGCAAAATATCTGGTTATACCGAGGTACAAGAAGGCTCTTTAGGGTTGCAGAAGCTTTGTGGTCAGCACCGCTAAACACTGTTACAGGCTCCCCCTTAAGTTTAAAGAAATGACAAGAGTTACGCCATTTTAGGGAATCCTGGCTGTTTAGTCAATAGGTATTCTATCTTGTATCACATCTTATCTTTAGCTAAAGGGAGCGTCAAGACACCCCTAGGCATTCCAGCGCTTTATAAGCGATCATTTTATTTCAGTTCAAAACCCAATGCACCACACATCTCCTAAATACAGGCCTACAAAACCTGGTTACTTATAAACCTCGACCAGGACATCATATGCAGAGCCACTTGCCGGTTAGAATTCAACCTTCCCAAACACGGCAGCAGCACCAATGTGCAGTGCTTTCTGCATTTAGAATGTGCGGGGTTCGAAAATTAGAAAGCTCTGTGCTTGCAAAAATGGCCCAGAGTGTCTCTTTCATGTAGGCCTGCCTCCAAAAGCTTCTTAGATTTTTGGCCACCCAATAAATGAGCATACTCTGCTTGAGAACATTTCTGTTCATTTCTTCCTGACTGGGACTGCCCAAGTCACCAAGCAGAATGGTATACAATCATAATGAATCAATAAGAGAAGAAGATTATACTTAATTCAAAATTGGTAAAGGTAGTGCTGTGAACTTAGACACAAGGTAAACATGTTGGAGCTTAACAACCTGCCATAGTAAATACATTTCGTAAACCTGGTTCTTGTGCTGTCTTGTGAAATTAGGTTTGAGTTCACTCCATAGATTTGTTATTGAACCCTCACAACCCGGCTTACCTTTACAAATACCCAAAATGTGAGCATCAGAAGCCTCTATATAATTGTTAAAATTATTCAAACACCAATGCTTAAATCAGAGCCCTCAAGAGGAAAAGATTACTTAGACGGACAACTTCAAGATTAATGGAATGTCTTCTGTAAGTTAGAACTACAGCAGTGTTCGTCTATAATATTATCTAAACATAAAAGGCCTTAAAAAAGCAAATAGCAAATACTTTAGAATCTGTAAACCCACAAGCATTCATATCTAATGGCAAAATCATTGCTATCAATATGTATATATGTTCGATGGCATGTGTAGCTGCAGAAACACATGCTGTACATTGCTTCTGCCATCTAGTGTTGGGCTCGGAGTGTTACAAGTTGTTTTTCTTTGAAGAAGTCTTTTTCGAGTAACGAGATCGAGTGACTCCTCCTTTCGGTCATAGTGCGCATGGGCATCAACTCCTTTGTTAGATTGTTTTCCTGCAAAAGGTGTAGGAACGAGTGTTATAGAGTGAAAGAAAATGTAAATGTGGTATAAAAGTAATAAGTAAAAAAGTAAATAGGCTGTCAGTGTAATTGTATATACATATGTACAAATAGGAAACTGCAACGACTACAGGCTTCCGAGGAGGAGGGAGGGTGCATGTGAATCACATGTGACAAACAAATGTACACAGGGAAGGGACATTTTCTGTTCAATGGCATGTGTAGCTGCAGATACACATCTTATGCATGGACTAAAAAGCAGTTGCTCTCCCCAAAATAAGAGGTGGCTAGCCTGTAGGAGTTGTTTGAAATAATGTTTTTAGGACGGCTAGAGCCAACATTGGCCTGTTGCTTTGAAAATACATCTACACAGTAATGCTTTGTAAATGTATGTGGCGTAGACCATGTGGCAGCTTTGCATAAGTCTGCCATTGGTATGTTTCCTAAAAATGCCATTGAAACAACTTTTTTCCTAGTGGATTGAGCTTTAGGTGTTATTAAAAGTTGTAGTTTTGCCTTAATGTAACATGTTTGAATACATTTAACAATCCATCTAGCTAATCCTTGTTTAGAGATAGGATTACCTTTATGTGGTTGTTAAAAGGCAACAAAAAGCTGTTTGGTTTTTCTAAACTCTTTTGTTCTATCCACATAATACATTAGAGCTCTTTTAAGGTCAAGAGTGTGAAGGTCAGCAGTTGAATCTGGCTGTGGGAATAAGACTGGCAATTCCACTGTTTGGTTTATGTGAAAAGGCGACACAACCTTTGGCAAAACGTTTGGATTAGTTCTACAACTTTATGCTTGTGTACTTGTAAAAAAGGTTCCTCAAGATTGAATGCCTGTATTTCACTAACTCTTCTTAATGAAGTAATTGCTACTAAGAAAGCAACTTTCCAAGTTAGAAATTGAATCTCACACAAATGCATGGGTTCGAAAGGTGGGCCCATTAGCCTTGTGGTTACAATATTTAGATTCCAAGCAGGAACTGGTGGTGTTCTCGGTGGAATAATTAGTTTTAGTCCTTCCATGAAGGCTTTAATAACTGGAACTCTAAAGAGAAAGGTATGTTGTATAGTCTGCAAGTATGCTGATATGGCTGTTAGATGAATTTTAATAATTGAGAAAGCTAAATTTGACTAATGTAAATGAAGTAGGTAGCATACAATATCTTGTATTGATGCTGTAAATGGGTCAATATTTTTAGATTGACAGTAGGAAACAAATTGTTTCCACTTGTTAGCATAGCATTGTCTAGTTGTAGGTTTGCATGCTTGTTTGAGAACTTCCGTACATTCTAACGGAAGTTGTAAATATCCAAATTCTATGACTTCAGGAGCCAAATCGCTAAGTTGAGAGCACTGGGATGTCTGATTTGTCCTTTGTTTTGTGTTACGGGCGGTGTGTTGGGAAGTTTGCAGTGAGGTACTACTGACAGGTCTAGGAGTGTTGTGTACCAATGTTGTCGTGCCCACGTGGGGGCTATGAGTTTTGTGGTGAGAGAGGTTTGATAGTTTGTTGACCAGAACTGGAAGTAGTGTGAGAGGGAGGAAAAGTATAAGCAAATATTCCTGACCAGTTGATCCATAGAGCATTGCCCTTGGACAAAGAGTATGGGTGCCTGGATGCAAAGTTTTGCCATTTTGCGTTTTCGCTTGTTGCAAATAAGTCTATTTCTGGTCTCCCCCACTTTTGAAAGTACTGTTGAGGTACCGGAGAGTGAATCTCCCATTCGTGTATCTGTTTAGGAGATCCGCTAGCTGATTATGTATTCCTGGAATGTATTCTGCTAGTAAGTGAATGTGATTGTGAATTGCCTAGAAGGGACAGCTGAGATGAATGTGTCCCGCCTTGTTTCTTTAGATAATACATGGTTGTAATATTGACTGTTTTTATCAAAACAGTCTTGTGTTAGAGAAGTGGTTGAAACACTTTTAGGGCACGGAACACAGCTAATAATTCTAAATGGTTTATGTGATAATTTAACTGTTTTGAATCCCATTCCCCTTGTATGGTAAGGTTGTTGAGATGAGCTCCCCAACCTATCATTGATGCATCTGTTGTTATTGTGGTCTGAGGTACAGGGTCCTGAAATGACCGCCCCGTCATTAAATTGCAGACATGTCTGTTTTTTTGTACTACTCCATTATCTATGTCTAAACTGCTCTTTGCTAGATACCAGTCTCTCCTGGGATAATAATTACAGTGTGGATACAATCACAATTTGAATCAGCAGTGTGGCAAACAGTGCACTCTAATTACCTCACTCTTTAAAAGAGCAGCCTTTTGTGACGATGGACAATCTTTTTTTTTACTGTCTGCCATTGTCACTGTGGCTTTAAGGAAGCACATGACACCTACTTCTTTCTTCAGTCCTAAAAAAAAAAGCATGTGTGTGGACAGTTACCAAATGCCATTCTGTCCTTAAGACTACTGAACACTTTCGTAGACCTGTCCTGCTAGAACTGCAGCTTGGGTTCAGCATTATGTTAGTTGTGTAACTGTGCATTTCAACAGAGAGATAGGGGAATTTATTTTCTGAGCATCAGATATGCAATAAGCATCTAAAATTAATAAGGTTTTGATCAATAATACAGCCAGATTAATTACTGGCTAGACGAATACATACAGACATGCCTGGCCCAGAACATCATCCCTCCGTTCAAGCGTGCAAGATAAAGGAATAGTTTCTAGCAGTTCATGGTACAACTTTTTCTGCTATGATCTAAAAAGTCCTAGAGAAATTAAAGTCAACAGTGAACCTTCTTTCCCCGACCCTAAGGAAAGCGAGGAGGCTGGCCCTTCAGACCTTCTGCTCCAGCAATCGTCCCCTAACCCAGAAGCCATGTTCTCCTCTGACGCAGACCACAAAGACCAACAGACTTCCATCAACTTTATGAGGTCTAGACATTGAGTCACGACCTTGGCACGGACCTCATAAAAGGCTCAGAATTGAGGCAGAGCATCGTCCCTGTGGCAATCTGGTGTCAAGCTCTTCAACAAAGACTCAGCTCTTTCGGGCCCCACTGCTCTCTGGCACCAGTCAGCACTGACAAAAAGCCTCAGACCTTATACTGCCCCAGGCTGAGGGCACCACCTCAGCCTTCCAGCCCGGATATCCAACAGAGACTAAAGCTCCTCTCCACATAGGTGACCAAGCCAGCCTCTGCTTCGAATCCACCACCTGCGCCCAAGACACATTCGAATCCAAATCTCCCTTCGGTTCCTAAACAATTGGGGTTCAAGACACCATCTCATCCGAGTACCCCGTCTCCACCCAAATCTTTGGTGCTGAAGACGATTTCTGTGAAAGCCTACATAGAATATGAGCAGCTGATCCTTCAGCACCTTCATAAGGAAATGGATGCAAGTCAAAAACGCCTTTTTGTCCATCCGTATGGCAGCAAAATCTCCACTAGACTGCCTCCCAAGCCTGTAGAGACTTTGCTTTGCAAGTGGGAGCTGATCTTCAGAGCCTCCCCCGGTTCTCAAGCACAAGAAACACAAGGACAGGGACATTCGACTTATCCCCTTTATGCCTGTACATCCTCCTCCTCTACCTGTCTCCTCTCCACCACCCACTCTCTGTTCTCTCCACCTCCCTCTCCCCACCATGCCACATTTCACCATTCGCAAATTCACCCCTCACTTTTTATATGGGCAGGGCAGCCGCCTGGTGACAACGAAGCACCATTCAACCAAGTGCCCACTGTGAGACAACTATGGTGTTAATCTTCATGGTGATCCAGACCTGGGTCCTTACCCAGCTAAGCAGGCACCTCCAGATGACACAACTGCATACTAAAAGGTCATACAGAGGACCGCTGCTTTCCACAAAGTGGATATGCATGTTCTCCATGAGGACAATCATTTCTTTGTGGAGACATTGTCTAAATCAGAGAAGACAGTCAAATTTCTGCCCGTGCTCAAGGGGTTAAAGTCTGCTACAGGCACTTTTAAGGAGCCTGTCAATGCCAGGGTGGTAATACCTACACTGTATAAAACATATAACCCCTGCCCCAGGTTGTCCTAGATTCTCTAGTGGTCAATAGTGCATGCAAGCATGCTAACTCTGAGCGCACAGTTGACTCCCTCCCAGACAAGGAAAGTAAAAAAAAACTAGATGCCATAGGGAAGAAGTAGTAGTAGAAGCCACTGCCTAATGAAGGATAACAAGCTCTGTTGGCCTATTCTCCAGTTATGACAGAGCTCATGGGGACGAAATGAAGGAACTCATTAAACACCTGCCTGCATTCAAACTAATGAGGAGGAGCTAGTGACAAAAAGAAAGGCCATTTACAATGCCACAATCCAGAGTGCTCTGGACACTGCAGATACCGTTGCTCGGGGTGTCAACACCAGTGTCTTAATCAGGGTGCGCACATGGCACCACAGTTCAGGTTTTAAATCTGAAATACAACCGCATCTGTGCAACTGATCCTTCGATGGTGAACGCCTTTTTGGTCCACAGGTTGAATAGAGCCTGGAGAAGTTAAAGAAAGACACTAACAAAGCCAAAGTTATGGGTGCCTTCAAGACATCAACTCCTACAGACTCCTTTTGGAGGCATCAGATGAGAACAGGTTGAAAACTAACTTCTCTGAGTCCACCCTCCCGTCAGAGACCACAGCAGCAGAGCTGTGAGCAGTATGCACCATAGGGCTACAACAAGGGTGTCTACAGAGATACTAACAGGGGCTAAAGGGCTTCAAGTATGGGTGCCGACAGCTCTAAATAATTATGGCCTTCTACCCCCTCTTACCCCTCCTCCCCCCAACCAATCACATGCCTCAACACCCGGAGGGTGACATGTAAGATTTCCTTCCCTGCTGGCGGGAAATCACATCCAACAAGTTGGTCTTCGCAAAGGTTTGCCAAGGCTGCTGTTTATAATTTCTCACGTCCCCGCCCAACATCCAAGACTGCGAACACAGCATCTGTAGCGACCACCTCCAGCTGCTAGAGGAATAAGTCCCCAAGGAAGACAACTGCCTCAGGCCCATCTTGGACCTCCGGCCCCTCAACCGGTAGGTACATCCTGTCCAAAAACTTCCACATGGTAACCTTAAAGGAAGTTATTCTGTTGCTGCAACAAAGCAGCTTCATGCGACATTAGACCTCAAGATATCTACTTTCACATTCCCATCTATCCACGCATGAACGCTACCTGTGCTTTATGGTAAGTGGCTGCTATTATTAATATTTCAAAATATTATCATTCAGCTTTACCACTGCCCCAAGAGTCTTCATCAACAGCTGGCAGTAGTTGCTGCATGCGGGGGAGGGCATCCACATCTTTCCCTACCTAGACGATAGGCTGCTCAAGAGCACAAGCAAGCCCTAGTGCTTACTGCACATCCTAGATACTGTCTTTCCTCCACTTCCTCTGTTTCACCATCACTGTCTCCAAATCCCAACTGGTACTTTTGCAGATATAGCTCTTCCTAGGGTTGAGACTAAATTCAATCACAGGCAAGGCCTGTCCTACCCCACAAAGTGTATCGGCATTCCAGCAGCTAATGGCTGTTTTCAAGCCAAATTGTTATCTTACATTTAGAACTTCATGCGCTTTCATGGCATGACAACCTCATACATTTCCATAATGCACCCAGCCTGATTACACGTGTCCTGTACAGCAGTGCCTTTCTGCTCAATGGTCACAAGTTGAAGGCCTAATGGACTGTCTAGTGTTGATAAAAGTTGGCATACATCTCTCTCTTCAGTGGTGGAACAGCAACAACCTGTTGCAGAGCAGGCCTATTCCCCATCTCACAAATCACCATTACCACAGTCTCTTCTCAGGCCAGCTGGGGAACACATCTCAATCTCACAACAGTACAGGGAGTGTGGACCCCTTCTCAACAGGGGCACCACATCGACTACCTCAAGCTCTTAGCAATATATCTCGCCCTCAAAGCCTTCCTTCCACTCATTTGAGGCAAAGTAGTACTAGATAGGATAGACACTTATCACCATGTACTACCCAAAAAAGCATTGTGGCACTCACTCTCTTCCCTTCTCCTTATTAGCCCAGGCCATTTGACATTGGCCACTCCGCCACCGCGTTCACCTGATGGTGGACTACCTATCTGATAGAGACTTCTAGTTGCACATTCCTTAGCTAAGATTTTCTCCCAGGTGTCAGTCTGGATCTGAAGATTTTTCTTGAGCAGTACCCCTGCGTTCCAACAGGTGGCATTGGTTGGCTCCGCATCTGTCGGCATCGGTCTCAGATATGACGTTGTGGGACCTATATAGGCCCACCCTGGCATGCTGATGTCATGTCTTATCTTTCCACACCATCCTATGTGCAGATCTGAAGAAGAGATACCCCTAAAGTCACTTTTTGACTGGACTTTTCTTCTTTTGGCGAAGCCTTTTTTGACATTTTGGTACATCCAGGTATCACAGAAAATCGGATTCAAGCCTTGCAACTCCTGTCACTGGATGATGTGTATGACTGATCCGCACCTTGTGTGTCTTTGGTGTTTGGAGCACGACCACGACCCGAAGTTGTGCTCAGAGTGCCGGGCCATGAACACAATAGCTTTGAGGGAGCAGTCCCTAAAGCTACTTACGGCCCAGTACTCGGCATCGCTACTAGTCTCAGTCAAGATGAAGGTCCCAAGACCGCTCGCGGAGCCCACACTCTTCCTCATCCCCCTCCAAGTCCTCTGGACGTTTGGGTAAGCACAAGAAGAAGTTCTTTGTCTTCACCCTGTCAGTCAGCTGACGCAACGCAGTAAAAGGAGCGTTGTCGCTCTAGGACTCTGCCCTCAGAGCCTAGTTCTGGGTCGGCTCTGCACCTCCCAGAGCCACCCCTGTCAATCTACGTGAGTTTTATGAGGCCACGTGCCTCATTTTCCAGCATTGCCATCCCTGCCAGAGCACCTATGGGTCCTGCGGGGTCAGCAGGGGCCCCCTCGGGTTCCAAGCCGGTGGCTTCAGCCTGTGATCTGGATGGCACCCAGGTATCCATTTCTGAATCCAAACCAACGTTGGTCGTGCCATCTCCACCTTACCCGACGATGGTTAAGATGTCTAAGCTCCTGACGCTGCCCGACTCCATGGTTGGCGTCGATCCCATACTCATTCAACACAGAGCTAGACTGGCATCGCGCGATGCTGATTCAGACTTCGGTGGGGACCTTGCTCCCAGAGGCGGATCCTGACCCTTATTCTAATGGGTTCGGGTAATTTGGAGGGGTCACTGAACCCTTTAGAATACAGACTTGAAGACTCCATGGAATGGGCTGTGGACCTGGGTGAAGTCAGTGGTCTGGACACTTCCCCTGGCACTGGCATGCTTTCTATTCTTTGCTACGGAGGAGGGAGCGTCTTATTTCATGGTGGTGAGGGGAATGGACAAGGTCCTTTGCCTCGATCTGCCTTCGGTGGCCGTCAGGAGTAACCACCTGACTGCGGTGCTTCAACCTGGGGCTTCCTCTTCAGAACCCCTTTTGCCCTTTAATGAAGTGCTCACTGATGTCCTAATGGGGACTTGGTCCAAACCCTGTACAGGGGCTCCTGTTAACAGGGTAATCGCTCGCCGCCATACACCAGCTCCTAATGACCAAATGTTAACCTAAACCCTGAAAGCCTAGTTATTCAGGTCTCTTCATCCCCAGGCGCATTCCCTTCCGCACCCCCGGATAGGGAATCCAAAAGACTGGATCAGCTTGGGAAGAAGATGTTTTCTTCCTCCAGTCTGGCATTGTGGTCTGTGAGCACTGCATATCTTTTGGGTCGTTACTCCCATACTTTGTGGGACACTGGTTGCGCAGGTGCTGCCACAGGTCCTGGAGGAGGCCCAGACCGTACTCTCCCAAGCTGTTGCTGATGGGAGAGAGAGCGAAATTCACCATCAGATGTGGACTGGATACGACTGACTCACTAGGTAGATCGGTTGTATCGACCGTGGCCTTGAGGCGCCACACTTGGTTGAGGTCATCTGACCTTTCAGGGGATGTCCAAGCTGTGCTTATGGACATGCCCTTAGATGGCATCCGTCCCTTCTGAGAAACAGCAGACTCTGCGCTCGAGCACTTTAAGGAGTCCTGGCTACAGACAGGTCCATGGGCCTCGCTGCAGGCCCTCGCCCCTTCAGTCTGTTTTTTGCCCCTTTTGTGGCTCGGAAGGGGCGCCTAACCACGTCTCATTTCCCACAACCGCCGTGCATGCTGCCCAGCCTTTTTGTGGCCGGGATGCGGGATCCAACACGCTTGTGGATCAGGGGGCAGTGGTCTGCTCAGTCCACTGCCCTTCCTGCTGCAGCCTCCAAACCTTCCTAGCCTGACGCTTCGCCATCAGGGGCCTACCCTGCTGGCAGTCCATCACGTCAGGCAGGTGGGTTTTGCAAATAGTCGAAAGGGGCTGCTCCCTCCCTTTCGAGACTAGCCTTCCATTCTTGCCACCATCCTACAGTCGGATGATGGAGGATCACCTGGCACTTCTGTCCAAGGACGGTATGGCCCTCCTGGCTAAGGAAGCCATAGAGAGGGTCCCAGTGTTGAACATACGTTGTGGTTGTTATTCCCATTACTTTCTGGTGCCCAAAAAGGACAAGGGCCTCCACCCTATTGTAGACCTCTGATCCTTCGATCTCTCTTCCTTAGAAAGGAGAAGTTCAAAATGCTCTCTCTGGCTCAGGTCCTTTCTGTCTTGGACCCAGGAGACTGGATGGTAGCATTGGAATTGCATGACGCATATTTCTATATTCCCGTCCTGCCTGCCCGCAGACGTTACTTGCATTTCACGGTAGGCCACAAGTATTTTCAGTTTACCATGCTCCCTTTTGGCCTTACCAGCACCCCTCGTGTGTTCACGGCGGTGGTCGAAATTTATCTGCGCAGGTCAGGGGTTTCAGTCTTCCTCCTTGTATGGAGATTGAGCGGTGGCAGTTGACAGCTTTTGACTTTCCTACCGAAGTCTGTAATGTTATCTTGGCAGCTAGGCGTCCCTCCACCAAAACGGTATGCCCCTGTCATTGGAACAAATTTGTGGTATGGTGCACAAACAAGGTCCTCTTGTTTATTCTTGCTCTAGCCCAGCAGGGCTCTGCTTAAGGCACCCTTAAGGGTTACTTGCCTGCTGACTGCTTTCCTGAGATTACCTGACCAACCCTCCTTGTTTAAATCTTCTGTTGTTGATAGATTCCTCAAGGATCTTACCCGTATGTTTCCTCCTTCACTGTTCATAATGCCCTAATGGGGTTTGAACCTTGTTATTAGTTCTCTAATGTGTTCTCCTTTCGAGACACTTCAGAACTGTCTGCTCAGTCTTCTCACTTTGAAAACTGCCTTCCTTTTGGCTATCACTTCTGCCTGCAGGGTAAGTGAGTTGCAGGCCCTTTTGTTTCCATCCATCCTGACAAGGTGATGCTTTGTACTAGGGCTTCCTTTTTGCCAAAAGTGGTCACGCCCTTTCATGTAGGACAATCCATCACCTTGCCTGCTTTTTATGCACCCCCACATCCTTCTAAAGAAGAGGAGAGTCTCCACTGCCTGGACCCAAAAAGAGCATTGGCATTCTACCTTGATCGTACCAAAGAGTTCAAGGTGGATGTTCAACTCTTTGTGGGTTATGTGGGTGCGAAGAAAGATTGGGAAGTGCAGAAGTAGCCCATCTTCAGATGTGGCATTCTCTGCATTAAAATGTGCTCCACAGTGGCTAAGAAGCAACCCTCAGTGGGTTTGGGTGCTCACTCCACTAGAGCAACAGCTGAAACTATTGTGTTCGCATGCAGACTTCCAGTCCTAGCCATCTGCCTGGCAGCAACGAGGGCATCGTTGCACACATTCACCAAACACTACTGCCGGTACTGTCCGGACAGAAGGGACTGGTACTTTGCCCTTCAGTCCTGCAGGACTTCCTAGTATGATCTTGGTTCACAGACCCACCTACGGGAATGGTATGGCTTGGGTATCTATTGTAAGGTAAGGAATCCGCAACCATAAGTCTGTCAGATAAACAAGTTACTTACCTTCAGTAACAAATTATCTGGTAGAGACATATTCTAGTTGCAGATCTGAAGAAATATGTACTCTTACGTGTAAGGTGGTTAGAAGACATGTTTATGTTCTGTTGATTTGCTCCCTCCCATGAGAGATGTTTCCCTTAAATGATGTCTGAATTTAGTAATAGGCAATTTGATGCACACAATATTTGAAACTATGGCATCTTGTGACATTAACCACTTAGCATGCAAAACTTGCTTACTTAATCACAGGTTACCTCAGCAAGGACGATTCAAGGCATTTCATTAAAATATCTGAATTTGTTATTATTCGAGGACAAAGCGGAATTAAGAGCAACTCTCCCCTTTTTCGTTTGTTCCAAATGTTTTATGAGGCTTTTATGTAAAAGCTAAAAATAGTCTTCCAGTCCACCAAACAAGGCCTGATTTTGGGGGAATGGGTATTGTCTGTTCTACTTGGAAAGAAAAACTATTTTCAGAACGTATTGCCATTACTGTGGTGGTTCTATCTCAGGCAATCAAGCCACAAACACTACTGTTGCCATGTGGATAGTCTTCATTATTTCCAAAACCTACAAGACGTGATTGGTATTGCTTCCTTTGTGACTCATTGATCTTTTAGTAACTATGTGCCTTCAAAATAAATATACAACCTGTTGCCGTGAAGATCCGTCTCTGACTCTTGAGTATTTTAAGGGTATAGAATCATGGTCCCATTTAGGAAGGAAGGAAAGCAGGCCAACACTCCATGATTATTGCATTACTCTTTATTCTTTTTGCCCCTCTTTCACTCGCTACACCACAGCTCACTTATCCCATACAATGATGCAGCTTACTAGAAAGGGAAAAACCATATAGGAGGTGGCCTTGGATGGTTGAGGATGCAGTGGTAGAAGTGAGCCTATGTACATTGTTCACACAGAGGGCTTTTTATGTCAGCAGCATTTTTGCAAACACTTCTTCCAGTCAGGCCAGCAGAGCAGACACACAACGTTTTTAAAAGCCAGCAATGGCACAGAACAAGATTTCATGTCAACATTGCACGTTGGACTCTGACCTCAGTCCTGAGAATGGCACTAGGCAGGGCTTTGAGGGAGGCAGTGTTGCAGTGTAGTCATTCTAAAATCATAAGATGGGAGCAGAACCTGCTCTGCTGAAGATAAACAACCCATAAAACAAAATTGGGGCTGATAACACTGGCACTTGCAACCAAAAAAGGTTTGTGAGTCAAGTGGGGTACGGCAACACAGCAGGAAACTTCATATACTTAAAATTCTTTCCTGGACCATGGCAAGAGTGTAGAGGCTCTTGGAACATGGCAACAATGCATTGTGCTGGAACTGTAATAATACATGAATATTCCTAGTGGGAACCTTTATCTTCAAGCAGTCTGACTTAAGGGTGTGTGTAAAGATTAAAAGGCCATCTCCATAGTGTGAATAAAAGCTTTGCTTAAAACCAGATTGACTCTCCACAAATGGTATATCTAGTGCACTGATGGACTGTCTAGCCATTTTAACCTTTAAAAATTGTTACAATGTACTTTCAACTCATTGGAATTTCCGATGCCACAATCCTGCTTACAATGAAGTAGTAACTCAGAACAGCATCTAATGAAACATTCCTCAACCCTTGTAACTAGTTCAGGAGGCAGATCTTAGTGTCCAAAACTTAGTTGCATCACTGCATGGCCTGAGATGAAAGACTCTGAAAGCTAAACTCCTTCCAGATATTTCCCATCCTTTACATCAGTTCTCGTTAGGCTGCTGCGCAGTGCTGGGCTACACCTTAATTTCTTTCCTTCTAGTTCAGCTTTACACTGGTATCTGGGTATTCCCCAGAATAGATATTGATTTTGCTCCCAGATCAATCTTGTTGGATATACCGAACACTAGAGAAGAGCAAATATCGTCAGTCAGGGACCTCTGTGAGGGATCACTGCTAAAAAAAAAAAAAAAAACTACATTTTTTTTTTTAAATGTCCAACTGCTACCTCTGCTGCTAAGCTGGAAAGATGACTTGGTTGTAAAAGCTTATCTTATTAATCTTGCCATTCCATCAATAGACATGAAAAAAGCAGTATGGCAATTCTTTGTGGAATCCCTGCATGACAAATTCCAAAAGGAGATGAATGACACAGGTTCCCCTTCCCATTTCAAATGTCAACCATACTTCACCACTGATCTAAAAAAAGAAAAAATGCAACTGAATACAAAACTGCAACAACTTTCAAAAACCTCCCATCTCTCTGAGAATAAAACAAAGGTCCAGCTGCTGAAATGCAAATATAAAAAAGAAGTCTCAGCCACTAAACAAACTTTCCAACAAAAACAGTGGTTCAGTGTAGCTGGGGTTGCAGACAAAAGGAACATGTCTTTGGTGTCTAAAGGCAATAGTATTCCCCCACACGCATGGAACAAACACATAACAGCACTATATGTTATAAGAGTAACACCTACAGTACTTGCATGAATCAGCCTGTTAAAACCAACATGTACTCAGAATACTGTATTCTGATGGATATTTTGAATCGCAGATTCCTCAACTTGTGAATTCCCTTGGTGCCAGACTGGATCTGGAGATTTTTGTCAGTGATTCCTTTGTGCACTGTTAGGTGGTGCTGTGCAGATTTGCGTTGGGTCTGTCCCACCCTCAAGTGACGTCAGTTCCTGTCTTTACATGCCTTTTGATTCTGGAGCTTGCTCCCTCGATTTTGTTATCTGACAGAAGGCTTTAAAAAAAAAAAAAAAAAAATCCAATGTAGAAAAGACAACCCCACTCCCAAAAATAACTGAAAACTACTGAATTTAAACCCTGCAAGGATTGCCACAGACAAATGTCAGTATGGACCCTCACAAGATCTGTCTCTGGTGTCTGGGCTTCTCGCACAACTCTTAATTGGGTGACGACTGCGCTTGAATTAATCCAGTGGCCATCTGTGACCGCAAGGCCAAACTTTGTTGCAGAACACTCTGGAAGCCATGTCTGGGTTGAAGTGGAGGAATCGTATGAGTTCAGGCTCCCTATGCAGAGTCTGAGAAAGATTGTCATCCCAGTCTAAATTAGATAAATGAGAATCCTAAATGAAAAGTAAGACGTAGTGTGACCTCTTTTCCCACCGTCTCGTCAAGAGAAGTCACACCTCCGGGTCTTGGTCCTAATCTCCTACCACAGAACTGATTCCTTAACTGCTCCCGATTACCTAGTTTCCAGGGCTATTGCTGACTTTACAACAAATCCAAGCCTTCAAAGAGGCTATATTGCTTGTGTTGGAAATGGTTCTTTTTGCAGGGTTATCCCCAAACTTTTTGCCTTTGATGTCCTGGTTTTGACTGTGCTGCATTTAGTTTTTGCTGGCTTTAGGACTCTGGGCACTTTACCACTGCTGACCAGTGCTAAAGGGCAAGTGTTCTCTGTCTAAATTGTGTTGGTGATTGGTTTATCCATGATTGGCATATTTTATTTTCTAGTAAGTCCCTAGTATAGTGCACCATGTGTGTCCAGGGCCTGTAGATCAAATGCTACTAGTGAGTCTGCAGCACTGATTATGTCACCCACATGAATAGCCCTGTAGACATGTCTGAGACCTGCCACTGCAGTGTTTGTGTAGGCAGTTTTAAACTGACACTTCGACCTGGCAAGTCCACCCACTAGCCAGGCCCAAAACTTCTCTTTTAGTACATGTACGTCACCCCTAAGCCAGGCCCAAGGCAGCCCTATGGGCAGGATGCAGAGTATTTAAAAGGTAGGACATGTACTGGTGTGATTTACATGTCCTCATGTCCTGATAGTGAAAAACGAATTTAGTGGTATTTCACTATTGCAAGGACTCATAGAGTAACCTGGAGATTGCCTTTAAATATCTCTTAAGTGTAATTTCCCATTGGGAGCAAATAAAGATTTGGAGTTTGGGGTCTCTGAACTCACAATTTTAAATACAACTTTTGGTGAAGTTGGTTTTAAAATTGTACGTGTGAAAACACCACTTTTTGAAAGCGGGTATTTTCTTGCTTAACCATTCTGTGCCTCCGCCTGTCAGTGGACTACGCGTCTGGGTCAGGCTGACAGTTGGGCTGCTTGTGAATTCATTGTAGACAGGTTGATGGGTCTTCCTGAGCTAGAGAGGTGACAGGAGCTGACACTTGCACCTGGCTAGGACTGTGCCTGTCCTCACACAAAGCAGTCTACAACCCCCCATTAGCCCCTAACACCCCCCAACCCCTGGAGTGTGTCTGGGGCCACATCATGGAAAGGCAGGGTCTTGTGCACAACAAAAACTTCTCTTTGAAGTTTGCCTACGTCAAAGACAGAATAGGTATAGGTACTGGACCTCGGACCCCACAAAGTTAGAACACTTCTGGACTGAGGACATTCTTCCAGGAAGAAGAGCTGAATGCTGTAGAAGGGACTGACACTCTGCCTGTTGCTTTGTTGTTCTGGCCTGCTGCTTCTGTCCTTGGAGTGAAATGACTGGACTTTGCTTTCTACATCCTTCTTTCCAAGGTTCTCCAAGGGCTTGAATTGAGCTTGCCTCTTGTTAAGAAGTCTAAGGGGCATTAAAAACTTAATCTGCCAGTGCCTGGGCTCTTCTGCTGAGAGTCCTGACTTGCCAAGTGGTGCCAACTCCAGTCTCTGGGCCCTTAGAAGTGTAAGCTGGTGACCTGAAGGAGAACATCCATGCACTGACACTCTGCAGAGGAGATATCCACGCAGTGCCTGTCCTGTGGCTGGAGAATCAACGCAGCGCCTGTCACACGGCGGTGGAATGGACACCAGGCCCAACCGTTCCCTTTTAGTACATGTACGTAGTTCCTAAGGTAGGCCCAAGGCAGCCGAATGGGCAGGGTGCAGTGTATTTAAAAGGTATGACGCATACTGTTGTAATTTACATGTCCTGATAGTGAAGTGCTGCTAAATTCGGTTTTCACTATTTAGATTTTTGCCCACTGAACAACTTCTTCAAAGGACAAGTTCAAGACACTCTCTGTGGCACATGTTCTGTCTGCTCTGGATCCAGGAGACTGGATATGTGGGCATTGAATTTGCAGAATGCCCTTTTCACATCAGCGTCCTGCAGACCTAGAGTCTTTACTTGCGGTTTCAGGTAGGCTGCAAGGAAGTTCAATTTTTGGTGCCCCTCCTTTGGCCACACCAGTACTCCTCGAGTGTTCACAAAAGTTATTGTTGCTGCACATATCCGGAGGTTGGGGATACCAGTCTTCCCATATCTTGACGACTGGTTGCCTCAATGAGTAATGAACCACCTCCAAAAAACAGCCTGCATGTTAACCTCTCTAGGTTTGTCCATCAATGTGCCGAAGTCACACTTGACTTCTTCACTAAGGCTCCCTTGGAGCCATCCTGGACACAGTGCTCTTCCAATCTTTCCCTCTGCTTCAGTGAGTCCAATATATTTGGGTTATGATCTCAGTGTTTTGTCCCTAGACCTGGGGCTCAGTGAGAGTGGCTGTGAAGCTTCTTGGCCTATTGGCCTACTGTATCCTGCTATTGGACTGCGCAAGATGGCACATGCGGGCTCTGCAATGGGATCTGAAGTCTGTTGTTTCAGCACTAGGTAAACCTGTCAGATTCCATTGGGGTATTGGAGGAAATTTGTGGACTGCAGTTGGACTGGTTGAAGACCCATCTCTCTACCCCACCCAGAGCTAACAGGTGTTACGGAAGCATCATTGCTGGGTTGGAAGGTCATCTGGGAGAGGTTGTGGTCACAGTACTCTGTTCAGGCGAAAACCTTCACATCATTCTGTTGGAGTTCGCCTGGCAGTAAAAGCCTTCCTCCCAACCATTAAGTGGGGGGAACGGATGCAGGTCCTCACGGATAAAACCACCGCCACATAATACTGCAATACGCAGGGTGGAGTGGGTATGTGGTTCCTGTGCCCGGAAGCTCTACGTCTCTGGAACGGTCAGAGGCATTTCCTGGATTGCAAAATCCTTAATTGCCTGGGCGGTTTTACTCAGATGGCGTTGCCTAGGGAATCCCAAATGGTAATTGTACTCCGAGGTGGCGCCTAGCATCTTCCAGCAATGTGGAAAACCCTGGCTCGATCTGTTTGCCACTGCCAAGAACATGCAGTGTCAAAACGTTTGAGTTTAAGAGTTCCCAAGGCTCTTTTGCCTTGGAGATAATTTTCAGCTGGAATGGACCTTGGGACTCTCGTACACCTTCCTACCGCTGCCCAGAGTTCCGAAAAAGATCCGGAGCGACCAGGCCCAAGTCATCCTAGTGATTTGGGATTGGACCAGGCAATTGTGGTATCCAGGTCTCCTGGCCAGGAGCATCTGTCCTCTGATTCGGCTGCCACCTCGTTAGGACCTGCTGTCAGCAGCAGGCCAGGGTCCTGTACTAGAATCTGCACTACTTACACCTCTGTGCTTGAACATTGAGCAGCGAACGTTAACTGTCTTTGAACTCTGACCTGAGGCAATGAATGTAACTTTAGCAGTCAGTCATCGCTCCACCAAAACCATCTACGGGAGACGCTAGGAGAGGTTTTTTGTTTGGTGTTTTTCTGGACATATATCCAACACTGATAAACCAGGTTGTCAGATGTTCTTCCTTTCTCCCTATCCTTAGCTCAACAAAGCCTGCTTTGGCTACTGTTAAACATTTTTTTCAGCCTTATCTGCTTTTTTACAATTGCCTGATCAGCCGTATCTGTTTAAATCACCTGTTGTGATGTGTTTTCTCAAAGCGCTGATACGTGTGTTTCCATCTGCCAAAACCTTATGCAATGCCATTGTGGGATCTGAATTTGGCTCTCATAGGTCTGGTGTGCACCCCATTTAAGCTAGTTCACAGCTGCCCTCTGAGGTTACTAACCCTGAAGATAGTGTTCCTCTTAGCGATCACGCTAAATTGTTGCATAAGTGAGCTGCAAACACTCTGCCAACAACTGTATACCAACTTTTTTCCCAGACTGGCTAGTGCTATGGACTAAGGCAGCGTTCCTACCAAAAGTTGTGACGCCTCTTTACATAGGGTAATCGGTCACCTTCTTGGTGTTCTTTGTCGCACTTTATCCAACCAATAAGGAAGAAATACTCCATCCTTTGGACCCTAAGAGAGCCCTTAACTTTTATATTGATCACTCGAAGGCCCATCAGGTGAACAGTCAAGGTCTTTGCAGGCTTCTCAGGGACCAAGAAGGAAAAAGTGATGCAAAAACAGCCCATCTCTAGATGGACTGTGCATTGCATAAAGACCTCCCATGCACTGGCCAGTAAATAGGGCTCATTCCACCAGAGCTAAGGCTGCAACCACCGCCTTGGTCCGCGGAGTGCCTGTCTTGGACCTCAGCCAGGTAGCTTTGTGGGTGTCAGTTGACAAGTTCATGAGGCACTACTGTCTGGATGGCCAGGTTCCACAGAGGGGCATTGTGAACATTTGGCCACGCAGGATTTTTTGGTCTGAGACATTTCACAGACCCACCACCTGGGGAGTTCCTGACAGAATGTATTCACAAGGTGAAGAACCTGCTGTTAGAAGTATCCATCAGAAGAACAAGCTACAGCAACACTCTTTCTGGTGGATGCTCTAACTGTTGATTCCTCACCGGCCCTCCCATCTCCCTATTCTGTGGAATGGACTCCTTTTTCCACTTTAAAAAGGATTCAGTTAGATATCTGCCCATTTACGAGGTCCCCGCGCCCAACGGCGTGGATAGATATCATAAAGAAACAAATTGCCGCATGGAGGTGCCACCTTCTGACATGCAAGAGAAATGGTGAGAAAAATCTCCCAATCTAGTCTTGTGCCTGGGGCTATTCTCAAGATGAGGAATCTACTTTTAAATGGACTATCCACTTAGAAGAGTGTTACCAAATGTAAGTAACTGTTTTTGTGAGACAAATCCAAACTCTGCAGTCGGATGGTGCGCTAGAATCAAAGTGTCTTCCTGCTTCGCTTGTCGAAAATGACTCCCAAGTTCTAGGCCAAACATCTTTGCAGAGTGCAGTTTCAACAGAAATCATAAACCATTCCAGGAAGGGCCCAGTACTGCACTCTTTATCTAAGAACAGGCACTTAAACATGCCTGTGAACTTTTGCCCACTCCTTGTTATGGATTCCATGTTATTCACCTGGACTGCACTTTACTTGACGAGTTGGAAGATTGGACGACCTTATCATACTTCTTGCTCCCTGTCTTGACAAACCGGTTTTAGACCAAAGAACGAAACCACTGTAGGTATAGTACCAATACTCAGTAGGAATTATGCACACATTAAGAAACTAGCACTTCTGATGGATACATCTAATAGAATATTCTTTAAGTTTAGATTACCCCAAAACGCCAAACAGTTTCTGGATATTCAGCAACAATTGCTCCCCTTAACAAGAGATGGTGCTGTGAGGTTCTGCAACAGCCTTGCGCCACCCTGGAAGTGACAAGGTGGAGTCCCATATAGTTGCCACCTCCCTAGCTCTGACATCAATTCCTTTCTTTCTACGCCCTTCAAAGTAGACACAGAGATCCCTTCCTACGTTTTTATTTGTTGTACCAACACCTATAATTATCAAATTCTACAGTGTGCCAAGGGAAAATGTCTTTCCTGAAGACTGCAAGGATTAAACTGTGCTGCTATTATAGAAAGCAGATATAATTCACAGATCTACACAATGCTTACTTGTGGTGCATACGTTTGGGCCATGACTCAAAATTTTGAGAACACAAGAGGTGCTAGCTCCAGAAATAACCTCCCAACTCCAAGATAGCTTAATCCCTGTCCAGGTCATTGGGTAAATCCAAATCGAAGTTGTGCCTTAAGCACAAAAAGGCAAGGAGAGATTTGTCACCCTCTTGCCAATGCTGCACAGGTGAGAAACGGCACTCCAAGGGCCTGACTCCTCAGGTGTCATCCAACTCCAAGCCCTTTCCAAGACTAGTCCCAGGGCGCTCTGAATTTCCTGGGCGGTTATCAATCCCTTAGAATTTCCTGGGCGGTTCTGTGGAGCTGCAGGGGCCCCCACCACTCCCACTATGCCATCAGATCCCTGTGGGCCTTTCTAGGTTCTTGCCAGCTCTGGCCTTTATTGTTACATCTTCAACCATTTCCCAGCTACTTTCAGTTCTCCTTCCTGGACCTTGCACAGCCACGAGGGGGAAGGCTTTGACATTTCTTACATGATTGTAAATCCATAACTTCAGATCGGTAGGTACTGCACATTTTTTCAAGAAAGATATGGCATGTTCATCATGCAGCTTCTCTTCTGCAGGCGAAGAGTGCAGCTGAGAGGGAACCGGAGTCAAAAATGGGTGAAGAGTTTTTTTGCTGCTGCTAGAGGACGCATTTCACCTGCAGTGAAGTGTAGTACTCCTGTACCTTTCCACTGCTGCCTCCTGCCTTGGGAAGAGCAGGACAGCCTTGAGCCAACTCATTTTGATAGCCAAAGGTTGGACCTGGAGAGTGTGGTATCCTGGCCTCTTAATTACACTTGGTCATGATCTTTCTGGTAGTTCCTCTTATCTAACCTCATGCCACATTCTGTGGAGTGTACTCCTGTATCTGTTAAAAAAAAGTCTCAGGCTATTTTTGGCAAACTCTCTCTTCCAGTCTGTCATGACTGATCTGCATCTTAGGTTATGGAAAAGCGTAATATAAAACTCATGTCAGCCCTGAGGGGTAGCGTCCATATGTGACTCCGAACCATTTTTTCTAGACTGGGTTGAGGCCGTTGTGGAGTCAAACAGCATAAGCTGAAAATTCAGATCTGCTCTAGTGCCTAAGTAACTAACTTGATACTCTGATGGATCCTTCTAAATGTATATTCTCAAGTTTTTGAACATTCTGCAAACGTCAGATTGGATCCAGAAACTTTCAGTTATTACACTGCGCGTTGGTAGGAGGCGCCATGCAGCCAGCTCCGCACCAATCTCGATTTGTTCCATAAGTGATATGCAGAATTGCATGCAAGTGGCAACCATGCACCCTTACATCAGTTATTTTCTTTCTGGGCCCCCAGACGCGTATCCAGAGCTACCCCTCATCTCTGGTGAGTCACTATTTCTCTCCAAATTTAGATTAAATCCAGTTTACAAAGGAAATTGTCTCTTCACCAGGCTACAGGGTCTAAAATTTGCATGGACTGTTGTAAACAAATCTCTGGCTGATTCCCATCAGGAATGCCTTTGGTGCTTTGGGTCCGAACACGACTCCAAGGCCTGCAGTGAGTGCACCCAGATGAACCTTAAGTCCCTACTGGACCACAAAGTGAAGCTGTATGTCACCAAGCACTGGAAGACTCTGCTCCATGTTGAGGTCAAAAGGAAGGTCCTGTTACCGCTCCAGACCTCATACCTGCAGCAGATCATCGTTGCAGTGAATGTCTTTGAGTAAGACTTAAAAGAAACATAAGAAGTCCAAGTAAGATTCACTCCCTTCCTGCCACTCACAAACACTAAGGAAGGTGGGAGGGCTTACACAGGCCCCTTAGTCTCACTCTCAAAGCTGATTACCTTCAGAACTAATCTTGAGTCTCGTCCCGATACAACCTGAATTTCTGGGCTTATTGGTGACTTTGCACCTGATAATGCAATTCTTTGAAGCGATGGTGCACTATGTTTGCTCCTATTCTGTCCCAGGGCATGTTTGTGGTTTGGTGGCGTTTTCAGCAGATTGACCCACGTCAAGGCAAACTATCCGAAGGGTTGATTTTTGTGTTGTTCCTAGTCCATCAAGGACTTGCTTTAGGCACTGTAAGAGGTCTGTTCTTTCATCTTTTTTGCTGTTACTTGATCAGCCCTCTTTATTTTAATCACCCACTGTGATAGCTTCTTAAAAGGTTTAAAGCATATGTTCCTGTCTAGTCCTTTCATCATGCCCAAGTAGGATCTTAACTTCACCCTCACATCCCTATTTTTTTACTCCTTTTTAACCCCTGCACAGCTGTCCATTAGGTCTTCTCACTCTGAAGACAGTTTCACTCATCGCCATAGCATCAGTGCCGTATGAGTGAGCTACCTACTCTGTCAATCCGCCTTTCATTCTTTCCGGATAAGTTGATGATGAAGACCTGAGCCTCCTTTCTCCCAAAAGTGACTCTTTCATGTTGGGTAGAACATTACTCTCTGGCTTCCTTCATTTAACCTAACCCTTTAAAGAAGGAGAGAGACTCATGGGGCTCTCAGCTTTTACATTGATCATACCAGGGTACATTGTGTGAATGATCAGCTTTTTGTTGGATTTGCGGGAACAAAGCAGAGCCATGCAGAAGAAGACCATTGCTTGCTGGTTCGTTTCCTGTAATGGCAATGGTTATGGTTATGGTTAATGTTAATGTCATTGTTATTTTATGTTTTAATGAGCACATAACTAAAAAGAAGTGTTTTGGTTCTCCTCTTGCTCGTCCTATACCCTGCAGACCTGGTAAAAGAGCTACAGGCAACTAGGGTTTTCTGCCGCTATTTGGAACAAAAACATCTAAACCTCACTCAGTATACCGATGACACTGTAACCCTAGATCTCACCTCGATTGTGCTGCAGCATCAGTTATAAGCCATAAAAAGCAACCATGCCAAACACCATCTGGTGCCTATGATAGTGAAAATTAAAATAATCATCTTCTGCAGGAATGAACAATTTCCTAGCTATTGTGACAAAGTTTAAATTCTATTGAGGACACGGAGGCAAGGAATAGGCTGTTTTTTTCTTCACTTATTTTATTACCAGCAGCCACTAAAACATTATGCTAGCAGAGCAAAATATCAAAGGGCTTCATTTCCCATAAAACATTTAGAAAAACAGGGAAGACAGTTCATCCAATCCACATCCAGTATGAGTTCAGGTCCTACTATTTATGAAAAATTATGTATGATGATGTTGAATATTTTTGAATATGAATGAATAAAAACAATCATGTTTATCACTGCCCTTGTATGTACAACATTAATGCTTGACGCCTAGATATACATTTAAGGGATTCCATAGTTAGAACCTTGATTGGAGGTTGGTTGTTTTCTCTTTATAGTTTGGCCTGGCAGTAGGTCCAAAAGCTTTGGCTAAGTTAGAGAGTGTCTTTGATCTTGTTCCCTTGAGGTGATTGATTTAGCAAACTGCTGCTACGTTGGTCATCTTGAGGAGGACACAGCATTGGACCTTGTCCTTCTTCCAGCAAATCACTACAAAGGAGCCTGCCATCAACTCCAGGCAGTTTATGTGAAAAGATTTCCCTGCGGAGAACACCCACAAAGTGCTCCCCAAACCAAGCCGCTGGTGTCTGATTCTATCACCAGACTGGCTTGAGAGCCAAAGATGGCGTGACTGTTGAAGGCTTCCATGTGGGACATATACCATTGCTATTCCTCTTGGGCCTCCTACGAGAGAGGAATTGACTGAGTGTATGTGAGGCCCCATTGAAGGTGGAAGATCTTGAGGCTGCATAAAGCTTGACAGTGTAGGGGTTTTGGAAAGATGGCAGTGGATGTCAAAGTGAGGTAGTACGTTTGGACAGAGTCTTTCTGAGTTAGTGTTTTATCTTGGTGAGGTTTTTGGGTTGGGAGATTCAGTGTGGCCTTGACTGAATCCACCACAAAACGCAGGAATTGTAAGGGTTGGGTTGGAGTAAGGGAAGACTGATTTTCATTGGCAACAAAGATGAGTGACTTCAGAAGATTGGTGTCAGCTGCAGATGATTTTGACACTCTCTTTGGCTATTGATCCATAAGGAGGATATCATCCCGGTAGTCAGTGAGTCTGATATCTCAAGCTCTCAAGTTTTCCACCACAGGTTTGAAGACCTTGTTGAAATACCATGTAGCGGACGATAGGCTGAAAGGAAGGGAGGTAAATTCGAAGATCTGTGACTTCCAGTAAATTGTAGAAAGCACCGGTGAGGAGTGAAGATGGGAGTTTTGAGATAGGTGTCCTTCAAGTACAGGCGCACCATCAATATGTGTGCCTGCAGCAAGTCTTTGAGGAGATGAATGACTTCCATCTTTAAGTGGTGGAAGACCAGCCACTCATTGAATTCCCTTAGATGTATAACAGGATGTTGACCCCCATCCCTAATCTCCACGAGGAAGAGGTTGGTGAGAAAACCATAGGGATGTAACTGCATTTGAACAATGGCCTCTTTTTTTCCATGAGTTGTACAATCTCCGAATCCACAAGATCGGCTTGAATTGGAGAGAAGGAAAGGGGTCTCAGTGGTTGACATGGCGAACCGTACAATTCTGTTTAGAAGCCCCTTACTGCTTGAAGAACCCAGGTGTCTGATGTAAGAACCTCCCAGTTGTGAAATAATTCTGATAGTCTGCCCCACAAGTCTAATCCTGGAGGGGGATTTCACACTCACCTTGAGGGGTCTTCTAGGAGCCATTGCCTCTGGAGTTCCTCTTGAACCTCACTGGCGGGGGTTGCGTCTAGTGGTAACGGGATGAGTCTTGCCACTGTACCCTTTGTGTCCCAGAGCTTCTGGCGGAGACTTAATGGAGAGCACGGCTGGTCGAGCCCAAAAGCCCTGCCCCCACCCCCAAACACCTATACCTACTCCCCCCTTCCACTGCCTGTAAAAACACATGGGGCAAACATTCTTCTAGTAGAGGTTTGAGCTTTATCGAAGAGTTGAAAGTATTTACAAATTTCCCCTGTGTGTGAATAAAGGGAACCCCAAAGAGACCCTGTTGTGCGATGGAACCTGCTTCAGATATTGCTAATTCTCCCAGTTTTGGATCCATTTTTATTAGAAGGAATCTGCGCCTTTCAGTGGAAATCGCACATTTACCGTTTCCTAGAAAAACTATGGCTCTCTGAGCTCATCTCTATAATACCTCATGGGAAATCAGGATGGCGGAAGCCTTAGCATCTTCGTCCATGTCCAGGATCTTGTATAGGAGTCCCTCTATGTCCATTAACTTATCCTGATATGAGCGTCAGGTACGATCTGTCCCCTTTTTTGGTCTCGTATGAATTTTGCCAAGAAGGTGGCAATCCTGGCATCAATTTCGTGAGTGAGGGCAACTTTGCCTTCCAGGAAGGGGGCGAGGACACTCAGCCCGAAGGCAAGCAGACTTCTTTGTCCAGTGGTTTCCGCAAATGTCTCACCACATAGGAGGCAACTTTGGTGATGGAGACCTCTCCGCAGAGGATGGGTGTAATAAATCATCTGGGTCGAGCTTGTCTGAATCTGGGGCTTGAGAGGCTTTATCTGGCTTGGACTCCCCACCACCAGAGAGGAACTGCCAAAAAGGGACCAGCTTCTAGTTGGCTCGCCATCCGACACATTAGGAAAATCATCCCCATCCAATGGTTTGGGAGAAGGAGAGGTCCTCCGAAGTGGTGGGAGATGTGATGACCGGAGACTCAGAAGATGTGGTTGGTAGTCCATGAAAGCCTTTTTGAGGCAGGCAAAAGCATCCAGATCGACACCCTGGGTCATCTGCATGTTTGTGCTTAGTCTTTATTAGTAGGGCAGTGGGCTGCCCTGGAGGTGTGGGGGCTTGAGGCCCTGAGGAGTCTTTCTTCAGAACGAGGGGTTGTTGACCCTGCTTGGCCATCTGGAGGAGTTTCTTCTCGAAGGGCACCACTTCTTGAGATACTGACGTAAGGATGGAGGCATCCATTGTCTTAGTTGGACTCTCACTCCTTAGCAAGACTGTTGGTTTAGGGGTGACAGCACTTTTGTTTGTAGGCAACTGAGTCACTCCTACAACAAGTCGCCACTGTCATCCTGACTCTCCCAGCTCACAAGCAGTACCTCACCAAAACTTAAACAGCAAAGGTGATTTCTGGCAGCCTTGCGCATGGACTCCAGATAAGACCTCTCAGGGAAGTCGTGGCGGAACGGAAGTTACCCTTCTTTCTCGTTGGCAACAAATCTCATACACACAAAGGCAATGAAGGAGATGCAGGAGAGTTTTCAATAAATTTTTTTAAAAGACTGCAATCTACAATAAAATGCCTGTGCTGCAATGATTAGGATAATGAATGATAATAAAAGCAGAATTGTGAAGATGGGAGTTGTGAATATAAACACCCCCACCATTTGACAATAAACATGAGATATAAAATTCCTAACCAAGAAAGCTTCATTCTCTACCCTAGTGAGAGCTAGGTATGATAAACCTGGTAATGGTAATGGACTGTTCACAGACCGTTATTGAAAGAAGGCAGTATGTATACTGGGGTGAGCCAGGAGAATTTTAAGAAATACTGTAAGGTATATAGAGTGGGCAGGCACTGAAAGAGGCCCCGGGACACCAACACTCCTTCCAATTCAATGAGCAACACATATACCACTATGAAATGCCCCCAGGGTTGTTTCCCAATTATGCAGCCCAGCGATGCAAAATCCTACCTACACAGGTTATTAGACTCCAGGCACGCGCTCGATTACTCTGTTTAATTGCACTGTCAGCCCCCTACAGTATACAGCCGGTCACACTTTACTAGAGAAAACCAAGTGAAACTGACGCGCCGGCCGCTGGGAGGTAGAAGGTGCCGAGTGTGATGAGGAAGTTAAGTGCAGGGCCCTCTGACGGTCAGCTCACCGCACCTCGCTATTGAGCTACGAATTGACAGTGAGTGTCCGCGAAGGAGTGATAAACCTTTCTGCGGCTGCGCTGCAAAGAAAGCAGTTGAAGTGTCAAGCACGTATAGCCACAAAATGGCAATAAATTACAAGATGTTAAGGCATAACCCATAAGCACCAATACAGCGGTAAGAAAGTACTTAACTGAAGGCGGCCTGGAGCTGCGAAGAAAGATGAGAAAGGAGTCTTCAAGGGTGTCACTGGATGCGTATTGGATGAACTGTCACCTGTTTTTCCCAATTTTTAATGGGAAATGAAGTACTTTGTTATGTTCTGTTTGCATATGTTTTAATGGCTGCTGGTAATAAAAGAAGTGAAAAATGAACAGCCTAATCCGCGCCTCTAGTCCCGGCATAGAATCTAAGGACCAAGAGCCAAAGGCTGATTGGAGAACCTAGGATTGAGCAGTTGAGCTTTTCCTATCCTCAGTTCCCCAATTCTACACTAGAACGATTTGGCTTTTAGTGTCGATTACACCAGTGTCAGGCAGTCGCACTTTTGAGTTCCAGTGAAATAATCAGAGCAGCCATATATTGCTTTATTCTAGCCCTCTTTACATTTTAGACATTACATATAGGGTGGGCACATATGCAGGGGCAGGAATGGACTTAGAAACAGGTTGCTGTTTACAACACAGTGCATCCATATAGAATCGCGCTTCAGAGCTATCGTGGTTCTAATTCGCCTTTCCTGAAAAAGTATTTTGTGCACCAGTTTCTCCAGTGGCCCTCAATAAAAGATGGACACTGTTGCTGAAGTAAGTGGACATTATTAAACATTTAATTTTTGAACTCTTTTCAGGTCGATTGAAGAACTACGAGGGAATCTGTCAAAGGAAACTGAGAAAGTAACTACTCTTCAGCAAAGTGTAGAGCACTTGACAAGCAAAGAGAAGCAAATCCAGCAAGAGATTAATGATAAACACTCTGATTTCAAAAAAATGCAGGACAAAATGGAAGCTCTGGTAAGAAAGGATTATTTCTTTTGCAAACAGCTGGTAATGTTCACATTGGATCTCCAGTTGCATGCTATGGCAGGTTCAATACCTCTAGAATTGGTGATGTGACTCTTTCTTGAACTGATGTGTTTTGCAGGAAAGAGAGATACAGGACACACAAAATCATAGTAAAGAGCTTGAAAGTCTGCATGAAAGTCGTATTTCTGAATTGAGTGCCAAGTATGAATCAAGCATCAGAGATCTGAAGCATAGTATGCGCGATACTGAGGAAATACTGAAGACTGCTCAAGGGAAGAACACGGACCTCGTGAAACAGTTAGAAGACCTGAAGAAGCAAGCTGAACAAGCTCAAGTAAGTATTGTACTTACTGTAATTGTTTATCCATTTACCTACTGGGGCCTTTTTTTTTTTAATAGACACCTGTCTTTGAAAAGCAGATGAGCACAGTATACATTTGGGGATGGTGTATTATTGCTGGAAACATGCAAAAGTTGAAGGAATGGTTTCAGTCAGAGGTGTGACAAGGAGGTGATTACGAATTTTAATGGTGCATTCATAATGATCAGTTATAGCTGTGCAGATTATAATTCTGTCATACATTCACAGATTATGCCTTTCATGTCATAACACATTATTATATTGTTATGTTTTGAATGGAATATTAGCTGTGTGAACTATATTCCTGAAGCGTATTAGCCATATGAGGTATTTGAAGAACAAGTCACATATGACTTTCTTACCTTTTCACAGTTGTGGAGTTTTATTAAACAAAGTTATTTTTCAGCGCAGTGTAATATGAGAAAACCCTTCAATGGGTATTTTAAGTTGCCCTTTTCTACTAACGAATTTGACCTCAAATCGGGTTAACTCATGTTAGGAAATTTCTCTAAGGCTTGAACAATCTCTTAAAGATCGTTTGTATACTTTAGAATGATTTCCATTAAAGGGACGTTTCAGCGTTGAGGAAAAAAAAACAGTTATATTTGGCCAGTCCTGCATGCAGTGGTGTGTAGTGTAATTTGAAAGTGGTGTACACAGAGCAACTAAGCAAAGTTTTACATGCAGAGTCTCTAGGGTAGGGGGTTGTCATCCTCAAAAAATCATGAAAAGAAAGTGCAGCAAAAGAACAGCGCAGTTTGCTAAAGAAACTGAAACTTATACATTTAAGTCGCTGTCTGTCATTGCATCAGCTTTTGTGACCCTCGATGACGTGAACATTATGTAAATTGGCCTTGCAAGCCCTCCCAAGGCAATAAACAAACCGAAAAATGAGGCCTGGAACTTTAATATACTCACATTCTAATCTCAGGTTTCCCACTTGGCAGAGTGAGTGATTATCAGAAAATCAGTTTATCGTCCTGTGCCTTTTTGTAATTTTCTGAAAATGTTTAGGAAAATCCACATGCAGTAAGAAACATATGCATCAAGTGCATTGTAAAAACAAAAAATATATAAGGTGTGATTTAGTTTAAGGAAATCAGTGTTGGTTCTTATTTACTTTAAGCAAAGCAAGGCAGGGATTAAGCATCTTTAAAACGTTCTCTATAACCTGATTTCTGAAAGCGTGACATTGCTCTGTGACACCCAAAGCTTTTGGAGGAGTAGCCGCCTTCTGGCTCCTCTCTAAACCGAAAGTGATTGTTGCTTTTCTGTACACTATATATTTTCAGGCTATTATGGAATACTATCCTTATTGTGAAGACTCGATGGGGGAAATGTCACTTGGATCTGAGTGGGATTGTCATTAGAGTTCCCTCGTTCTCCCACAAGAACCACAGTGCACTTCTTTACTTTCAGATATAGTATATGATAATCAAAGGCAGACTGTGGTTGCACATATACTGTTCACCATTTGCTGTAACCAAATTTCTCTCTTTTGACAGTACAGAGTGCATGTCATAGGCCTCCAAATCGCATTGCAGATCGAATATGCACATCATGGATATCACAGGAATGACCTTACTAAGTATCTGGTAGAGATTTTGTGGCGAGTCAGTATCACCAGATAATCAAACCTACCCCACTCCCAAGCTACTCATACATGTAAATAACTTCTTCTAATCTTCAAGCAATAGCTCCAAATACACATTTTTACCATTATTTACTTTTCAGATTAACTTAAAGCTAATGCAAAGATAGCCAGTAGCTGCATGATGCAGTGCCTCCCTGGCCCTCTGAGCTCCAGGGCAATAAGGTGCATTCAAAGTCTGCTTTCAAAGGTCAGGGAGATGGTGCATTGTCAGCACCAAGGCCTGGCCAGGCCTCAGACTTGACGCAGGAGGTAGGCCCTACTTAAATGAAAACAACCCTGTTTTAATTTGAGCTGTGTGTACGGAGAGCTTCCATTTATGACTGAAAAACAGTGCTCCACAACACATTTTCATAACCACATCTCAGAGTAACAAAAGGAAAAGTAAGGATGCTGGGACTTGTTGTTCATTTGAAGTCCATTTCGGCAGCAGCATTTAAACAGCTGTTAACTTGCTGTACTTGCTGCTGCAGGCAGTTTACGTTTATTGAATAAACTGAGTAGATTGAAAGAAAAGCATGTGTGGAGTTAACCAAGACACTGTTTTAAAAGGTAAATCACGTTGTAAGAGCACACACTGGTGAGTCAGCCTAGCCTAAGAAGGACAACAAGAAGCTTTTCTCTAAGACCTCAACAGCAGCCCCTGTACATTGCAGCACTTCTTGCCTTCAAGGAAGTTTTTGTGGCAGTCAATAGAAAAAGCTGCCAGACTCCACCCCTGAAGGTGGAAAGCACACAAGCAGTGGTAGAGGCGGATCCTGTATTTCCGTGGAAGACACCCACTCCTTCATTGTTCTCCTAGGTCTGCCCCGCCCTGCCTCATTATATGAATGGAACTTTGCTGACCTCTGCCCTGTGCCAGAGCATTAAGTGCCCAAAATCAAAACGTAAGTATACAAAACAGGGATGGATGGAATGCTTAAATTTATCTCAGCCACTGGTAATCACTCGGGCCACATCCCAATCCATCGTTATTTTGCACACTGTGGCACATCAGTTTGGACCCGGCTATATGCAAATCAGTCTTGACCCTGCTCCAGTAGGAAAAGTGCAGCCCGAACTACCAAGCCAAGTCCTCCCTGAACCCGAGCACAAGCAATTCAGGACCTGTTTCGCCCTAGTTATGGGCTTATCAGCCGAATAGAGCTTGGTTCCAGTGACAGTGTTCACAGAATCCATGTCTGAGCATACCCGTCCCACTTTGGATTGTGACAGTCACACTAGTCCAATTCATACCACATCAAACCATTGGGCATTTCTTTAGTCCATGAGCTCTTAAATTTGGACATTTTGCTGTCTGTGTTGAAACATTTCTTTCTTCTCTGAAATATCCACTTAGTGAAATATAAATCCCACATGTGATCTTGATTGGAATACAGCTGCTGTACTGATCTTTTACCCACTTGATTATGAGTGCCAGTAACTGTCAATTCTTATTCTGTCAACATGCTACGTGAAAGAAAATTAAAGACTCATGTCCTTAGTAAAGTTGACAAAGTGCCTGAGTCACTAAAACATGTCAGATTTATCTCCTCCAAGACACACACAATAATTGAAGCAAGGTAATATGTTTCTGTTGATGCCAAGTGGATGAATGGCTACAGTTGTGCTGATCAGCTAGTTCTTTTATGCAGATATAATTTATTTGGGCACTTCGTCGTGAGTTTTTGGGAATTCTCCTCTTGCACTTCTGATGTTGCTAATTTGCAGCGAAATGCCATGTGGGCATTTATTTTGCAATACAGATTGTGTGACATAGCATTTGATATGTCTTGAGATTGTCCCTGTCTGCATACTTCTCAAGAATACACTTTTGTTGTGCCTTAAGCAGTTTACATTGCATGAGTGGTTTATCTTCTGTGAAGGTTGGACCTAAGCATTCTGATTCACCTCTCAGCTACAGTATTCAGAAGCTTACCAGTTTGAAGAACAGCATTTCTCTAGTAGGGGATTGCCATGTATAGTCATAAGCAATTAATTGTTCCGCCCGCCTGTGGGAACCCCGGGGCATTTATTCTAATATGTCTTCTTAAGTGTTCATGTTAGCCTTTCTTCAGGAAGGCCTGCATGATCACTTAAGAATGTTATTATGTAGCTAAAGCAGTGGTTCCCAACCTTTTGACTTGCGTGGACCTCCACTTTATCATTACTGGAACCTGGGGACCCTCACTGAATCATTATTGGAATCAGGGAACACCTTCTGAGTCATTACTGAAACCTGGGGACCTAATCTGTTAATATTATTTAATTTTCTAAGCAGTCACGGACCCCTTGAGGAGGCTTCACAGACCCCCAGCGGGCCCTGGACCACAGTTTGGGAACCACAGGCCTAAAGAATAGACTACAATGGCCAACATTCTTCACCCTGTTGATGCAAAAGGTAAATAGACCAAGGAGACATGCAGTAAAAAGCATGACTAATTTGAATAATACAAAAAAAATCTTCACAAACTCTTTTGTAATGTAAGGTAAGGATGAAAGACTGCAGGGCAGTGTAGCCCATAGGCTGCCAATATAAAGGAAGCAAAAGTAGACTGTGTCTTTAAGATCCCTGAGACTGCCACTATCCCATTATGCCTAGTGAGAGGCAGTTACCTCAGTTCTTTTTTCTGGCTCCTGCTGACAGGACCCCGGAGCATTGAGTTCAACCTTTTTTTTCTTCCAAAATTTGCTATAAATATCAGTGACAACAGCTTTACTCAACGTCTTTTTCCTTGTCTTTTTGTTTTTCTTTTTCTGACAGGAATTAAGGCATTTTTGCTTGAAAGAATGCCTTTTTCTTTTTTACATCCACCTTTCAAATGGACATGCAATTTCCTGTATCCGTTGGTTCTTCATGTCAGCTTTCTCAAGTCCACTGCATGACTAGTCCAGAAGATGCACTGCTTAGGAGCTACCATCGACACGCTTCAAGAAAAGGTGTGTACTTCAGAGGAACAACGCTTATCCTTTCTCCAGAAGTGTCGCACTTTCAAAACAATGCATCGTCCAACAGTGCGCACAATCTCCTCACTTCTCGGCTCCATGACCTCCTGCATCTTTCTTGCTCACAACGCTCGCCTGGGAGTGCCTAGACGACCAGTGGGACCAGCTGCCTGGAAACTTGGAAGACAGGGTATCTCTATGCAATCAGATCCCTCTGCAGGTGGTGCTCTCCAAGCAGTCTCCTACAAGGGATTCCATTTCGTCAACAGGTTCCAACACAGTCCATTGTGATAGATGCCTCTCTCCTTGGATGGGGAGCCCATATGGATTACCTACAGATATCAGGTTCATGGTCTCCAAGGGAGACGACATATCAATCTCCTCATACTCTGTGCAGTTCACCTAGCTCTCAAGCCGGTTCCCCCGTCTTTCAACACTGACACCCTGCTGGTTCAGACAGACAATACAACCACCATGTTTTACCTGAACAAGCGGGGGGGCAAATCCAGAGCCCTGTCACAAGAGGCCCAGACAATATGGCACTGGCTCCTTGCCAGGAATTTGAAGGTAGTAGCAACTCGCCTTCCAGGTGTTCAGAATGTCCAGGCAGATGCACTCAGCAGGGCTCTCGAGAAAACCACAAGGGGGTATTAAGGTGTTGCTCAAAATGTTTTCCGATAATGGGGGTACACCTTCTATCGACCTCTTTTGCCACAGTGGAAAACAAAAAATGCTGCAGCTTCACCGGTTGGTTTTACCATCCAGAATTGTTGGGGAATGCCCTATGGATTGACTGGTCCAAACAAATTTCTTTCACTTTTCCACCAATTCCCCTGATCCTGGCAGTCCTGCTCAAGCTCCCAACGACGGCAAACAAGGATGATCCTTATCGGACAATCATGGCCAAAGCAATGATGGTTCCCAGACCTTCTTCCCCGGTCGCTCTGCCCACATCTCAAGCTGCCATGCAAGCCAGACCTCCTGAAAAAACTCAGGGGCCACATGAGACACCCCAACCTCTCCTCTTTGAATTTGGCAGCATGGCTCCTGAGCTAGTACAGCATGGACACCTTAACCTACCACAAGACTGTATGGAGGTTCTGAAAGAGGCAAAGCGGCCTTCCACCTGATCTGCATATGCCTTCAAATGGAACAGATTCTGCTTCTGGTGTTCTTCCAAGAATATAGACCCCACATCTTGCAGGGAGAATATCATTCTTCAGTATTTGTTGCACCTTGCTAAATCTGGCCTGCAATTCTCATCCATGAAATTGCACCTGGCAGCCCTCACTGCATACGGGAAAAGTCCTTCACAAAGCTTTTTCTTTAAACTCCCAGTCATCAAAGAGTTCCTAGAGGGGTAAAGAAGGTATTTCCTCTTATTAGGTGCCCTTGTCCTCCATGGGAGCTTAATGTGGTCCTTTCAAATCTCATACAACAACCTTTTGAGCCCATACACAAGGCATCTCTCCAACACCTCACTTGAAAACTGCTTTCCTGGTGGCAATTACATCAGCACACACGGTTAGCGAGATCCAGGCTCTCTTTGCTAATGAACCATACAGTCCTCTACTCTTCCAGAGTAGTTCTAAGGACACATCCTAAATTCCTACCTAAGGTTACCTCTGATTTTCATGTGAACCAGACTATTTCTTTACCAACTTTCTTTCAAAACCCATCTACTCCTGTGAGAGACCACTTCACTCTCTAGATGTAAAGAGGGTTTTGAAACTTTACCTAGAAAAAAACAAATCTATTTGCTGATCACAGCAACTGTTTGTTAACTATGGTCCGGTTCGCACAGGTCTTGCCACCTCCAAGCAGTCACTCTCTAGGTGGATTGTCTTGTGTGTCCTGTACTGTTATCAACTAGCTAATCAAACTCTTGCTGGTAGACCAAAAGTACACTCCACCAGAGGCAAGTCAGCCATGACTGCCTTCATGAGAAATATCTCCTTATCAGATATTTACAAAGCTGCTAAATGGAGGTCTGTCCACACGTTCACTAAGCACTACTGTCTTGATTCTGATGCTAGAACAGATGCTCAAGTAGGGCAGGCTTCTCTCAGAAATATCTTTGCATGACTAACTATCTTGTTATTGTTCTGTCTTCTCCACCGCTTTCAGTGGGGATGGTCTTGCTACTCTATTAATTCCTTATGACTATACATGGAAATTCCCTACGAGAGAAGGTATAGTTTCTTACCTGTAACTTCAGTTCTCTCGTAGGGGTATTTCCATTATAGTCATGAGCAGCCCTCCCTCCTCCCTGGTGGACTAGACAAATATTCAGGCTCCTCTTTAAATCAACCAGTACCACCTACCAAAAGAACTGAGGTAACCTTTTTCTTGCTTTATAATGGCAGCCTATGTGCTATCCTGCCCTGCACTCCTTCATCCTTATCTTACATTACATAAGGGTTTGTGCAATATTTTTTCTATTGTTTTCAAATTATTCATGCTTTTGACTGCATGTCTCCTTGGTCTGTTTCCCTTTTTGCATCAACAAGATGACACATTTTGGCCACTGTAGCTCTTCTTGAATATGTTGGGCATGTGACTGTAATATGGCCAGGTGTTAGGTTAGAGAAATAAATTGGTATATGGCCCACTTGAATATCAGCATCTTCTTGTACTGGAGTTGGTGCAGAGGATATTGAATTTCCTCTGTGACGGAGAGCAAACTTAGATTAATAGGATCTGTAGTTGATTGATGGTAGTGCTCAAATGACCATTTAGGACATTCTTCGCACCACACACCATAACTGCTTCTTGTTTAAAAAGTATGTTTGTGCATATGTGCAAAAAGGAGGTAGGAATTGTCTCATCCCATGCCATCAGGTTTCTGGACATATATCTGAAGATTTATTTCTAGTGGCATCCTAAATGTCATGCAAGATTGTATGGAGCATAACTGGCACCTTGGCAAACAGAGGTTAGTAAAGGTTTCTCCACTAAAGACCCAATCTAGTGCCTTAGCTATATTGTCAATAAATAAAGCATTCAGAAACAAATGGTGCTCTAGCTGAACATCATAGCCCACATCGAGGTTCTCGCAGCCCAGGCTCACCGAGGAAAGACGCCTGACACTGTGGGCATACTGATGCCCTAAAAAACGGGTTCCATAGAACTCTGGGAAGGAGGCGGGCCGGCGGGTCCAGTGCCGCGTGGAGTGCCCTAGCCATCGTGTCGGGGGAAGCGGAGGACATCCTGAGCAGAGCCGGCTACCCGTAGGTGCCAGCAGACATTTCCAAAGACTATCACTCATCGGCGAAGTTCAAACTATCCGCACCCACAAGTTGAGGCCATCTTAAGGAAAGGGGAGGGCACTAGGGGGAGGGCAGGGCTCAGGGGGAATTTGAAAGAAGACTGTGTGGGTGGCCTCAGAGCCATTATAGCCTGGGGGAACAAGCAACATGGAGTGGTTACTGCGAACAAAGCTCGCCCAGTGGCAGTAACCAAGAGAAAGCAGCCCCGGACACTAGATAGGCCCAATCTCAGGCTTGCTGCTGGAAGCGGGCCCACCACAGATTTTTGCCTGGGCGAGCCTTGTTGATAAGTGCAGCACAGACACTCTGCTTGAGAGGCAGGCCTCATGAGGGAGGCGTTGGTATGAAGGCCTTCTCTGAATGGGAACGAGACCAATAATGTAAAGGATGGTGCAGTAGACCAGATTTAACTGAAGACCACAGGGCCCCCCTTTGTCACAACGCTAACCATAGGAAGCCCATAAACTTTGTTTTTGCGGACAGAGCCACCCTCTTTTATAAATCGAGCAGATCGGGTGGGAAGGAGGTGGTTCAAGCGTGGCGGTAGAGTAATGCTCCCCCGATGAACCTCTCACTAATATTCACCACAACAGTTCAGCAATGGGCATACAACGGCACTACATTACATGGCCACGCTACTGACCTATTTGGTGGATGCACGTCACCTGTGTGCACAGGATCACACTTGCAGCCCCATTGAAAGAGGGAAAACAAGGCAGCCCAGTTAACACCTACAGATCTTGCTTTCCTTTTCCTGGGCAGTATGAAGAGTCTTTAGAGGGAAAACTGACAGAACGCAGAGGGATCAAAACTGACCTCGGGCAGGTGGTGGTGATTAACCTTTTGGGACTCAGACCCCTCCCACCCCCCACTCCCACGCCATCTACAGTGGCAAAGAACGACAATCCATTATCACGATCGAGAGAAAGGAACCCAGACTGTCACGGCAGTCCAAACGAGATAAGTTCACCCTCCCCCCATGAAGAACAAGGCCAGCTTACTACGAAGACCCAAGAGACGCTGAAGCATCGCTGGAAGAAGGCGCTCCTACTCTCACGGGCATGATGGCAGTAATCCAAAGAATATGGAGGACCCTAGAACTTTAAACACAGTCTCCACTAAACTTACCCTAGCGTGGGCCAATCACTGCAACATGAGTGTGTGGAAGAATCTGAGGACTCCGTGGCCTCTTTACAGGCTGAAACTGCCCTTCTAGAGCAGCAAGTAAAGGAAATGCATGCCACAACAGATGCACTAGAAGCAAAACTTGAAGACTTTGAAGGGCAGAATAACATTTGTTTGGTTGATCTTCCTGAACGGGCCGAAGGCCCTGCAGTTCAGCTAATTGGGGAAGATATAATCCTCAATAAATTGCAACCAAAGGGTCTCTCCAACTACTTCTCTGTGAAAAGAGCACACACAATCCCAGGCGCCCACCGAAACCAGGGGCTCTTCCACCAACAATCATAGCCCGGGATGTCTTTCTCCAGGCAGCACGCAGAGCCCACCAATCCAAATTGATAACGTGACCGTTTCCATTTTTCCAGAGTACACCCTACGTTGAAACTTCACGGAGGTGAAGTGAGTCCTCAGAGAGCGGGAGTTGAAATACTCAATGCAATTCCCATCAATCTTAAGAGTGGGGGCAGAAGGTAAGACCTGCCACTTCAATACCCCAGAAGCAGCATGGAAATGACTGGCGGATAAATGAGCGGCCACGACCCATAAAGCATCCCCACCGACTAAGCGACGCGCCTCACCCACCCAATGGCAGGCAGAGCGACAGGGAATCCCACAGTCCTGACTAAGGGCAGTCACTGCCACATCAATCGGAGCCTCCACCCTCGGCAACGCAAGTCAAGAATAAAAAAGGGACTGAGGGTCAGACTTAAGCAGTATGTGAACAAACTACTCTCGATTCACAGGTGACTACCCACTTGCATTACGGGCTGTTTAGGGTCTCTGTGCCAAACATGTAATTTTCTTCTCCTTCGTTGGGGGTGGGGGTGGAGGAGAGGGGGCCATATCGCATTGGCTCTCATTATCCTAAATGAGACTACTGGATTCCTAGGCAGCAGGATCGATAACGGTGTGGGGGACTGAGTCTGACCCACGTGTAAAGAACTCTGTCACCATAAATCCGTTTGTTGCTCCGGCTAACTAGCAGTGCCTCATTTCTCCCCTGGGGAAGAGATGATTGGGCAGCCGAGCGCATGACATCTTTGGAACTTCTCAGGGAAGTCGTGGTCTCTCAGATCCAAACCAACTCTCTCATTCACAATATGGTCTCATATACAAATGACAAAGACAGTATAAGTTTTATACAATGTTTTAATAAAACAACTGTATTTTAGATATTAAGGCGTGAGCCGCAATAACCAGAACAATACAACATATTAGGATTGATATAGTCACCAGGAGAGTAAAACATAAGAATAAAGCTATCATAATTCCTAACCGTTTCTACTCTCCCTCTGCTTGTTCTATTTAGAGCACAGCATGTTAAGCTTCTAGCTTGCCTTTCTGAATCACTATGGAGACAGACGCCCTCATACCTGAGCATAGGACTGTGATCTGGTTCAGCATCTGCAACAAGGCAGTCAGCGTCTAGTTGTGGTTCCCTGGTCGGAATCTCTGGATCCGGTTGGGCGAGAGCAACAGAAGCAGACCACTGTTCCCCACTGTTTGAAGATAGTTAAAGGGTGGTAGGCACTTTGCACAGCTGAGGAGGCAGGTGGTTTTAGACCTGTTATGCAGTGGGTGTACTAGGGAGTTTTGTTTGTTATTGTTGGCTCCGGACCACGGAGTTTGTAAGTTGCAGACCACACGTATCACACTACACAAGGGGTATACTGAATCCCTCACTATGACACAGGGAAGGAGTCAACCAGTCCCAAAGCGTCCGGTTGGCTGTTCCAGGAATCATAAGAACAAACATGATTAGACCCACCCAGTCTACAACGTTCCCATCTTGGAACTTCAATGGATTAGGCGATTAAAAAGGCAGGCACCAGATATTGCCCTGCTACAGGAGACCCATCTGATAGGTAACACCTGCAAGATACTTAATAGATAAGGGTATAAACTAATGGCCCATGCAGGATATATACAACAGGTTCCAGGGGTGTTGAAATTCTCCTTAAGAAATCACTGTCTTTCACGACCCAAAAAATCTGGCCTGATGTGCATGGTCAGTTTGTAGCCCTCATGGGGACCTGGGAGGGGCAAACAATCAATATCTGCTCCGTATACGTTCCACCACGTCTGTATGACGGGACCCTGTCTGATCTGGGAGGCACAGCTCTTTAAGCTACCACAAGGAAAATTAATCATAAGGGGATACTTTAATTTAGCTCTGTGACACGTGGGATCGGCACCTTCCTAGGCTGCCGACCGCATCCAGAGACCCATTAGCTGATTTCTTGGGGGCGATGGGACTACAGGACTTTCCATTTTGGAGTGCATGGCAATTGGTCTCGTATTGATTACATTCTCAAACTTGCTGGCATATTCCTCTTTTTACAGAGGTGTGCCACCTGGCACGAGACATATCAGATCACTCCCCCTTGAAGTCACAAAGCACTATTTTAATAAAAACAAGGAGTCTATTGATTCCCCCCAGATCCTATGTGAGGCCTACAAGATGTCATCAGGGCTTAATAGTGGGATATAAAAAAGAAAAACTGACACACCTAGACATGTTGGAAAAAGATCTTCAAGTCCTTGAAAGTCTCTTGCACAGGAAGTGACAACCGATCTCTTACACCAGCTCCACCTCAAGTAACAATAATAAAAAAAATTGGCGACTTAGGCCGCATGACTCTAGTATAGAGCAATGCAACATTGCCTATATGAAGTAGGGACTAAGTCCAATAAACTACTGGCCTGACTGGACAAAAGAGATCAAACCAGTAATTGGGTACTGAAGGTACGGACGTTAACAAGGGACCTAGTTCATGAACGAAAACACATAGCGGATGCATTTATGGCTTATTACGCCAAGCTATGTACCTCTGCAGTAACATCTACTCCCGGAGATGCAAGGGGCTTTCTGACCGGCATACACATGCCATCCTTGTAACCAGACGACAGGACATTCCTCTGAGAAGAAATCACAGAGGCAGAAATAGCAACTGCAATTAGGAACTTGCCTTTGGCAAAGCAGTCACCCCTAATGGGCTTCCGGCTCAATTTTATAAACCCCTGGGACAAAATTAGCCCTACATCTCCTAAAGATGTTCCTTGAAAGCAGATGACTATGGATCTTGCCTGAAGATCAAAGACTAGTAACAGTTGTGGTCATACCTAAGGGCAAGAAGTCACCAGATGACTGAGCATTCTATAGACCTATATCTCTTCTTAACATCGAAGCTAAGATACTTGCTAAAGTCCTAACCACCCGCCTCTTGAAAGTTATACCAACCCTGGTCCACTGAGACCATTCGGGCTTTAGGCGCCGCTGCAGTACAACTCTGAACTTGAGGCGTTTGCACAATGTCCTCAGCAGGGCCCCACAAAGCAGAGAAGAGGCAGAGGTGTTTGCTCTAGATGCCTGAATGGCCTTCAATCTATCGAATGGCCCTACCTGTTTTAAGTGTTACTTAAACTGGGCTTCTGCCCAGGATTAATTAATTGGGTGGGGCACTGAACCTCTGGCATGCGTGAGAGTAAATGGAGGTCTATTGCAGACCTTAGCCTCTACTGAGTCACGAGACAGGCTTGCACTCTGTTTCCACTAATATTTGCCCCAACGCTGGAACCCCTGGCGCCCTAGATAAGACAGGACCCCTTTGTCTTGGGAATCCACTCGATGGAGCATTGGGAGCATAAAATCTCCCTCTATGCGGGTGATCTTCTCTTATATATTTCTGACCCAGAACATGCGCTACTCAGATTAATGCATATCTTCCACATCCACATCCACAGGAGCGTCTCAGGATATACCATCAATTGGCGGAAATACCAAATCTATGTCCTTCATGGGAAACCGCCACGGCGGCCTCGGGACTGCCCAGCTGAAGTGGTGACTGAGGGTGTCTGCTTCCTGGAGATCCACATTCTTTTATGAAGCAAACCTACGGCCCCCCCTCGAGATTAAAGAGAGATGTCCAGCATTGGAGAATGCTTCCACTGACACTTTAGGGCAGAACAGCACTTTTTAAAAATAATGCTGTTTCCCCGATTACTATATGTATTACAGAACACACCCTATCCCATCCCCGCTGCCTACGTTAAGGCCATTGACAGCGAGGTGGCGACGTTGCTGTGGATTGGGGTCCCGCATGGATCAAAACTCTGAAGGGAGTGGTATGATGGAGGAGTGGCTTTGCCAGACATCCAGAAATAAAATTGGGAGGCACAACGTACCACCATCAACGATAAGGTCCTTAGGCCATGGCTTGTCGTATGGACCACCTTAACCTACAACCCGTTGGCTACCTAATAGCCCTCTATGGGCCACCCAGGTGGCTGAAACTTCAAGAACCAGCAGCTATAACTGTCCAGATTTGGCATATGGCCACCAGATTCATATGATGGTCCAAGAATGTAACACTAGCCACACCCCTATGGTATACAGCAAAACTGGGAAATCCTCGAGATATCCCCGGGTTCTCAAAATAGGACTTTATAGGTATCTACAGTGTGGAAGATTTATGGAATCAAGATGGGATTCTGTCCTTTACAGACCTTAAACGAGAATACCAGTTGGCCCCCACAGAAATATACTGATACTTGCAAGTCCGTCATCCGCTAACTACCGCCATACCCAAGTGCACACAGCTCCCTGATTCAACGCCACTGGAAGACAGTCTATTAGGCGACTACATGAGATGCAAAGCAATCTCCCTCACATATAGAAAAATTATTTACAACTTGCCCGACACCCTCTTATACCCCCGTGACAAGTGGGCACATGACCTGGTGTGATTGGAAGACTCAGAATGGGTAGAAGCTCTGACCTCCCCTAGGGAGACAGCCATCAGCCATCAAATCCAGATTCCAAGTTGTACAATTAAAAATATGACATCGCCCCTACTACTTTCCGACAACACTTTACAAAATGGGAAGAATTACGATTAGCTGTAGGCGTAGTTGTCACCAGGTGGGCACACCTTCTACCATGTGATTTGGGGATGCCCAAATTTCCAGGCCTTCTTGAAAACGGTATTGAATTGTATAAACGAGGTATTGGGATACTCCCTGGTCCCAATAGCGAAGTGGTGCCTTTTGAATGTATGGGGGGACCTGTCTCTCTCAGGTGGTGCCCAGCTATGGGTAATGCAGGGTTCATCCATTGCCAAGCAAAACATTGCCAAGTTCTGGGGGCCAGAACTAGACCACGATTAGCTAATGGTTAAAAAGACATTGACTTGTGAATGATGGCAGAGAAAATTATATATGAGTGACGAGGATGCCCACGAAAATGGGACAAACTTTGGGGTGCCTGGAACACTTACATGGGTAATATGTGTAGAGCCCTCTGTGGGAGGACATTTCAGAGGCATAGTTCTGGGGGACAATATGGGCAGGTCAATAACCATGGTGAAATCCAAGGTGGGGTGGAATAAGAGGGGGTATTCTGGATTGATGATTATACAAAATCTGGTGTGATGGTTTTATCTGTACTGTTGGTGTTGATTTTCTTAAATTCACTAATAAAAATATTTGGAAAAAAAGAAGGGTACCAGCACAATATTTGAGAACAGGGCAACACAACAGTAATACTTATTGGACCACAACATAAGAGGCCTATTTCAAATCGAAGGGTGATGGAGACGGTTAGGGACTGCAAAGGCATATTTGTTGTCTGTGTAGAGGTATAAGTGACAGTGGATTTTGAGCAATCAACCTGGATACATATATGGCATCAGAAAATTCTAAAGAAGCTGCAACATCATACATAACATTTTAAAAAAAAAGGCAACGATTAAAATAATTGGAGTTTTCGTATAGTGCTGAAATTTGGCAACAGGGAAAGCTGCATAACCGATTGGTAAGTTTGAAATAAAACTGGGTAATAATTGCGATACAGCACCGAGGTCGCTCATATGTGACCCTGGAAGCACCTGTGAGGTATACTTCACGTGCTGAAAGGATGCTTAGGTCCTCCCTAAATTTAATTAGGTGTCAGGTTGTCCAAAAAGTGTTCCTTCTAGGCAGCTGGTGAAGAAAAGCATTGAGTCTGTCCTTATTAAGCTGAAAAAATACCTTCTGAAGTTGTCCAAAGGTGTAAATTAAATTTGGCCACTTCCTGGTTCTCCAACCCCCTGTAGAGATAGTTTGAAGACAAATGTGAAACATAAGTCGAACGTTCTGAAAAAAGATAGTACGGCAGATGTGCTGATGATGGCCATATGCAACTTTACCCTATTGACTTGATATCCTTTTGAAGAAAGGGGTCTCCTTTTTGCAATCAAGAACAGTACTCTACAGTAATGAGGCAAAACAAATATGAGCAAAACAGTTGGAGGCTCTTGTTCTTGTGGGTCTTCAGCTGAGACATTTTCCAACTCCATATTAATATGTAAGCAGTGTGTGCCAGTTAGAAACACTCTGACTTAAGAGGACCAACACAATACTGCATTTATTCTCATGGGACCACAAAATGGAAGTCACTCTAAGAGTGACTAGCTATTTAGCAAAGCCTGGAACCTGATATTATGTTGGGCCCAGGCATAGTAAGTGAGACTGATAAAATCAGCCCATAGAGGAGAACCGTAACAAGGAGAAACAGAGTCCCACAATGCTTACACATATTGGGGCACACTGTGTGCATAATACATCCAATAAAGCAAGAATGCTTTGCGAATAGAGGGCTCATTCTTTGTCCTATTTTGTGTGTGCTTTACCCAACAGTAATTGCGCTTTGTTACTTTCTCCACAACTGACCTCAGTATGGGAGCATGCACCATTTTACACCCACATTGTGTGATATTTGGCTGTTTATGTTGAAGATCTGAAGGCCTTAAGTTCATTGGTGGTGTTCAGATTCACAGACACTTTAACACACTTTAAATAGGGATAAGGATGTCTGCGTTCCACACAGCAGGCACCAAGTGAAAGTGTTTTCTCTTGAATTAAGTAGTTAGTGGGCATTCCACAAATCGAATAGAATAATTTAAACTGAGTACCCCCAAATTAGTAACAGATACATATTTGAGGGTGTCAGAATTCGAACTGCATTCCATAAATGTTACTTTCACTATAAGTAATTTTAAGAAAAAACACTTTCCGTAAGCTCAAAATGATTTGACTGGAAGCCTGTGGATTTTTTTGGTGCATATGTAGTAGTCATTTCCATCCATATCTGTTTAGATCATAAGTTTAACAGCCTTTTGTCTAAGCTCACAATGCCTAGTGGGTCATGACCCTTTTGGTGGGCACCCTGAATGTGTGTCTCTACAGTTTCCGTCAGCAACCATGAGTAGTATCTCTGCCCAGAGGTAGGCCAGTCCATCTTCAACCTTTGGGGCAGTTCTCTGGTTGATCTATTTGCCACTCACAAGGAAACTCACTGCTTGCAGTACTGTGTGCTACACTTCCCACAGCACGGAGCCTTAGGAGGTGCATTCCGTCTGAGCTGGTACTTTTATTGCCACTGTGCATTTCCTCCCATCTGTCTATGGAAGCTGTGTCTGGATCATACACAGATAATCCTGACTGCGCCAGACTGTTCAGAGGGTGTGGTCCTCACATCTGCTCTGCCTGTTCCTGCACCCTCCTCTTCCATTTCTTTCGCACCAGTTTGAAAACATGCTTCAGCCAAACGTCTAGAGCCTCCCATACATGCCTGAGATTGAGTGGGGCAATCTGAGCTTTCTTGACCTGCCTGGAGAAAGCAATACGTAATTTTGTCAGCGCAACACCCCTCTGCCAACTCTGTTTATTCTGATTAATTATCTTGTTTCATCACTTAAAGCAGCGAGGAGGAAGTTGGTCCTTTCAAGGTACCTGTACCAGATAAGTTGCGCTTTGCAGTATCTCTTGCCCAGTAAGTTTTTTTTTTTCAGGGACCTCTTGAAGATTATTAGTCAATTCTTTCTGCCTTTCTTTGGTTGTCCTGTCACCTTTGCTCTTAAGTCTCCTATTATGAGATTTCTGATATGACTGATCCCGTTGTTTCCCTTTCCCTATTCGTTATACCGCTGTGAGACCTTAACTTGGTGATCACTTTTCCTGATGTATTCACCCTTTTAGACCAAATGCATAGTTGACCTTTGAGGCTGCTCACTCTGCAAACTCTTTCTGATTGCCATTGTCTAGGCTCGGTGTGTCAATGACCTTCATTCATTGTCTACACATCATCCTGTCACTACATTTTTCATGACATGATGTTTCTGCCAGTGAAGGCTTTCTTCCTGAGGGTCAGTTGATCACCTTGCCCATCTCCCTGCTTCCTCGTCCCACGAAGCAGGAAAGGTGGCACTGTCTAGAGCCTCATAGGCTCTCCGTTTTTATATTGTCAGGGCCCTTTGAGTATCGGGTTAAACACCACCTCTTTCTGGGCTCTCTGGCTCCAAGAAGTGAAATGTTTCTCACTGGAACATCCTGTACATCAAACTCTGTTATGCCTTTGTCCAAAGAAGCCTCCTAAATGCTTCATGGTCTGTTCCACCACTAATGCTACCTCTTCAGTGCTTGATGCATTCCAGTTTGGACATTTGCTATGCTTCAGTGTAGGGTTTGCTCTAGGCATTAGTGGCTTGACTCCAAAGTCTGCAGAATTGGTCATTTTGCAATATCTGTATTGTAGGACTTCCTGGTTTGCCCATCTCCTCAGACCCATCACCTTGAAGGTGCCTTTGGCGTATTTGTTCAAGAGATGAGGAATCTGCAGGTAAAAGTACCCCTCAGAAGAACAAGTTAGTTAGTTACTTACTGGTGCTCCTGTGTGGTGCCATGAATGGCTCCAAGATGTCATATCTTGGGTGGATCAAAAAGCTAAGGCACTCCATAGTGGTTCAGGAGAGCTGTTTCAAATTTCCAGATCCAGTCTGATGCTTCCAGAAAATTCAAGAGGTGAGGAATCAATGTATGAGGAATCTGAAAGATTGTTTCCAGAGATAAGTAACATTTTCATTAGGAAAGATGCACCAGTTACTTGCAGACTTTTGTCTCATCTGTTTATTTTATTATGCACTTTGTTAGCTTTTCTTGATTTTGAAGTCCTACAACATTTCCAATAGAAATATTTTTCTCTTACTTCCCCAATTGAAAACATTACACCAGAAAAAGAGTGATAATATTTTTTTCCGAAGTTCTGTAATATTAACTAGTGCAGGTTTCATTGCACATTGTTTAGTTCGGTGCTGAAATGATCCGGGGTACAACTTCTGAAGGTAGTCATTTGTGGGTTGAGTGCTGATCAGTGTTTTAACTTTTATATAAGGCACAGTAATGAAGATTATCCGCTTTGGTCTTTCTGGATCCACATGAGGGAGAGAATCCTGTTTTTGATGAACTAACAGACATTTTTGGGTGCAAATGTAATGAAGTAAGACTACACATTGGGGCGAGAAATGTCTGATGTGTCAACGAAGGTTTCAAGATTTGTCACATTCGTGCTTTTCTATAAATTGGTTTATTGATATCGGCAGACTAAAGATTACATCACAGGACCATGAAAATTGGTTGCATGAAAATAGATTTTGCAGAGTACAAAATGTGGAAAGTTAACTCTTTCTCCACAGGCAAAGTAACATGTAACATCTCTATAGGTGTCCAAACTGAGTGCAAAAATTGGAAGAAAGATGTATTCATTTTGAGTTTCTGGTACACATGCATTTGCCTCAGTCGCGTACTCATGCAGGATATCATCCTTTCAAATGTACAATTGGTGACATCATTCTTTAATGGGAAAATGTGTATTCTGTAATACTGACCTACATAATAGACAGGAGCATCAGCTCTTACTGCTCTACTGTTGGAAAGGTGTTTTGCTTAATAAGAACATACTTTACATCTACATAAAATAACTTTGTTTCTTGCCTTTATGTTGCCTGCTGGCGATACTTATGCTTTGTGTTTAACTTCATTTTTATGCAGATATTCCTTGTATAAATTGACACACTGAAATTATGCACTATTACAAATGCTTTCTTAATTGAAAAAGTAGAGAAGCTGCACATATATTGTCTTGTCAAAGTATGGGGTCTATATCATAGTGTGAATTGTGGATGGAAAGTAGGTTGTGTTTAGCAAAAACTTTCCTGATGAGTGGCCCCTTGGTGAGGCTTGAAGCCCATTATTGCAACTCTTCTGTTTCTGTTTGCATCACAGTTTTTCTAGTAGTCACAAACACAAATGTAAAAACAAAGTTGTTTACTCCCTCCTTAGATTGTGTGCCTTTCCTTCCTTTGTAGTTGTGTTGGCGATGAAGCGTTCAGTGCAGTTGTCATTTGATGTCAGAAGTGAACTTCCAAAAATCAGGAAAATTGGAACCACATGTAGATTAAAGGGTTAATCTTTTTTTTGGGGCCCACTTCATAACCTTGAAACTGTAGTCTAAAAGACAGCAACATATTTAATGAGTTTCTTTGCTAGTTGGGGAAAAACTTGCTGAGGAGCCCAGATGATCAGTGAGACCAAAATATAATGATGATGACTGCTCAGTCACCATGATGTGTGCCCTGCCAGCTCAAGAATATTGGCCTGTCTGGTGGGCAGGCGTACTAGTGGATGTATATCTGTGCATGATGCTCAATGGTGACCTGCCATGGAATTTGTGTGACTGGAGCCAGCAGAGTGTCTGAGTGAGGTTGAGGAGGATTGCTACAACGTGCCTGGCTCCATTGTACTCATTTCCCCAAGGATGGTGCTGCAGCCTGCCAGTTCCCTCTCCTCCCACAGTTCGTCTATAATCAGGATTGATCCACAGCTGTTTATTGTCCACCTGTAATTTGGCCTTACTTACACATACGTTGCCATAAGACCAGCAAGGCTCCACTTAAGGAACAAAAACACTGTAGTGTTAATTGTTATTGCCCATGACTGTCAGTTACATCTTCAGAGGTTTATTAAACCGGTTATCCTCGCTCAGGAGTGGATTGAACAGGGTGGAGGGACATTGGCTTCTTCACAGAATTTCATAAGGGCCCATATATAATTTGGGTTTACATCTGGCTGCCCAGTGTTTTAAAGGACAGTAATATACTTACCTAAGAGACCAGGAATGCATTGTGTCTTTGTCTTGAAGGTGAAAGACCATTTGCCTTCTATTAATTATTAGACTAGTTATAAAAATGATTTTACATCTACTTGTTTTTAATAGATTACTCGATTAATTAGGTTGAGTTTTGAATAGCCATGAGCTTGTGTGTCAATATATACATGTTTTATTAAAAGCTTTAGCACACTTATGCTTAATCCACACTTTTTCATTTGCCTGCTTGACTTCATTTTGTTCCCTTCTTCCCAACTTTTCTTTAGTCTTTAACCTGTGTGTTAGCATCAGCCACAAAAGAGATTGAGCTAATATCAGAAGAGATGAGGGGTTTGAAAGATGAGAAAGTACATTTGACAGAAGAGGGACATGCTTTAAAATTAGAAAAAGATTCAATGTTGTCGAAACTTTCAGAGATGGGATCACAGATTACTTTCTTACGCCAAGAACTGACTCTGCTAAAGTCGCTCAATGAGGAACTCAGTTCTAATAATGAGAACATTTTAAAATCAAAACTCGACTCTGACAATGAAAAAGAACAAGTAAAGATTGAAAAAGAGGCACTGATTGCTGAAAAAGAAAAATTGCTCCTTGAAATCGAAAATGCAAAACAAGAACTGTTAAAGGTTAACTGGGAGAATGAAGATCTACAAACTACACTGACAACTTTGAATGAAAACATAGAAGAACTTCAAAGTAGTAACAGTGCTTTGACTGCTGAATGTGCAAAATACCAAAAAGAGAAACAGGAACTACTGGATTATCAGGCAAAGATTGCAGATGAAAAACTTACCATAGCTAAAGAAAAAGATGAAATTATTCAAATGCTAACCTCTTCTTCTGAAGAATTAGCAAATAACAAAAACAGGCTTGTCAATGAAATAGCTGCTCTTACAGAAGAGAAAAAATCCCTACTTGAAAAGCATTTAGAGCTTGACAGTAAAGCTGCAGCTCTACGATGTGAAAGGGATGACCTGCTACAAAAACATGTTGACCTAGAAAATGAAATGATTTTGAAACAAGCAAATTTACAAGATGAGCTAGAAACATCTCAAAATGAGCTGCAAGCATTACATTTGAAAAATAGCACTTTGCAATCAGAATTTGATGCTATTAGGAAGCAGCTTGAACATTCCTTAAAGGATAATGTAGAGCTTCAAACTTCCAAGGATAGTCTTTCTCAACTTCTTGAAGAAATTAAGGCAAGTAGAACTTTAACAGATCTTGAGCGGGTTCAGCTGGTGGAAGAGAAAGAGATACTTCTCTCATCTGAACTAAAGCTCTTGGCTGAAAAAGAGGATCTTCTCAATGAAAATAAAAATATTACAGAAAGACTCCAACTGTCTTTTGAAGATGCAGCACTTGCTCAGAACATATTAAAGGATGAAATAAACTCTCTCATGGAATTGAAAAAAATTGCAAGTCAGAAGTTATCAGATCTAGAAAAGGAATGTGAAGCTGTCTTCAAAGAGAAAGAACATTTTGAAACAAAATGTGCTGAGCTCATTGCTGATAAAGAATTTCTTCTAAATGAAATAAATGGTCTCAAAGCACTAAACTTGCAGGAAACCTCAACAAAGACAGCCTTGGCTCAGGAGAAGGAGGTACTTTTAAAGAATATTCAAGACCTAACTGGTGAACTAGAAGAGACCACTAAAGAGCATGAAAAATTGCTTGCTTCCAAGCAGAGTCTTAATGTCCTTCTAGGTGATATTCAAACTGCCAAAGCATCTTTAGAGTTAGAACATAGTACTTTGTTAAGAGAAAAGGAAGCGTTGCTTGGTAATTATTTGAAATGCTGTTCCGAAAAGGAACTAATGACCAAAGACCATGTTGACTTACAAGAAAAGTATCAAAAACTAAATGACCATTTACAAACATTGCAGCAAAATTTAGTTAAGCAAACAGAAGGTCTTCAGAGCAAACATAATAGTCTGTTGCTGAGGTACACAGACCTTCAAAATCTGTTTGACCTTGCAGTTAAAGAAAAGGAACAGCTGGCAGCACAAACTACAGAACTGTCAGAGCAAATCAAAGACCTAAAACAGCAAAATCAACAACTACTTTTAGAGAGACAAACTCTCTTTTTGGAAAAACAAAAATGTGAATGTGAGCTGGAGAACATAGTCAAGGAAAGGCAGATAATACTGGGTGAAAACAGTGTGTTAACATCCAGTATTGAGAAAATGAAATGTGAGACTGTTTCATTGACTCAAATGAATTCAGAACTTCAGGATAGTCACAGTTCCCTATCCAAGATCCTGGATGATCTCCGTAGAAGACTTGATGTGACTGAAGAAGAGAGAAATATTTTATGTATAGAAAAAGAAGATTTACTCACTGCTAAGGAGGATTTAGTGCGTGCAAATGAAGAGATCCGGGTTGAAAAGTCAGTGCTTTCAGAAAATAATACTAAGCTCTTAGTGGAAGTAAATCTTGTTACTAGAAGCCGAAATGAAATATCAGCAGAACTGTTTGAGTTGCAGAAAGTGCACCAGGAATTACTGAAAGAAAAGGAAGAACTTACACTGAACTTGAAAGAAATTGAGGCTCTTCAAACCTCTACATTAACCAAAAGGATTGAGGTATTGAACGTTTTAAATGAACCAAGTTTAGTTACTAACACTGAACACTAACTTCCAAATTATGTTGGTACCTGCACTTTAATTTGCACAATTAGTCCTTTGTGGTGCTTTTAACTTTCTCAGCTACCAAGTTATGCACTGGAATGAATTTGACACTAACACATTTTCTGTTCTCTTTTAATGTTGGCTGTGTTTTTTAATTATTAGTATATCGAGACCGTGTCTGCGAAATATTTGGAAGCAAGCACTCTGCAAAGCATTTTGGATTGAAGTATAGCCTTAAACTAGTAATTTATTGTAAATGTTAGCTGGTATTCACTACTGAATTTGTATATCTCTGCTACCTGAATTCTCCTTATCATGAGAAGAACTCTGCAAACGTGTACTCATAAAAGAACAAGTTTGCCTGTTACTGGCTGAACTTACTCATTCCTCCCACAAGCTTAGAACCATTTATGTCAAACTCCACGAAAACCTGACTTTCTCTTTTTTGACAAGTAGAACCAAAAGCCTCCAATATTCTCTGTGTGATTTCTGGTGTGCCAAACCAGATATCTGTGCAGAAGCCCAGTCACAAAACAAGCTTGTTTTTTCCTTTGGGCTATTCTGAAATAAGGTTCTTCTTACAGTCTCAATACACTCTTCTATTTACTGTTAGGTTTTCCATTTTAAGTTTTACTACAAGCAAACATACTTCTGAGAATATTTGTTGTTTTTTATCTCCTCCTTTACATGCTATCAAATATTTCCATTCTTAAATCATTTATAAAACGTAGTAAAGCTTGTTTTTGCAGTGATAGTTCTTGTTCACATTGTTGTAAGATTCCACCACTGCCGTTTTATTTTAGAATTAAGTGGTATTTGTGATTTGTTCTTCCGATTTTTGGTTTAGTCTTTCATTAGATACCTGTTGCTGAGTAATGTTTCCAATTGATAGGAAGGCCAAGATTGGCCGGTACATTCACTGGAAATTTCCATCCTTGCAACGGTGACAGGAACAGTGAAAATACTGTTTTACTAGAATCATCCCTTTGCTGTCAGTGAGCACCTTCTCTGCCTGTTAGCATCAGTCCATAGTAACCTGGCAGCTGGTATACGACAAGGCGTACCGTACAGAGACAAAAAGAGATTTCACTCCAGATGTATTCTGTTGCAGAAAACCAAATACTACTGTCCTGCAGTAGACAATCATGTAAGTTAACTTCTTTATTGACGAAGGAATCTGAAAAAGTCCATACAATCCATTTTTGCAGAGACCTAGATTTAAATGGAGAAGTTTATACGTGTGTGCACGTCTTTCCTTTTCCAGCATGCCTCCTATATTTTAGAAAGACCACCCACCCTAAATAGTTTGGGTTGAGCTCTACATGTACTTTTGCAAATAGTTGTACCTCTGTTTTTAGCTAAGCTATTGCTGGTTGACACTCCTCACTTAACTTTACCTGGATGTGAATTTCTAAAGACCCTGCCATTAAAGCGAAAACTATTTTAGACCTTGTCAGGATGCTTCACGTAAGACTGTCATACTTGTCTGTGCTTCAGTCAGAAATCTTTTTATTGTTGCAACATTCAGCTTGACCTGATCTTTCTGGGGAGTTGTGACTTTCCGACTCCGGTCATGTCCATATTTATTTGAGCTCATTGCAGATCCAGCCTTCTAGTTAAGATTTTTATGATCCAATCCGCACTTTGGACTAGATTTGAAGGGGTCTCTTTAGCTTGGCTTTTCTCGTTTAGCCTTTATAGTGGCAGTGTTCCTGCTTTTGTTTGGCATTGTGCATCTTATTACAGAGAGCCTCTGTGCCCCTTTCTGCTTTTTTGCCATCTGAGGTAAGAGGACACATATTGTCTCAGATACAAAACGTTTTGACGCAAGGAACTTCGGTTTCAGAAAAAAAATGAAAGCGCTCAATATTATGCTCAGTAGTGCGGAAAGTTGGATGCCTGCTTGGGTACCGGAATGTGAGATTGGTTCTAAGCTCACTTTAGGCTTGACTTGTCACCTAATTGTGATATGTGACGTTTAAACAAAGATAAGTGATCTGTCTGTCTGTGGGCCACGTGAACCTTCCCTTGGTCGTGCGTGCCAGCTTTCATTTTGACTGAGACGTCTGAAGTAACAACTTCCACTGATCCGTTCGCACTTTAATAGTGAGCACCTCAATCTAGTCATTTTCGTTTTCTTCTGTAACGCCAGGCAGTTACTCTTTATTCCTTGCTGAGCAGTGGCAACATTCCCTGTGTTACTTGTAGAACAATTGTTTTGTTTGGCATTAGTCTGTTTCTCTGAGTAGCTGTATTTATGTATTGTGCACCCTTACTTTGTTCTTAAGACGTCAAATTCATATACCCCCTCTGCTGTTGCCTAATATGATGGGGAAGTTCACCACGGTCTCTATTTTAACTATTGCTGGTCGATGGCATGGTTAAAAAAAATTGCTAGCTGCCGAAGATGCTTTTCCTTTCACATGACCTCACAATTTGACTACAGTGTGGGTGTTTTCTTAGGTGTTTCTTTATCCCGGCCCTCCATTTCTAGGGCGCACAGATTTCTGCTGAGACTTGTCTCTGTCGGTTTAAAAGACAATAATGTCTGGGATTCACTAACTCCAGTCATTTGCTTGATTCAGGCCTTGTCCGCCTTTCGGTTTCTGGAAAATGTCCTGTCTTCACATGCAAATAGCTGTAATCCGTAGGCATCTGAGACCCACCACGTATCTTTGACCTTCTCCCTGCGATCATTAGTGTCTTCGTTCATTCATCAGCAGGTGGGATATACTGTGCTCCTATTACTAGGGCAGAGCATCGACAACACAGGGTACATGCAAACGTGGGGCCTGGGGACGCATAGCTTGTATCATCTGAGTATATGTTCAGACATGAAAGGAGAATTTAGGCCATGTTTCACTGTCTTTGTTGTTAACGTGGCGATACATTACAATTTTGTGCGTACAGAATTATTTTTTATTAATTTCTCAATTTGATCTTAATACACAGAGCACCCTGGTTGTGCACATTGTAATGGCCGTGTGGCAGCACAGACTTTGCATTGAAAGTTTGCTTCCATTTTATTCCCTCTTAATTCGGTCTACACCACTTTTTCGTTGTATTTTAATTTTATAAAATTATTTTTTGCACCTAATCAGAATCAATGTTCAAATTGTCTTTGTCCTCGGGGCAAGTCTGTTGTAACCCGTTCACTTTCTTTTTGAAATATGGTTGATTGTTTTTCTAAAATGTTTGCTTTTTACAGGTGGTTCTTGCACTTTTGATTATTTTGTGCGCTGTCAACTTGGGCAAAAGTTTTCAAGCTAATTACCAAGTGACAGCATTGGAAGGGCATGGTTAATACACCTTATTTCTAAAGCCTTTGCAATTAAGGTCCAGTTTAAATAGACGTCTAGCATGTTTTCTTGTTTTTTTCTTCAATAATCGGTTGTGTCGTATATTCATTCTGTAGTTGTCACATGCAAAGCAGGACTGCGGTATTTCCTAGTGTAAATATCTGCATGCACCGAGCTGCTTTACATTATAAGAAAGATTAATCCTAAATTGGCCTGTTGTACTGTTCATAGGCTTCTCTTGCCAGCAGAATCCCACCTTACATTTGTCAGCTTGAAAATAATGCATATGAGAAACTTAAGTGCACATGTCCTCAAATATTGTTATTTTTGTAAGAACCCTAGCATTTCGAAGTTTGTGTTGTGTGCTTTATAGGTTTGAACCGACATGTGCATATCAAATGCCCCATTGATCAGTTTCGTTCTACATCGTAGGGAATTTCATTCTTTTTGATCACAGATGTCCAATGGCTTTAAAGTATTATGAAAGTGTGAACTCTAGACTGTCTTCAGCATAGTACAGCATCAGACAATTATTGTTGAGATGGTGACATCAGGGTCTTGGGTATTAGGAAACTAAGACACGTCCTTGTTTATTAATGGCCTATTTGAAAAAAGGGCCCAGTGTTCCCCCAGAATTTACTAGGGCAGTCACTACTGGAAGGGGTGCCTTTTGTCAAATCCGCTAGAACTAGCACATCTGAATTTGGGAACAAGTACAACACTTGTTGCTCATGTGATGAACGAACGTATTTTAAAACCTTGTTTTGAATTTAGGCTGTTAAGACGGCAGAAGATGCTATGCAGCTGGCGGAACTGGTGTCCAGGGAGAAAGAGGACCTTCTGAAAGAAAAATCTGAAGCCTTGGCCTCTCTGGAGGTCTCAAGAAAGTTAACCCAGAAACTGCAGAGTGAAGTAAGTGCTATTAATTTGTTTTCGTTTTTATGAGTAAACCTTGAGCATTTCTTTTATCACAGGATGCAGTGAACATTTTTGATGGAGGTGCTGCTGGGAGTTGAGTAGACTGTGATTGGAGGCTGCCTTTTCTATTCTACGTCCAGTGGATGCTTTAGCCCAGTTTATTACTTGCCGCGCCATAAAAGTTTGTTATAGTGAGTCCTGACTATTTAAAACAAAATGATTAAACAAAGACCCAATTTATGTTTAATGGAGGTTTATAACGCCCTATTGCCTTATTAACAAATTCCTGTATTTCCACGCATATAGTAACACTGATGCCATTAACCGTTAATCACACTTTCTCCTTAAAAATAATGCAAATGCAGCAAGTAAATAGTGTGAAACACGTGAAAGCATTTTGTTACATTGTTTGTCCACATAGTGGCAGTGTTGCACTATCTGAATCGGACGGTTGTTATTTTTTTTTTTGCAACAGATTTTATTGGATTTTAGAACAGTTACTCAATAAGAGCATTGGCATACAAGCGACAGTCAGTTGCTCAGTGGATGCAACAGCAACAACACCACCACCACTCCACCCCCAACCACGAGTGGATTGTGATTAAGTTGCACAGATATTGTACAAATAGCAGTCAGTAGTGCCCACGTGTCCCCTCTAAGCTGTCTTCTAGTAGCTGCAAAAGCCCCTCATCACTCCAGAATTCCCAAGCAGGAAAAGGGCACCCGTTCGTCCATCACCATAGCGTTTAAGGTGCTATTGTGCGGGTGATCCATGTGAAACTTTTCGCAAGCCCATCGGAGGCTCTGGCTCAGGCTTTTTTAAACTTAACCACAAGTGCCTTCCAGGCCCGAGCCCCATCAAGAGTGCCCACCCCATTTCTCGCCTCTCGTAGCAGCACCCTCCACACACAGGCTGCCCATTTTTCCAGTTCCCTATGACAGGCAGGAATGCGGGTCCCAACGAAGATTTTCCATTTCTGGTAATTTCTCACTTCGCTAAGATATACATCAGATCTTGGAATTTACTTATAATTTTGTTTTTGGAAGTGTGTGGGAACCAGCTGAGGAGACAGTGACCAAGGAAACAAGGGATGTCTTTCTCGATTATTCCCTCTGTCATTGTCATCACCTCCTCCCAGAAGGCCTGTGGTGATGGGCAGGAACGGAGCATGTGCAATAGGTCGCGTCCACCTCCCTGCATCTCGGGCACATGAACGTATCTAAAAGTACGTTACGGGGTAAGATGTGCCCATTGAAGGACATAGTAGTTAATCACTTTGAGTTGAGCAGTCCTGGATATCTTAGGTTTCCTGTCCAGGATGGCTTCCCGAACACCTTCTGGTATGGGGATGTTCAGATCATCTTCCCATCACGCCCTTAATCTCTCCAGTGGGCAATGCAGGTCCTCATAAATCACTCTATAGAGGTTCATAACTGCCTTGACAGTACCCACTGAGACAGCTCCTAAGCTTCGGCGGCTCAGAAGCACCATTGTTCCAGTGTTTACAAAACGTTGTGGTGACAACTCTATGCAGTAAGAAGTGGTCCTGTGGAAGGTAAAATTCAATTCGGAAGTCTTCACATGGGAGCAACTCGGACATTCTAAAAAGATCTCCCATCAGGGTTGCTCAAGTTGCAGCCCATTCCTCAACTCCTCCCCAATGTCCCCCATGTAGGAGTTCCCTAAGCATAGTAATGGATGCGTAGGGAATTTCCACATTCAGTTTGTGAAAGCATCTGGCCCAACATTTAAAGATCACCTGCAATTCCTGGGTATCCTCAGCTGAGGATAGTCTCAACCTCAGTAGCACTCTGGTCAAGTCAGAGAGCCCCGCACAAAAGGTCCCAAACCCCTGTTCCGGGTCTGTCTATCTGCCAGCCACCTCACCAACCACTGGAGTTGAGCTTCTATTTAGTATGTTTCAAAGTCTGGGACTGCCAGCCTCTTAGCCATTGTCGGTCGTGGTAAAACCAAAAGTGCCACTCTCCATTGGCCCATTCCCAATATAAATGTAACAAGCAAAGAGTCCATGTCTTGGAACATTGTCCAAGGGACCTAGACAGGGAGCACCCCAAAGAAATACGGCCCACCGTCTCTGGTAGGGATATGCATCCCACCACCGGGAATGACCTCCAAAAGTCAACGCTTAGCCGGAGCGACCGAATAGCCAGTCCCGCCTTACTGTCCAGGAGGTCAGCACCATCGGTAGATCTTGAATCCCAAATAAGATAAGCATTGAGTTTCCCACTGCAGCTGTTCCAACCCCTCAGGAAGATCTTGGGCTGGTATTACTCTGAAGAGTCTGGATTTCTGCCAGTTTACTTTTAAACCCGATAAGGAGCCGAACCGCTTTAGCTCTGGCTCCTTCTAGGTTCCCCGAAGCTTCTTTAAGAAAGATCAGGAGATCATCTGCATATAAAACGATGTGGTGAAATTGGCCTCCGATCTGCAGGCCCTAATAGGCCACCCCTGCTCTTGCATAGCTGGCCAGGGGCTCCCTGGCTAGAGCAAAGAGTAAAGGTGAGCGGGGGCACCCCTGTTGTGTCCCGCGTCCCACCGCAGATTTCTCAGAGATAGTCCTACCTGTTCGGACTCTGTATATAACAATTTAGTCCATTCCAAGAACCCCCTCCACAGCCGCATATACTGCATCACGTCATATAAATATCCCCATTCCATGCTATCAAAACCTTTTTTATGTGTACCGCGAATACTGCTGCTGTTTTCACGATCACAGATGTTATCCTCCTGGATGGCTAAGAGGCACCTGGTGTTAAACGCAGTATTGCAGCCTGGGATAAATCCAGCTTGATCAGGGTGTGTTAATGTGGTCATAAACGGGGGGGTCTAGTCGCTAATATTCTACTCAGGATTTTGTAGTCGATATTTAGCATCAACAGTGGCTGGTAAGTTGTGTTGTCAGTCACAGGTTTTCCCGGTTTTGGAATTGGGACTATCAGCCCCTCTTTGGTAGTGTCAGGTAGGCTCCCAGATTCTCTCGTTGTTCCATAAAGTGCCACAAGCTTTGGGGTCAAGTCCCGGCGTTTTACCGCGAGCCAGCCCTTTAATAACAGCTTTTTTTTTCCTGTGGGGTAATGTCGCAACCCTGTCTATCGGCATCCTCAACAGTGAGGTGTGGAATTGGCGTTGACTCTAATTATACAGTTCAACGTATGATCGTTAGAGGTTTACCCAAAAACGGTGTATCCCAAGGATGTCGGGCTGCCGTGGGGGAGAACGGTTATTTACAAGGTACACAGCCCAGTCCTAAGGCGTTTTTAAGTTATCTTAAAAGTACATCTGCTGTTGAAATTAAACCCGCACCCCAGTGATGTTTAACAGGCAGCGTTTAAATAAAGTTGCAGCACCCTCTCTACGCAGGATTGCGTTTACCCCTGCAAGGTACTCTCCAGAGAAGCCTGGGTGCATCTTTGTAGAGTAGACGTCATTGCAAAGGGACTGTGACTATACGATGGCCAGAAGATACTTCGAGGTTGCAGCTAGCCTCTTAGTACTCCAGTGCTGAGTCGGGCACAGCATGTTTGAAAACTACTGCTCCAGACGGTTGAAACCTCGCAATTAAAAGCAATTTCCGTGCATCACAGCGCTGCAGCTGGGCTGGCGGCAGGATGATCTTGATGAATGCACATCTCCTCTTCCTCAGATTTCTGCAATGGGTTTGTTAAAGCTCAGGCATAATGAATGAAATGGTTTATATAGCACACAAAGCAAATTACAGTCAGTTTTTACCATTAATCGTTTTGGGTAATGCACTTTCGTCGTCCCCCTTCCCCATCCCTCAACCCTCCTTCTCACGATTAGTTATCCAATTAATGTTCTTTCCGCTAATATCTCAAAGCGTGCTGTTTTTGCTGAGAATGACATTGGATGTTCTTTAGCGTAATGTTCAGTTAAACTGAAAGCACCAAGAAGCCGGTCACCTTAAAGCACTGTGAAGGAAATATAATGAGCATGTGTGCTGCAGAACGAGGGCCTGGTAGCATCTGGGGGCTGCCACTTGTCTAGCATGCACAGGGTGAGGATATGGATAGGGAAAAGCTCCGGGAGAACTTGTGTTAACTAAGCGAGCTCATTCCTGTCTCGTTCTCCACAGATGTATGTGCACGCGCAGCAAGGCGACGGTCGAGGTGAAGTGCAATCCCAGATTTTCCGTTTCCGGTTCACTCCTTTGATGTCGTCCGTTCCCAGCATGGCTCGTGTTTTTATTTTTTTATTTTTATTAAGAAGTATGGTACAAACTGAGGCTCTAGACCTGCCAGGAAGGGAGAACCCTGAGCTAGGATAATCTGTTGGCATCCCATGTGTCGCCTAAATACAGAGATAGAGACGTTCGTACTGACCGCAATGAGGGGAGCAAATGGTTTAGTTCTTAGCATCCAGCAGCACCGGATGCGCTCTCCCCTCTGCTGTGCCTCGCAGGCCCCACTGCTGTCTGAAGCTGGCGGGTGATTCGCTAGATTGTTTTAGGATTAAGCTCTAGTGGCCTGTAATAGTTTTAGAGTGGTTTAGGATTATCTGTTGCATAATGTAGCGTAGGCAGTCCCCCTGAGCCTTCGGCTGGGCTGCAGGCTCCGGGCTCACTGGAAGTGCTTCTTTATGGTACGAAGGGCATGTGGTTGATGCAGCGGGAGGCACTATTAAACGAATGGACTGCGCAGTGCATGGGACAAAACCAAAGGCTGAGGTAAATAGAGCTTTAGATCACTTTTGGATGTGTTTTATAGTTGAATGTAAAATTCAGAATGAAGTAGAGATTGAGTCCGGGTTTATTTTGAATTTGGATGTTGTCATTATTTCTAAAGTTAACATCAGACATTCGTATGACTGTTGAATAAATGTATGTCCTTCTGCTGCTTGCCTCCACTAACTGCAGCTTTGACACGTGGGTATCTTTTAAGTATTATGGTGTTATCCACAGCACAAGCATATATTGCCTATCGGCCATTTCAGGGCATTTTGTTGTTTCCGTGAATCCGAGCGGTACATTGTATGGTGTTGTATGATAGGCTACTACAGTTAGAATATTCAGTTCTGCGTGGCAGGTTAAACTTCAGTAGTGGCGGTGGGGGGCATTTAAGGGTAGGTGGTGGTCATCGTTGATGAAAATGGCAGATTCTCTTCTTCGGTCAGTCATCTATCACTGCTTTGTGTGGTCTTAAATCTCTGCCATATGCTTCTTTACAAAGGTATTTTCTCTGTCTAGACGTTGCAAGGCCTTTGACTAAATTCCTACAAATGCAGGATGCACCCAGCAATTCCACATTTGGTCTACAAAGGAAATGGAGAACTCGAGGCTGCAACCTGTGCCATCACCAGACTCTGCGATTTTGCATACTGATAATCAAAATTGTAGCGGTCCAGGCCACTGAAAGATATTAACCAAACCTGTGGTATCTGGCTAAGGATCGCAATCTTCTTTGTAAGGAGACTCCTCCCAATTTAGAGCCAGGTGTTCCTAAAGCATTGTTATTTTTAACCTTGCCAAAGTATAAGATCAGGATACCATTAGGCCAAGAAGTCTTTTAAACCATTGCACCAACACTGCAGCATAAGTGGACAAGTACTGAATGGCTTGCTCAGTAGCCAAAACTCTCTGCTCTCAGAAAAGCTTGGCCTTGCTATCCCGTTACACAGTAAATGACCAATGCTCTTTTTGACTGTTTTCTTTGCCTTTCCTGAATATTTCAGGACATTCAGTTGAACCCTGGATTTAGTTCTGCCAGATACATTTTAGCTTGTGACCTGCACTTTCCTGAATTGCCAATTCTGCATTGAAACATGTGCTGGCCATTTAAAACGTGTCCTATGTCCTTTGCAAAATGGTGCAGTTCTAGTGAATCTCACTGAAATATTTTCGGTAGAGGTGTCAGGAGTTAGACTAAGGTGGTGTTTGTCGCCAGAGAGGCATCAATTGTTAAACTTTGTCAGATTACTGAAATAGATTGTGTGATTCGTCTGAATTGGTGGATGGTGTTTTCTGAAGGTCGTTGGCTCATGTGAAAGTGGTATATCCAAATTAGGGGTTTTAATTTCCAAATTTACCATTAAAATGTGATAGGGTGATAGGGTGATGTAGGTGAATATATATACTTCCCTGTATCTGGCCCCTTTGACATTCCAAAGGGTCAAGTGCATGTTTCTTTTTGACATTGTCACCCCACAGGTTGAAATCTTCCATAATACAGACTGTATGGCCTATCGTTTGGAATGTCACGGTCAAACCATGTATTTCTTCAATGAAGGTGGTTTCTTAACCTAGCCTTCGTGGAACTTTGGGCTTTGGCATAATAGTTGTTTTAATGGAGCGCTGTGAAGCACTATATTAATTTGAGATACTTGATGCACTGCTAATCGTAGACCTTGTCCTATGAGCTTTGCTCCTAGCACACCACCATTTTCAACCCTTGCTGTTCTCCAAGTTAATTTTGTGGTATAAAGAGAGCAGCTAATCTGTTATGGACTTACATTTGTCTGTGAACAAAATCTCTGTGAGGTCTAATAGGTGGAACCTATTTGATTTATTGATGACAATTACCTAAAGTAAGTGTTTGGTTACTAAACTTATTAGACTAACCTTAATTGTCATCGTGGTGGTTCTGTTCCATTTCCATTGCTGGTTGGTGTTGTGCAGTGCCAACTTTTAAAACGCTGTCAGACATCTTGATGTTTTGGACGTAGCCTGAGGGTGATGATAATGTAGATTAGCTAAATTGTCCCTTGGTAGATACGTTAGACCTTTGTGCAGACAGTGCTGAATTGCTCCGGATTGCCAATAGGTTTGGGTTCACAGAAAGGCAGTAATGGGTATTGCAGCATCGGTGCAGGCAGTGGTAAATAATTAATTCCCAGTTGTCAGTAGGTTTTGTTGCATCCCTGTGGGATTTACAGAAAGTTGGTTTCCTAACTATTTGAAGCAGGCGAGTGTTTCTAGGTATTGCAGTGAGTTGTCTAAGTCTGTTTTGGGAGGGTTCTTTGAGCGCCAAGTGAGTAAGTGATGGTTTGTAGAGACAGTACTGGAGCCACCTATTTCCATGGTGGGGTCGCCTAGCACTTGAAAGAGGTGTCTCTGTCCTCATTCCGTGTGGAGTCTGGTATAAGGAGGATCGCCGCAAAGACCTGCAGTTGAGCAGTTGCTTCCCATTCCAATAGCTTTTCAAAGTTTGAAGGGAACAAGATAGAATGGCACGTGGAGGAATCAGCAGGACCCAGTGAAATTGTTCATAGTTTTAATTGCTGCTACTGTTTTAGCTTTCAGGGAATTGCTCCTGATGTGCGGCAGTGGTTGATTCTAATATAATCTGTTTACATCTCCTGGGCCTATCCTTACTTTAGCTGGACTGGGACAAGGTAGCAAACCCGATGACGTGGGCTATTAACAGTTTTTTTTTTTGTTGTTTTTTTTAAGGAAAAAGTCTAAAACTGAAAAAGTAATGATCACACACTAAATTAGTGTTTTCCTCTGTAGATAGCTGAGTGGCAGATTGATTGCATGTATATATGCATTGTATGTAGATATGCTAAAACTCTGGCTCTATCCGCCCTTCTGGGCCTATGTTGGATCTCCCCCCCACCCCCCAACCAATACTAAATATGTAACATGTGGGACGTGTTCAGTTTTTTCTTTATGCCTTAATCTTGGTTATGTCAGTGTTGAACGCGTTTACCGTGTGCACATCTTGGCCCTTCTTCAGGGATTGGGATGATATGGTTAGCTAGATGGCTCTTTGAATCCTAATTGTTTGTGGGTAGGTGATGTACATGTGTTGTATTTTCTACATAGAATTAGATGTTTGTTTTGTTGAGCTCCTGTGATGAAGTATGTGGCCTGCTAGCAAGGTTTCTCGGTGTTTGACTAGAAGTCATTCTTTTTAGAATTATCTTCTCATTGTTTTATATTGCATTGTTGAGATCAGTGTTTCCAAACTTTGTGGTCCCACTTTGGATAGATAGCATCCTGACTGACGGTAATGCATTTTATTTTGTGACATTCAATCTCCCTTTCCTTTTTCTGGTGCGGAAGGGGGCTCCCAGGCCTACGCCAACTTTCTCATTATTCATTGTTTCCCTGGTTCTAATGTTCACCAAGCGATTTGGTCTTTCATTGTCTGCTCGGATGTTGCTTAGATTGCTTGTTTGTCTAGCACCCTCTAATTGGTATGCATTGTGACTGTGGTGAAATTTCAAACACACAGAAGATGATGGGATGAATGCTTCCAATTTGTCTAAGCACTGGCAATTGTTTTGGATAATATTCCAACCCATTGTTCTATTGCCCACTATGCCACTTTGGTGTGGACCCAGCCATATGCAAACCAGTCTTTAAGTTTTGAACAAGAGGTTTATTGAACACGATTGCAACAAGTTTCACATAACTACCGTAAATATTGCAAGCATAAAATTAAAAATAGGGTACTTTGTAAATAGACTCATTACAGTAGTGTTAAAAAGGTTGCATGTAAATCATTTATAGCATAATAAGAGGAGCGAAAGAGTGGAAAAGGGAAGGAAGGATATGAGAAGTGTCAATAATACCTGTTGAAAAGATAAGAGACAAGTGAAACATAGGTGTATAAAATG